>NW_024609881.1:48376125-48976125 GCF_016920785.2 Ixodes scapularis | reverse complement strand
TCCGAGAAACTGCCTACGATAGCAGCCAACTTCGCTGAACTCCGAGACATGTCGGAAGGGTTCCGCACCGCGGGAGACTGCAACGCCGAATCTGTACCGCGGAGTCGCACAGGTTCGCTTGCGAAGGACCTTCACACGGTTATATGCGAAATATAAGATAGTCGCACCTTAGGGACACTTATCAAAGCTTTGGCATGCTATTGTGAAGTATCACAAAATCTGCAACTTCAAAATTTGTTTCAAGAAGAATGTGGGTTGACTGCATACCTCCTGAAACAGTGCAACCTCGTTTGAATATTTCAACCTACCTAGGCCTTCACAGGCATGAAGCAGTCTCTCAACACGAACAATGAACCTCTTGTCACCATATCAAATGAAAAACGAGTTGGCTGGACCGTTATAGGGTTGAAGAAAGTGTATATTCAGAAAACGGTAAAAATATATTCAAATGTGCAAATAAACTTGAATCCTCCTCAGTTTGTGTGGACTTGATTTTCCGGTTCTCTTCACCGGTCTTGTCACCGTCCCGAAGCTCCGGCAAACCAGCTGTTCACCTGCTTGGTCGTCGAATCCAGGTGCTCTAACAGTGGCACCTGGATTCATACACTTGCGGGCACCTACCTATCTTAAAATGGCAATGCCTCGGGCACCTGCCAGAATTAAAGATAGTTGGGTGGGTTCCTTCAAGTCCCTGCCAAGAGTTGCTCCTGCCAGTGAATTATCATTCCAGCTTCTCGTCTGCAGGTGCCCCGGGGTCGCCGCCGAGAATTCCCGCAAAGGCCTCAGGTCATTACAGAGTTTGTCTGGTTGTCACTGAAACACTCGTCAGGGTGATCATCGGAGTCGACTTGCACGGGACACGCCAAACTCTGCTGTTCAACCCTTGCCACTAGCTGCTCGCTCCCGGTTGGTTCGCCTCTCCTATTCCTGGCTGGATCCCCTTCACCAGAATTTAGTTGCACTAAATTTCTCATGTGGCATGTTAAGCATTCTGTACACAGTTTCCCAGTCACATCACTTTGTAGCCCTAAATAATTGTGTTGTGTGTGTTTAGGCTGCCAGAAGTTATTCAGCCTCAGTGGGCATCAATGGTGTCTCAGCTGTAGGTGAGAAATGTAGCCAGTGCAGTACCCCTGCAAGCCTAGGGTCTTTAACGACCATTAACATCCCAACAAACACAATATATTTTCCTGCATAACCTATTGCACAGCCAACAAACTCCCCATTTTGACTATGTCATTAATTAACTGGAAACTTCACCCAGTATATTTTTCAATCCTTCCTACCTACCAAGGCTTTCCTCCTACCGTATTGCAGCTCGAAGCACATACAGCAAAAGTTTCTTCCACACAGCAGTTTTAGCTTGTCTTAATAATGATTGGGGTTGTGTGGATATTTATACAGCGTGTAGTTGGTCAGCCATTTCAAAGTTGCAACGAGTCACTTGCTGTAGGTGAGCTATTTAGCCAGTGCAGTACAGCCGCTAGTCTGGTGTATTTAACGTGCCTTATGATATACGACCGCACGCCGGTATGATGCTCATCCAGATAGAAACGAGCAGGGGTGGCGATTGAGCCCAGGATTCCTGGGCTCTGCAGCGCGAGCTTTCGCTCCATGTGCTCCGAGCTGTTGTGCGCTACTCCAGTCGTCCACCGATTTCCCTCTTTTAGCTTGTCTTACTAAACTGACTGACTGCCAGCTCATTTCCATAAAAAATATCAACATGTCTTCACATTTGAGATAACAAAAACAATCTCTCATTTTAGCAGTAGCCTGCATAGCGTTCGACATCCTATACTCCTGGCTAAAATGTATGTTCTACCATTTTTGCAGTTGTACACTGTTAGTGCAGACAGGACACCTGTGTTATTTCACATTTTACTCAAACAGGGTATGGGCAAGCATAAAACATTTACCACTTCATTTGGTTACCTGAATGATCATTCTCCGCCATACTGTAGTCGTTTTAATGACAGCCTCACAACTTAAGATACGAACAAGAAAAACCAGCTCTTGCTTGTTTGTGCTGTGTTGCACCTGTGTTGCCATCCTCGCATAAAGCATCATGTTTATAATGTATGTCGCTGTCATCTTGCGTCTCCATTTGTTTCTCTGGCCAACCGACATTCATGAAACACAGCTGAAAAGTCTTGTCTCCTATTTCCTCTCGCTACTTCTGTGACTCGCAATAGTTTAACAGTGTATGAAAGGGGTGGTGCAATGATTTTCATACTTTGGCCTATTAACTGCAAGAACTAATCTGTGTCACTTATAGAATAAAGAGCATTCCTGCGTGCGCTAGTTTTTATTTAAAAAAATTAAACAAATCAAAGGTGAAAGTGCCCATCAACTCTCACGTCGTCTTTCAAGTGACGTCTCTGGGGGCCACCTGGCTTCCTTTTGTGTTCTTCCTCACAAACCCCAGAAGCTTCCTTTGCAATTGTCGACTTTTCAAAGATGAGCATCGCCGCAGGTCGTGGCAAGCGACCGACACAAAGGACAGTTTGTCACGGGGCTGCTGGCCAGTGTAGCAGAAGAGGGGGACAGGTTTTGTTGACTTCCACGAATACACCAGTGACGTGCCAGGGTAGGTGCGGTGCAAGCTACATGCTCGTTGGACCAGTCATATTTAAATCTTTCACCATGTAATTACGCGTTCGCTCATGCCCACACTCGGAGAGTGGGGTGAGGTGATGAAAGGGAGGTGGTTGATGGGTTCGGAGAGCGCATAGCTCCCACATCACTGACAGCTTAGGAGTGAACAGAGTATAGAGTAATTTCTGCTAACATATCTCCTTATTCTTCAAGAGCCATGTCACTTCTTCATTCCTAATTACTGAGAAACTACTCAATGTTAATAGGTTTATAAATCTACTTACTAAGCTTTGATCGTTAAACCTTGAAACAATTTTTGAAGTCCTACGCACAAAGACGGCCCAACCTTGATAACGAATGAAGTCCATGAACCGAGATGTAAGTGTTACAAAGCTTTAATTACAGTCGTGAGTTTTGTATTCACCATGGGTATGCCACATTTAAGTGCATTCCTAAATGTGGGAAATGCTTATGTAGTGCCCTCTGCAGTTTTCCATCACTTAGGGACTGTAGCTTGCTTTCTCGTCAGTTGTGTTTTGCTCTCACGCAGCTTTCCAAATGGACGACAAAGTAATGTGGTTGTAGGTTTAGAAAATATGTTTGGAATAAAAATCGCGTCAAACCTTTCTAAATGCTGCAAGTTCAAGCTCCTATCTTTTTAGAGGCACTCTTAACAGTGAGCACCTTTTGACAAGTTCTTTTTGGTAAATAACGCCAAACTTGTGATATCACAAGAAATACAGTAGACTCTCACTAATTCAAACTCTAGGAAGCTGCGACTTTCGTTCGAATTATCAGAATTTTATCTAAATATGATGCAAGATAAAATTATGATTTGCCTAATGAATGGCTACACACAGAAAGCAGATATATTTGATGATTTCCTCTACATAGGCCTAGTGATCATAAGCAGGTATGCCAAAATTGAAACATTTGTGAAATGTGTGACATAGTTTATTTATACCTTACAAATGTTATTTGTCGTGGACCGTTGGACAGCACATGACAACTCAAAACAAAATTAAGCTTGTTCATTGGGCCAAGAAGTTGTCTAATACGAACTATTAAGCAGGGGACACACAAGCGATGAGAATGGGCACCGCGCAGCAGTTTTCATAGCAACTTTCACAGACGCTGTGATGTGGACCTGTGCGATGCCGCAGCGTCCGCTCAAGTTGCTATGGAAATTTCCGTGTGAAGCCCGTTTTCATAGCTCGTGTGTGCCTGCTTGAGCCCCGTTGAGTGCGCTTCTCACCACGCACTGGTGCACTGGGGGAAGAATCGCCCGCGGAAGCAAGAGCGGTATATAGAGAGAGTTTGGTCAATGGGAGAAGCGGACAGAGCCATGGCGTGCACCAGACGCAGACAGAGGGCTTGACATGCTCTCTTGGCCAACCAGAATAATTTCCTAGTGGACCACCACTAGGGGATTATTTTTGACTTTTGGTTGGCCAAGAGGGCATTTCAAGCCCTCTATCTGTCTGGTGGACGCCAAGTGCGTAAGAATTATATATAGTAATTCTTCATTGTTCAAAATATGGTGCACATGTTGTTTCGATTATGATCATGGAAAAAGATTTAAGAAACGAATGTGCCACTCAAACCAGGGCTGGATTAAGGTATGTAGCTAAGGGGGCTGCAACCTTGGGCCCTGGGCTCTCGGGAAGACCTGTGCTGGACCTTAAAACTTGTAAAAAGAAAATTGTGTTTAATTTACTACAGTTCAGACCAAGAGCAGAAGGAACACTAAGAAGTGCCTCTGGCGTTTTGGCCTTCTCGTTTCCGTCCTTTTTCTTTTTCCAGCAGGGAGATGGGCATACTATGAAGTTCCAGTCTTTAGACTAGCTGGCATTTGTGAGGTTGTTATACAAGAGCGTGCCAGGTCAACAAAAGTAAGGTCGCCTCTCATGCCCCTTGTCGGAGGGTGAAGCTGTCGACGCCGACGGTCACCTTGAAGTCTTCTAATTTAAACTCAATAAAAAAACAACACAGAAGTTTTTTTTGTTTTTGTTTTTCTTCTTGCATTGTTTACGAACAATTGGCTGTTGGAAGTTAAGCAAGTGTTGTCAAAAACTACTCAAGCAGTACGCATGGTACACATTTTTGTGCAACCTTTTAGCGAAGTTGCAGCCCGTCGACATTACTGCATTTAGAAGGAACAATATTATGACTAAAAATGATTGAAACATTTTCCCCCTTAAAAAAGACAGCGTGTAGGTACAAGAATTCGAAATTATCTCCTCGATTTTCATGAAAATTTTTTTTTGAATGAGTGCTACTGGCTTGATTCCCCTCCCAAAAGGAAAGAAAAATATTTTAGCCGTTTCAACTATTGGAATATTTTTTTCTGCCTGTATAAATCAAGCAGAAGTTCTAGTCAAACAAGTGAACGGGGTCACAATCTTCAACAGAAATTCTTTAGTTTCCTTTACGGAGCTGCTGGATATGACTAGGGTTCTGCGTTTTCGGTTTCTACTTTTTCAAAATTCGGCGTACTTTTTTCGGTGTTTATTTTAAAATTCAATTTTCGGTTTTTTTCGGCGTATATTTATGACCACAAAAGTTTATCGGCTTTTTTCGGTGAATATAAAATAAACACCAATGGACACCGGATCGGATGATCCTTGTAGCTCTGATATTTGTGATCACTCAAAGAATAACGCCACAGGTACATTGAAAAAGAAATGGACACTTTATTTGGCAAATGTCTGCAGCTCTAAAAGAAACAAGGAAAAACCTGAGAAGCACGAACAAGTCAGATATGAAGCCTATGCCCGAAAAACATAGAACTTCACCTTCTGTACATCAGGATTACGTTATCTTATAATAGTACACGCAGATGTACGTTCCCAGGTTCTCCTTATTGATCCGCACTCTTCCTTTCCTGTTAGTATGACCCTGAGCTTCGGGAATGCCCTCTCAGCGCTAACACTGGACACTGGAAGGCTGAGGAGATGAAGCGCCGCCTGAGCCAAAATCGGCCAATCAACCAATTGTGACCGCCGAAAGAGAGACGGTGCGACTTTGTGAAGCTCAACACAGCATGCAGAGCTTGCATCAAGTCAGTCTTCCTTACAACGAGTTCGAGAACACGCTCGCACATGGCGAAGTTATGGGGCATTTCGGACTTTACGTTCCGATCGATGATGCGCACATTATTCCAAAACGTCGAGATGGCATCCGTGTATCCCATACATACGGACACGTTTCGATAGACACTGTCGTTCCACGTTTTCTCCACGGCTCTGCGGTACGACTGGAAGGTCAAGGTGACCTTTCCCAGTTAAAACTGAATTTTAGAAAATTGATTCGACGTACTTTTTTCGGTTTTAATAAAAAATGCCGAACCTAAAAACTGACCTTTTTCGGTTAAAACCGAATTTCCAAAAATGAATTCGGCGTACCTTTATCGGTTTTTATCGGTTTAAACCGAAAACTCCGAACCCTAGATATGACCAATACATCTAAATCTTTTCCTAAATATTTCATTTTGAGTTTTGTACCTCAAAATTACTCTGTAATGTGCTAGATCGGTTGATTTGTTTCAAAGCAGTTTCTAATCGAAAATTCCCTCCACTTCATATATGTCCCTCGTGTATTTTCTGTGTTTTTAATCTTTCAGTGTGAACTGTTCATTGTCAATGTGATATTCTATGAATTCCATTGAATCTACAAATCTAGAAAAGGCTCGACAAATATCATACAATGAAAAAATATCTAGATTTCAAAAGGTTTTAAAACTTGCATGCAGTTATTGTTGTTACCTCCACCACCATGGTCATTATTATTATCACGAGTAGGGGCCTCGTAACAACCTTAGCCCAGGGCTCAAAAATATCTTAATTCGGCACTGGCTCAAACTCAGTTTTGTTCGAACGGACTCTGACGACTCCAACGGCAGATTCCTGGTCCTTGGCACCTGGCATACGGATCACGTCAATCATTCTGCTAGTAGCACAGATTTTTTATATCTTCTATATCTTTGTACGTCTTCCACCATGATTTTGCATAACCGTGATTGAAACATCACGTGCACCATATTTTCAGTCACAGAGTTACTCCGACGCACTTACTAATTTTGATTCTTGCAACCACTGCCAGGGTATTATTCTCGGATTCTGTTTGGTCACATTCGAATTTGAGTAGATGCCCTGGAACACGCCCAGCCCGCTTTCTGCAAATGGCACCTCCTCATTTGCCTCGTATAGTTTTCAATGAATGGCCAAACTCTCTCTATATATGGGTCTGGTGGAAGCAAGCTCTGCAGGTGTTGCCTCTCTGCAGTGCACCAATGCTCGGAAAGAAGCACACTCAACGAGGCTGTAAGAAAAAAAAAATTAGGAATTACACAAAACGCCGTATGAATTAAACACCTTATGAATACATTAGCGAAAAAAACTTAGCGGGACAACCAAAATTTTGAAATTTGTTTGAATGAAGAAGCATGAAATATCAATTTCAATTATTGCAAGCCTACTCTACTCAGCATTGCAAAGTGCATTCGACTAGAAACAAGAATTTATGACAGAATAGAAAGAAAACATCTAATTTTTTATTAGAAAAGCAAAACAAGTTGTGAACAAACATCTGTGTTGTAGGCTATACACTTAAATAAATAGGGCTGCAGCAGCAAGTTGCATAAGAACAAACATTCTGCATTGGTGGATGTCAATGTCTCAATGCTAGTGAAAACCTGGGAAATATTTTAGGGGCAAAGCTCCTTAGGGTCTAGCCTTGTCCGTCTGGCGGCCATGCTCACATCGATTGCCATTGCATCTGCCTTCTTAAAAAAAAGAAAAAAACATGTTTGCGCAGTCGACAGGATTCAAACCTGTGCGGGGAGACCCCAATGAATTTCTAGTTCATCGTCTTAACCACTCGGCCACGACTGCGGGACGAGTAGGGGGCTCTGAGATGTGGTAGTAACTCAAGAGCTGGGGATGTCATGGATGAAACGTTGCATGTAGCCGCTCAACGTCTATGCAGGAGAGGGCTCTGCGGTCAAATGCGTATATAATTGTGTTAAACTTTGCATGGCATTGGATCAACGTTTATAGATGAGAGGGCGCTGCGGTCAAATGCGTATATAACCACGTACCATACCACACATTCTGTTTCTGACATGGACTGTTGACTCGGGCGGTGGAGATGCGTTCCCACGGCTTCTAACGGATCCAAGCTGATCCGCCAGAAGAACCACTGGCTCTGCGTTTCACCGACCGTAAAGCAGTAATAATGAAGTTGAAACGCAACCCGGAACTCGGCACTACCTATGAACAAAATCAGTATCATCAGCACCACCAGAGCTTTGCCCCAATCAACATCATTCACCACATGGAGATGCGGTCATTTTATTTTGTCAATGTTCAGCTTCTTAGCTTTCAGGTTCTTGTTTGGTCGTCTTCATTTGTAGCTCAAGAAGGGACATAGCACTTAGTTCTTAGCTGTTTGATGATTATGTTTCTCACGAATTTTCAGGACACCGCAAAAAATTAGCACTTGTGCCAGAGAAACAAGTACAGTTCCCAAGTCAGCAGCAAGTACTTCACAGGCGCCCATGCAAATTACCTCTTTTAGTGTGAAACATTCTTTAACCAGGTGTTCAGCATTTCTTGAAGCCTGGATAAAAGCGTGGCCGTGGGGGTCAACACTGGTTAGTTGACGGATGAGGGAGGAGCAGCGAGGTGCTCGACACTGATTCGTTAACAGGGAGGTTGTGACCAGGGGTGGAGTAAAGCAGGAAATACATAAGCAATGAAGAACAGGTGCCGCCAGGCAGCGCCACCAGTACCCATGGCAACCAGTGCTGGCGTCCCTACGTCACTTCTGTGCTGCACCGTGGCACTCAGATCTGGTCGATACAGATCAAAGCCGCGCAATGCGACTGTGGCACGCCCGTGGCGTGGCAAGCAATGAATGTTGCGCGGCACCCACTTCGATCGCTCATTACATGTTCCATGCATGAGGAGAGGTAACTGAGGTGGGAGAGCAGGAGTGGGTTAGAAGGTTCTGGAAGATGACCAAGTTTATCATTTAAAATGTATGCATGTCACTTGTTAAATTATCCGATGAAGAGCTCCGGGAATGTAAGCGTCTCGCTGAACAGGCTAGGCGTGCTGCTAAACGAACTTCATTAAACGTTTAAGATGCTAGAACATTTCATGTATGCCACACAATTGCCTAGCACTTTGCCATATTTTTGAAGACTGAAATATACCTGGACATCGAGGATATAGAAGCTGGAGATTGAGGACAGATTTGCTAGAGGAAAACCACAGCTCGGCAAATCAGCTCGCAATCTCAGTGATGGAAGGGCTGTGCCGTTCGCACCAAATTGCGCCATGAACGAAAGCTTGCTACATCTTGCACCAAAAAGCCATTATCATTGAGAATTGCGCTACATTTGTGCCAAGATGGGCTTAAGGAAAGCAAAAACTAAGCATAATATGTTATTGGTTGACCCTAATATTCAGAGAAGTAGGAGGAAAGAAAAATGGTACAAAAGTAATAATTTACAGCATTTCTACCCATTGTATAATTAGTTTAATTTAGGTCAAAGCAGAAATGAAGTATTGAACATATACAACCACAAACACACGCACTTAAAGCGCAAGTCACAGGACATACACTGCACTTGATTTAGTCGATGAAAGAACACGTACAGGAAGATGGGCTAAGGCCATGATATGTTGATGCCGCGCTTTGACAATGTTTGGTTGGTCCCATTGGCACGTAGCATTGGCTGCACTTTGAATTAAGATGAAACGAAGCATACAAATTGCTTGTCCACTGCACTGGAGGTTGATCACCCACGTCTAAATTTCCATGTGATGTCGGCAATGTCAGGAGCTAAAAGTCCCGATAAAACATTGCATAATAGTAGGATGGCGACTACTGTGATAAGACAGAACTATGGTCTTGTACTCCTGATGCGATCACTTGATTGTCATGTCTGCTACATCCCTCAGTACCGCCTCTCGCAAGCGCGTCGAGCTTCACTGCTTTGCACCGGAGTGCTAGGAGCAGTGGCTGGCATGGGGGTGCTCCTGGGTTTGCCCGATAGGCTCGGAAATTATGCTCAGTAATATTACAGATCACCTTCTTTGGTCTTGATGTTCAGCCATATGGAGGCTAAACAAGAAACTCCTTGTTTATCCACCCGTAGGGAAAACAAACCACACCATTTCTCTGCTCAACAACCACACTGGGCAACAGCAGCACTAACAATGAGTGATTTTTAAAAGCAAACTCCTGTACACTACACATAGCGTAGAACAGCACCTTTAAAAATGCCGTCAGAGTTAATTGAATGCCTTGGGAGTTTCGCGTGACCCTAGGGAGGGGTTTATAGTCACGTGGTATGTACACAGTGCTGTATTAGCTCCGATAAGTTGTGGCGTCGGCTGCAGTCCATTGTGAGGTGAAACGAAATATATATTCCAAAAAATAGGGCAATCAGTGACCTTTAGTCAAACAGTCTATACTCTTTTCACCACTAAGCTGGCAGTGCGGTGGAAGCTAGTGCTCGTTGGATCAGTCGTGTATTCATCTGTCGCCACGGGATCTCGGTCCGCCAACACCCACGCACAGAGAGCGGGGCCATGTGATGTAGAAGATGCAGCTGACTGTGCCTGCGAGCGTGTATCTCCCACCTCACTGTCAGTTTAAGGGTGAATGGACTAGTCCTGTTGTACGTGTGCCTTCTTTGTTGTCCGTGTCAAGTTTGCGCTATTTTAATCATGTCTTGACATACTTCGTTCGTGTGAAGATCAGTCGTGGGTCTTTCCTATAAACCACGAATGGGGCGTAGCCGACTTTGGGCCCTTTGGTGTGTCGTCTGCTTCTGTTTCTTAGTCTCGAGTTTCCATATTGTTGAAAGTTCACCATTCCTACTTCTAGCTTGCTTGTTACTTTTGTTTCCATGAGATCAAACGGGCTCATCGACGCTGGTTGTCTGGCAAAATGATCTTCCTGGTTGAGCGAGGGGAACGGCGACTGTACCACTAACTCTGTTCAATAAATTCCTGAGCTACGGTTGAAAACTTTCGCGTGTTTGTCATTATTCTGTGTTGTCTCGTGACGAGTAGACATGAAGATGACTCGCCAGCGTAAACTCGTTCAGGTTATAATTTCACAAATAATTAAAAGGCGTGTGTAACTTAAGACGAAATATGTAAGCAATCAATGACTGATGTCATCCTTGTGTACTCGTAAACTGTCTGACAGGAATCTAACATATGGCAGAACCCAGGAACGAGCACTTACCTGCGACTTACCAACTGTCATCCGATGGTTTAAATGATAGTTTTCCAAGTCAGTCAAGTGTGGAAACTGCGATTCAAGCAGCTACTTCTCGCCGAACGATTGATCAACGCGGAGGTAGCGGAGGCCCGAAGACAATGTAGGCCGCCATTTTGTTGATGGGATTGATGCCGTTGGGACTTGTTTTGACCGATTTTGAATTGTGAACGCCAGAGTTATTTAAATAAATCATAAATGACATTTATAGCTTTAAATATATTATAATTTATCTAATACTGGATACAAATAATTCTTAGGTTAAAACTAGCAACGTCATTAACCAATCCTGCGTCTATCATCATCATCACCAAGGAAAAATGGCTGCCTCCAGACGAGCCATATGAGACGAGCCAGACGAGCGATGGAACGTACCCTTGCAGGCGTTTGCATGTTGAGTATATTTATGAAATTTGAACGCATAACGTTTATGTAAGCCTAGGTAAAGAGCTAAACAAAAAAAAGATCAATTTCGTCGCTTCATCTTATCCACAAGCTGCGAGGCTTTGTGACTGTTATTTTATTTTTACATATACCAGCTTGTTTGCGCCATTACATTTAGTGAATTCGTCCTTGTCGTAAACCAATTTTGTCCGTATTGTCCTTCGTGGAATGGGTCATCGGCCCTTCTGAGGCACCGCTGCTTTCGATAGTTCTTACTGCGAACGTGTTTCCACCACACTAGCATAGTAACTTTTTGAGGGATAAGTTCCAGTGGTGGAACTGCTGCGCCATTTGCGCTAAAACGAAAACCCTGCTAATATACTGCAAAGGTGGTATTTGCGCACAATTTGCGCCAAAAGGGAGCTGTTCTCAAAAAAGAAAACGAAGTGTCTGGCTCGTGGAATTCTTGGCGATGTTACTGAAAATTAAGAAAGTACAGTTGTTTCTTTGGATGCCTAAGTACCATGTTTGCATTAATGCAAAGGTGCAAGCGAGCTGGAAAAGAATAACGATAAGAATGCCTGGAGAAGGGAGTCTAACTGATAAAACCCATTTGCTCTACTGGCATCTAACCCCTGGTTAGCTCAGTTGGTAGAGCAAATTGGACGTTTTAGTGATTTTTACAGCGTAAGGTTGGTCTGCCAGTAGGGGCGACACTGGTTTAAACTGTAGATGAGCAATTTTGCCAGTGCAGTACGACTGCTAACCTGGGGTCTTTAACGTGCTCACGCAGTAGTGATACACGACCGCACGCCGGTACGATGCTCATCCAGATTGGAACGGGCAGGGGTGGGGCTCAAACCCAGGATCCCTGGGTTCTGCAGCGCGACCTTTCGCTCCACGCGCATCGAGCTGGGTGTGCGCTTCAGCCCACTCGGCCACCGATGGTAGAGCACTCCACTGGAAATGGAGAGGCCCCTGGTTCGGTACCAAGACCAGGCGGATATTTTCAGCCGTGCACCAGCCACCTGGCTGCGTTTGGAGATTTGTCCTTTGTTCCCTTTCTCCAGGGATCATTATCGTTACTCTGGTACAGTGGTCTGCAATGAGCTAGAACGCACAAACTGCAATAAGGCAGTACAGACGGAACCATACAAATGAAGTGCTCGGCAGAGTGCGGAGAGGTATCGCGTGTAGGGGGTGCTTCTACGAAGTTGAACATGCTCACTTCTGCCAATGCTTTCGCTTGCCACCCCCTTGGCTCTGCAATCTGCACTGCCCGATCGCTGTTCACACAATTTAACTCATATCTCGGACCACTGTACTAACCGTTATCCCTGAAAGCCCTTTAATGGTACCATACACTCATGATTTACAGTAGATATTATAATAGAAAGTCCCTACAACACTAAACAACACTACTAATGCTCGAGCTATTAAGAATTTATCCGATTTTTATATAACATCCTATACTTCGCTTCAGCTTAACTCCAGACGCAGCCAATGCTACAAGTGTGAGCATGTGGTCCTGCACAGTGCTTGCAATGCACAAGCACGCGTGCTTGGCAGAAACACTGAAAGCCCAGAGCGCACGCTTGTAGCATTGGCTGTATCTGGACTTAAGCTGAAACAAAGTATAATGGGATGATTATTGATGTTCAAAATGTATAGGCATGATTGTCTTGCACGTCACAGTAAATTTCAATGCTTTTCTCCTTAACTCGGCTAATCTTCTTTAGATTTCAATGCTTTTCTCCCCTATTCGGCTAGTCTTCTTTTATTAAAAGGCATACCAGATTTGCCATGGCTTACAAGAGTGCTGGACTCGTGCCCCCGTTCTCATAGGAGAACCAAAGAGCTTGTAATAAAAGAGAATTGTTGAGGATTAGGGGAATAAAAAAGAGTATGAGCAAGGAAGAGCGATCCAATCTGAGACCAGGACTAGACAGCCAGGTCGGTGGGCTACAAAGGGAGTTGCCTCCTTGTAAGACAAAGCCCCAGAGGTGCCCGTGGGATGTTACAGGCAGTGGGAGGGGGCCAAAGCTCCTTATAGACCAAAACTGGCAACAACCCAACCAATTAACAGCAAGGGAACAGTGCAATTTGACAGAGGACAAGAAAACAAGTGCTCAAACACGCTGCTGACGCTCATTTGAGGGTTTATTTTCAAGAAAACCAAAAAAAGAATACAAGAAAAAAAAGACAATTCATAAAACAATTTTTAACATGCCATATCATTTTCACACAGATCTGCCATAATTCTTGATAAAACAAAACCCGTCACCCCCCGGTATACCGACGGAACGCTAAAACATTCGTCTTCCCTTCTCGATAAAATGAAAAAGGCCCTATCGATTTCCGTCTTATTTCTGCTATGCGCCAAGATCGTCAAATCATTGACCGAAGGGATGCAGCCACACCTATTGAAATGCACCATAAGGTTGCCTGAGGGGGAGGAACGGAGAAAAAGGGAATGCTCCCTCACATTCACATACCTCCTTATCTGTCCATGGAACAATCTACGACTAGGGAGGAGGATCTGATACCAACACCTGTGGCACATAGGACAAAGGAAGTGCAGTGGTTAACATCAGATTGAGAGCCCTGGGTTCCACCTCGGTTTGCGGCACTGAAAAGACCACTGGCAAACTCTGCTTGTTAGCCAAAGATTTGACTTGGTGAAAAAGGGTGTGAACATAGGGTATCACCACTGGTCTGGATGTCAGTTAACAGAGACAGCCAAACCTTAACAGTCATCACAAAGAAACCCACCAAGGTAAGGCTGGAGACTTGTAAGCATACTGTCCTCGCATCTATGTCAACATGACTTTAACAATGAAGCTCGTTTGCATGATGCAGCAATCACGTGCTTCACCAGCTTAAAATGTGTCGAATCATGTAGCATTAGCCCCTTTTTAGAATGTGGTTCATAGGACCAACAGATGTGAGGGGGCTTAAGAGCAAGCTTCAAGCCTAAATATTGCAAAACCTTACTTGTGGATGTCTCATACTTTGATTTTAACCCGAAGGAACACTCCTTAAAATTGCCCAATGAAAGTGACAAAGAGCGATTAGCTAGATGTCTGTCCAGGCGAGAACCCAGCAACTGCCGCTGAGCAGAGAGACCGAACAACATTTCACTGAAGTAAGACTAGAAAATCAGTTAATCCAGATTGATCTTCACATCTCATGCAGGGGCGGACGCAGGTATTTTCGAAGGGGGGGTCAGCGTATCATATAATTACCCCCCCCCCCCCCTTTCCCGACCCTGAACTTTTACACATGCAGAATTCAAGAGGGGGGTCAGGACATCCGGACCTCCCCTCTGAATCCACCACTTTCATGTGCTGTGAATTGGAAGGGTCACAACGGAAATGGCAAGCAGCCATTATGAACACTTGGGGGGTAGCGCAATGATTTTAATGTTGAAATAATTTGCAGTTTGTATTTTTTATATTGTTTATCAAAGCACCAGTGAGAAAAAACGTGTCATCTTCCCCCGAAAATCTGCTATTCTGCTGCGTAATTGCACAAGAAAAAAAAAAAGAAAAAAAAATTATCGGCCAATCTACAGCTGCGTGTAGCGGTTATAGAAACTACAGTGGCATGTCACTGGGGTACACGCTAGTGGTGCAAAACTATCGATAGAACTATCGATAGTATCGATAGTCGCCAGAAATCTGACTATCGATAGTGAAAAAAACTATCGATAGTACTATCGATAGTCGACAATAGAAAAACTATCGATAGTTGACTATCGGAAAACTATCGATAGTACTATCGATAGTCGACTATCGAAAAACTATCGATAGTACTATCGATAGTCGACTATCGGAAAGCTATCGTTAATCAACTATCAGAAAACTATCGATAGTCGACTATCGTAAACCTATCGATGGTACTGTCGACGATTTACTATCGATAGTTTTGTGACACTAGTAGTTTGCATCGCACCCTCTTCTCTTTTTATCGCTTTATTTATTAATTTTTTTTTTCTTCAAATGGGACACCAATTAGCTAAGGCACTTACCATCCCAACTTTCGCTGAGCTTTCAGTGATGACGAAGATGGAAGTTTGGGCGAAGAGAGGAGAAGGGGAGGCGAGGCGGTAGGGCGTGGGTAAGACGGGCCGGGGAGGAGGAAGCAGACGGAACGCTGGAGAACAGAGGGGGAAAACTCCTTCTCTCTTTAGCGTTCCGTCTGCTTCCCCCTCCCCGGCCCATCTTACCCTCGCCCTACCTTCTTGAGTTGTGACTGATCATAGTGGTGCAAGACTATCGATAGCACTATCGGTAGTATCGTTAGTCGCCAGTATAGTAAAACAACTATGGATAGTCGACTATCGAAAAACTATCGAGAGTACTATCGATAGTCAACTATCGAAAAACTATCGATAGTCGACTATCGATAGTTCCGAGACACTATCGATAGTTTTGGAAAAACAATCGATAGTATCGATAGTCAATTTATCGATAGTTTTGCATCACTAGTACACGCAGAAGTCAACCAAACCTGTCCCCTCTCCTGCTACACTCACCGGCGGGCTTGTGGCAAACCGTTTTTTGTGTGGATCGCTCGCCACGACCTTTGGCAATTATTTTGGAAAGTCGACAATGGAGCTGGATGGATGGATGGATGGATGGATGGATGAATACGGCTGAGCCCTTTGGATCGGGCGGTAGCTTACGCCACCTAGCCATTTTGTTTTACCGTTTAAGCTTAGAATATTTAAATGTGAAATCTACATTCACTCCGCAGTGCAAAGAAAGTGAGGCTATGAAACCCCCTTGCCATCAGTGAATAAGAAAATACCTAGTTTTCTCTCGATTTCTGCCACCATTCACTTAATCTTTGCTTGGTAATCTCTACAGTCTTGAAATCCACTCTCCCTTCGCTGTCTCTAAAACCCGATGACTTTATTAAATCTATGTTGTCTTCGGTAGGCATAGGGTGAAGCCCTTTACAGTAGAGTATCAAGTGCTCAGCCGTCTCGTCCTCCTCTCCACAAGCAGTGCACACTGTATCCATTTCCTGGTACTTCACTCTGTATGTTCTGGTTCGCAGAACACCCGTCCTCGCCTCAAACAACAATGAGCTTCCCCTAGAATTGTCATAAATGCTTTCTTTGGCAATAACTGTTTTGTTTAATCTATAGCTTTCCAGAGCCGTCTTTGTCTGCATTCCCTCTAGCCACCGATCTCTTTCTGTGGCCTTAACTTTCTTCTTAACTGAGACTTGCTCTTCCTTATCTTCCCTATAGCCTAAAAACTTTCCTCTTAATTTCCTAGTGCGCTGTCTCCACTTTGTGTCTATGCTCCTCATGTATAAATAGCTGAAAAACTTTCGAGCCCATTGCTCTCCATCCATTTTCCTCAACCGATCCTCAAATTCTATCTTGCCCACAGCTTCCCTGCTCTCAAATGATGCCCATCCCATGTCTCCTTGTACTCCCTGGTTTGGCGTTTTGCAATGTGCCCCCAAAGCCGGTCTACCTACTCCGCGCTGTTTTATTTCTAGTCTCGCATGCACTTCGGATTTCATGCATAGCACTGCGTTTCCAAAAGTCGAGCCAGGCACCATGACGCCTTTCCAAATCTCTCTCACCACCTCATACCTGTTGTAATTCCAAAGTGCTCTATTTTTCATTACACCTGCATTTCTGTTGCCCTTACCTATTATATACTTTTCATGCTCTCTGAGATATTCTGCACCATCACATATCCATACTCCTAGATACTTGTATTTACTAGCTCTCTCAACTGTAATATTCTGTATCTTCAGCCTCTCAACTTCATTCTCGTTAAAAATCATGACTGCTGATTTTTCGCTACTAAATTCTAAACCTAGTTCCTCTCCTTCCCTACCACAGATGCTCATTAATTCCTGCAACTCTGTCCTGTTGTTAGCCATTAGTACGATATCATCCGCATACATCAATCCCGGTAAGGATTGCTGAATTTTTTGGCCCAGCTTACTGTAAGAAAGGTCGAATCCAAGCCCACTCTTCTCTAGTCTATCCTCCAATCCTCTCAGATATAACATAAACAGCAAAGGCGATAACGGGCACCCCTGCCTAAGGCCTCGTCTTATCTCTATTTTCCCTGTCGCCTTTCCTTCCCATGTTATAATCACCTTGTTATCTTTGTAAATGTTCCTTAATAGTGCTGTTAGTCCTTCATCTAGGTTTAAGCTCTCCATTATGTCCCACAGGTTCCTTTGGTTCACATTGTCATAGGCACCCTTGATATCCAGAAATGCCAGTCAGAGCTGTCTGTTCTCTTTTTGCGCTATTTCTATACACTGTGTTAAAGAAAATAAATTGTCCTCCAACCTTCTTTGTTTCCGAAACCCGTTCTGTAACTCGCCCAGTATGCCCTCGCAATCTACCCATTCCTCCAGTCTGTTCTTTATAATCTGCATTACCAACCTGTAAATAACCGGTGTCACGGTTATGGGACGATAATTCCTAATATCAGACTTATCTCCCTTTCCCTTATATATCATACTCATCCTACTAAGCCTCCATTCATCTGGAATATTTCCTTTTGTTATTATGGTACTCACTACCTCCCTTAGTTTTGCCTTAGATTTAGGACCCAAATTCTTCACCAGCTTGATAGGGATGCCATCTGTACCTGTCGACGTGCCACTAGGGACCCTTCGTTCCGCCTTTTCCCATTCTCTTTGTCCAAAATCCGCGATGTCACAAACCGGACTGCTACTTCCTTCGGTTCTCCTACGTTGTACATGTACCCGTTCACGAAATTTCTCCTCCATCACTGCTCCTCTATATTGTATCGCATCATCTCCCTCTAATTGATCTCCCTGATGTGAGAGTATGAACCTCTGTCTAGCTTGCGTCGTTTCACCGAGTGAGTTCAGGTGCTTCCAAAACTTCTTGGCAGCGTTTCTATCTTTCTTACTTACATTACTCATCCATTCCTCACCCTTTCTCTGAATTTTCGCATTGATCAAACTGGATGCCTCTCGGCGACATGTTATAAAATTGTCCCATTTTCTTTTTACTTCCGTTTCGGACTCCCCACTACGCTTGGAATACCTGTGTTCTCTAGAGGCTTCCTGACGTTTTTGTATCGCTTGCTTCACTTCTTTGTCCCACCAGCTTTTTGGTCTATGTCCTTGCTTCCCCTTTCGTTTACTCTGAACTTTGTCTAGTTCTTGAGCAAAAAGCCTAGTTAAGCTCTCATAGGTCCAATCTGTATACCGTTGTCCTGAAACTGCTGCCTCTATTCTTTCAACAACTATTTCCAACTCTTTGTCGCTGCAGAAAGTTTGCTTTGAATTATGTTGTCTAGTTTCAGCATTTACTTCTCTGGAAAAATTCAGCTTAATACGTTTGTGATCACTACCAAGACTTTTGGAACCTTCTTCATCTATTTTCATTACTTGTAACTTACCATATATTTTGTGTGACATGAGTACGTAATCTATAGTTGAATGTAGATTGCCAGTTTCCCAAGTTATGTGCCCGTCACACTTCTGACTGGTATTACATAAAACTAAGTCATGTTTTTCCACCAGTTCTAGTAATAAGCTTCCAGTTGAGTCCGTATACCCATCCAAACCCTCAATATGGGCATTCATATCTCCCATAATAATTATTTCGGAGCCTTCCCCTAGTTCACTAATGTCTCTTGATATGCAATCAATCATTTTTCTGTTTTCCTCTTTAGCACCTGTCCCTGTCCATAAGTAAACAACTCCAAGGACTGTTGATTCCCCAGCGACTTTTCCTTTCAGCCACAAATGTTCGGCGCACTCCTTTCTGATCCTTTGAAAGTTCATATTCTTCTTAATAAATGCTCCAATTCCACCACCCTTCCTCGTTCCCTCTATTCTGTTGCATTCTTCCCAGCTTTTTCCAGCAACGAGCGCCACCCGGGGAGTTGTCTTTGAACTACAAATGAAGGGCAGCCCAACTTGCCTCCGCCTGTCAGAATACATTGGCATCATGCCGTTGAATTGATCTTCGTTGCCCTTTTAGGCCTGTTCACACACTTGCAACTCCTTACAACTGAGTGCTTTGAAATCTCTTAAAACTTCTTAGTCAAGAGAACACACTGGCAGCCTAGCGCCATTTACGCGGTGACCCTGGAATTGCATTTCACAAGAGCGGAGGTTTTGCGGTGTTGGGGGACGCGCACATATGCATGCACATAACATAGGCTGCACCTCTCGAATGGCGTGAGCGACCGCTGTAAGTGTTTCGCGCCGAGCCCGAGAGATGGCGCAGCGGCCGCGGGCGGGACAGAGCCGTTTATACTGAGAGAGTTTGGCCGATGGGCGGAGCTTGTTGGCCGCTAGAACAAGCGGATTTCGCGATAACACAATATGGCGTTACTTCTTTGTCTTGTTCATTCCTGAGAAATCGCGTAGAGTTCCTATGAGTCAGAGCCACAATATGGCGGACGGAAGTAGTCATCCCCCGGTTGTCAGACTACGCTGCTGTGGTTGTCAGACTCAAAATTTCCTTAAGGCCAAACTCTCTCGGTATAAACGGCTCTGGGGCGGGAGCGGTGAGGCGGGGTGAGGAAGACGAAGTTGTCGGGCGGAACGCGACGGTTAGAGACAGGAGCGATACCGCTGCGCGCAGGTATGCGAAGGAATAAAGTGTTTAAGAGATTTCTTGCGTGTGAGTACGACCAAGGCAACCAGTGACGAGGTACGTCACAGCGGGACTTCAGAGGTCAAATGTGCGTAATACCTATTAGAAAAAGTTGTATATAACATTGACAAAAGTTTTTCCGAGCCAAGAAAGGATGATGTGCGAGAGAAATAGAAAATATGCAGGACCACCAAGTTCCCACCTGGCAGTCCCGCAATCTACCTGCTACCCAATACAGTGCAATCCACTTATAACGATACCAGATATTACAAGTGCTGCTTATAACGATCAGTTTCTAGAGTTTCAAGACTAGAAATGCCCAGCTTCTAGTCCAGATACAACAATAAAAGGTTATAACGATTGAATTATCAGGTTTTCTAATTATCATTATAAGTGGAGCCCTGCATATCTGTGGATTATCTGCGGATATCCACAGTAAACTGGCGGAAGCAGATAAAAATCAGACAACTTTTGGTGGATTGCAGATCAGATGCGGATGCCAGGGACTGCGGATAAGGATATTTGCGGATCCGGATCTAAATTTTTGCCCGGTGGCATTCACAGGGGTGGAACTCATGAAAAGCACTTTGGAGCAGCTGAAACAGCTGTTTTGGAGCAGGTTGGGAGCAGCTAAAACTACATTATGCAGCAGGCTAGGAGCAGCTCAGATCAGTTTTCATTGAACTTCAGCTAGTGTCTTAGACAAGCACGGGAGAAATTTCAATTGTGCTTAGCAGCACGGATAACATGAGTGGTTGGGGATTTAGGTAGATGGGATAACAGTGTAACAGATGCAAAAACACTTTGTAAGCCTTAATGAGAACCAAAAAGGAAGTGCCATACATTTCTGAAGACAGTGTCCTTGATTGTTTTTGAGTGGCTTTCAGCTGCTCAAAATTCAAACTGCACTGCTTATCGCACAACCCACACGTGCTCAACATAGTAATTATATGTGCGAACCACGTGACGTGTGTAAGCAACGGACCTGCAGCTGCGCAAAGGAACAGGGCAAAAAATTTTGAGTTTATCCTGTTGTGTAACTCAATATCGAAGCAGCAGACTACGATTAACGGAGTTATCGTATTCGAAGCGATAAGCAGGAGCAAGGTTAACGTACGCCGAGGAGATCTACCGTTCGCGTAAGTGCTGCTGGCCAGTAACGTTTCAAATAGGACCACGTTTCGATCAGTTCTACCAAATCATGAATTACTTTGCGTGAATGCGGTTCCAACTTCTAACAATAAAGTACTAAAAGGGATCTTTTGCTTATTTGTTTTTAACTGGCTGACGTCCGGATCCCGGGCCGCAGAGCCTTACGTAATCTGATGCTTAACGACTTGACCTCACCTCGGCGGACTTGCTTAACCGCTTATGGTTGAAGAATAACAACCCAGTCGCAGGTAATGTAGTGCTTGGGATCCGAACCCCAGTTTTTTCGCGCGCTTCCGACTCGGGATACAAAGGGAGAGTAAACAGAACAAACGACTGCAAGGCCAACCAGGCTAAACACGCTCATTGTTGCCAGTCAGGTCGATAGAAACCGAAACCAAGTCAAAACAGAATTTTTTTTGCTGCACGTTTTGCGATTTAGTGCATAAAGGCGCAAGGTATTGGCTGTGGCGCAGTTTCTGCAACAAGGTGCAGGATGGCGCAGACAAATGCGTCTGGCGCAAGATGGCGCAGCAGTTCCACACCTGCACTCAGTTCGTCGACTGACGTTTCATCTACAGATTGTTTCGTTAACACGCAATGTTTGATCAAAAGGCTTCCAGTGTTCGTTTCATCGAAAAACCTGACACGTTTCGTCAAACACAACCCTGTTATTTTCGTAACAAACGTTTTGCGTCTCACCTGGATTACAGGGGAAAGGGAGGCATGGTTTGGTTAGCAGGCCTTAGTGAATCGCACGCTAGCTTTTAGCGGCTTAGTGAAGAAATGCGTAGTCAACAATACAACAAACAGTCTGTCCATGAAATGTATGTCCATGAAACATATTTCACAAAACGTTTTTCGAAGAAAGGATAGGAATTCTAAGAAAGATCTGATTCTCACTAAAGATCGCTTCAGTTAATGCGTCCCATCTCATCAAAAATGCTATCTGTACAAAAAGCAAAGAAAGCAGGGCATCAATCGTCCCGAAAAAGCTAGTACATTGGCAGGGAAAGAGCGGAGAATTTTCTCCAGGCAAAGAAGACCTCAAACGTACAAGTCACAAGAAAGTAGAAGAAACGTCCCCCTCTCTGCAAAGAGTAGTGTGGTCATGATTCCAAAAACAAAAGACCCTGTGGCGGCCACAGTTTGTAAAGTTTCAGAATCAACAGCGCACGCACATAGGCAGCCCGTAAATTGCCTGTGTGTTTCTTTTTTGTATGCTTAGAGTCCTAGCCAAAAAGTCTGGTAGTTCATATTCGTCCAACTACAACGCCCTGCGTCGTGGCCGGACGAATATGAACCTCTTTATTTTTGATTGTTTGATGGAACTGAAATGTCATAATTTAATATGCCCTTTTTTAACTTTTATGTTACAAAAATATGCGTCTGCATAAAATAGGT
Organism: Ixodes scapularis; assembly: GCF_016920785.2. Classification (NCBI taxonomy): domain Eukaryota; kingdom Metazoa; phylum Arthropoda; class Arachnida; order Ixodida; family Ixodidae; genus Ixodes; species Ixodes scapularis. Next base: position 48,953,669 of record NW_024609881.1, on the reverse strand, counting down.
GTTACAAAACAAAAAATACATAAATATATGTATCCTTTTTGTGCGCTTCTTTTGGGCAGAGTGTCGCGGACTCCTAGGATGATCGCATAACTGATATAATTTTTCCTTTTATGCGTAGTGTCTCGGGAAGGCTGATCGCTTTTAATATAAATATGATGAAACTGATAATGATAAAATGATATCCCCTTAGAATAGTGACCCGAAGATTTCTTTGTACAAAAATAAAAAAAAAACATAAAAATGCTCTTTTTTTTTCAGTTACGCTTGATGTTATGATGTACAATGAATGCTTGGATTGTGAGTTGGATCTGATTCCACATTTTGCGGATGCGGTTCGGGTTCAGATAAAAAGTCTGCAGATGCGTATCGGATACAATAATGTAAAAAGTTTGCGGATGCAGTTCGGATGCGGATTAATCAAACTGTTATCCACGCAGGGCTCTAGTTATAAGTGGATTGCACTGTAGATGGTGTCAGTGTGTCCTCTCGTTGTAAGAGATTTTTAAGAGGTTCCAAGGCACTCTGTCTTAAAATTCGCAAGTGTGAGAACGGGCCTTTATGCCCCATACTCGAACAAGAATAGCCAAAAAACATGTAATACGTGCTACGATAAGCGCTGAATATGTTGGTTGACTGGAACTTTGCCCCGCCAAAATGGTGACAGCGGGAAACAAGAACAAGGAAGGGGGCGTATGCATGCGCAGAAGCTTACTGGAAAAAGGTCCATTGCTGGGGTCTCTGAAGAGAAAACCCAACAGGAAGCCAGGACCCATTTGCTTGAAGCTAATTAACTTTAACCATGGTAAAAAGTTTCCCTGCTAGGTATTTACAAGTACCTAGCCAAGTTTGGCGAGGGCAGAATGAGCGATCTCCATATTTTATTATGGGGGGTAGCTGGTGCTACCTACTGGTTGTAGCGAATGTAAGTAGCTTTCAAGGAAAAGTACCCGAAAAGGAGGGACCCAAGAATGTGCGCTACCGGGTTTTCGCGACGCAGTGCGGCAAACTGCTTAAGAAACAGTTTTTGTTGCGTGTGATACAGATATTGGATAAGGTAAAACCAAATTAACCGTTGTTTGGAAAATTTCTAAATGTTTCGCAGTCTGAAGTGAAGACAAGCCTCATTGAAATTTCGTTCTAAGTTCGAAAAAGGACGATGAACTTCAGTCCTAGAAACAATCAGCAAGTGAACACTGAAAGGCGGGTGGTACACCGGCAGCATGGTTGGTCAGCATGTAAACTGTATATAAAACCCATCATAAATTGAAAACCATGTAATTTGGTCTCAGTGAATATAGACCTATTACTAAATTACCCAAGCATCAAGAGAATGCTGAAAGTGTAATTCCACGCTTCGCACGCGCTGGCCTTTCTCATAATAAAGATTCAAAGTAAATGATCATAATAAGACTTTGACGAACGCACATGCAAGGCAAAATTTGTTTTAGGCTTTTGCTTTAGAACAGTTACTACTTCAGACGCCAGCACATGTAACTACACTTTTAGCATGCACCCTGGTGCATGGGAAATTTAGCAAAAGGTCTATTGGGGCACAGTCTGCTTTTGCATGCTATCATTACCCAGCTGATTGAGTCAAGGCAATCCACTATAGTATTCCAAAGACATTGCCATGCCTACAATTACCGTATTCATTTAGGCTTAGGAATGTCGAAAGCAAAAGTGGTAGCCTCCTCCACCATTCACTGCCGACTAACGCGCCTGAGATTGCAGCTACTATGATGTATTAGTTCCACACCGAGCGACGCTCCCTCGCAGGGCCACCGCCATTTCTCCCCGCCGTACCAGTCACGTGACCTAAAATTCCTCCTCGTAGGGAAATGTGGTTAACTTTGGACCGGGATTAAAGTTAAAGGGGCAGTTCAACAATTTTTGTACTTTGTATGAATACCGCTCAGAATGAATCCCTGACGTTTATGACCAATAAAACACGCGTTCGTTTTTCTCCCCATGCAATAAACATCACAAAAACAAAAATTATTGAAAAACGAGCAGCGTTGACTCCCTGAACTCGCAGCCACAAGATCTGGAGCCGATAAAGTGCCACCTATGTTGATCATAGCCACGCGCTGAGGTTGGCAAAGCACAGGACACGTGCTAAGTTCCAGATATTGTTAGGCTTCGGCTATTGTCGTCATTGTTGTGATTAGAGACGGGTCACTACCCGTTAACACGCAGGTTCAGGCGAGTTGATCGGTCATTATGTACAGGAGGAACAGCACACCCGCAAAACAGTCACTCAAATCCACACACAAAAAAAAAAGACAATTACTCAGTGCTGACTAACAACTCTGGTATATATACTTTTTTCTTTGTCTTCTTTTTGTATTATGAACTAGAGCCATGGAAAATAATTGGTCTTATTTTCTTCAATGGGAAGCTAAACTGTAAACTAACTCAAATTGAAATTAATGTAAGGCTACGTAGTCTAATTTTTTATGACAAGGATAAAGACGGAGTACTAAAACCTCTCTCATTATGTTTTGCGGCATTCTCTGCCTCAATGATTTCTCAACTTAAATTAAAATTAATGTAAGGCTAGGTAGCCTAATCCTTTTTGTGATAAGGTTAAAGACTGAGTACTAACACGTCTATCGTTACGTTTTGCTGTATTCTCTGCCTCAATTTCTCAATGAGAGAAACCATTGAGGCAGAGAATATCGCAAAACATAACGATAGATGTGTTAGTACACCATCCTTAACCCTATCAGAAAAAGAATTCCCTGTCTGCACTAACTGTGTACAACAGCAAAAGTGGTAGAACATACATTTTAGCCAAGAGTACGGGATGTTGAACGCTATGCAGGCTACTGCTAAAATGAGAGATTGTTTTTGTTATCTCAAATGTGAAGACATGCTGATATTTTTTATGGAAATGAGCTTGCAGTCAGTCAGTTTAATAAGACAAGCTAAAAAAGGGGGATCGGTGGACTAGCACACACCAGCTCGGAGCACGTGGAGCGAAAGCTCGCGCTGCAGAACCCAGGAATCCTGGACTCAATTGCCACCCCTGCACGTTTCTATCTGGATGAGTATCGTACCGGCATGAGGTCGAATATCACTACTGCATGATGCACGTTAAAGACCCCAGGCTAGCAATTGTACTGCACTGGCTAAATTGATCATTTACAGCAAGTGACTCGTCGCATCAATTATCAAGACAAGCTAAAACTGCTGTGTGGCAGAAGCTTTTGCTGTATGTGCCCCGAGCTGCAATACGGTAGGAGGAAAGCCTTGGTAGGTAGGAAAGATTGCATGTTTTATCTTTACTGAAAAATATACTGGTTGAAGTTTCCAGTTAATAAATGACAGTCAAAATGGGGAGTTTGTTGGCTGTACCAACGGTTGTGCAGGAAAATATATTGTTTGTTGGGATGCTAATGGTCGTTAAAGACCCTAGGCTAGCAGGGGTACTGCACTGGCTACATGTCTCACCTACAGCTGAGACACCTGATGCCCACTGAGGCTGACTAACTTCTGGCTGCCTAAAGACACACACACAACATAATTGTTTTAGGGCTACAAAGTGATGTGACTAGGAAACTGTGTACAGATTGCGTAACATGCCACATGAGAAATTTAGTGCAACTAAATTCTGGTGAAGGGGATCCCATACCTGCCAACCTGTGGACTTTCAAATTTGTAAAAGTTCCGCAGCCGCGGCAGGGGTGACGCGAAGCGATGTGCAGCTTAATGTCAGCCTGGCCAGCGTGCGAAACGCTCACATCAAACGTGCACGTGCTACAGAATCCAAACTTCTCTCGCTTTTTTGGGTGGCATGAAGCACGGAAATTTCGAGGTGTAGGACTTCATGAACACCTGAAAGTACCTCTTTTGAGGTTTGGAGTTCGGCATTGCGCCGCAGAGCCACAGTGACCAAGAGAATGCTACAGTTACACGTGCAACAAACACAGACGCCGTATTTCTCGCCTCGAAACTGGCCGAAGCAACGAGGCCCAACAACGTCTGAGCACGCCGAACCAACGTGCACCCGTGCACCGCCGAACACAAGGCTTTGAGCTTTGGATTGGTTTTCGATCCGTGGCCACCGGATAGACAAATAGTTAGAACCACGACGCTGCTGTGGACGGTACCTATCGTCCTCCTGTGACGGTGCAAGATACCGCCAACAACGGAGTTGCAAAAACAACAACAAAAAAAAAAAAAGGTTTTTGTAAGGTTTGAAGCAAGATTCGTAAAATCGTAAAATTACTCCCAATTCATACATTTTACGAAAAATTAGAAAGAGTTGGCGGGTATGGGATCCAGCCAGGAATAGGAGGGGCAAACCAACCGGGAGCGAGCAGCTAGTGGCAAGGGTTGAACAACGGAGTCTGGCGTGCCCCGTGCAAGTCGACTTGGACGATAATCCAGATGAGTGTTTCAGCGACAACCAGACAAACTGTAATGACCCGAGGCCCTTGCGGGAATTCCCGGCGGCGACCTAGGGCACCTGCAGACGAGAAGCTGGAATGATAATTCACCGGCAGGAGCAACTCTTGGCAGCGACTTGAAGGAACCCACCCAACTATCTTTAATTCTGGCAGGTGCTTGAGGCATTGCCATTTTAAGATTGGTCAGTGCCCGCAAGAGGCTGAATCCAGGTGCCACTGTTAGAGCAGCTGGCTTCGACGACCAAGCAGGTGAACAGCTGGTTTGCCGGAGCTTCAGGACGGTGACAAGACCGGTGAAGAGAACCGGAAAATCAAGTCCACACAAACTGAGGACGATTCAAGTTTATTTGCACATTTGTATATATTTTTACCGTTTTCTAAATATACTTTCTTTAATCCTATAACGGTCCAGCCAACTCGTTTCTCATTTGATATGGTGACAAGAGGGTCATTGTTCGTGTTGAGAGACTGCTTCATGCCTGTGAAGGCCTAGGTAGGTTGAAATAATCAAACAAGGTTCCACTGTTTCAGGAGGTATGCAGACAACCCGCATTATTCTAGAAACAAATTTGAAGTTGCAAATTTTGTGATACTTCACAAGAGCATGCCAAAGCTTTGATAAGTGTCCCTAAGGTGCGACTATCTTATATTTCGCATATAATCGTGTTAAGGTCCTTCGCAGGCGAACCTGTGCGACTCCGCGGTACAGATTCGGCGTTGCAGTCTCCCGCGGTGCCCGCGGTGCGGAACCCTTCCGACATGTCTCGGAGTTGAGCGAAGGTAGCTGCTATCGTAGGCAGTTTCTCGGATGTGCGCTTCTCGCGGTCGTGCACCAGTCTAAACAACTGTTTGTCTGGGATAGGTTCAGCTGGTCTGGCACTGTACGTACCTTTCGAACACGACATTTATAAATGCAAACAACTTTTCTACAGTTAGGCTTAACGGCTTCCCTAGCTCGGCGTACAATACAAACAGTATCGCCTCCATCAAACTGACACTGGCATTCTTGAGTGCGGCGTGTTTCAAAGCGCGGAGATGCTCGAGACTATAAAAACACAATTACATAAACTAGAAACCACAAACCTTTGGAAGCGTGCGAGATAAAGCCCGCGCGCACATCAGCGTACACACGTCCGTCCGCGTCGTCTCGGCCGTGCAATGGTGCAATCGCATCTTTTGTTTGTTTGCGCAACGAGTTTTGTTCCTAATTAAAAGTATCGCGAACTATTTTAACCCTTATTGCAACCCGCGCAACTGCCTATTACAGTGAATTTGTAATTAAAACAAAACAAAAATAAAAAAAAGCTGCTGCCGCTAAAGAGAACAGCCAATGACGTCATAGTCACGTGGACCAATAGGAGTCGACATAGTTTTGTTTTGTTTGTTTTTGTTTTTTTGTTGGCTCCGCCCCCCTGTACTGGGTAGGATTTCAAAATACGCACCCCGGTGAGGTCGCGAGCGTCACGTGACCTCACGGTTACGGCGATGACGACGGCGCTCGGAGAGAGGAATACCTGGCAGGATGGGGAGGTGCGGAGGAAGGAAGAGGGCTATACACTCCCCGTAGTACCCTTCCCTCCTCCTCCTCAAGAGCTGCGCTCTAATTCGGCGTTAGAGAGGGTTATAAACGGCTTTCATTTATTGTTGTGACGTGTAGTTTTCGCAGTATTGAATTCGTGCACTTTTCGTGAAACACCCTGTATATATGGGTGATTTCATCTCAAATCGGGCAAGCTAAAAGGGTCTAATTTTTAATTTTCACGAAAAAAATATATGTTTCGAGGGCATTTCTCAAATGAAGGAGGGCGGAAACTGTATGTTCCCCAGATTTTTTGTTCTCGAGTTACGAGCCGTAGAAGCCGCAGTGGCAGAAACTAGTGTTTTTGCCTGCCGTCGCAGGTCACGTGTTTGACACCCTCTGCTGGCGCTAGTGTTTTTGCTGCACCCTTTTAACTTTTTCACCTCATTTAATAGGTATTATAAAGATACTTTGACGTATCAAATATTTTTAGGAATTTGATTGTTTTCAAAAATTCGTGTAAAACTCGTCACTCCGGTCGGTTTTTGGTCAAATTTCACAGGTCATTACTTTGTCTGCACTTAAAGTAAATTTTTTCCCTTTGGCTCTACAGAAAGCCCAAAGCAAGCCCATTATAGATATAATAATATCATTATGATCTGTCGAATAGCCGCTCCGCTACCTTCACGTAAACGTTGTAAGAAATAACAAATGTTGAACATTTGAGGTCGATTTTCTCAAAAACCCCATTTTTGTAAATTTTTATTTTTTAAATCCTTTTAGACATTTGCGTCGACTACAAGAAAAAACAGTCTAGAAATGTAATATTTTGGTTGTATGTCCTCTGAGCCGCAATCGCGTGAAATGTGTGAACATTTGTCATTTTTCACAACGTTTACGTGAAGGTAGCGGAGCGGCTACTCAGCGGATCAGAATGATATTATTATACCCACACTAGGCATGCTTAGAGCTTTTTTAGAGCTCAGGAAATAAAATTTACCTTAAGTACAGATAAAGTAATGACCTGTCAAAGTTGACCAAAAATCCACCTGAGTGACGAGTTTGACATTTTCTTTAGAAACGAATCAAACTACTAGAGATATCTGAACACGTGAAGGTATTTTTATAGTACCTATTAAACGAGGAGGAAAAGTTAAAATAGTGTAGACAAAACACTAGCGCCAACAGAGGGTGTCGAACACGCGACTTGCGACGGGAGGCAAAAACACTAGTTTCTGCCACTGCGGCTTCTATGTTTTGTAACTCGAGAACAAAAAATCTGGAGAACATGCGATTTGCGCTTTCATTCATTTGAGAAAAGCCCCTAAACCATATATTTTTTCGTGAAAATTAAAAAAATTGGATCCTTTCGGCCTGCCCGATATGGGAGGTTTCATCTCAAATCGGGCAGACTAAAAAAGTCTGATTTTTAATTTTCACGAAAAAAATATATGTTTTGGGGCCATTTCTCAAATGGAGGAGGGCTTAAACCGGATTTTCCCCAGATTCTTTGTTTTTCAGTTACGAAGCGTAGAAGCCGCAGTGGCAGAAACTAGTGTTTTTGACTGCCGTCGGAGGTCGCGTGTTTGACACCCTCTGCTGGCGCTATTGTTTCCTTTACACCCTTTTAACTTTTACCCCTCATTTAATAGGTATTATAAAAATACCTTGATGTATTCAAATAGTTTTAGGAATTTGATTGTTTTCTAAAAAACATGTCAAACTCGTCACTCCCGTCGCTTTTCGGTCAAATTTGACAGGTCATTACTTTGTCTGTACTTAAGGTAAATTTTCTTCCTTTGGCTCTACAGAAAGCCCAAAGCAAGCCCATTATAGATATAATAATATCATTATTATCTGACGAGTAGACGCTCCGCTACCTTCACGTAAACGTTGTAAAAAATAACGAATGTTCACACATTTCACGCGATTGCGGCTCAAACAGAGGACATACAACCAAAATATTACATTTATAGACTATTGTTTCTCGTAGTCGACCAATATGTCTAAAAGAACTTAAAAAATAAAAATTTACAAAAATGGGGTTTTTGAGAAAATCGACCTGAAACTTTCAACATTTGTTATTTCTTACAACATTTACGTGAACGTAGCGTAGCGGCTAGTCGACAAATCATAGTGATATTATTATGTCTATAATGGGTTTGCTTTGGGCTTTCTGTAGAGCCAAAGAAAGAAAATTTAACTTAAGTACAGACAAAGTAATGACCTGTCAAATTTTCCCAAAAAGCGACCGGAGTGACGAGTTTGACATGTGTTTTAAAAAACAATCAAATTCATAAAAATATTTGGGTACATCAAGTTGTCTTTATAATTCCTATAAAATGAGGGGGGAAAGTTAAAAGGGTGTAGAAAAAACAATAGCGTCAGCAGAGGGTGTCAAACAGGCGACCTGCGACGGCAGGCAAAAGCACTAGTTTCTGCCACTGCGGCTTCTACGGCTCGTACCTCGAGAACAAAAAATCGGGAGAACATGAGGTTTGCGCCCTCCTTCATTTGAAAGATGCCCCCAAAACATATATTTTTTTCGTGAAAATTAAAAATTAGACCCTTTTAGCCTGCCCGATTTGAGATGAAATCACCCATATATATATATATAGAGAGAGAGAGAGAGAGAGAGAGTATATAACGTGAAAAAGGTACACAGATGCGTTTATGATATAAATGGGTACGAAGGAGGGTGACAGACGCACCAGTTGAAGAAGTGAAAAAAAAGTTCAGTTTATAATATGAGTAGGAAGAAAGTAAAGCACGAGGTAGGTGAACAAATAAAACACTGAAAGTATATTTTAAAAAGATATATATATATAGTGGAATTCGAGATAAAAAAAAATAAACGCGCGTAAAGGAGTACATAAATATTAAAAGAAGCTCAAAGCCAAGAAATTAGTGCGAAAGATTAGTATAAAAATGAAAAAGGGCGCTTAACGGGCAGGCGTTGGCGTTTCGGCAGTGGCTGACTTCTAGAAGGGAGTGCCGCTGCCGAAACGCTGACGCCTGCCCGCTAAGCCCCATTTTCATTTTTATACTAATCTTCTGCACTAATTTATTGGCTGTTAATTTGTTTTATTATTTTATATATTTCTTTACGTGCGTTTAAATTGCTTCGTTTATCCAGAATTTTAATGTATATAATGTATGTTGTTGTTTTTTAATGTACTTTATGTGTTTCACTTGCTCTCACCTCGTCCATGCCTTACTTCCTTCCTACTCATATTATCAAATACTGTAAATGACTAAATTTTCTCGAATTTCGCGAATCGCCTACTATTCGTGAAAAACAGGTCCCGCGAACATTTCCGGTAAAATGTAAACACACGGGAACCTATATCGAGGTCCCGCAGCGTCGAAAAAATAAAAAGTAATAAACCAGTGAATCACCCCAAAACTTCAGCTTTCACCTAAATCGCAAAATATTGAGCCCGGAAAAAGTGAATTGTTTACAGTAAATTTGTCGTTTATTTTTCCATCCTTCAACTGCGACGTATGTGCACCCTCCTTTGTAACCACACACACACAAACAGACGCACACACATACACAAACGCGCACGCACGCACGCACACGCACATGCACACACAGAGACACACGGAAGAAACCCGTTTCAGACAATGTACAGTCTGTTTTATGATGTAAGAGCAGTGGAAGCGCGGATTGAGAGTACTGAGGCTGGCACGAACAAGCTGGGAAATGATGATCGGGGCTTGTTTGTTTCTCGATGCTACTAACCACTCCTTGTTATCCGTGGGATAACAACAAGTATTTATACCGCGTCGGCGGCTGTTATGATTGTGAAAGTTTTTTTTTTTTTTTTGTTACAGAACTATAATTCCGGTTTGCAATTGAAGGTTGCTTGATACTTGAGATGGTAGTGCATAGAGCTACTACATATAGGTTACGATGTACCTAAACAATCTTTTTTTTTGGGGGGGGGGGGGGGGGGTGGGCTTATTTATGTTTTGGGTCTGTGGTGTACTGGACAAAAGGGCGCGAGAGTCACACACATATAGACGACGACGAGGAGCACGCTCTCTGATAGAACTGTAGAAGCGGGACTACCACGTCCAACATAAATGCTACGTTTTATTTAACAAGGACGTTTTACTGGCGACAAGACTGAAGGACCTACGGCACAGCCATGGCTCACAAAGTGAACATCGAGAAGTTCGAGTCTACAGCACCAAACGCTTGGATCGAGTATATCGAACGCCTAAACAGCCTCTTCGTCATTCACGGTGTAGAGGAACCAGACTTACGGCGAGCAGTGCTGATTGGAAAATGCGGACCAGCGGCATACTCGGTAATGCGAGACCTCTGTTCACCAGCCCTACCGTCGGCAACTGACTACGAGATCATCTTCGAGCGGTTGGGAAATTATTACTGCCCAAAACCACTGAAGACCTTGCAACGCTTCCGTTTCCGCAAGCGAGAACAACATGAGAGCGAGACCATTGCTGCCTACGTGAGTACACTCCGTCGCTTGGGCGAGACCTGCGAGTATGGTGCTCAACGAGATGCTCAACGAGATGATCTGCGGCCAGATTGTTTGTGGTGTGAGGGACACCAAGCTACAGGACAAGCTTCTGTCTACTAGAAACTTGGACCTCCAAACAGCTCTCGAGCTGGCTACCGCTGCCGAGGCTGCCTCGCGAGGAAGACTAGAGCTACAATCAAGATCAGCGCAGCCCGGAGTGCAGCCTTGCACAGAGGCTGAAGCGCCAGTTTCCGACTCTTCCATCGTAAACGCAGTTCACCGCGGCTCTCCTCAGAGACCTAAGCCATCAAGATCTTGTTTTCGCTGTGGGGGTCAGCACTCACCGTCGAAATGCCGATGCAAAAGCATGCTTTGTCGTTACTGTAAGAAGCTGGGCCACATTGAGAAGGTCTGCATGGCCAAGGAAAAAGAGCAACGACAGCGTCTACAGGCAAGGTCGAACGAATCTCACGCTACACACGTGGTGCAAGGAGGCCAAGCCGACATGTCCCCACCCCGCTTTGACGTGTATGCAGTTGAAAATAAAACTGTGTCGCCGTACATGTAGACGGTTACTCTCAACGAAGTTCCACTTGCCATGGAAGTGGACTGTGGAGCTGCCGTATCTATTATCAGTGAAGCCACTTACAGGACGCTCGGAGCAAGGGCACGTCCGACGTTGACAAAAGATAACCATCTGCTTATAACCTGGACACAGCAGTGTCTCACCGTACTGGGAAAAATAGAAGTCGAAGTAGGATTTCGAGGCCACAGCCACACACTTTCACTTTTTGTGGCCAGTGGGAATCATGCCTCCTTGGACGTGATTGGTTTGAAAGTCTGGGCGTTGATGTCAAAGGAGTCAACTCTTTACGCAGTTTCAATTTGCCTGGACTTTACCCCGACATTTTTGGCGGGAGGCTTAGGAGCGCACCGCGGTGAGCGTATATCAATACCCATCGCAATAAATGCTACGCCGAAGTTTCTTAAGAGTCGGCCCGTTCCGTTCGCTCTTCGGCCCGCCATCGAAGAGGAGTTGGAAAACCTAGTGAATCAGAAGATACTGGAGCCTGTTCGACATAGTCAATGGGCCACACCCATTGTGCCAATCCTAAAAAGAAACGGCAAGCTTCGCCTCTGCGGTGACTACCGTAGCACTCTCAACCCGTTTGTGATAAATGAGACGTACCCGCTTCCGACGATCAATGACATTCGATCCACTTTAGCTGGAGGCGTGTTTTTTACAACATTGGATTTAGCTCAGGCGTATCAACAACTCCGGGTGGATGATACAGCTGCGGATCTGGTGACCATAAACACGTATACCGCGTGCGGCGGCTAGCTTTTGGGGTAACTTCTGCAGTTGCCATTTTTTAACGCTTAATCGACACGCTGCTGTCAGGAATCAGAGGTGTGATTCCTTACCTTGATGACATCCTTATTATGGGAGAAACAAGTACAGAACTTGATGAACGTCTGATAGAAGTATTGCGATGACTGTCAGAGGCCGGACTCCGCTTACAGAATTGGAAGTGCGTTTTCTCCTCAGCCAGCGTCACCTACCTAGGCTATCATATAGTCTCGACTGGTATTCGGCCAAGCAAAGAAAAGGTAGAAGCTATTCGCGACGCTCCAGCACCAGGGAATGTCACATAGTTGCGCGCGTTTTTAGGAATCCTAAACTTCTACGGATGTTTCCTGCGAGATCGGGTGACTGTACTGGAGCCGCTGCACAAACTGCTCGCCAACGGGCAAGATGGCAGTGGAACAAGGCCCATGACGAAGCCTATTTACGGGCGAAACAACTTCTCCAGAGCGACAGCTTACTGGTGCACTACGACCAAAGCCTACCTCTTTCACCGTCCTGTGACGCTTCTCCTTACGGTGTAGGCTCTGTCCTTCGCCACACCATGCCAGGTGGACGAGAAGCACCTGTGGCCTACTACTCAAGAACACTAACTTCTACCGAGCAAAAGTATGCTCAAATTGACAAGGAAGCTCTGGCTATTGTCACAGGCGTCAAGAAATTTCACCAGTTTCTGTATGGCCGTCATTTCTTGATATACACCAGGGATGGCCAAGCTGCGGCTCGCGAGCCGCATGCGGCTCTTCGCGTGTTGAAGTGCGGCTCGCGGCTAACTCCCATTTCGCCCCCCTCCTCCCCCCCCCCCCCCAAAAAAAAAAAAAAAAGAAGAAAAAAAGGAAGAAATGTAACGGATTTTAAATCGAAAAACAGCTTGCGGTATGATAGTGTAGTGCTACTGCTACCTTACGTATAATTGGACTGTTTTTGACTCTGATAGATTGTATGTAGTTCGAGTTTTCTTTATTGCTCTAAACAAAAGTTTACCCCCCCCCCCCCCCCCCCCCCCGCGGCTCATGGAAGGTTCGTGGTTTCGTTTGCGGCTCTTAGGCCGGGTCAGCCTGGCCACCCCTGATATACACTCACCACAAGCCTTTGCTGCGCCTGATGCATCACAGCAAACCTATGCCACAAGCCATGTCTCCACGGATGCTGCGATGTAGCCTTATATTATCGGCCTATGACTACGAACTGGTTTATCGTCTAGGAAAAGAGTTCACTAACGCAGATGGACTTAGTCGCGTACCACTGACGACCTCGACTGGCGAGATCTGTGGTACACCCATGAACTGCCTACTCTTAGAGGCGACACCAAACCCTCCACTTAGCGCAAAAGGAATCGCAGATGGGACCCGCCGTGATCCTGTATTATCTAGGGCCTTATCATACGTATTGAACAGATGGTCAGCACTGCCACCGGAGGAGTGTTTTCGGCCTTTTGTTCAAAGGCGGCACGAGTTATCAGCTCACAAAAACTGTCTGCTCTGGGGTAGTCGGGTGGTTGTGCCGCCCTCCAGTAGGAAACAAACATTAACGCTGCTCTACAACAGCCACCCAGGTATCGTGCGAATGAAGGGCTTGGCTCGTAGTTATGTTTGGTGGCCCAAAATGGACTCTGAGATCGAAGAAACGGTCAGGCAATGCCTTGCTTGCCAAGAGTCGCGTCATGCTCCCGCGAGGAGCCCTACAATTCCTTGGGAACGCACGAGCAAACCGTGGTCTCGCATTTATATAGATTTTGCTGGCCCTATTCATAACAAAACATTCCTCATTGTCGTAGACAGCTACTCAAAGTGGCTGGAGGTAATTCAAGTGACCTCAATGACAACATCATGCACGGTATGCCACCTTCGTGCTTTGTTTGCCACTCATGGGCTTCCCGACGTCATCGTGTCGGATAACGGAGCGTCTTTTACTTCAGCAGAATTCGAGCAGTTTTGCTCCCAAATCAAATCCGACATGTTCTTGTCGCGCCATATCGCCCGAGTTCCAATGGACAGGCCGAACGAATGGTACAGACGGCTAAAGAGAACCTTCTTCGTATTAACTCCAGCGATTGGTCGCTCCGTCTGGTGAGAATGTTGTTCGCACCAGCACTCCACTCCCCACTCTGCGACCGGGAAAACTCCGGCAGAGCTTCTCATGGGACGACAGATCACGACGGAGCTAAATCGACTGCATCCAGACCTGGATGCCGATATCAACGCACGAAGTGACGATGCTTACAGGAACCAACCGTCGGCTGAAAAATTGAGGAGTTTTAACCCAGGTGATGAGGTGTGCGCCCGAAACTACGCAAGGGGCCTGCTTGGGTACCTGGCAATATAGAAGCTGGAACAGGTCCGAAATCGTACATTATGCAGACAAATCAAGGACAATTATGGCGTCGTCACATAGAACAACTACGCGCCCGTACTTCAGCTACTGTGGGTGAGTCAGGCGATGTCGAATTCGGCCGAGCGCCGTTGCTAGCGCCTGCCCTACCTCCTTTACCGCCGAGTTCAACCGAGCCAAACATTCCTCAGCGGCGCACCTCAGCTCAACAGTCGCCAAAGCAAGATGTGAACTCACCCCAACGGTGGATGTCAGATCAACAGTTGCCCAGGAAAGAAGTGAACTCGCTCCAACAACGAGCTTTTCCTCAGCGGCGGCAGGGGGAAGCAACATTAAGTTCACCAGCTTTATCCACGCCAACGGCACCGTCGCTACGTCCAGCAAGAATGGCCTTCCCTGTGCGGTCTACCTCCTACAGCGCATCCGGCATCGGTAGAACAAACTACTTCGAGCGATGGAATCGCTGCGTCTCAAAATGGACAGGCGGCGATTCCAACAGAATGAAGGCGTTCCGAGCGTGCAAGGAAGCGCCCGCGTTATCTTTCGGACTCCGTGTGATTGAAGAAGGGGTGTGGTGTACTGGACAAAAGGGCGCGAGAGTCACACACATATAGACGACCACGAGGAGCACGCTCTCTGATAGAACTGTAGAAGCGGGACTACCACGTCTAACATAAATGCTACGTTTTATGTAACAAGTACGTTTTAGGGTCCATTTTTTGTCCGATTTTGTTTTTGACCCCTTGGGTACAACCAGTCCGATTTCGGGAGGACAGATTTTCTTATACTGAAGATTGCGGCTATAATGACATTTCTTTATTTCCCTCAACTAATAGCTGTATCCACCAGTGATCAATCTTCGTTTATTTGTAACAAAATACTTTAAAATAAGCTTGCTGCAATTAGTTATAAAAAAAAGCTTTCTGGAGCAAAAAAAAAAAAAAAAAAGCAGCCTGGCAATTGACCGCACCGGCTCGCAGTGCCACCACTTGCGATGCGGAGTTTGGCGGTGTCGCCGGGATTTAAAACCAGAGATGGCAGTTATGACATTATTGTAATTAAGTTACAGTAATTAAGTTACTTTTTGTGCTAATAAGTAGTGTAAGGAATTACGTCTCTTGGCTGGTAATTTAGTAATGTAATAAATTACTTTGAGGCAGTAATTTCGACAAAACTCACTCATTACTTTTGAAATTACTTTTGTCCCAAATTAGAAAGTTTGTTTGCAACATTTAAAAAAAGAGGAAAGAAAACTATTTTGCACGATGAATTGCGAAAGCGATATCAGAGAAAATAAACGACGGCCATCTGAGTGCAAACCCTCGTAAAAGAACTAAGCAGACGCACAAAGGGGGGCTGGAAGGGCGAAGGAGAAAAGCTTACGTGAGCAATTACGGGGACAGCAGGTGACATCGGGCACGCTGGCAGGCGAGTTGATGAGCACTACGATTTGTATCTGCAGGACCAAGACAGCTTGTTCCTTCGCGTCATCGCAACAATCGACGAAGAGCAGAGGAACGACTCTCCCTTCAGGTGGGTCGTTCCTTGAAAGCTACGGAGGCAATTTATAGGATGCTTTTTGACTTCCCTCTAGCCGATCGTGGCAGTGACAGCAATACTTTAAATAAGTTATGTCGCGTCATGACCAGACCGGGGATAAGGCGGTAGACATATAGGTGGGCTTGTAGCTGTCCAGTTTGCCTTGAGGCGCGAACGATTCAAGCGGGCTTGCTTGCTGAGCTGCCACCCCCTCCGAGGGCCGACGAGTCTCTAGAGCCCGTATGCACGTGGACGGAATGGGACGCTGACGCTTACATTGAGTCGAACATGGTGTAGACAGCCGTTGCGAAACACGGGTGTGGTATGGCGATCCCACCGCGGGCTTTGGATCTCTTCGTTTTCACAACAAATGAACTAGGTTTACACCATCGTTACCTAGACCTGAACTAAGCTCATCCTCTGTGCAACGCAGCTAGTGGTTTTGCCGCATCGCTAGCTCCGAGGTGAGAGGGCTCGAAAGAGGTAAAGACGCGAGCGTCGTGTCTTACGTCTAGGCTTACTCGGCGAGATACAAACGAGGAGTCTCGCCCAGCTCACGTCGCTGACTTCAAGAGATACTACCGTCGCGATGGGGAATATAATTAGCATGAGGTTATGATAGGATAGAGGAAATCCCCTGTTCCTGGTGACCCATGGGTGCCAGCTCCGGAATGCGGGCTGGCCTAGTTAGCCGCACGGTACACAAAACCGTCGGCAAGCAATTTCACATTGGAGGGTACGGCCATCGCCACAATCTGCGGGAGAGTATTCGTTCGTTGTGTGTTGTTTTAAAACTTTGTTCTGCGTAGAATGGCTTCTTGGTAAGACTGCCATGGACGGCGTCACCCAGGAAGTCCACCGTGAGGAAACCCGGACGCATCCGTTTTTCAAGTGCTCAGGGTGGCTGACACTTGTTCGGTTTGACGAACGTTTCAAGGGGGAAGTTCTACGCCTGCGGAGACCTCCAGGCAGAACGAGGCAGATCGGTCAGCGTCGGGGAGACCAGCTTAAAGCAGGCTCCTTGCTGCATTTTGGCGAGTGGGACAGCGAGCGATGGACAGGTCGACATTGTCTGCCGGCTTCGCTAGAAGGGCCAGCTGAGGCCGGCACCAAGAAAGACTGACGCCGAGGGTCCAACCACCAGCTACGCCGTTTTCATATGTTGCAACGTGGCCACTCCGGCAACACCAACAACAGCCGCCTGTTCGACACCTTACACGGCCCCGACCAAAGTGTTCACCTGTCTCCCCACTCCATCGACGTAGAAGAACTCCTTTCTGAGGCCCATGAAATCCTGAAATCCCGTATACCGGAAGTCCTCCGAAGTCCGGGCCCTGAGGGGGGGGGGGGGGGGGGGGGGGGGAGAGAGTGTGGGAGACGAGGATGGAAGACGGCGGGGCGGGGACCACATGAAAGGCGGTCGGCCGAAGAGACACAAGCGGGCGCTGGACAGAGCGTGCTGCGCGAGGATGGGTCCGGGCAGGAACGATGGAGCCGTTCTGTCCGGTCTGACCCATGACTATACCGGAGTGGTTCCGCAGCAAGGCTCGGGCTATGGTAGCCCGGGACAGCTAGCCTACGCAGCGCTGGCGTGGGAAGGACGATTCTCAGGACTGGACACGGACTCCGACTGCGAGCTCTAAACGAAGGGCGAAAACCAGAGTCGGCGGGCCCGGAGTGCCGAAGCTCAAGGACGGGCAACTGGGAATTACAGCAAACAAGAGCCATTTATTGAGAGAGTCTGGTCATACATTGGTTTGAATAGGCGAGCATCTCGAGGTCAACCGCAGGCCGTGAAACAGCCCCTAGCGGTGGTCGTGTGCTCTGAATATGTGACACGACATATAAGCCGTTTTAGCGTCGCTAGACTGAAAAGGTTTAGCTCTGGGTGACTGAAAACCTTGCACATGCGAGGCTTTCGTCATGCCAATATTCATGTGTAGAACGAACGTGCGCTACAAACCGAGGCCGACTTCCTAGAAACAGTGTCTCAGCTGAGACGGGGAAAAACGCACTGCCAAAGCCAGTGCTCGGGCCGAGCGGAACTCCGCGTCTCAAGACGCTCGCGCCCACCAAACTTTGCACTGTTTTCTTCCAGCCAGTCTCAGCTTAGATGCTGCTCTAGCAAGCCGACCCAGAGCAAACTGTCACCAATACTCCATCTGCACAAACATCAGCAGTGCAGACAATGGCATGGGCACAAGCGCGTGGCTTCGGAAAGTGCCTCATGCATGCACAAGTTCTCGTACAAACAAAAGCATTTCGCTGAGCTAGGTTCTCGCGCCTGTGCCTTTGTTTTTACTACAGATATTTGTGAGATGGAGTAGAGAGGCCAAGATTGAACGCTCCCATTTCACGCTTTAAATGTCGTTTGCTATATTGTGACGTCACGGTCTCCCGATTGGTCGACGCTGTGTCGTACCTTTAGTTTAAGCTCTAACCGCGGGGGAGTTTTCAGCGCTCGCGGCCTTTGCTCCGCCCATTGTCAAAACTCTCGTAATATACGGATCTGCAGTAAACTTATTCGCTGTCTTCTAGGCGTGTTGTGTCACCCCCTGGGAGACGAGCGAAGCGCATACCGATCGGGCGGCGATTATTAATAGAGGAAGAATACCACAAATGGAACTCTAGATTTACTAAAATTAGAACTTTAGTGCCTTTTAAACAAGAGGTTGGTGCGCCTTTGAGTTATAGCAGCACACACATGGTTCATACAGTACATGAGCAAGCTCATGAGTGCCGAATCATTGTTAACCTGAGACTTTTAATGAATTACCCTACCGAAAAATCCGGTATAACTTTTCGCTATTCCGATGATGGAACCGGAAATCTATCTGGATTCTATCCGGATTCTATATGGAATTTAGGTTTCCAGAAAATATTCCTTTGTCTGCAATCTGGATTTCGGGTTTCCAGAAACAAATTTCAAGTTCCATAATCCGGATAGTGAAAAGTTATACCAGATTTTCCGGTAGAGAATTCACATTAAATTACCACATGCCATTAATACGCTCATTAAATCGAAAGGCAGCAGATTCATTGTCATGTGCTAAATGAACTTGACTAACAGCATAAAGATTGTCATGTGATAAATGACTTCACTAACAGCATCAGTACATTAGAAAATAATAATACATTATTGCTTTTGTCAGTCGAGTCGTTGAGTCATTTATTTACAAGCAGGTTAAAAAGCCTAAAAATAGCACAAATACGCAGAGAAGCATAAATAAAGGGGCTGCAGTATGATCTGGAAAGGTTACCAATATCATGTAGCAAGCTCAAATTTGAATCAAGTTTTCAGAGCATGTAGCTGCGTCTGAGAAATTAGAGCATTTCTGTAGACTTCCGCCACCGACAGAGACAACCTGGTGCACCGATCAAAGGGAACGCTTCTGTACTCTTGGAAAGTTGTTTTTGGACGAAACTGATATATTCGTCAGACATTCAACGGAGGTAAAAACAGTCCGTGTCATAAATACACCGGCTCATTTGATGCATATGTTATGTAACCTCGGCTTTGTGATGCAAATATCTATTATTTAAGTACATTAGCCAAGTTAATTATGCGACAATGTTACGCTTATCTTTTTTTTCTAAATATTTTCGGATGGCAAGAATGGTTTCAGCCCAGGTTACATAACACATCATTGTTGTACATCAATGGGGATATGAAAAAATTCAAATAGTTTAGTAGCTCGAAAGTAATGCTGGGATCGAAGGCTCACATACAATCACGATGCTTGCTTTTCTGACGGAATTTGAAGGGAATACTCTAAATAAAACTTTGGAGCTTGGTGCGTTAAAATATTTTGCTAGTGAAATACTGTCAGCTGAGTGTAAATCAAAAGTAATCTTCACAAAAATAAAGAAAATATCTTGATGGGTTGAAATAATAAATCGACTTCCTACTCCATTGCACCCGAAACATATGGCATGTCGGTGCTAGTTATTATTTACACATTTATTTTATGTGCTTATAACAATAGATGTATTCACCCTCTTTTAATTCTAAGTTTCGAAAGACATTTTTACGGCACCCTTCTAGCGCGATTCGGTCAGTTTTGGTTTCGAACTTTGTAAAGAGCTCGTACTGGTTACAGATCCCCATCGCTAGCGACACCAGTTATTTCTCCTTTTTTTTTCCGACATGGTTTTGTCGTGCGTTGGGTGCGTTTGTGTCGCGGAATGGAAACGCTTTTAGACATGGAAATGTGCTAATTTATTTTATTTTATCTATCTGTGAAGTTTCCTTTTATGATGATTATGTTCCAAAAGAGCATGGAAGACCCACGACCCGACAGTCTAACGAACTACTTAAAACAGTTGGTAAGCAAGCTATTTTTGGCGTTTGTTTGCAATATAGATGCGTGGAACAAGTTGTGACCTTTATGGGTTTTTAGAATAACGTCCGCGACCCCAAAGAAATAACGTCGTCGCTACTGTGCATGCACAGACCCAAAACGAGCATTGGGGCTTGGGCTTTGGTGCCCGTTATTTCTCGGAAATAGCCGGGTACCTTTAACGCGCCCCAAAGAAATACCGCTGAAAATGGCGGCGCCCACGACATCTCTGTTGTTGGCGTCTTCGACGCCGCCGCCCGCTCGAGAACTGCGTGAGTCGCACTCGGCGACCGCGACCGCGGTCGGTATAGTCGAAGCGTATTGAAAACGCCACGAATCGCTGGATTCACAGCTCAAAGCTATCAAAGCGCGTGTACTTACGATCGCGGCAGAAATGTAAACATGCCGAGGTAGTGGATCGTCTTGGCTTCGTAAACACCGGACATGAACCCCTTTGGGAAGCGCTAACACTGACCGCGTAACGAAGCCAAATAGCGGCACCAAAAAATAGACGAAGCAAAAGAGAGAGCCAAAACAGAAACGTGAAGTGGTCATCATTAGCGTTTCCCAAAGGGGCTTGTGTGTGGAGTTTCTCAAGTGTCAAGCTACGCATTTCCTCTTAAGTATCAATTTTCGGGGCTATGCATGAAAGAGCAAGTCACACATGCAAAATTACCACTCTGGTTTCTACTCTGCTTTTGAACTTGCAGGGACAAACTCGACTGGGCACTTTTCGTAGAGGAGAGTGAGGTAAGTGAACCTACTCACGAAGCTCACAGAGATGTGCGGCTCCGTAATGCACCATCCGGACCTCATGCCTGCCCAGCCGAAGAACCCATCACAAGAGAACCGACCACACTTGACTGTGCCAGTCTACACGGGTTACGATGACGTCAAGTTCGTGGCAGACTTCGTGGGCGAGCTGCAAATGTACCACCGTGGCTCCGGTGCCTCGCAAGCATTCATCGTGGACCGCATCGTGCCGCTTGCACTACAAGCGAGAGCCATCTGCTGATTGGGGTCGCAGCTAGGCCCCCTTCACCAGCCTGACGGACTTCCAGACAAGCATAAGAGAAGAGTTTCTGATTGCTGGGTATACCCGACGCAGATTTTCGAGACCTCGAGGCAAGGACGCCACACCCGGACACAAGTCGGGTCCAGTACGTTGTGGTCATGCAAGAGCTCTTCAAGAGAGCGGACCCAAATACACCGGAGTCGGACAGAGTAGCTCGGGGCAGAAGACAGTGCCATTCAAGATACCACGTCTACCTAATCAACCGCACCTTTGAGACCCTTGAAGAATTAGACCGGGGCGCTCGCCTCATCGAGAAAGCTATTCATGTCGTGCGGAACTCCGTGCCGTCGCCACCAGTCAAGCGTACACTCTAACCGGCACGAGCATGGCGGGGTCCGAAGGCCTCCACGCAAGTGGACTGCCCGAACAAGACCTCCCTTCCCCACCACGTCAACCAGGAGAATTGGCATGGCATGCATGGCATTCTCCCGTGCGGGATAAGCGGAGTTTCGCCTAGCTATCGTCGAGAGGTCCCCGGAGGTCGCAGAGGGGCCCGCGAGGGTTGCGGGCGGGGTTTCCCGCTACCGTTAGAAAGTCACTGGCCGCGCCCTATCCAAAGATTGGGCCCAATGGAGATCACCGCCCACGCGAACTATCTTCGTCGGTCTGCTCCTGGAAGTGCTGGGGAAAACCGGCACGCTGCGGTCAAAATCCCGCAGCCATGAAGCATTGATCCCCACCCTCAACGGAACAAGCACTACCCACAACAGCTGGTCGCATGCCCGGTGGAAGCCCTTCCATAGTGGTTCTTTACCGCATCACTGGAGATGGTCCGAAATGCTCCTCGGTGCGGATGGCCTAAACAGGCAACTGTCGTCGGACTGCTGCTACGAGTGCGAGCAACCCGGGCATTCCCCAGCCCAGTTGCCAGACTACGGTGTACAGGCGGCGGACTTTTTGAGGGGAGGGGGGGGGGGGGGAGGGAGGGGGGAGGGGGGGGGGGCGGCGGAGTCAAGCCGGGCACGCGCACATCGCGCGCGCCTCCTCGATAAAACGGATCAGAGGCGGCGCACAGGCAGTCGCTGCCTGAACTCAAGCGCCGCCGGTAACGAGGTTAGTGTATTGATCGTCTCGTCCATGTCCAATTATATGTAGTTTTTTGCTCTTGAAACTGCTGGTTCCGCGTTATTCCCCCGGGTCAGGTATGCAGCAAGGCAAAGCGACCGCAAGGTCTTAATATACAGTCGGGATCCTGACTGCGGATGCAGATCCTATATAGCTATACGGGATCCTGTATGCGGATACAGATCCTCTACAGCTATACGGGATCTGGATAATCATTCTATATAGCTATGTGCGGTCCTGTATGTGGATATGGGTCCCGTATACGTGCACTACTCGTTTTTATTTACAAACCTAAATTTAGTTCTACCCTTTATCAATTATGTAGCACAATCTTGAATGTATGTTCTCTTGTATATATTTATGGTTTTAACTTATTTTCTTGAGTATTTTATGGAAGATTTTGTGTTCTACACACAAAATCAGTGAGTTTTGAGGAACCTTGAAATTATTTTCGGAATTTATGAAATTTCAAATACACGATTCCCAAAGTTTTATGTGATTCTGTTTTCAGAAAAAATTAAAATTAATCTTTTTGGTTTCCCACAATTTGCTGTGTGGTGTCATGCCTTATTAATTCCAGTGATACTGGAGACTAGCCAACACTGACTATGTTCTGTTTCCCCTCAGATGTAGTGCAGCAGATGCTGTGAGCCATTCCTACCAACCAAGCGCGGTGACTATGTTGCATGACTCGACGCATTCCATGTCGCTTTGTGTTGCCAGAGAGTCAACTGACTTGCTCTTGAGCACTGGATTGACTTCAAAGGCTCTTAGCATGAGCTTCAGTACACCAGAAGGTGAAACAGAGTATAGCAATGTATTAATCTAATTCCACTTTTGTTTGGAGTGGCCTGATACGGCTTTATCTCCAGTTTTATCCACTACGGTTAAATTCTCTGTATTGGCCAAATCTGGTTTAGCTTTCGATTTGACCAAGCATAGTTAGGTATCCGGATTGGTTGTCTCCGGTATAGTTTCCGGCAGGGATGGGCAAAATACATGCAAATATGTATCGAAATACAAATACAAAATACTTCGTCAAAAATGTATTTCATTAGAAATCTAATTACATTTTAAAAACAACATTTAAGTACAAGATACAAATACAACCAAATGTATTTGGCCTCCTCCAAATACTTTTCGAAATACATTCCTCAAAATTTGCGTCAGCGACTTCAGGGCAGCGGCAACGGGTTGTTGCGTATCTCATTTTAATTGTGCATCGCACACTTGGGAGTTACTGTGCGAGGCTCTAGTAACGTAATAGAAATATAATCACAAAAAATGGAATCAGCTTGGACGTAATAGGTGAAAAAAGTACAGAGCTTCAAGCAATTTTTTTTTTGTCGATTACGTTTTGGTATAGACCAACAAAGAACCGAGACGACCAAGACGCGCAGCAGTAGCTAGAGAATTTTTTATTGTTGCAACTCGCACCAGTTCCGGAAATCTGGACGACCCGCGCATTTAGAATGTTCCAGGCAAAAATATGAATGGAAATCAGGCTGGAAAGCATCACAAGTTATTACAGGCACTTATTTAGCCAGTCTGCCTGTGAACGTCGATTTCGTCACTATTCTTGCCCTGGACTAGCACCGTAATCACAAAGTTACTAAACGCTTGTGCTTGATTGAGAGACATTGCATTTGATGCAGAACGTAGTTTTCTTCCTGCTGTGAACACGTCTTATATGAGCAAAATGAGACGTGACAATAAATTTGAGGGATGTATTTTCGCCCACAAAATTGTATTTAATTACAATTGTATTTGAAATACCCACGTTTTAGTATTTAAATACACACGTCAAATACATTACTCAATTTGTAATTAAATACAAATGCAAAATACGCAAAGTATTTGAAATACTGCCCATCCCTGGTCTCCGGATTGGTTGTCTCCGGTTTTGTTTCCGGATTGGTTGTTTCCAGTTTTGTTTCTGAATTGGTTGTCTCCGGTTTAGTTTCCGGGTTCTAGAAATCCTATTTGCCTCCTGTTCCATATGAGTACAGTGCCCTAGAAGTTGGGTAGTGGGCTCAGCGCCCTATCTCCCCCGTGTATTGCGCTGAAGCGGCCGATATCAAAAACGCCGGAGGCGTAGCAGTAGATTCCTCCTAAGCTTCTTCCGCCCACTGCCCGCGATCAATAAAAGCGATAAGAGCCGCCTAGCCGACCTGGTCTGGCCAATGCGCGCTAGAAAGTTTCAGGAGAAAACGCTTACAGCGCCACCGCCGCGTCGACATCAAACGCATCAGGCCGAGCCGTCCCGTGAGCCCACTACAACTGTCTAGGCCACTGTAATATAACTTACTCAAAACTCCGAATTGAATCCGGTTTAATTTCAAACAGATTTTCTTGGTAGCGCTAGCTCCCTTTCCGTAAAAAATAAGGCTAACGAACTTACCAGGGTAAGAAGACGACGACACAAGGCGCACTCGCAACTGAAGTTTTATTTATGGGAAAACATAGTCTTATATACACTTTTAAAAAACACCCACGTCACTTTCCACGTGCCCACTCTTTATCCAAGAATAGGCGCTCTTTTTCTGACAGAGTAACAGAAGGCTCGCTTATGCACTTATCTGCACCCTTCCTTACTGCATACGCCTCATGAATTTCCCTTGTTATCTTTTTGCTGTATCGCCCCAGGATTGCCACGTCATTGAAAACTGGTGTGCACTCACATCGGTTGCAATGCACAGCCAGGTGCCCCGAAGGTGACTGTTTTAAGGAAGCAGCATGCTCTCTAGCGCGATCATTTACACAACGCCCAGTTTGGCCTACGTAAGACCTACCGCAGGAAAGCGGAATATCATACACAACACCGGTGTGACATTCCACGAACTTATTCTGGTGTTTTTTCTTACACTCGTCACTCTTCCCTTCGGGATCATTGATTTTCCTGCATAACGCAGAAAGCTTTTTAGGGGCTGAAAAAACCACACGAACGTCTTAACGTTCCGCCACCTTTTTTTAAGTTATGAGACACTGCCTGAATGTAAGGGATTACAGCAGTTCTTATTTTTTGGCGTTCAAGAACGTTTCTTTCCACACCCCTAAATTTAGGGGTGCGGAAAGAAACGTTCTTGAACGTTAAAAAATAAGAACTGCTGTAATCCCTTACATTCACGCAGTGTCTCATAACTTAAAAAAAGGTGGCGGAACGTTACGACGTTCCTGTCGTTTTTTCAGCCCCTAAAAAGCTTTCTGCGTTATGCAGGAAAATCAATGATCCCGAAGGGAAGAGTGACGAGTGTCCCATTTTTGATCGTGTCTGGTTATTTAAGTCACTCTCTGCATTAGTTCTAAAGAAATATTCCTACCAAATGTATCAGATGTGCACGCCAAGCCCAAACATCATGAAAATTACGAAGAGATTAAATTCGCATGGTGTATTCGAGATAAAAAAAGGTGTGATTTGTCACCGAACTTAAAGTTTTCAAGTCTCACAGCGCAATATGCACAACTGATAGGCCTTTACAGCCTCTGGAGATTGCGGATGACGACAGGAATACCGAAATACCACTCACCACTAAATTCATGTTTCTAGAAGTAATTTCGAAAGCAAAAAGTGCTTACGAAGCTCGTACGAAGCTGGGAGCTGGCTTTACTTGAAGAAAGGATTAAAAGTGCCGTTTGGCGCGGCTCATCTATAAGACAGTGAATGTAAAAATCACATTGGCTGTCACTGGAATTTGTTAGACGTCCAAATATCTATACCGTTTATAGGGCCTCCTCGCGCCCCTCGTTTTACGGGCAACGAGGCTACCAAAGCCAAGTCATGCTGCCACGTGACTCCATGTGAAATCGCAGTCACGTGACACGATGTCAGATTAAAATAACCTGACGTCCTGTAACGTCACTGTTATGTGACCTCCAGTCGCGCCACGTTGTCAGTGAAATCATGACGTCAAACGTCACAGAGTCACGTGACTTTATGGCGTCACGGAAGTCAGGGGATCCTTGACATCACATGAGGCGACACCGTGAAAGCATCATGTCACGCACCATCATCACCTCACGTGACATCATGGCGTCACAGTTCTGGGTCACGTGGTATCATAACGTCACACTGTCACGTGACGTATGATGTCCTATTGCATTACGTGCGTCGCGGTGTCAAATGACGCCGTGGTGTGACGTAAAGTCATGTGAAACTTGAATTCTTATGCATGTATAGCACCCTTGGGATGACTCCATAATGTCAGGTGACCCTGTGACTTCATCCAGCCTACATGCCTCGAACACACGTTGTGGCCCATAAACGCTGTGCGTACGCCCTCACTTGCTCGCGCCCCCTGCTTTGAAACAAACCTTCGTAGAGCAACCGGCTGTCCTGTAAGAGCTCGTTTCAAGCCGCGAACTGTCCCTTGAATTCCACGTGGTGCTCATGAGCTACCGGCGTTGCTTTGACTTTGAATATGATGTATACAATTTGGGATGCCTTGCGGGAAGGTAATTTCATTTCGCACTTATAGGATTACTGCAACGAGGCTTCTTTTTGCTTATTAAAAATATATTTTACCGCACTTTACGATCCATAATTCGGAATTTTGTATAAGTGGCGCTCCGTCCATAAACGGATGTTTTCGCACAAAAACAATTGTTAGTACTTAAGTTGCATTTGCACATTTGTATGGTCGGAGCGGTGAAACTGCGTTGAGAAGCCTGCATACATGTATTGCAATCGCAATATATGTACAAACGAAAGCCATCTTCAACATTGTCGTCAACGAATCGGAGGAGAAATATAACCCCTGCGACAAATGCACGCAGTTCAAAGGATTGGGGCATAAAAATCAAACGGATTGATTCATCTTGACGTGGAATGCCCATATGGTACTTAGTATATACATAAAGATTCACAATTGTTACAGCTCTAGTAATTGCGATAATCAATTTAATAATGTTGATCATTTTCATCTTGCGACCAGGCAATACTGCCCAAGTTAGTCACACCGTGCTGCCCATAAACCACGTGATCGCGATGTGTATACCTGAACGCTCTTTCATTCTACGGGCCCCATGCTGGCCCAAGATTGCCTCGTCATGGTACGATTGCACCTAGATCTCTTACTTCACGGCTACCCCAACGCTACTGTCGGCTCACCCCATGCTCCCTTGATCTTCCAACCAGCATGCACGTACGGGATCGTCGCGGATAACGGCGAGTGTGTTCGTGGTATGCTCTCGTCGTCGCTGGAGCTGGTCGCCAGCGAGTCGAAGTCGACATGACTAGGGGTGCTAAACTCGTCGAATACAAAGTTTGGGCCGAAGTTCACGGAACGCACCGATTGGACGATCCCGACGATGACTTGGCGCTTTTTTCGGCGGCGTCCATTTGGGCGCGCTCCGCTAAATTTGGGCTCCAACTTTGTGTTCGACGAGTTTAGGGCCCTAGCTCCGTGAATCTCTCGATGACAATCACTCTCATCGCTGTTGCGACCAGTGTCGAAGACACCGACGAAGCGAGTGACGCCGTACACTTCGTCTCTAAACCGCGTGCTCGAAACGCGGAAGGTGAACGAGGACGCTGAAGCGAGAGACGCCGAGAGAGTTTTGTCTAAGGGGGGGGGGGGGGGGGGGGGGGGCATGGAAAGGGACGTCGCGGATCTGGCGAGGTGCGTCACCGATTCACCTAGCATGGCGGCCTTCCCGAATGGGGGTCCTGCATAAAAATCAATTCATCCGCAAAACTATCGCCGTCATTACAAAACAAAATTTAGCGAAAATAGAAAAACATACAGTGGGTCCTAACTGTATAGATATTTTATATTTTGTTATTGGCGTGTCCCAACCCTTTTAAAGTCCACACGCTAAGCAAATGAAACGTAAATTAAGCGTACAATTGTATAAAACGCACCAATTAAAAGCTTGAAAAAAAACACACAAAAAAAACGCGACTTATACACTGGAAATTACAGTATATTATATATGGTTTAACTTCCGATTCACGACGCTCAGTTGTGTCCTCCGTCTGAACCCTCCTAGGAACGGCCCATATTTTCTAATGCTCCTGCGTTTTTTCTGGTACCTCCATCAAAAGGGCAGCAAGCCCTCCCGAAATGTCAAATGGTTGTTTGACTGGTTGTGTTTACTTTACGCACCTCTGCCTAAATTTATATGAAACCACTCACAGCCATTAAGGTTTTTACAAGAGCCAGGCAACATAATAGATAATCAGGTTTAATAATTAATACGGAACGGATATTTTAACGCGTCAATTGCATTTTGTTCTTGATTGCCAGGATGTACCGTCTGCATTGTTTTATTTTTTTTTTAGAATTACATACAATCTTTTTTGGTAACAGTTCAATCTCAATACGTCGTTGCGTTTTCAATTATAGATTGTTGTTTTACTAATTAGTTCCTTGCATTTCCGGTTTTTTCTTTTTTTCTCTGATATTGTTTTGTTCAGGAATGGAAACTAGATGCAGGGCCTCATCAGGCTTAGCAATTCTTCCATTTGCCTCCCTACTTAGACAGGTTGACCGAAAAATATTCGTTGAACCGGAACTTTCGTTGAAGCGGGGTTCGACTGTATACCCTTTGCACTCGTTTCAGATGGCTGCATATCACGCTGCTTCGGCCAGAAGGTCTGAAGGAGACGATCTCGCTTTCTTGATGGAGGCAAGACACACTGACGTGGAGTTCCTGGTTGACAATGACTCCGACCCGCCCCAGATCTTCAGGGCTCACAAGGTGCTTCTTGCCATGCGGAACGAGGTCTTCGAAGCCTTGTTTTACGGAAATGATTCCAAAGCGCTTCAGTATCGCGTCAGCGGCCTACGTGCAGATGGATTCTTTACTCTCCTCAAGTAAGAACGATATTAATATTAAGAGTGAAACAACATTGTCATAGGCCACGCCGACATTGCCACTACAACTTAGTGTGGAAACTTCGAGGAGTGGCTCCAACACGCACATCAGAACCGAACTGTATTAGAATGCCTGAATGTCGCTCGCTGGCTGCACCTTGCTAGAGTGGCGACAGCCTTTAGATGGACAAGTGCCGCCTTTTCCTGACTGCAGCCTCCGTTTTGCTTCATGCCTCCTGACTGGCACTAACTAGAAACGCACACTTGACAAGAGGCCTGATTTTGCGGGCTCTCACAGTTCTCACAAATGGTCATGCTCAATACTTTCGTAAACAGTTCAAACAGCTGCATACAAAAGAAGGAAAGATGGCGGCTCCGCTAACAGAGGACAGAGTTGTACTTCACTCTGGAGTGGCCGGCAGCCCAGAAACATTAAGGCATGCCTAGGGTAACTCTATAGGCTCTGCTTGCAGAGCAACACTGTCGCGTTCCTTTTCCTTTCGCCACTAACTCCGAATTAGCGTAGAAGCGGTCACGTGCGCCGAGCTGGATCTAATTTACATGCGGGAAGGCGAACTTTCAGCTCCCTAGTTCCGGGTGGAGAATTTTTCTTGCTTTGTGTTCGCGAAATATACATCCTACACTAAAATCGAACGGACTTGAAGGTTTCTTGGCCATTGAACATTATGTGTAGTCACTGGGTACAGTATAATGGCGTTGCTTTATAAAGCGAACGATGTTTATAAACATAACTTCTGAAGTCTGGGAAGCAAACAACACGGCAGACGATCGGGTTGCTTGCGTCTGCTGCTCTCGCGGAGTGATACGCGACCGGCACATCCGGGCACCTCGGACCAGAAAACAGCGCGCGGCTAGGGCTTGCGAAATGGGGAATACTCCGTTCTAACGAAGGCATAGAGAAACATCAGAGACAAATGACAGGACGACGAAGCACGCGTGGCGTATCGCCGCACTATATCTTCACTGCTCCGCACGCTGCCTAACAGCAACGCTATTCGCGCCCTCAGGGCTCCCGCAGAAGCGACGGTCGCTTCCCGCAGTGCGGCTTGGATCCGGCATGGCCGTCCTGGTAGCGCCATTGCAACTTCCGCTCCGCATGCGGAGCATAAATACAGTCATACCTCGGGAAACTTCTCTCATGAGTGCACTGACTCACCTCAATCACCCTCACCGATCAGGCATGAGGTGAGGGTGAGCGAGTTTGTAAGCCTCGAAACCTCACGAGTTCAAGGTTGAGTAAGAGGCGTGAGGTCGTTGAGTTCATGAGTTCAGTGAGGGGCGTGAGTCCATGTTGTCGGTGAGTTCACAAGTTAAAAAAAAAAGAGACGAAAAGTAGACGAACGATATTAGTACGTTTTGTTTTCAGCAATGCTTGGTTGGTCCTATCAGCTCGTAGCATCGGCTGCACTGTGACTTTAGAAGAACAGTGTACGAGAAGAAAATAAAAAAAATTCGACATTTTTCATATTTTCTAATTAACGCAATGGCGCTGCAAGAAAACGCCAGCACATAATGATTCAAACATTATCACGCACATACTACACTCCGTTCACGATTAAGCTGAGACTAGAAGCTCCGCCTTGAGCGCGAGCTCGCGGGCTTCCGCAGTGCTTTGGTTGCGCGTGCTTGCGCGTTCACACTGGGCAGAAAATTTGCGTTGAAGGCGGAGCTTCTAGTCTCAGCTTAAGGGTGAACGGCAGTATTCACATTTCTGATGGCGTGCTTGAAGTCGTATATCTCTACTGTGTGATGCACGTTAAAGACCCCAGGCTAGTGGTGGTACTGCACTGGCTAAATTTCTCATCTACATCTTAAACCAGTGTCGTGTGTCCTCAAAGGCAGACCGACCTTATAATGTATAAGCACGAACGTGAAATATTTTTCTTTTCTGATGGTGTGCTATGAACCAACTTTTTTTCTTCTTGTGCTGGTTATGTCAAATATTATAGACATAATTTGACATACGGACTTGTACATTATTTCTGTAGCATATTTTTCCCTTCTTCCCTCAGCTACTGGCATGTAACGTGTCTTGAACTGAATATGAAAAACTTTAATGTGGTTAGCGCTTCATAGCACAAGTAATCAGCAAAACGTTTTTTCTTCTTCTATATATTTCCTATTTGCAGCAAGTACAAGCAATCCACTAACACCCTGAAAAACATCCGAATTATGCTTCAAATTTTGCCTGGGACCATTTTTTCCGGCTTTGCGCTTGGGACCATTTTGTCCAAGGTCATTTTGACCGGGACCATTGCGTCCGGGATTATTATGCCGAAAAACATTTTGTCCGAAACCATTTTGTCCGGATCCCGTATGCAGCAAATTCGTCTACGCGCGACACAACTGCAGAACTGTCCCGAAGGGTAAACACATACACACGGCGTCGATTCTTGATAGGTATCCAAGCGTGCGAAGGAAGAGACGCAGCCCTTCGGTGTGCCAAATGTGCTCTGATTACGTCGCGAGACATGCGTTCGACGAGTTGTGCATTTTTGTAGTGTTGCTGCACTTTCGCGAAACATTTCACGCGTTCTCAAATATAACTGCGACCGTTTACACAACGTTTTAAAATACTTCTGTGACTCACGTCGCACAAGCAGAGAAGGTGTTTTCCAGAACGCTGCCGCCCAGCCTATATAGAACGCTCCAGAAGGTCGACTTTCTGTACCTCCAAGATGGCCGCTACGGAACTTCCGGTGGCCGCAATTGCGCTGCAGTGACCAAGAGGGGACACGCGATCACAAATTGTCATAGAGATGAGTGGTTCGTCGGCTAACGTGAGCGAAAAACTCGGTTTGTCTGCAACGAAGCGCTTTTCGCAGAGGAAATAAAACAAGAAAACACCGTACGTCGTCTGTTAAATAAGAGACCAGGAAAAGTGATGATAGTGTGATACAAACTGAGCGCAGCGGCGACGTGAGACCGGACGCGGGCTGAAATTGTGGTCGTCAGCTACTTCTCGGTTAAAGTCATCGACCACTCAACCTTCGTTTACAAATCTCAAGTTAAAAGCCATCGACTGCTAACTGTTCTAAGAACAAGCACATCAGATGCCGCCAGTCCTTTCTGGAGATTTGTGAGTTGGCGAATCCTTCTCATCAATATTTTGCGGGAACGGATAAAAAAATGTTTCATTGCTTGATTACGCGCGAGCTGTGACGTCACGTTGAATCAGCATCCGAGAACGCCCTCGCTCTCATCTTTACCAAAACCGGACACCAGCGGCTTCATGAGCAATCGCCGAGCCTCCTGAGTCCACCCCTACACGTTTGTTCACTTCAAGAACCACAGTGAAAAAAAAAGTCCGGCTCTTCGCGGAGGATTTATAATTTCCCCCTTTATATGGAGAAATAAGATATATGTATGTGCATCCTAGATTAGCTTTGCATCATTTTACCGAGACATTACATATTTCAAGCGCTAAAAGCACTGTTTCAATTCCTTCACAATCAAATCTTGTAGGAGCGCAAAACTTCCTAATTTTTAATCTGAGAACGCGTGTAGCTTCCCAGCATTGCGTACGTTCACGCGGACCAAAAAACGGACGCGTGAACGTCCGTTTTCATTCTTTCCTGGAATGAAAACCACCCTTACGCCCCTTCCCCCAGGTTTTCATTCTCACTGGAATGAAAATCTGGGGGAGAGGTGTAATAAATGCCAAACATTTCGCTAGCTTATTAAAACTAATGCCATTTTGCCTGTATGATTTGTCACGAATGAAAGATAGCCGCCTCGGTGGCTCCGAGACGAGAGGGTCCTCATGTCGCCGGTTCGAATCCCGGCCGAGGTGCCCGCAATCTGACGGACGCTTATTGCGGAGAAGGCGCCGTGTAACCGAAATTTCGGTTGCACGTCAAGAGATCCCCAGGTGGTCGAAATTAATCCTCAGTCGTCCGCTGGGCCAACGACGTGCCAGATGCCCGTCACTGGTTTTGCACGTAAAACCCCCAAATTTGACTTTAGGAATGAAGGATCTCCTCTGCGCCGTCGCTCGATGGCGCGCGGCTCCCAGGATGTGCCATCAACGAATGTAACTAGATCAAATTCAGCTGGCGAGCTTCCTAAAACACCTGGCACCTTTCTGTGGCGCGTCCGCTTGGTGGCGCTCGTTATGCTATCAGTCCGGACTGTGGACTGGAGCAGCGGAACCGGCGAAACGTTGGATGGACATCGCCTGCGGGGGAAGGTGATTCTATATTGGTGTGTATGGTAACCATGCAGTTTAAGCAAACAATTGGCTGCGGAAACAACTGTTGTTGGTTGTCTATAAATTGCGAAAGCATTTGTTATGAGACTCACGACGTACCTCATCTGTGAATACGACGACGCAAATTTCAAGTAAACACTTTATATTATGAAGATTTTACGATGCAAACATTGACGTCAGCGGGACTGCAGCTTCCCACTTTGAAATTGAGTGATTGCTTCGTCTCTGCGTAATCATATAATATTCTGTCTCTGTGTAATTGCCTAATGTTCAAGCTGTTTCGCCACCATCGTTGCAGCTTCGTGTGTGTGCCTTGTCCTGTCTTTGTGTAATCGTTTAATATTCAAGCTGTTTTACTACCATCATTGACCATGTACAGACTCCAGATTTTTTAACGACATCGCGCTAGCGCTGACTGGCGGTATATCGGCGCCTCATTGCGGCGTGAAATAGCAGGTCAACGAGACTACGCGCGTGTGGCACGAGGCACACGTCTAGCCTCGCTGACACTCTGTTTCAGGCCGCGATAAGGCGCTGATTTACCGACCGGTCGGCCTTCTGGAGGCTGTACCTACCAGCTCAAATGTGAATGAGTCATTACTGCTGCTCCGTGTATGCGCGGCTTGGGTTTATCTAGTTGTGCCACTGCCATGAGTGATTCCTTCGTAGCTTGTGCTCGAATGTGAATGTGTGCGTACTGTATGCACGGCGCGGGTTTATCTGCTTGCTAGAAGGACGTCGAGGAAAACGTTCTAAAGGACTACGTCAAAGACGACCTCTAGGTTGACCTCTAGGGATTTCTCAAGGAGGACCTCTAGAACAACCTCGAGAATGACCTCCAGGACAACATCCTAAAGGACGACGTCTAGAACGACGCCAAGGATGACGTCAATGACGTCAGGTTCTTTAAGAGAGTGCGAATCTGAATTAGTGCGTACTGCAGCTCCGCATACTCACAGCGCATTCGAGGCCAGATTCCGTATCGCGAAAACCGGGTGAAATAGCTAAAGAATGCTATCGCATTCAAAGAGCGCCATTCGAAACCTGTCTTCCTCCGTTGCCCATGGAAGCGTTGCCACTGGCGGTGCTATAGGGACGCTATCCTACTGTACTGTTCGTCTGCAGGGAACCGTGGAGGCCACCAACGCTCCTATGTCTATCACTTGACAAGCTCCGCGGAAGAGCGTCGTTCGAAAACAGTTCTTGTCTGTTACTTGTGCACTAGTGATGCAAAACTGCCTATTTATAGATTGACTATCGATATTATCGATAGTTTTTCGATAACTATTGATAGTGCCGCAGAACTATCGATAGGCGACTATCAATAGTACTATCGATAGTTTTTTTTACTATAGATAGTAAAATTTCTGGTTACTAGCGATAATATCGATAGTACAATCGATAGTTCTGTACCATTACAGCGAACACAGTTGCCGCACCGCCGCTCGCCTCCCTTCCTCCTCTCTTCGCCCAAACTCCCGTCTTCGTCATCACTGAAAGCTGAACCAAAGTTGGAATTGTAAGTGCTTGGGCTAGTTGGTGTCCCATTTGAAAAAAAATATAAAATAAAATAAAGCGAGACAAGGAGAACAGGGCGCGGCGCAAACTACTATAGTCGGTTACAAGTCAAGAAGGTAGGAGACGCTCCTCCCACAAGTGTGATGCGCCCGTTTCAAATCTCTCCGCAGTCGAAAGAAGAGCTCACTGGAAACGCTCCTTGTTCCGCTTCAATGGATTCCCACTTGTCTCCGATCCCCCTTTTTAAGAAAGCGACCTTTGTATTCATCGGAGAGGGAACCGAGCCCCTGAAAGCAGCCTTTGTATCCATCGGGGGGGAAGCTAATCCCCGAAAGTCGTATTTGTTTCCGTCGGTGGGGGAGAACTCTAATCTCCCTCTCGTGGCTTCCACAATGCTAAGTCAAAGTAGAAAAATAAAGCAAATATGTACAGAAAGGCAAGACCCTCCTCGCCCGTTGGCCGCGACGTCAAGGAAACGGTGGGACGCTATTGGATGCGGAGGTGGCGGAGGGATATCCGATTCCCTTTGAGGGGCATTTGCCGCTACCTTCTTAACCTGTAACTGACTATAGTGTCACAAAATTATTGTTAGTAAACCGACGACAGTACTTTCGATGGGTTTACGATAGTGTCGATAGTTTTCCGATAGTCGATTAACGATAATTTTCCGTTAGTGAACTATCGAAAGTACCAGAGTGTCGAACCGATATTTTTATCGGTTCGGTTCGGGTTCGGGTTCACGGCTTTTGGTTCAGTTCCGGTTCAGTTCCGGGGCGCAAAAAATAACGGTTCAAACCGGTTCGAACCGGTTTGAACCGCTAAATTGAGATCATATTTTCCGCGTTGTTCTGTCAATAGGCACTATTTAGGCCGTGAAACTAACTACTGTAAACGATCTGATTTTTGCGAGGACCTATTTTTTTAGAATTTTACGAATCGCCTACAATTCGCGAAAAATGGATCCCGCGAACAATTTCGCTAAAATGTAAAAACATTGGAATTTATATTGAGATTCCACCGCGTCGATAAAATTACAACCCGCGAATTATTTTAAAACTTAAGCTTTCACCTAAATCGCGAAATATTGAGCCCACGAAAAGTAAGTCATTTAGAGTATATAGTTTTCTTTTTTTTATCGTTTGTTCAATCCAGTTTTATTTTCAGGTACCAAAATTATAAAATTCTGTTATTTATTCCTACACAACAAGGAAAGAAAATCTACATTAACATACAAAACGTCGTGTTTATACGACTCAACATCCCTTCGTTTACCAGAGTCACATACATTGTACCTGAATCGAAATGTTTTCGCGAAGTGAAGTAGGTTGCCTAAAAAAACCGTGATTGGTACAACCTTGTATCGCAATATTAGAAGTTGAATCGTTGTTTTGCCCTCAAACTAAGGAATTAATTGCAGTGAAGAAAATCATGAAATGGGCACCTCGTCGCCATATATATCATGATATCTGTTTTACGGATTACGTTGCACAATATATATATAATAACGAGACGACTGAGCTGAAGGGAATATCATTTTCAAAATATCACGAAAGTCACGAGACAAGCCCTTCCAGTCTATATTTTATAGATACACTAAGCGACAATCACAATGCTTGTTTTTCAAACCAGCATTGTTTGCTCTCAGCACCATGATGCGGGCGACGAATCATGCAAAAAGGAGTGGCTGAAATTGTTCACTCTAATCTATGAGCACTTTCGTACTGAGATCGAATCTCACCTAAAACAGTGCTTACCCATGTAAACATTTTCTTATATTGGATAAACTGGCATAGCCGGTTGAGGTTTGTTCTTGACAAGATGCCGGTCAATTTAGTCTGCAAGTAAGCATCCCCCTCGCTAATTGATGATTTTTGTTAAATAGAACAAAGTGGTATTTCATGCTCTACTCAATTTGGAAGCTACTTAATTGGACACTTTCTTACAGTTTGCGTGTGTAATCGTCATAGTTCCACCATTCGTCCCAGTGTATTTTGTTTTGGTTCGACCCACAGACACGTAAACGTTCTGTTTAACAGATAAAAGCCGCGATAATAAACTTGTATATATTTGAGAAGTTATATATGCGTGAGGAACACACAGGTATTTAAATTAGCTTCAAATTAAAAAAAAAATATTTAAACTTTCCCATATTACCTTTAACGTGTCTATAGAGGATTAAAGCGCCGAAAAAGATTTGCAGGACATCTTTCAGATAATTTGAAGGTGCGTTTACTTATATGTGTATCTTTGAGGGGAGGATTTTTTATTTATGCTGCCAAATCTTCAGACAGGAATTAAGTATATTTTTATTATCATCGATAAATTTGACTTCATGAAGTTCACATAACCGCCTGAGACCGACACGGAAGGACGATACTCGAAAATACGCCAGCTGCATGTTGAGTCTTCGGAAACGTGCTTTTGTTAGCTGTTTTGCAGTGTAAAATACTGGGTTGCAGGGATGCCAAAAAGCACTGTGGTCACATGATATATCGGAAGGCACATACGCGAAATGTGCAGAAATAAGGAGATGACCCGTTATTTTTCTAAATAATCCCTTACACAATGCTTTAGTGCAAAAAGAGATGCATAGAAATGCATACAATGATATTCCTAATTAAACATAAATTGCGCGAAGGGCAAACGAAGATTCTTAGAATCCTAATATAAATCACATTTGGGCATTAGCTTGCCTCAGCTCGAAACGTCGCGAGACACTGCCTCGGGACGCTAATGTTATCTTAGGTTTTATGTTCACTTGTTTTGGGACCATACTTCACGACTCTGTTCTTTATCAGTCATGTGCTCCAACATTTCATAAGGCTGCCGTATATCATCGCGAGGCTGCTATAAATACTACACAACTTTACATCTTGGACGTCTAGTGCTAGTGTTGCGAACGTCGCACTTCACCAGAAAGCTGAAGTATTTAACATGGTTTGCACGTGACGTCATCGCACTATATACTGGTTGTCATTGCGAGTTATTGTTGCTGAAAAAATTAAATCCGGTGGGGCAAAATGCACGCTGCAAAAGGTTCGCACTCAGTGCAAGCTATGTATTTGAGAGGCACACATTTTTCTTGTTGGTGCATCGCCGTTAGGCACGACGCGAGTATCTGGCACGACGAAAACGTGCCTTCTGGCAAGAGTGTTTTCACAAATAAAAGTTGTACCCACTACCCATCTGTACCCACTACCCAGGCTACGCTTTCTAGTCTGCGCCGAAAATGCGGGGCAGAGAATTCTTTAAGACACAATATGCTTTAAAACTACACCCCCTTCCCACTCCCTTTTATTTTTTAGTTGCTCCTCAAGATACTTTTTATTCCTCAGGGATTGCCTGCTCCGTATTGGGTGGTGTTCATTCGACAATTATATTTGTGTCACTTGTTAACAGTAATTCTTCCCTGTTTTTACTTTGCACCAAACTGTGAAGTGTAAACGAAATACAGGGCGGTCGAAACTCGGAGAACTTGAGAACGACACTTCTGTGAGACTTAGAGCGGCTGCCAACGTCCAGCTATCCCCCTGATTCCACTGGGATCTTTCTTTCCATGTATCCCTCCCGTACACGCTAATAGTTCTATGTAATGTCGGACTAATACGTTACATTTAGACCCTTTAACACTTCTATTCCCGGTACAACTTTCTGAGGCCGTTCAGCAACAACGAAAGCATATTTGGGAGCCTCAATGGTGTGCATACATGCAAAATGGGTCGTACAGCATTTTTTTACCTTAAGTTCAATAAATACCGCTAAGATGTAATCCCTGACGTTGATAACTTGCAAAACCATCCATTAGTTTTCCCCCCTGCGAAATGGTAGAAGCAGTCGAAAGAAAGAAATGAAACAGCTTTCCACTCCTCAACTCGCAATTAGAACTATCAGCCACGTGATCTGATCCTTATATTGTCACGGGTGGTGACCAAAAGAAAACAGGAAATAAACAAGAAGAAATAAACGTTTAATGTGGCGAACTTGTGCCAAAAATAAAAGAGTACAAAAAAGATAATAATAGAGCGTCGCGGGCGTCGAAGTCGGCGTGGCAGCAGAGTCGAACGCTGGGGCGAGACTGACTGCGCTCGCCTGGCGGCGTCCCTTATGTACCCTCGTGGGTTTCTGGATCGTTCGGCGTAGAAGGTTCGGCGCGTAGAACATTCTAACCGCGAATCAACAAGACGGTTCTCGAATTCACCAGAACATCAAATTACACTCTCAACAAAAATGTGTAGCCGCTGCCAGGAATCGAACCCTGGCCTTCTGCGTGAGAGGCAAGCGCGATAACCGTTAGGCCACGCGCGCGCTGCCTACATGGCCAGCTGCGCGCGCGGCATTACTCCCCCCTTTAAAAAGTGCATCGTCCCGATGCAACCCAAAATCAAAACAAAGCAAATAAAAAGAACGGTAAACTAAAGAGTATTTGGAATACGTAAGGTCGACTGTCCTATCGAGCGTAGTACGGCTTCATGCGCACGACGTGGACGACTTCTGGTCGTGGAGGGCGGCGTGATGAAGTCCGTGTTCCGTCGGGCATCACCTCGTAGTTCAGATCCCCGAGTCGACGAAGCACCTTGTAGGGTCCAAAGTAACGTTTCAGGAGCTTCTCGCTGAGACCGCGGCGGCGAATCGGTGTCCACACCCACACCCTGTCTCCGGGCTGGAAGTGGACGTCCCGACGACGAAGGTTGTAGCGGCCAGTGTCGACACGTTGTTGAGCCTGAATCCGAAGTCTGGCGAGCTGACGGACTTCTTCTGCCCTTTGGGCAACCACCTGGGCGTCGTCGCTTGCATCGACAGCCGCTTCGTGGGGTAACATAGCGTCCAGCATTGTCGTTACCTTGCGCCCATGCACCAGCTGAAAGGGTGTCATTCCGGTGGTCTCTTGTACGGCCGTGTTGTAGGCAAATGTGACGTACGGCAGCACCTCGTCCCATGTCTTGTGCTCCACGTCGACGTACATGGAGATCATGTCGGCGATGGTCTTGTTGAGTCTCTCCGTTAGCCCGTTGGTCTGCGGGTGGTACGCCGTGGTGCGGCGATGGCTGGTGTGGCTGAGACGAAGGACTTCTTGCGTCAGCTGGGCCATGAATGATGATCCACGGTCTGAGATCAGGACTTCGGGAGCGCCGTGCCGGAGGACGATGGATTCAATGAAAAACTTGGCAACTTCCACAGCAGTTCCGGAAGGAAGGGCTTTCGTTTCGGCATACCGCGTGAGATAATCTGTGGCGACGATGATTCAGCGATTTCCCGACGTCGACGGCGGAAAAGGGCCAAGTCGATCCATTCCGATCTGCTGGAAGGGTGCTGTTGGCGGAGGAATTGACTGCAAGAGTCCGGCCGGCCTCGTCGGAGGTTTCTTTCGTCGCTGGCATTCATGACATGATCGCGTGTACAGGTGGACGGTTTTGGGGAGCTTGGGCCAATAATACTTTTCACGAATACGTGCCAGGGTCCGGCTGTAACCAAGGTGTCCGGACGTCGGGTCGTCGTGGCAGGCTTGAAAGATCTCCTCCCGAAGGTCGGTCGGGATTACCAGCAGCCATGGCGAGTTGTTGTTCCCGAAGTTCTCTTTGTAGAGTACACCTTGTCTAATGGCGAAGGTCGGCAGCGCTCGTGAAAAAACACGTGGCATCGCACTCCCGCGCCCTTCCAGGTGCTCTATTAGTGCGCGCAGCTCAGGATCGTCTCGTTGAGGCCGGGCCATGTCGTCGATGTTCACTGCGCCCAGAAAACACTCGTCGTCATCGTCTTCGCTGCTGCCGGAAGGTGTTGCGACGGGAGCTCTGGACAGGCAGTCGGCGTCGCTGTGCTTGCGGCCTGACTTGCAGACGACGGTCATGTTGAACTGTTGTAGTCGGAGACTCCACCGCGCGAGGCGTCCTGACGGGTCCTTGAGGTTCGCAAGCCAGCAGAGCGAGTGGTGGTCCGTGACTACCCGGAACGGGCTCCCGTATAAGTACGGACGAAACTTCGTGATTGCCCAGACGACCGCAAGGCATTCCTTCTCAGTCGTGGAGTAATTTCTCTCCGCCTTGGTCAATGTCCGACTTGCGTAGGCGATGACTCGCTCGGTGCCTTCTTGTACTTGAACCAAAACCGCGCCAAGCCCTGCGTTACTTGCGTCCGTGTGAATCTCGGTTTCCGCATCCTGGTCGAAATCTCCAAGAACAGGAGGAGTCTGTAGTCGTCGCTTCAGCTCGTCAAATGCCTGCTGCTGTTCATCGGCCCATTCGAACTTCTCGGCGTCCTTCGTGAGGTGTGTGAGCGGTGCGGAAATTCTTGCGAAATCTCGAACGAAGCGCCGATAGTAGGCACATAGCCCAAGGAACCTTCGGACGGCCTTCTTGTCTCTTGGCGCTGGAAATGCTGCGACGGCACGAGTCTTCTCGGGGTCTGGGCGGACACCTTCGTTACTAACCACGTGGCCGAGGAACTTCAGTTCGTCATAAGCGAACCGACACTTTGACGGCTTCAGGGTGAGTCCGGCGGTCCGTACGGCTTGGAGAACTGCTCGGAGTCGTCGCAAGTGCTCGTCGAAGTCGCTGGAAAACACGACGACGTCGTCGAGGTAGACGAGACAGCTCTGCCACTTTAGTCCTGCCAGTACGGTGTCCATGACACGTTGGAAAGTTGCTGGCGCCGTGCACAGTCCGAAGGGCATCACTTTGAACTCGTACAGTCCATCCGGCGTGACGAAGGCTGTCTTTTCTCGGTCCCTTTCGTCGACCTCGATCTGCCAGTAGCCGCTCTTCAGGTCCATCGATGAGAAATATCGAGAGTGGCGCAGCCGGTCTAGAGTGTCGTCGATGCGGGGGAGTGGGTAGACGTCTTTCTTCGTCACCGTGTTCAGCTGCCGGTAGTCGACACAGAACCTAAGCGTCCCGTCTTTCTTCTTAACCAGTACGACTGGAGAGGCCCAATGACTGCTTGAAGGTTGAATTATGTCGTCGTTCAGCATTTCTTGAACTTGCTCCTGGATCGCCTGCCTTTCTTTAACGGAGACTCTGTATGGCGATCGATGCACCGGGCTCGCGTCGTCCTCGGTAACGATGCGGTGCTTCGCAACGGTGGTTTGGCGCACCTTCGACGACGTGGCAAAGCAGTCGCGGTATTCGGCGAGAAGGTTAATCAACTGTCGTCGTTTCGGGCCCGGGAGTTTAGGGTCAATGTCGAGCTGCGCTGGTGACGCACTGTCTTGCTGAGGTGGCGAGAATTCGTCAGTAATGGCGGCGACAGCGGCGGAGTTTTGGAGTTCCTCGACCTGGCCCACGGCTGCACCATTTGTGAGGTGTTGCGCTTCATTTCGGAAGTTCGTGACGAGGACCACAGTGCGGCCATCCTGAAGTTCAGCAACTCCTCTTGCGACGCCTATTCCTCTTCCCAGAAGCAACTGGAGGCTTCCTTCGAGCAGAACTTCGCCGCAGAAATCTTCGGTGATCCCGACGGGTACGAAAACACTCGACCGCGGCGGTAAGTTCACGTGGCTGGCGAGGACTCGGACCGCAGATGACGTCGCTTTGGGTTCCTCCGGTGGTGAAACAGGCTTTCGCAGCGTCAACCGGTTTGCTCCGAGGTCGATGACGGCGCCATACTCGCAGAGGAAGTCCATTCCGAGGATAACGTCCCTCGAACAGTCTTGAAGAACGACGAACTTTACAGGGCACGTCTCACCGTGGATCTCGACGCGAGCGGTGCATCGCCCGACTGGTGTG
This sequence comes from Ixodes scapularis, assembly GCF_016920785.2. NCBI lineage: Eukaryota > Metazoa > Arthropoda > Arachnida > Ixodida > Ixodidae > Ixodes > Ixodes scapularis. The sequence continues at coordinate 48,911,250 of NW_024609881.1, read as the reverse complement.
ATGAGGTGCCCACCGGCGGTTCGTATTTGAGGTCCATCCCACGGCGTCGTGACTTTTCGAAGGCGGCGGGAGAGCCTCCCACTCAAAACTGAGTAGTCTGCTCCGGTGTCCACGAGTGCCGATGCGTCGTGGCCGTCGATGATGACGTTTAGGTTGTTGGACACCGTTTCAGGAGCGTCGTTTCGGTCTCCGGTAGCGTTCGAGTTGAGGCCCTCCGACGTTCGTGAAGGATCTTGGCGTCGGTCTTCTTCGGCAACTCCACCTCCAGGGGTTGCCGCGCCTAGTTTCCCCGGCGTAGAGCGAGGGGTGACAGGCTTTCACGTCGGGGTCGGTGCATCGGCGAAGCTGGACGTCGTGGTGATGGCGACCGGAACTCTCGGCGTGACGCAGGCTCGGGGGACTGGGGTCGTCGCAGGTACTCGTCGATCTCCCGAGGGCGTTCACCATACCGGGGGCGCGGGTCGCTTGGATGGAATCCGCGCAGCCCGAGTCGTCGGTATGGGCATCGGCGGTACACATGGTCAGCTTCCCCGCAGTGGTAACACAGCGGGCGTCGGTCGGCCGTCCTCCAGACGTCTGTCTTCCTCGGCGCAGGTCGCTCTGGGGGAACGTGCGCCTGATCTTCCGGCCGTCGGGGGTACTGCGGCGTTGGGGCGTCTTTCGGGGTGGCGCCGTGGCTTGGCGGGAAGCTTGCGGCGGTCGTCGGGCCATGGCGGCGTAGCTCAACGTCGGTTCCTCCGGTGCCACCCTGGTGACGGGAACCTCTGGTTGGAGCGCGCGATGCACTTCTTCTCGGACAGCCTCGGCGATGGAAATGGTTGGCGGACGGCTGGTGGTTGGCAGCAACCTTCGCAGTTCCTCCCGGACAACCTCCCGGATAATTTCGCGGATGTCCGTACCAGGCACGTTTTCACCGCTAAGCAGCGCGGTTGCAGTGACGCTTGGCTGCCGCTGGTAGTGGGAAGCGCGCGCTTGGAGGGCGCGCTCGATGTTTGTCGCCTCGCTGACGAAGGCGTCGACGGTTGCCGGCCGGTTGCGGACGAGGCCTCCGAAGATGTCGTCCTTCACGCCCCGCATCAAAATGCGCAGCTTCTTTCCCTCGGTGGCCTGAGGATCGGCGCGGGAGCTCAGGCGGAGCACGTCTTCCACAAAGCTCGTGACGCTTTCATTGGGGCCTTGGGTCCTGGTTCGCAGTAGGTCCTCGGCTCTCTCTCGGCGGTGGTGGTTGACGAACGTAGCCTTCAGGTCGGTCTTGAAGATGTCCCACGACGTCAAAGAGGACTCATGGTTCTCGTACCAGTGCTTGGCGGCTCCCTCAAGCGAGAAGTAAACGTTGTGCAGGCGTTGCTCGTCGGTCCAGCCATTGTGGCGGGCAACGCGTTCATACTGGTCAATCCAGTCTTCGACGTCTTCGTAGAGTTCACCGTGGAAGGGGGCAGCCGTCCGCGGTGCGACGGGCATGTAGACGACGGGAGAAGCGGCGGGGGCTTGCGACTGGTTGGCCATCGTCGTCTTCTGCGGCTTGGGCTTGTCCAGGAGCAAACCGTACTCAGGATCCTCTCCCTTGGTGCGGCGGCTGGTCCGAATTTCAGGTTCTGCGGTGAGTGGTCTTCTCACCGAGCCGGGAATCGGACTTGCACTGCGGTCCCTTGGAGGAGAACGCTGCACGGGCATGCGGTACCCCGCACCTCCACCAAAATGTCACGGGTGGTGACCAAAAGAAAACAGGAAATAAACAAGAAGAAATAAACGTTTAATGTGTCGAACTTGTGCCAAAAATAAAAGAGTACAAAAGATAATAATAGAGCGTCGCGGGCGTCGAAGTCGGCGTGGCAGCAGAGTCGAACGCTGGGGCGAGACTGACTGCGCTCGCCTGGCGGGATCCCTTACGTACCCTCGTGGGTTTCTGGATCGTTCGGCGTAGAAGGTTCGGCGCGTAGAACATTCTAACCGCGAATCAACAAGACGGTTCTCGAATTCACCAGAACATCAAATTACACTCTCAACAAAAATGTGTAGCCGCTGCCAGGAATCGAACCCTGGCCTTCTGCGTAAGAGGCAAGCGCGATAACCGTTAGGCCACGCGCGCGCTGCCTACTTGGCCAGCTGCGCGCGCGGCAATATATACACCGTCAGTGTTTATCATAGTCATACGGAGGGTTGGCAAAGCATAGAGCATGGGCTGATCTTCAGATACAGTTTTAGTTGGGCTATAATGCCCGAGCCCTACTAAAGCGACAAACAGAAACAAACGACAGCGGCAGGCCTTAAACCAGAGTATCTCGCGATTTGACAGGCCTTGTAGAATAAAGAAGGCTATGCTCAAACACGAGCATCATGCACAGGAGGGTACCATTTGCAGGCTTGTAAACACTCGTGCTAACTTTATGAACACCGAACAACTCAAAGCCGTATAAACGTACCATCGCGAGCATGCTGCATGTGTCTGAGGCTTGTCGCTGTCGTTTTTTTCTGTTTCTAGCTCTAGTGGGACTTGGGCCCATCATAATCTTTGAGTTGAACACGAGCCGTTACCCGAATGTTTGGCGATGCTGGTTGTCATGAACCAGAGCATTCGACTCGGGATCATGACAATTGGGTACATCATGGTGTCACGTGACTCTCAGTGCGAAGTTGTGATGTCATGTGACGTCACGGTATCAACAACGTTAATAGATATAGCGACGTCCTCAATTTGAATCGACTTAACGCGGTGAGTCACGTGACTTCACGCGGTCACGTGATGTGACATTACTTTACAGCATGTCTTGACATCATACGTCACGTGACCATTTGACACATGCCTAATCATAGTGCCAATAAGAAAGTGCCGCAAAAACCCAGGATTTATTATACATTGCAATTCTGTATATGACGATTTGATCAATACGTAGAGGAATACACGTGCCACTTTTTTATTTCCAAATATAAAATTTGTAATACTAACAAAAAAAATACCGTGAACCGTTTTGAACCGGTTACCGTTATATTTTTTTTCCGGTTCAGTTCCGGTTCAGTTCCAAGATGGCGGCGAAGATTTCGGTTCGGTTCAGTTCCGGTTCGGCTAAAAATAACGGTTCTGTTCCGGTTTTCGGTTCGGTTCGGTTCCGGTTCGACACCCTGGAAAGTACCATAGCTTTTCGATAGTCGACTATCGATAGTCAGATTTCTGGTGACTATCCATACTATCGATAGTACTATCGATCGTTTTGCATTACTAGTATGAACACGAAAGCAGGTACGCGTGTTTAGCGTTCCTAGCGCAACAAGCAGCAACGCTTCCACGGGCAACGGAGAAGGAACCCTTTCGGAAGACACTCTTTTAAACGGATACTTCAACTAAATTTGAAATATACCTATCGTACTCAGAAATAGGCTGAATATGATTCACAATATCCGTAAATGACAATCGCAGGTTTGTAGTTTGAGCCTGATGATTGTATTTTTCGTTATAAACGGCCCACTCTGGCAAGCACTCGGACAGCAGCCAGCGGAGAGCACGTCACATCTGGCGCAGTCGTGACGTAGTTTTTATAGGGATGAGCAAGGCTGCGGGCGAAACTGATGTCGTCAGGATGCCCTAGCCTTTCGATCCAACCACTTAAGCGGTCAAAGCACGCCAGCGATTGGGCCACAGCAACTAGTACCAAAGCTGCTATTGTATGAATTTTGAGTGACGGGTTAATCTTCAATAATCTTGTAGAGGGAGGATAGCGACGACTGGGACCACAAAAGAGAGTCCCGTTGACTAATGAGTTGCTCCCTCCCCTCTTCTCCTGTGCTGGCCGTAGAGCTGTCGGGATGACGTCAGGTTCAAAGCATGTATAAGCCTAGGCGAGACGGCTATCGTCACTACCTGTCAAGGTAGTGACGATATTGGTGTTCTCGATGTGATACTGCTCCTTTGAGCTCGTATAGACCATAAACTAGGCGCTGAAACTTCGTTGTAGTATCCATTTATTTAGAAAGCATTAACTGTCCCATGGAACGAACCGGCGTTATCAGCTTTTGAAGCTGCGCCAAACGGCACCTAAAGTCCCTTGTCCCATGGAGTGAAACCTGTAGTCTGTAGCAGCGAAACGGAAAATAAACTCCCCTAGCGTTTCTATATAGACGCTTTGCACACGAGCTATATTGCAGCCGCCATTACTGACCTTCTCTTGTCTTACCGAGATACCAAGCCACCGAAGCGTGTTTTGAGGAGCCTCCACAAAGGCCATTGCTGGGGAGAAGGACACAGACGGATCTAAAATGGCAATAACATGGCCTGCTGGGGCATTGATGGAGGGAAGTGATCAAAATAAAAGGAAACAAAAACTGAAGGTCACTTATGGCGCCGCCCATGAACAGCTGCTGAAAAGCGTCTATAGGCTCCCTAGGGGAGCCAAATTGCGCGTCTGTTTTCCGCGTGCCGCCGCGCCGCTAATCGCCGAGATCCGATCACGTGAGGAGCCGGATCAAGTGCCGTGCAGGAAAGTAGACGTTGCACGCGCCCGGGCATATACGTTCCCCTGCTTTTGAGCGCGCCGCGCGCCTCGAAGGCGCGGCGCCGCTATTCGCCGAATTCAGTAACGTGACGAGCGGGATCAACATGCCGTGCGGGAAAGGCGGCGCTACGGAGATGAACGCGACACTCTGGCTCCCATAGGAAGCCTATAGACGATTGCAAGCCGGGCGATTGGCCGCCGCCATGTCTCTGCTCGAGCAGCCACGCCCGTGCGATTACGAGCTTGCGAAAGCTACGTTCACCCGCGCGTGGCACGCGCTTGCACGCATGGGGCACCACTTGTGGCGCCATGCTTGCAATTGTCTATTGGCGACGTACGCGATCGAAAGCGTCGCTGTGGTCGGCCTTGCACGATTGGCCGAATGCTGACTATGTCGTGAGCAAAGGATTTCTCATCGACGGGAATAAGAGGAATGGAAGAACTTCAATTTCGACGCTGTTGGTAGTGTTGCTTTGAGAGGGCAATGATTTCAAGCCTCCACCATGCTCCTTACAAACACCATCGAACTTGTTGGTCGCAAGGTAATGACGTCACGAAAGGTAACCATAGGAGGGCGCCACTAAAACATCTCGCCGCTAATACAGGAACTCTAAACTCCCCTTGACTGGCGCGCACCCTAGTTTCAAAGAATGTCACTCCATGGCGCTGCGGGCCCACCCGCCGTAGAGTGCCTTCATACACACGCGCGCTTTTGCTTGAGTGGTGACATCTCAGCCATTTTTCCGCCCAATCGTTTTTTTATGCATTTTGAAGTGCGCGCAATCCGGTGTCACTCAGCTCGAGCGCGTAGCTTTGGCTGATGCATAGACGCCATCTTACCGCCCAAGTCACGCACCGAGTGCGCGAGAGCGTCACGCGCTGGCACATTCCGGACAACAATGGATGTCTTCACCCTGAGACAGACAGACATCTAGGCACCCTAACCCGCCGGTAAAAAGAACGCGGTGCCGCGCGCTCGGCCGATACTGCTCCTCTGATTGCCGACGAACAAGGCGCCGCTTAAAGCATCTGCATCTTCGGTGATCGCCAACCTACGCAGAGCACTCCGCGGCGTTCAATTGGACATTCTTGATTTCGCATTCGTAATCCATAACAAGTACTTAGGTGTTCTCTTCTCAAATGTTTGCGTAAACTCTTGCGCAAACTTTATGCCTAAAGGCTGGTTCGCACGGTACCGCCTTCTTACGTTACGTAATTATCTGCGACTCATTCGTGTCTTGGATGTCGCGTGCCAGGCAATCTGCGTAAACTGGTAGACACACAAAAAAATATTGGTGTGTGTTTGTTTATACAGCCGGAAGTTAGTCTGCCTTAGTAAGCGTGTGGTGTCTCGGCTGTATAGATGAGCAATTTAGCCAGTGCGGTACAACCGCTGGTTTGGGGTCTTTAACGTGCATCACACAGTAGTGATACATGACCGCACAATGGTACAGTGTTCATCCAGAGCAAAACGGGCAGGGGGCATTGAACCCAGGATCCCTGGGTTCTCCAGCCTGGTAGCCACACTTACTATAAAATACACAAGTCCCGGTGACTTGTGGCGTTAGCATGCTGTAATCTCTAGTAAAGTAACGTAACATAACAGAAAGAAATCTATGTGAACCAGCCCGAACAAAAGCACCAACAATAGATTCGCCTTCCGCCGCAAGCAACGCGCATCCAAAGCGCATCCAACGGTCCATCGGTTCCGCTGCTTCTGCGCATAGAGGGCGCTGATAGCGTAATGAACGCCACCGAACGGATGCGCACCGAAATGGTGCCTAGCGTTCTAGGAAGTCTGTAAATACATTTAGGTACAGTGACGTTGAAAGCAACAGAAAACGACCGTTGTCGAATGCCGCCTACCGGTGGAGCTTGTCAGCTCTTGATCAAAGAACGTTGCCAGGAGGAGCATTAGATGCGCCCGCAATCCGTTCTCTTTAATCTTTTAGTAACAGAAACTACGGTAGTGCTTTTGTATGATAAAGTAGAAGTCATTATAAAAAAATGTAATCCGAAATCATAGTGGTAGCAGGGAAGGCATGCGACAAAGTACGTCGCCTCCGTCAGTGTTTTTGTTTGTCAGCGATCGCTAGTGCATCGGAAAAGCATTCGAAATGAAATATTGAAACGTCGTCATGAGAATTAGTCCTAGATAATTTCGCTTCAATAACGTAGGTTGATTTGCTTTCTCCTCAGGTACTTCTACACCCGTGCCCCCAGTTTAATCAACACTCCGCAAGCGCTGCACACACGAACGGCTGCTGAAGCGTTCCGGGTGGCGAGGCTCGTGGAAGCTTGCGACGCGTTCTTCGAAACGTCACTGCAGCCAGCCGACGTCTGCTACGTCTTGGATTACACGAAAGCAAAGGGAAGCACCACTACCTTGAACAACCTCATCGACAAGCACCTGAAAGAGAACGCTGAACAGGTAATAAAGTGCAAGGAGTTCACCACCGCATCGGAGGAAACCGTCCTGAGAATATTGAAGAACCCCTCATTGAGGATAAGAGAATACGACATCATCGAGGCTGTTTACTCCTGGGCGATGGTGCACCTCGCACAAGCGAGCGGCGAGACTCCGGTCACCGCACTGCAAAGGACCATGAGACCGTTCCTGCCGGAGCTTCGGTTGCTATCATTGACTCCTCTGGAATTCGTAGAGGGCCCGTTTTGCTGGCAGATTTCGGAAAAGTGTGACACCCTGTGTGTTCTTAGCAACATCATTAAACCCGGATCAGGGAGGTTGCCCAAAGGCATTTGCACGAACAGGGAACAGCGAACTAACTCTTACGGCTACTCTGCACGGCCGGCCCTAGAAGCGCAGCGGGGCATCTCTTTCAGCTGCCCTCGGTGTGGTAAATGACAGCTTTAGAGGCGCACGGCGTGGGGAGCACCAGAGCTTTTTGTTATCGCCGAAAAGGCGATTTTGCCGTTAGTCAACAAGAACGCCGATAAACCGATCACAAAGCACAAAAAAAAAACACGCCCTGTTTTTTTTTTAAGTTTTCATTGATTGGAACAGTCTTTAAATGAATGCCAACGCAGGAGGCCGCCGTACCGCTGGTAATACATCGTACAAAAGAGAGTCTGCGGCGTGTTTCTTTGTTGACAGTCTTCTTCATTGACAGTCTTACACCGGTCATACAAACACTGCCTGCATGCATGTCCGAAGTATATGTGGGTTTTAAGCGAGCGTGCTTGGAACGCGCGTGAGGCGTGCCCGCAAATAAGTCTGTCATACATGTCTACAGCGAACGTCGCGGCTTTTGTAGGATGTACGAACAGTCTGTATATGCCGCACTCGCATTGCTATAATGCGCATATTTGTGCCTGTCTCAAGCGATACTGTATTCCAACTACGTCCGAAAGTAATTTTGATATCTTGCAGATACATGTGATCGTGAATATTTGCTACTCAACCTTAATTACATTTTTCGGTATCTCGTACTTGATTTCTCAAATACATTTGTCAATCTTTGCAAAAAATGAAAATAAATTGGCTCGAGACTATTTTAAGAGAATAGTAATCCACACACCCTTAGCGCAGAGTTGAACCGATCACAAACTTGAAGCGTGAACGACCGAAAAAAGAACCAAGAACCGGAAACGAGCCAGGCTCTAAGAGGCATACTCAGAATGCTAACAGAACAAAAAAAAAAAAAAAAAAAGAAGTAAAAAATATGCAAAGAAATAAACAGTTTTTTTTTTTTTAATGTTTGATTGTGTTTGCGATGGCCCGAACTCGAGATCTGCGATGGCCGGAACCTTTCATGAAAATAGGGATACCAACAAGACTGGAAACAAGACACAAGCAGGGTGAGCTCTCAAAATGCAAACAATGCGTCCTCTCAAAGTTAAGTACGCCTTTTTAAAGGGTTTCCTAGAGCTTAGTGTGAAGAAAGAATAGCAAAATCGACAAACGCGAGAAGGGCAAGAGTGCTTCTTCGTGCCCATCTGTGCCTTTCCTTTTGAAGTTTAGCCATCTTTAAATGCAGCATTTGGGGCATCCTGCTTCAAGAAGGCGCGTTAAACGCCATGCCTACCCCTCCTCGTTTTCCGGTCATTCTTCTGCGTAGAATATCAACTTTTTTAAAGTGAACTCCGGATATAGTGATTTCAGGCGCTGAGTGAAACGACGCGTCCAAGGTGTGCATTTTAAAAGCACCGGAAGATGTGATTACCTCTTTTGCTCAATTGTCTTCAAAATATCTCGTAACATGCACCAGCGATGTATACTCCTTGTACCGGGGTTGCATAAAATAGCACTGCGATTCAATTTAATTTTTTCTTTTGTTGCTCGCAAACAAAGCAATGTATTGTCACTGAAGTCGACACAAATTACGTAGTCCGGGAGTAATTGAATTACATTTCGAAGTATTTGTTCTGTACACTCGACGTATTTAGCGGGGAGAGTATCTCAAGTATGTATTATAATTACTCGCTTGAAGCCTATCATTAAAAAGCAACTTTTTTAAACAAAACATCTAAATAGGACCCTGCATCACCAGAACATTTTGTGGATACACTGCTCGGTAAGCCGTTGTAAGAAAAAATCAATTCCAATTTTTCTTTCAAGTCTGGATGAGGGTGTAGATGTTTAGTGGAAACTGATGATGGAAAAAACAAAACAAATGAAAGTAGTTGTTAAAAACCGTATAATTTTTTTTTCTCTTCTGCAACAAGTTGACCGCTATCGATAATGGGAGAAAAACCGAGTGAGACTTTCTTCTTTTTTTTTACACAATTTCAGAGTTCTTTTGAGATCCCTTTAAGTTCATCGTTCAAAAACGAGAGAAGTTTTGTTTTAGATCCTTCAGATTTTGTTTATATTGTGTGCTTAAACGTTTTAATTTGTAAAGAGCGCGTTTGTTCTTAAGTCTACTATATTTCAGTTACGAACGTCGTTTTTCTATTTTTTTTTATTTAGCAAGGAAAGTAAGTTACTACTTATCTATGGGTTGTTTTTACGTAACTTGGAATCAACAATCCTAAAAGGATGGAATGCACCAACCAAAGAGTTGAACTTATTTCTAAAAAAATGATTCCAGATAGTTTCAATATTACATTCGTAGCTGAGATCTCAAACTCATTTCGAGATTACTCAAAGTGCCTTCATTTTTTGAAGAGGGAGAGAGAGAGAGGGCTTTGCAAGGTTCGACAGTGTGTGACGTCTTCGTGATTGCCCTCTTCTAGGATTCAGCATGCAACCAAAGAGGTCGTGGATTGGCCTTCGCGGGACGTCCTTTCTGTGATCGGGCTTGGTGTGTCAAGTCCCCGGTCCTAAAAAAAAAAAAAAAAAAAAAAAGTTCAGATGTGTGCTAGTATAAGGTTTTTCGCTTCATGCACTTCAGAGGAAATCAAAGCAAGCATTTATTACCTTTCTTAACACCCTCTCTCAAACTACCCTGAAGATAAAAACAAATACAATGTTTTTTGTTTGTTTTTTTGCCATTCCGCTGGGGCCCGTACGGTCATCACCTCAGAGGGTCACGTCGTTGTTGTATTCTCACTTCTTTCATTGCCACTTCTTTGCCACATTCTCGGCCACTAGATGCCACTTCGTCTTTCTCTCTTTCTCGAGCTGGGTCCTTGCGCCCTGAATAAACATCATTGGCCTGATGACGGTGGTTCAGTCACGACGTCCCTGCCGTTGTCCCTCGCTGGGACACGACATCCTTTTGGCGACGAGGATGCTTGACGGTCCCTGCTAGCCTCCAAGTTCGTCGGGGGACTGCGCGTCCTCGCCTACCTTGGTCCGCCGATCTGCGATCCTGCCGCAGCTCAATTCTGGACTCAGCGCAGTTAGGCCTTACCGCAGCGTTCGGACATAGGCCTCGCTCCGAGAACGTTGACGCAGCCTCCTGCTAGATCGGACCAGGACGTCAGATTGCCGCAAGCTGATCCGCTCTTACCCAAAGATGGCTTTTTCAAACATCGCGCCACCAAAGCCATTTCTGGATGCGCCTGGACGACCTCCAGTACCTTGGGACGAATGGTACAAGCGGTTCCAGCGCTACATGAATGCAGCTGGTGCTGCCGAGTTTTCTGCCGTTCGCCGTCAATCCATCCTCATCCACAACTTGGGTGATGAAGGTCAACGTATCTATGATGCCGTAATAGTGAGTCGTCTTCCACCACCCGCTACCGCTACGCTTCCGCCAGCAACGGGGCCAGCTGTAAACGCGGCTGGAGAAGCTACGACGTCAAGTCAGTCTGTCATTGTGGAAAGTCCCTCTCATGATTGCTACGTAAAAACGGTCGCAGCCTTAGCCAACCATTTCTCTGCAACCACGAGCGCCATTGTAGAGCGATATCGGTTTCGCCGCCGCTATCAACAAGCCAACGAGTCGCTCGCAGAGTATATCGCGGCTTTACGCCAATTGGCGACCACATGCGATTTTGGAACCCGCGTTGACGAAGACCTTCACGAGCAGCTCATAGCGGGAATATCCTCGACTTCTCTTCGCGAACGACTGCTCTACGACAAAGCCTTAACGTTCGAGCGCGCCGTCGACGTCGCTCTTCACCTAGAGAAGGCCGCACAAGAAGCAAGCGCGATGCGATCACAGCCATATGCCGACGAGCCTTCAATAGCATGCGAGGTCAATGCAGAACGTCGTAGACCATCCCATCGACAGCAGCGAGGTAACAAAGGATGTTCTTCCTCGCGCCAGGTATCATGGCGTCCGCCTACGTCGGAACGACTGACTACCTGCCATGCACCACAACATGACCAGCCTCTGTCTCGTCGAGCCTCAAATCGAAATCTCTCCCGGACGTCCACTCATGACCAATCAGGGTCAGTACCACGTAATAACCGGGAGTTGGTCCAGTACAAGAGGCTCACATCCGGGCCTTGGGCACCTAGATCGCACCAGGAGACCTTGCCAGAATGCCGAAACTGTGGTTTGCACAAATGTCTAATCGCCGCGGCCTGCCCAGTGAAAAATGCCACGTGCTATGGGTGCGGTAAGCGTGGACATTACGCGCGAGTCTGCAGGAGCTCCAACCGTCGACAGAACTCCGTTCATATCCAAGAGATATTTTCTGATGACGACGAAGACGATTATGGAGTTGTGATGAACGTTACTCCTGGTGGTCGTCGATCGGCCATTTACATAGACGTCATCGTCTTCCATCATGCTGTCAACTTTCTCGTGGACACCGGATCGTCCGTTTCCATCGTTTCGGAAGCGGTTTTCAAGAGCCTCAAAGAGAAATGAACCATCGAGCTTTTCTCACCACCAACGGCTCTCCTGAACTATTCACATGAGATAATAACAGTCCTGGGAGCATTTTACGCAGATGTCTCCTACCAGGAAAAAACGGCGTTTATATTATTTTATGTTACAAACATTGGCACGTCTCTCTTGGGTCTTGATGCTATACAAGCCCTAGATCTTCGCATCCTATAGGGACAGCGTTGCGCTGTCTTCACACTCAGGTCAAAGGCCTAAATTCCTCATCGGGGCAGGATTCATTGACCAACGAAGTACCAGATGGTGCCGGGGTAGCACACAGCCCTCCAGAAAAATTCCAGCAACCGCCGTCGTCGTGGGAGGATCGTCTACGTGCTGCTGTAGGGGAACCAAGTTCCGCATCACGGCTGTCTCCGAAGAGTGGTCCTCCTCATATCGGAGATCGACAAGTTGCTGCTGGAATAGCGACACCTGAAACACCTACAGTGGGACGCCTTCCAAAATCACTGAGCGCTGACTACAAGCATCTTTTTGTTTCCGAGCTTGGTCACGCCAAAGGCTATGTACACAAGGTAAAAGTGCGTCTCTATGTTACACCAGTACAATGCAAATTGCGACGACTTCCGTTTACGGTTCGCAAGCAAGTTTCAGACGAGCTTAAGCGCCTTGAAGCAAATGACGTGATTGAACGTATTGACGCGTCTGAATGGGTGTCGCCAATCGTCGTAGTCCAAAAGAAGGATGGAAAAATTAGGATGTGTGTAGATCTCAGGGAGCCAAACAAGGCAGTCGTTATTGACAGCTTCCCTCTACCACACACAGAGGAACTGCTTAATTCCCTGGTTGTTGCAACCCACTTCTCAAAACTAGATCTGGCTTCTGCATACCATCAGGTAGAACTACACCCAGATAGCAGAGTCCTGACAGCCTTTGTAACACATGAAGGGCTGTTCCGATTTAAGAGAGTATGTTTTGGCCTGGCCTCTGCTCCTGCCACATTCCAACAAATGATGTCTAGAATTTTACATGGCTGTGAAGGTGTGCTATTCTACATAGACGACATCATTGTCTTTGGCAGATCCAGCGAGGAGCATCTTGCTAACCTCCGAGCCGTTCTTCAGCGCATCTCCAGTGCGGGGCTACGCTTGAATGACAAGTGCGTCTTTGATGTCAGAGAACTCTCTTTCTTGGGTCACCAAGTTAGCAGCCAGGGAATTGATCCTCTCAAACAAAAAGTGGACACCATCAACCAGACACCAGTGCCAACGGACATTAGCCAGCTCAGGTCATTCCTGGGACTGGTGGAATACTATTCCAGATTTATTCCCAGACTTGCGACCGAAGTGGAACCACTTCGCCGGTTCCTGCGCAAACACGTTCCATTCATTTGGGACCCAGAGGCCAACGAAAGTTTTAAACGGTTGAAATTTCTCTTGTCGTCCAGTCAAGTGCTTCGGATGTTCGACCCCGCCCTGCCGATAATCGTCGCAACAGATGCGTCCGCATATGGGCTTGGGGCTGTCCTCCAGCAACGAGCGGGGAAACAAGTCCATACTATTGCTTTTGCCTCTCGTACGCTCACTCCAACAGAACGAAAGTATTCTGTTGGGGAAAAAGAAGCCCTGGCATGTCTCTGGGCATGTGAGCGATGGCATAACTACCTATGGGGTCGCCACTTTACATTACGTACCGACCACCAGGCACTGATTGCCCTTCTGTCAACACGCGGTACAGGACATCGTCCGTTGCGCATCACGCGATGGTCCTCACGTCTGCTGATGTACCACACTCTAAAAAAAAAGGGAGGAGAAATGGAGGAAAAAGGTGATTTTCCTCCCTGTCGCCTACGGAAGGGAGGAAATCGCACCCGTTCCTCCATTTCACCGATTTAGATGCAGCGCAACCTGGTGGCGCTTGAAAAAGGGACGAAAATTTCTCCCCCATGCTCGCGGCGGCAGCGGCGGTTCGAACCGCCGCTGCCGCCGCGAACATGTTCAATGGCGGTGACGGCAACTTGAGGGATTGGTTACCGTCACCTAGATCAATCCCACTACTGCCCATGCGCGGTGCTAGGAGAGAAAAAGCGGAGCTGCGGGGGCTAGCGGAGGTAACTAGTTTAACAAAACAAAAAGCGAGGCGCGTAGCGCGGCGTGCGTCTCGCAAGAATCACGCCGTATGTGCCCGCTTCGAGATCGCGCTTATTCATTGTGAATGAAATCTTGCAGCTGCGATAAGTACAGGTGGCGACTTATCACTGGCATGGCAAGTACGACCGCTTTCGTCGCGTTGCTTGCTACATTACAAGTGGACATAGGGACCCTGGAGCGAGGGAACAAAAAAAGGACGGACAGACTCGAAACTATCTATCCTTAACCAGCTCGCCTGCCTATTGGCTTTAACTTCAGTAACAAGTAGGGCGCACAAGAAATAATCGTCATAAGCGTGGAACATTTTTTTCTTTAATCACGTTGTTGCTAAGATCGCTGCTCTATTCGAGTCGACACGTCTATACGTTCCTAGCCCCGTCACCTCCGCGAAAAACATAGACACTTGAAATAAAGCGTACGTACCATACAGCGAAAGGTAATCCGTGCAGCGTTTATTTCAGTTCTGTGTAAAACAGAACAGCATATCCAGTCGATAGGAAGGAGAACTGCGATGCGGCGAGCGACTGCCGTCCGACACACGTCGCAGTCCGTCAACATCGGGACCACGACCGGCTTGCGGGAACACGCGATATATATATATATATTTTTTTTTTTTAAACCTGATCCCTGCACAAGAAAGGACGCTGAAATGACGATTCGGCGAAGGAACGAAGCAACAAATCCGGGAGACAAGGTCAACAATTCATTCGGGAAGAGTCCGCTTGGAAGAAAGGGTAGTACAGACATTCCATTCTGGTTGCGGGGCGAAGGGGGGGAGGGAGGCCGGATCTGCGGTCTTGAAGGAACGGATGATTCAACCAAGCGGACGGTTCACCGCCGCTTTTTTAGTTTGTGCGGCATCTCCTGCTACTGTGTGCTACATATCCAATAACGCACTCGCAACAAAAAAAAAAAAAAAAAAAGAAGAAGGTAAAGTAAACAAATAATTCCGTCGCACTTTTGTTTTCTTTTATGCGGCCCACTTAGTCCCTTATCGCGCGGTTTCTCTCGTGTCGCGAAACAAGCGCTGGCCGGCTGTAGCACACGACCAAGTTCACCCGGCGTCAACAACGTGGATCTCAAGTCTGCTCGTCGCAAATGTACCGGACGTACTTTTAAAAGAAGCAAGGATGAACATAAGCTTACTATTAACGTTCTATTTAGATAGCGACATGAATAGAATATTACTAACAATTGCTGTACAACCTTTTATTTTAGCTTTAGTGTCCAAAATAGTTGCATTGCGTTAGCTCTCGTAACGCTATATTCTGCAACGGGTTGCAAACGTTCTCTAAAACATGAAAACACGGCTCCGCCACGGTACATATAGCGGAGGCCATACCCATAATGGATTGCTTATAGAGTTGCGGAAGTGACTGAACGATCTAAAACTCTCAACACGGGCTTTTTAACTTTTTGACTTGGGCAGCGTGATGTTTTCAAGCGGTTGTGATACCAAAGTCATGGTTCGCGGGTCCTTATCGCTCCCGGCACTTACTATTTATAGGTAGAACGCTCCAGGTTAGAAAATTAAAACAATATTAAATTTCACTTTTACGGGTGGCGAAGCGTGACCCAAGATATGTCCCCTGCTCTTGCAACGAGTCTTGTTAAAACCAGGAATATTTTTTGTTTGAAAAATTCCTTGAAATTCTTGTGCAACAATTAAAATTAATCATTCCCCCGCCGAAACCTAAAATAGATTACACTGGCACTGCACACTCCAATCAAGCTATAGCTCGGTGGCAAATTTTAGCACCAGTGTACTGCATTTCAACACTGCATTGCCAACATGATTCTTTGAACTTATTAAAAATATATTCATTAAATTTTAGTTAATTAACCTAATGATCTACATTTGCTTTGGTCAGGGTGTTGAATTAAGAGATAGGGGCTATTCCAAGAGATAAGTGAAATAATGTATGAAGTACGAGTAATATTCGCTCCGGCTCTCCGTGTTTATGCGACAAATGATGGCAGTCACCGGCCAAGTCGGATTCAAAAATAAGACTGCCATATATAGAGAGAGTGCGAAGTTAGCGTACGTGGAGAGGGGTGGGGGTTCAGTGTCGGTGCGTTGTTGCGTTTGTGGGGTGTTCTCCTTGTGTTTCGTGTATTCTGTATGTTTGGTGTTGTATTTGCCATGTAGCGTTCAAGGGCGGGGGACATTGGAAAACAAATTGGCACTTCACCAACATTATTTTTTTTCTGTTTTGAGCGCCATCTGGTGGAAGTTATATGAATTACACGAGGGGAGAAAGTTTCCTCCAGTGGGCGAAAAAAGGTGGCGATTTTCCTCCGTTCTTAGGGGAGGAAATTTCCTCCCGTTTTGTAGGAGGAACATTTCCTCCATTTGTAGAGCAATATATGATACATGCGAGTTCCTCCTTTAAGGGAGGAAGTACTACTCCCTTTTTTTTTAGAGTGCACTTCACGGTTGAGTATCAGCGAGGATCTGACAACCGTGTGGCGGATGCTCTGTCACGCTTGCCAGTAGCTGACACGGAAGGTGGGACATCATTTGAAGAGGAGATCGTGTCGTTCGTCACTCCTTGCGTGACAAAAGAATAGCTGCAGCAAGCCACGACAGATGACGTCATTCTAAGTCAAGTGATGGATTATGTAGTTTCATCCTGGCTGTCGCAGAAGTTTTTGTCCAACGACATTGTTCCCTTTTTTCGTGTTCGTGACGAACTCTCAGTCGTAGATGACATGCTGATGAGAGGAGAAAATGTTGTAATTCCTACGACACTGAGGAATACACTGATTGAGATTGCTCACGAAGGCCATCCAGGAATCGTCAGGACCAAGAGTCGGCTCCGAGACCTCTACTGGTGGCCTGCCATGGATCGTCAAACCGAAAGTGTGGTCAGAAGCTGCCCGGTGTGCCAAGCGACAGACAAGCCTGTCAATGCTTCACCAACACCCTTGCAGCCAGTTCCACTTCCGGAGCGGCCATGGGCCAAAGTCGCCATCGACATTGTCGGTCCATTTGAACGAGCAGAGCCAGCATGCCGGTATGCCATCACTCTTGTTGATTATTTTTCTGAATGGCCAGAGGTTCAGTTTTGCCACGACGTGACAACCTCTGGAGTGATGACATTTATGTCATCAGTCTTCGCTCGGGAAGGTGATCCAGGTTGTCTCGTGTCAGACAACGGGCCACAGTTCACGTCCTTACAGTTTAACGACTTCCTGAAAGACCGAGGCATAAACCACGTCTACTCGTCGGTGTACTATCCGCAAGCCAATGGGCTCGTCGAAAGGTTCAATCGAGTACTGAAGAGCTTCATTCAGCTCGCTACCGCTGAAAAGCGTCGGTTACAAGAAGCAGTCACCGACTACCTAGGGGTGTACCGGTGTACCCCACATGCCACAACAGGCCTGTCGCCAGCGCTCCTTCTCCACGGAAGGAAACCGAAGACGCGTCTCCATATCCTGGGTCTGTCACCTCGGGAATTTCTTCGCAACCCAGTAAAGGAGATGAAACGTCTACGAGAACGAGTGTGCCATCGGCTACAGTCAAGCAAGAAATACACTGACCAGCGACGAGGAGCCAAACGACCGACATTTGTTGTTGGTCAATTCGTTCGCTACCGGCTTCCAAAGAAAACGCGCTACGATAAATCCAAGTTCAGCGATCCGTTGAAAATAGTGGAACGAGTTGGACGTTGGACATTCCGCCTAGAGGACGGAAGAGTCCGGAACGCATCCAAGTTGACCGCTGCCCTTCCACCCGAGAAACAGTCGACGCCCTTAAACACGTTTCAGCATCGGACATCAGGAGGCCTGACAGTTCACTGGGTTCCTGAATCGCCACCTGTCGCGTATGACAGTCAGGTTCGTGCCCAGTGTACGCCATCAGGCGTTGTTGCACGGGATCCACCGGTTCAGCCTAACGGTGATCAGGACACTTCCGATCGAAGATCCACCGGTAACAGGACTGTGCAGGGGAACATAGGTGCAATGGCTGCATCTAACACCGCCGCAACAGCGCCAGCAAACGAGATTGTTAGACGCTCTAGACGTGAGCGGCGGAAACCTGTGAGGTTTGGAGATGCTGTGTGAATGTTAGGCATGTTAATGTTTTGTATCACTGTGTGCGATTATGTATTGCTATTGGTCACTCGCTTATCCAATAGATTCTTAGAACCGGGCCCGGAATTTATTTTTGATAGTATGATTTACAAATGCCTAATGTTTATTACGTTTCGTATCTTTTGTGTGTGTCAATTTTTGTACAAAGCTTGTAATTACTCCGTGTATATTATTATGTACAAACCGTGCTGATTCCTATTGAGGTTATTGTACATTTATTTATTCTTGTCTATCGTACTTTGTATATTGCATTGAGCCCTATGTAATTTGTGTTGCATTTGTTTTGTCTTCTTCTTTCCTCTTTCTCTTCTTTTCTTAACGGGGGGGGAAATGTTGTATTCTCACTTCTTCTTTCATTGCCACTTCTTTGCCACATCTATAGACGCTTTACACATGCGCTAGATTGAGCCGCCATAGCCGCCCTTCTCTTGTCTTACCGAGATGCCGAGCCACTGAAGCGGGCGTTGACGGGTCTTCACAAGGGCCTGCTGGGCACAAGAACACAGTAGCATCTGAAATGGCAATAACCTGTCCTGCTGTAATAATGATGAAGTGAAGCGAACGGAATAAGAGGGAACAAAAACTGAAGGACAGTTATGGCGGCGCCCATGCACAGCTGCTGTAAAGCGTCTATAATTCTCGGCCACTAGATGCCACTTCGTCTTTCTCTCTTTCTCGAGCTGGGTCCTTGCGCCCTGAATAAACATCATTGGCCTGATGACGGTGGTTCAGTCACGACGTCCCTGCCGTTGTCCCTCGCTGGGACACGACAGTCGTCAGAATGGGAAGGAAAAAGAAGCGCGCTAAAGATTATGCCAGCGAATTCCGCGGTTTTAAGGTGTGTCCTGACGGAAGTTGTAGCGAAGACCCCGTATGTATATGTGCCGTTATTATTTGAGCCATCACAAATACCACAGCTATAAGGATCATCTGATCCGGTTTCCGATGGTGTTTCTTTCATATTCACCGAAAAAATAACGGTAAATTTTTTGGGAATAAATATACACCGAAAAAAAAAAAACGAAAAAGAATTTTAAAATCAACCGAAAAAAGTACGCCGAATTTTGAAAAAATAAAAACCAAAAACGCGGAACCCTAATTATAATTAATTTATTTTGTGAGTTAAACGCGTTTTATTTTGACTAAAACTGTGCAGCGACTTGACGCGGCAGCGTCAGGTGAGAGTGTCCGTTCATCACGAAGCGTTTCCTGCCGCTCAAGACGTGATACTTGCGAGCGGCCTATACTTTGTCTCACCTTAGTATGGACTATTGTTAGCCGCGCGTGCTAAAAGCGCGAGCTAGTCGCTTTGAATGAAGACGCGGCGGCTGCACAAGCGCTGGGGCAGCAAGTGCTCTAGTCAAGGCAGTCAAGGCTGGCCGCTCGCGCTAGCACGACCTTTGCGGTTAGTCCATGCTAGGGTGAGACGAAGTATAGCTTGCCAACTTTGAACTGTGTATATTGCATTTCAGTATAAGTGCGAAACGTATAAAATAGCGTAACAGAAAGACAAGGACAAGAAGTATACAGGACAGGCGCTATAAGTGCGAACGGAGCCGATCGCTGCAAGCGCGTGCACGTCGCGCTGAACGACGCGTGCACTGTATGAGCGTGTGCGCTCCGTCGGTACGTTCAAAGCATTCATCTCGCTCTCGTAGCTTTCTTTACGCTCGAGTTTTAGAAGCGGCCTTGCATATAGCTCCGCTTCGCCGTCTCGCAAGCGCTTTTGTTTCGCTAGCGATACCTTCATTTTGTTCATAAATCGCGTAGTAAATACTTACTTGTCATGCCTTTTTTTGTTTAGGAGCACTTCGCAGACAGTGAATTCGAAAGCGGTTGTCAATCCCAAAAAGCTCAGGCACAACACGATGCCGACGCTGCTGCTTCACGGCAAACCAAACAATGTCAGAAGAAAAAAAAAACACCAAAAGACCGGCAGGTGAAGAAGCACGGCGGAAAAACACGATCGGTCCGCCGTATTCTGCACAACGGTGCACACAGCTTGTGGTCAGGTAAACAGTCGGGAAGCGATCCAGACAATCGAACTTACCCACGGAAAAATGCGCACAAGGCCGCCGAGCAGTGTCGCATGTCGGGCGTTTTTGAGCGACTCTCCATTTATAAATGAGTGCCGCTCGTAAATGGGCGGTTTGTTCGCTAATTTTTACATGAATAAAGCACCGAATCACAAATGGTTGTTTTCCGACTTTCCCCTCACGGCAAAACCTACACGTGTATACATCGCACGTCAATGGGGACACACTTGCCGGGAGGCACATCATGGCGGGAGCGGAACACGTTGAATCCGCTAAACCTAACGGGCCGTAAGCCCCTCCCATCCGCCGAACTCTCCCAGTATAAAAGGCTCTGCTCCAATCTTCTCAGATACAACATAAACAGCAAAGGAGATAACGGGTACCTTTGCCTAAGGCCTCGTCGTATCTCTATTTTCCCCATCGCCTTTCCTTCCCATGTTACACTCTTAAAAAAATAAAAAGGAGTCGCTATGACTCTCTTTGGGAGGTATTGGCGCGCCGCAGATTTGACTCCTCCACGACTTCAGTTTGTGGAATCACTTGACTCTTATTTAAGAAAGAGTCTTGCGACTCTCATCACACTGGAGTCATGGTAGTGTATGGGCGACTCCAGGTGACAAATTCAACTGCGACTCTTTAACGACTCTTATCCCACGGAGTAAAAGAGTCACACGACTCCTTCCTGGTAATCCCTGTGACTCTGTAACAAGAGTTGTGAGGACCCTCCTTTTATGAAGAGTCCCCCGACTCCTATCGCAAAAGAGTCATGGGAGTGTATGAGCGACTCTCCGAAAGATAGTCAGTGCTGACTCTCACTTTGTCTGGAGTATAGCAGCCCTAGTCAAGTATCAGTTTGTTGAACCAAAGGAGGCATTGAGATCGTTAGGAGACTTCCTTCCGCCTGCAAGGTTCAACTTGAATTTCCTTTAAAAAAAAAGGTAGTAACATCAACTGTGTGAAAGTATAAAAGTTGAAATGAAAACTTCGATTCCTCCTAAAAGAAGCGCTAACATCAATTGTCTGCAAGTGTAAAGGTCTAAATGTATCATGAAACACAACAGAAGCTTTCAGGACAGCGTTGTTTTGTTACATTGAAATTTTCACACACCAAAAAAAAATTAAAAGTTGTTTTTTTAATCGGCAGCTTAACTTTCTATTAGTTTAATTATACTTATCATTTACAATAGGTTGTATATCTCTTTTATCACATGTCTGGACTATTGGCAAGAGCTGATGTGAACGAGCATGTTCTCTTGCTTCATTACTGATTTAAGTGAACAGGTGGGTGGCAATAAATTGCAGGAATCTTCAAATTTAACAATAAAGATAGCTGTTTTGTCTCAGCTCATAACACTGCCATTTGTGCAAATGCAACTTCATGAGTCCTACAATGCACGTACTGCAAAACAAACCACAAGTATTTAAAACAATTACTTCATTAGAAACGAATGTGATACAAATTGGCTCGAAAGCCTGCTTTGTCTTATCACAGGTGTTTTATCACAATAACTAAACAAATATCATAAGAAATAATACTAATACACAAAACTGGTATAACTATTATACAAGAATGAAAATAAATTACAATGACAAGTATTGTGAAGGCTTGCTTTGCCTGCTTGGTGTTGAGGATTAAATTAGAATAAAAAAAATGACAAACAAGTTTCCTAAAAGCTTGGTTTGCCTACTTGCTGTTTTTTCAAAGCTTTGTTTTTCTTTTTGCAGTTTCTCCTTTTATGGTTTGGATCCTCAGATCAACAGATGCACAAAAAAAAAAAAAGATCTAACAGAAGTTTGGATACACAATGGAACACACAAACCTTTGTATTATAATTGGAATATTCATCAAATACATATGGAAAACATTAAAACATTAACCGTTATTCGTAATTTTTTTTCCCTTTCTAGGAATGTGCTCCGAGGGCTGCCACAACTTTCACAGCTTTTACCGAAATCTGTATTTTTTTACCGATGAGGCGCTCAAGCACAAAAAGTGTGCTTCGTCGATTCCCCCCCTCCCCCCCCCCCCCCCTACTGACCTTTCTATGCTCAGTACATGGCTAATACCCGAGAGATTCCTGCTGAAAAGTCCAGAACGTCGATTCATAGGTCCTCGCAGACAACGGACATGCTGTCAGATGTCCATGGGTACTTTCCAGTGAAAAGTAACGCCGGGTTCCCGAAAGTCTTTACTGGGTCCTGAGAAAAAAAAAAGCCAGTGATAATAAATAAGTTCTGGAAGTTAGACGAAGTTGTAGGTGACCAAAGTAAAATTGTCGAGGACATGTTAAGTGCCCACAGTGTCATAGATGGAAAGTCCATGCAGCAGAGTGAAGGCAAGTGAGGCAGACGCCCGTTGCTCCCTTTCTATATTTCGATTTCCCCAATTCTCACTTGATTGTGAAGTGTTTCGTACGGTGGAACCAGTGCATCAGAGTGTCTACCAAATTACTGATTTCAAATTTCCTGACTTTTCTAGAATTTCCCTTGAATATTCTGATAAAAACTTCCTGACCACTTCTGGGTCGAAGGATCATAATTCGGAAACGGTATTCAGCATAGTCGTGCCCATGCGCAACCGTCAAGCCTTGTTCCGCATCGCCGTTCCACTTTTAGTGGTCATTTTCTCTGATGAAGCCAACTTTTGACGAGTTCCATGAGAATTTCAGGTTAATAGACACCCTGTGGATGTATCAGCTTACAGGTAGACACCATAAAAATGCAGACCACTGCATTTAGAATTATTTTAGCCATCAGGAGGAACCAAAAATATTCCCATGGAGAGAGATAGAGAGTGGAGGGGTGGGGAAGGCTGCTGTTGCTATTGTCTACTTTTCCTTTCAAAAGAATATCAATTTAAGGCTCAAAGGGTACGTAAGTAGTAAATCAGTAAGTGCACTAAGAGCACCTGAAGCACAAGGGGCATGGTCCCTACTGAGGAAAGAGGGGAGGGTACTAAGTCTAGCTGTACCTGTTCTGCAGCACCCTGCATAAGCTAGGTGCTAGGCAAGACTTATTTACTGAGTGTGTCTAGTACAGTCAAAAAAAGCAATATAAAATTCTTTGCTGGGCAAGCTGCTTCGTGGCTAAAATGAAAAAGGGGTATATTAAGACAGGGACAAGGAAGGAAGGGAAGACTTTTTTTCTGAATAAACTAGTTGGTAGTGAGCACTTGTTTCTTCCTTTCTTGTCCCCGTCTTATTGTGCTCCCTTTTTAGTTGTAACGAAAGCAAGCCACGATGGAATTTAGAGAGGGCTAAAAGCTTGCTTTAACATCTGTATGCATGTGAGGGAACGCTTCATGTACAAGGCCTACTACAAGGTACTAAAACATTGTAATAATGCAGGCGAGCTGGTGAATATTAACCGTGTTGAAATTAACCTGAGACTGGGGTAGAGAAAAAACGTCAAAACGTAGAAGGGACAGAAAATAGACATCTCAAACTTAGCTAACTCGTACATTAAGTCCACCTCCTTATATAGTCTCAATCGCAAGGTCATCTCCACCAACCCAAAAGGATGAAGTCTATACAGTTCACGCGCCAGTCTTCATCACACAATGTAAGAACGTTGACAACCTTTACAGGTCGACGTGATAAGGCAACAGCCATCCATATTCGAACCTGGACAAAAGGATCTCTTCCCCTACTACTCTAAACATAGTTCATACTTCTGAATCATAAGACGCCCTCTCCACATAAAAAAACAAAACACTGGAACGGTAGTTGGGCCAATACACGTAGAGAACCCCACAAAGCAAAAAACTTTTTGCTTTGTGTGGTTCTCTTTGCCTTCGAATATGAGCCCGAATCTGGTCTTTGGTTTGTTTTAAGTCATGGCTAAGTACTCCTAATAAAATATTGAAATAACCAGTTGAGAAGACAGCGGATGACACTTATCTCACTTGGTCTCCAGCTTTAAAAAAAATATGTTTACAGATTGGCATAGCGAAAACACCCTTTCAAACTGATTTATCTTAAACAACCATAGTTACGTGTGATTTATCTTTAACGTGAGTAGCTACATGGAGCACGCAAACGGGACGGGTTTCCTCCGCTCTTGTCCCTTCCCCTACCTTGTTTTCTTTTGCGAAGATCGCCATTGATAAGAATAGCGTACGCCTTGACGACAGCAAACAGAGCTTGTTAGCGGTTGTCCGCACCAATTTAATCATAACACTCTAACCCTCCTTTTTATGAATGCAAACAAAAAGACGCTCTCCCCCTGAGAAAAAAAAAAGGAGTAAAGTGAATTAGAGTATGACCATAGCACCTCTATACTCACAAAGCCTGCCAGTTCGACGACGGAGTCATAGAGTGCCTGGTCACAGATTTGGAGCGTGAGAATTTGGTAGCACAGAGCATTAAAGAGCCATTCCTCGGGTAACCTGGACGTCAGCACACAGCTTTTGCAGTGGCGAGGACCCGAAACATACTTCTTTCGTGTTTCGCGTCCACTGCGTCGAGACTCTTCACCGTTGTATGTCACTCCACCTTTTCCATTTCGGCGACCGCTTCTCGTGGCAATCTGCCATGTTTTGTCAGTATAAAGGAAGCTATGGTACGACATATGCTGGTGCTCTGTAATGGCGCCATCCTGCTGCGTAATCTTTGGGCAGCCCCTTAGTCCACCGAACTCTGAGAATGTAGAGGTTATCAGTCCACAGAACTCTGAGAATGTAGAGGTTATCTATCCTACCTGTGACATTACCTGCAACTCGCAAATTTCAGTGCTGCATTGCATTGTTTACACTAAGGCATCCAAGTGAGTCTTTTTTTTTTATCCGCAAAACTTTCGAATGGTCTAATTGTTTGCCTCGGCGAAAGCTGCACGGTTCGGAGCACAGCCACGCAGGCGGCAAGGCGTTGACACCAAGAGGTCCCGTTCCCTTTCCCTCGCTGGCTCTTGTGGTACTCTTGTTTCCGTCGACTGAAAGGAGAATCTCTTCAGTGTCGTGCGTACTTGAGCCTCCACTGAAGCAAAAATGATCCCATATGAACCTACTTGCCATTAAAGACCAAAGTTAACTTCTTCACTTTTATTTTCTATCCACCTAATGCAGTGGTTTGTTAACAGGAACACCACCGTTAACTAGAAATGTCATTCGTAATGCAAGTCCTCCGTAGTAAGGAATCATGTTCAAGGTATATTTAAACAACAAGCATGAGCACTAAAGACACCCTCCTACGCGGGTGAGTATCAGTGGACCCGATTCAGATAACATTTGCAAGGCCTAGCTTGACAACATCATAAATGGCATTGTTTCTGGTCACCTTATTTGTTTTTAGATGCCTTGGCATTACTTCTGACCTTGGACTGGTTTTGAGCGCACCAATATAATGTTTGCAACTTTGCCATGGGAACCACGAAGTTCTTTCGAAACTAAATTGCAAGCTTTAAAATAAAATAACAAAAAAGTTGTACCGATGCACGAATATAATTACCATTGTCTATGCCCGAACCTGCTGGCACCTGTTTCCAGAAAAATCAACAAATACCAAAGTAATGCACGAATTATACATCGTGAAGAGGCCTGCCGACAACCTGATGAACAGTGTATTGAATGCCAAGAACGCATGAACTGTTAAGTTTTCCGTTCACTGCATGGTTCTCTAAAGGCCCGTTCACACTCTTGCGACCTCTTAAAACTGGGTTCCTTAAAACCTCTTACAACGAGAGGACACATTGGCACCATCTATTGGGTAGCAGTGTAAACTTGGCGGTCCGGCATATTTACTATTTCTCTTTCGGACTATTCTTTCTTTCTCGGCTCGAAAAACTTTTGTCAACATTATAAACAAGCCTTTCTTATAGGTATTATACGTACGCTTGACCTCGGAAATCCCGCGAAACCTTCGCTCTTGTAAAATGCAGTTTCAGGGTCGCCGTATAGATGGCGCCAGAATGACAGTGTGTTCCCTCATCGTAAGAACTTTTAAGAAGTTTTAACAGATCTCGTCTCTCTCGGTCGTACTCAGTTGCAAGAGTGTGAGTGGGCCTTAAGACTCAAGTTTTTGCCAACTGTGTTTATTTTCTTTCAATCTTAGAAAGTGCTTCCAAGATAGCAGTGCCCATGCATCCTCCCGAAGTTGCTGGTGCATGCCTGGGACACCCTCGGAAGCTTCTGCCGTTGACTTTGGAAACCTGTGGACGCACACATACTGCGGTTCCATCCTCCAGTCAAGGCTACCCGCTTGCGCTTGCTTAGCTTTCGCAGTTTGTTCATGCTGAGGCGAGACGAGGTATAATGCCATTTGCACATTCAAGATAGAAAAACCCACTACATGTCGGCTCCGAGCGGGATGATGATGATACCCAAGAGCTATTTCGCGTATGGTCTTTAAAACCTATATAATGCACGATGATGAACCTGCCAATTACTGCATAGTTTAGAGCCGGGAAGGTGGACATGCAGCAAGGCACGCACCTGCAATTGCATCCACTTTGGCAGGTGTAATGGGCTTCCTTCCCACGGCGCCATACTTCATCACGCCTGGAAGGTTGGCCTGTCACACTCCTATTGACCAGGTCCTCGCCCTTGCAGAGGCACCGGGCCAACAGGATCAGCAGCGCGAGTCGAACTTGGCCTTACCTATGGCCCAGTCAAATTTTTCTTCTGGTAGGGAAACCCCGCCTCCGATGTAACGCTGCAAATGTAAACATAATCTTAAATAAAGAGGTGCTCAAGCAAGTTTTAGTACAGGTATAGTGCCTGGACGTATTCCCCACTGGTGCAATTTCCATTCTGTTCCTCCCATGTATTAAGAGATGACCCAAGGAAGCAACAATGATGTTACAAAACCGAAAGTGTCATGCTGTCGAAAGTCTGCAGTTGGTCTTCAAACCTCTGGTGAATAAGACAAGCAGACACAAGTGTTGCTGTCGTCATGGCGTTCCAACTTGTGACTGTGAAGTGACTGTGGACTGAAGAGGCACCGAAAAGAATGGTGCGGCAAACACACCGGATGGCTAACCCCGCCTAAAACCCCTTGATGACTGTGTGCTAGTTTCGTAAGTGGCATCAAAGCGCCTGAGCAGGAGGCCCGTGCAGCACTTGGAAGCAAATGGCATTGTAGCCCTGAAATGAGCGGCACTTGGAAGTGCGTGCGGCACAGCACTCACTCGTGGGCCGTGTCTCTCGCTTTCAGACAATTACGGCTGGACCACATGTAAGCGATTTAGTGAGAAATGAGAAGAGCATCGCCGACAGCGGCGGAGATTCCTCACTGTCACTTGTGACGTTGCTCGGTTCTTGAATTTCTAGAAAACGTCGCTCATCGCATTGATCGCTTGCTCCTGTCGCTTTCATGCAGTGTGCCTCGTCGTGCGGCTGAGCGATAGCAAAAAGGGTCGCCATCGCTTGTCTCGTCGCTCCCTTCATGGTTGTCGGCGCTTGCAAAAATGTGAAGTGTGAATTTTATGTAGGGGATTGTCCATGCCGGCTCTCAGACTGCTGGCAGAACTTTGGGTTTCAGTGAAATACAGCCACATGATTTCTCACTTTGCTTATGTACTGAGGAGGAAGTAGTTGAAAAATCAGTGCATGGTCTCTTCAAGAAAGTTGTTCGAAACACCTCGTTTCCTGTTGCTTTTCGGCCGTCTACAGTTCCGTCCGACGGCACTCCACTCGCGCCTATAAGTGCCGTCCGAAAGAAAGTCGAACAGCATGTGTATCCCTGGGGAGCTCATTAACCAACCCCCCGCCTACATTCATGCCGCCTCGCGGCGACAGTATGCGGCTGCTAATTACAAAACTATTAACCTACTTGGCCCCGTGGCACATGCCACTTTGCAGCGTCCAGCCCCTCTGTCCTATACCAAGCACCGCTGTTTCCCACGTACCTCCGGGAAGGGGTGCCCATAGCGATGTTAAGCAAAGTTTCGTCGACAACATCAGTTTTTTTCTTCAGTGTTAATAGTAAAAAAGAAATGTCGTAAATATCGCCAAATGCCTCGACAAAACAAAATGTTCGCGAAAAAGTTTTTAAAAAGTAAGCCCACTCTGTGGATTGAACCCTGGTCCGCTGCCTATGAGGTGAAGTACGCTACAACTTCGAACAACTCGTTTTGACAATTCGCTTTGCAGAAGACATTCGGACGGCACTTTAAGGCGTGAGTGGAGTGCCATTGCACGGCACGTGAACGTTCTGCAAGAGTGCCATTGGACGGTACTCGACACTACATTATATATATATAACGGGCATGGTGGCGGAGGGGCCGAAGGCGTGGGTACAGAAGACGAAAAGAACTCTTGGTGAAAACAGCAACAACGGACGATTTAATCTTCGACGTTTCGGCCGGAGTCCGGCCTTCGTCGGCTGGAGTCCGGCCTCCTGACGAAGGCCGGACTCCGGCCAAAACGTCGAAGATTAAATCGTCCGTTGTTGCTGTTTTCACCAAGGGTTCTTTTCGTCTTATATATATATATATATATATATATTGTTACGGCCTTGACATTGAAGACGGGGGCGGCCGAGAGAAGGTTAGGAAAGGACGTTTAATATACGTCAGGCAGGTATGGCTGCCGAGAAAAGAACTCTAATGGTGAATTCCGCTCGCAGATCTCGAGCGCTCCAAAAGCGCTCCATTTGGAGCGCGCATATTCCGCTCGCAGATCTGGCTCAAGTTGGTCATCTTCCGCTCGTAGATCTCTGGCAGCGCCCGCTCCACGGAGCGCCCCAAACTCCGCCGAACTTGCACTGCGGGGTTTCACAGATCTCTCCGGAAGTTGACAGAGCGGCCCACGTGATTTCCGTCTAAATCGGCGGTGCGCATGCGCGGCGAGGTTGGAGAGATCGGCGGGCCGGTTGGGTCGTGGAGTTGGAACTGTGCGGGTGCGTCGGTTGTTTACTCTGGATTGTGACGGCTCGAACGCTTCTACTTCGCGTAGATCAGGGATAAAGAGCCGGGAATGTGGAGCGTGGCAAATCGTAAGCGCTGACATCTGTGATCGCGAGAGGAAGAACGAGAAAAAGAACGACAGAAAAGCCGGAGGAAGACGCAAGGTTAGGCCTATTCATTCTGCAGCCAGTGATTGTTTACCTTTTTGCACTGCATTCTGTCGGCGTTTTCTCGTGAAATAAAACAAGAAGTGGTTAGGCAATGACCGCGCAAGTGATGGTTTGTTACCTCTGAGTTTATTAAAGTCGTACTACAAATCTGAACTCCACCGCTGGTAATCGCTGTCCGTGCCCCGCCGCTTCGAGGCGGCCGAAAGGTATGTGACGGTGCCGAACGCGGACTTCTTCGTTATTTGTGACATGGGCGCCGTGGTACGTATAATTTCGCCCGGCCTGTGCCGCGTGTTACTTCTGCAGCTAAGCAGTGACAGTCGTCACTGGTCGTTGGAAAGATCAGCCGGCGTTGGGGGGACTGGTCAAGTTCGAGCAGCGGCCATTTTCTACGGCGGAGGGAGAAGGGGTATGGGGAGAGGTCGCTCCAAAAATGCAAGTTTATCTTCCCCTCGTCGATTCGGAGCGGGTCCCAGGGAGCCGAATTTTGCCTCCCTCGCGGATTTTGGAAGGCGCTCCAGATCTACGAGTGGAATTCACCATTAGTAACACGGATCGTGGAGCGCTCTACGGGTACTCTTCGTCGTCTTCGAGGACGGCGCTAACATTCGGCCATCCTAGCAATCAAGTGCTCTCACTTGATGTTTCTTCACAACTTCCTTCACTGTCCACATCGAATGTCTTGAGTCGTTTCAGCTTATCGACGGGAGCTGTTGAAGTGTAAAAACGTTGAGTCCGCTGGTGGCCAGGTATGTCCTCGATGCGATAGGTATCGTTTGGAAGTCGCTTCATGACCACGTACGGACCTTTGTATTTCTCCTGCAACTTGCGCGATTCTCCTATCGACGTCGGTTCTCGCTGAACCACAACGATATCTCCCGGTTCAAACGTTGGAGCATGTCATCGCTTCTGGTTGTAGCGACGCTTCTGCCTCTCTTGATCAAGTCGGATGGCTTGGATAGCTGCCTTCCTTCTATTTGACATCCCTTCGCTAGTTTTAGTAGACAGGTCGCGCAAAGCGTTATCGAGGTGATCGCCATTCAAGCTTCTTGACTCGAAGTTGAACAACAATCTGAACGGTGTACTGTCTATCGCTTTGTGGTACGTGTTGTTCAGGCTCCACTGAACAAGGTCAGCAACCTCATCCCAGATCTTCTCACCTTTGTCCTTTGTCAAAGTGGCAATCGCTGGAGTGATTGTCCCGTTGAAACGCTCGACTTGACCATTCGCACACGGTGTGGCTGTTGAAGTCAAAATGTGAATGATGCCAGAGTTTTCACAGTACTTCTTGAATGTCGTGCTAGTGTACGCCACTCCTCGGTCCGTGATTACTCGCGTCGGCGGTCCAAAAAGTCCAACGATGTGTCGCAGGCATCGCGTAGTCGCTTGGCCTCTTGCGTTCTTAACAGGTGGGAGTATCACAAACTTTGTGAACCCGTCCACAGCTACAATCAGGTACGTATTCCCGTGTCTTGATCTTGGAAACGGTCCCAAGTGGTCCAGATGGAGTGTGTGGAACGGAACACCGACCTTGTCGATGGAATGAAGCATGCCAGGTTTCTTTCCTGTTGGCGTCTTATTATAGAGGCACTCTGCGCATGAGGCGACGTATCTCCGTACATAGCGCTTCATTCCTGCGAACCAATATTTCTCCTGGATCCGTTTGATCGTCGTTTCCGTCCCCACATGCCCCAGATCATCATGGGAACGTCGCACTACCTGCCAACGCAGTGGTTTCAGAACAAGCCACAGTAGCCTTGATGAGTTTCCATCAATGTTTCAGAAGACAACATTCCTCTGGAGTTTATACTCGGAGTGGATGCGGCGCTCCTCGGCCGAGGACGCAGGTTTCTCCAGAACCTCTTTGATGTGTTTCACATCGGCGTCCAGTAGTTGCGCGGCACAGTCATCCGTTTCTTCCATCGCTGTAGCGTAGATATGGAGTCCTTCGCACGCCTCCATTTCTTCCGCTGGTCCAGTCGGAGACCTACTCAACGCATCAGCATGCTGCATAGACGCTGAATCTCTGTGAATAACCGTGAAGGTGAATTCTTGCAACCGCAAGCACCAGCGTGCCACTCGGGGTATGAGTTCACGTTTGCTCATCGTTCCCCGTAGTGCGCTGCAGTCCGTGACAACGTTGAAATCGATTCCAAGAATATAAGTCCTGAGTCGTTCCAACGTCCACACCACGGCGAGTGCTTCCAGCTCGTATGAATGATAACGTCCCTCAGCCTCTGACGTTTGGCGACTTACGTAAATCACGGGGTGGAAGTGGCCATCACTCTGTAGTTGAAGTAGCATGACCCCCAGCCCCCTTTTGCTTGCGTCTGTGTGAACTTCCGTCGGGGCTTCATGGTTGTACAGGGCCAACACAGGGCGTTCCTGCAAGCGCAGCTTTAGGACGCTGAACGCGGTGTCCTGCTCTGTGGTCCACTCCCAAGGTGCGTCTTTCTTTAGAAGCTTCGTTAATGGCTGTGCGAGAGTTGCCAAATTCTTGACAAACCGTCTGAAGTAACTGACCAGTCCAACAAACTGTCGGACTTCGTGCACTCGGGACGGTGTTGGAAAGTCAATTAGAGCCTTCACTTTGTAGTCGCTGGGTCTGAGTCCAGTCACTCCGATCTCGAAGCCGAGATACGTGACTTTCTCTGTCATGAAGGTGCATTTGCTTGTACGAAGCGTAAGGTTCGCAGCTTGTAGAACCTGGAAGACCTGCTTGAGATGAGCAAGACCCTCATTAAAGTCTGTGGAAGGGATAAGAACGTCGTCCATGTACGCTAGGGTGACACCATACCGCAACGGTCCCAATACGGCATTCATCATACGTTGAAAGACCGCTGGAGCGTTGGTGAGACCAAACGGCATTTTTAAGAACTCGTAATGTCCGTCAGGCGTCACGAAAGCAGTCTTAGCTCGGGACTCCTTAGCCTTTGGAACTTGGTAATAGCCCGATGTCAGATCAAGTGTCGTAAAGCAGTAGTTTCCCTGGAGTCGGTTCAGCTGATCTTCGATAAGAGGTAGAGGATACTTACCCTTCTTAGTAATCGCATTCAGCGCTCTGTAATCAACACAAAGTCGTTCCTCTCCGGTTTTCTTTTTTACGACAAGTAGTGGGCTCGCATACTCGGATGATGAGTCGCGGACAACACCTGCTTCTTTCAGTTTTTCAACGGCCTTGTTTACTCGAGTGCGTCGGTCGTAGGACAGCCGGTATGGACGAAAAGATACTGGTTTTGCCCCAGCAACAGTCTCGATGTTCATCTCTGCCGCACTCGTAGAGCCAAGCTCGAAGACGTTGACGGCAAAACAGTCACGGTACTCGTTAATGAGCTCTAGCAGCCTGTCAAATTCTTCAGCAGTCACCTGAGGCCCCTTTCGTATATCCTCCGCCTTAATCGGTTCCAACAAATCCGTCGACTTTCGCTGGCACGCAGTCTCAATTGTTCCCGAACACCAGGATCCTCTGGCTGCTACTTCTCCTTTCGAAATATGGAGGTCGGACTTCGATACATTCAAAATAGGCAAAACAGTGTTGCCGCCTTCCGAGACGTCGATTACGCAAGCAGGCAAACAGTGTTCCCTGCCCTCTTGCGTTCGAAATTGTGCATCAACGAAGACGTGCCCTGTGGCGGATGCCTTGGTCGTCAGACGAACAATTCTTACGTAGTCCGGTGGAATCACGACAGACTCCTTGGCCCAGAGCGTAACAGAACGTGGCAGAAGATCAGGAACTTGAACGAATCGAAGCTGGTCATCTTTATCAGCAAAGCTGCCGTGCTCTTCAAAAATGCGAAGTGTGTTCCTTCTTCGCACGATTGTGACATGTGGTTGCTCAGTAAAGGGCTGTCCAATGAGAAGCGGAATCGCTTGCGCTTCACTTGGAACAATGTAGATTGGAACGCGGGCTCTAGCTTGGTCCACTGTGATGCTTGCTTCCGTCATTCCACACGGTAGAACTTGACCGGAACCGTAGCCCGCAATCTTGCATCCCGGGACGGCTCGTTATAGCTGATTCCCAAATCGTCGGCATCTATCTTGCGCATCGTAACGCACTGACTTCCAAGGTCAACGTAAGCTCGAATAGGCTTCCCGTCTACCAGAGCATCTTGAAAGTACTTCTCGTTTCGTGCATTCACTTCCTGTTTATCTTCAATGTGATGACTTTTGACGTTCGTACTACATTTGGCGCTTGCTCTGCAGTCCGCTGTTTTATGTCCTATCCGTTGACATTTGCTGCAGCGTTCTCGCTTCTGTGGTTTACTGCGGTTTGCAGATATATGTCCGTAATCGTCGCAGTTAAAACAACGCGGCTCACCGCTAGAGTTGAAGGCCGGTTTTCGTTTAACAACTCTTTGGGTGGATCGGTGATTCGATGGAACTGTCTTGACAGTCGCTGAAACGGTAGCCACATCTGACCGGTGGGACGCTTTCTCAATGACGGCGAGTCGGTCGTCCAAACATTTAGACATTCCAGCAGAGCCTCCGGTGTCGGGAACTTGACAACGCTCAGACTTCGAACGAGAGATTCGTCATTGATGCCGGTTATGACATAATCCACGATCTGATCTTCAGGAAGTTGACAGAGTCGAGCTAGGCTGACTTTTTCATGAAAGTACTGCTCGACGGTTTCGTTTGCCAATTTCCCTCTCGCTTCCATCTCTTGGTGCCGGCGCTGTAAGCATTTGACAGGTGGACAAGCTTTCTTCAGCTCCGCCTTCCATTCAAGCCACGAGCACTGGACACTGACGAGGCCGTCGTACCATGTTTTAGCGATTCCTTTCAGTTTCGTCAGCGCAAAACACGACGTCTGTCGCTCGTTCCATGAGAATATCACAGATAGTTCATCGACTTTTCTTATCCAATGTTCGACGGTCTGCGCTGGATTCGTCACGGGATTGAACACTGGTACCAGCTTACCAGAGCCTGTCGGTGGTCTTGCGTCATTCGTGGGCTGAGCTGTGGAACGTAGCAGGTCAGCCAAGCCCGTGATCGCTCCTCGCACGGCGACTTGCACGGCCTCCTGTACAACGGAATTAAGTCCAGGAAGGTCGCATGTCGGTACATTCAAACCAGTCTGAAGCGCCGGAGGGACGATCGATGGGCTCGTCACCGATGTTCCTTGTCCTTGATTACCGGTGTCGGAGAGTTCAGGATTTTCAGCTGCCACATTACCTTGGCTCGTGGTCGCGCCATCGCTACCGCCAAGGCCAGTGCTCCCTGCTCCAGTAGTAACGGTGACTGGAAGTCGGGGAGGGATTTCCAGAATTCTTCAGATTGGATACATTTCGTTTCTCGTGCATTAATAAGACAGGTAGGAAACGCCAGAAAGCCAAGGTGGAATGGTGTAGATAAATAAATAAAAAAAAAAAAAGTGGAGTGGTGTAGAGGTTAGCACACCCGACCGGACATTGGGAGGCCCAGAGTTCAAATCCTGGCTCCGCCGTTTTTTGGCTTTCGGCGGGTTCCTGAAAACTTCAATTCTTTGATTCATTGGATTAAGTACGGTTCATTCATCTGCAGATATTCGTTCATATCCTCCTCGGAGACCACGTACGATAGTGTGAAGGGCCCGTGTAGTATAATATATATATATATATATATATATATATATATATATATATATATATATGTTTGTAACTACTCAATGTGCGTTTTTTCCTACAACCTTCACAATAAACTACAGCCAGAGGGCTAGCAAATAAGTGCAACATCTACAGCCTTTTGTATAAAAAGTTCGTGCTCCAGTCAAAATAGAACTCTTTATACTTTTCGCAAGCAATATCATCAATACAGAGAATCGAACTTGAATTCGAACATCCGCAGTGAAAGCAAATGGGGTGCCAATACGAGCACTAGCACGTAATGGGTGGGTTCAGCGAAACACGCCGCCTAGTTAGGTGGTACCAAGCCGCCCCCCGATTTGTAGAATTCGTCTTGTCCAGCGATTTACGAGACAAAGCTCCCTGTTACACTTACGAAGTCCCGTCCCCCCCTTCGGCTTCGGTGGGACCTTCGCCTCTGTGTGCGTTCCCGCAATCTGACTGCTCGCTCAGTGACAGGTCGGTTCCGGGACTTCCTTGGGAAAAGCTCGAAGGTCATCCAAGGCGCAAAGCACGTGTGTGACAAGGAGCCGCACAAGTTCGCCTTCACGCTTCCTGCACACACACACAAGGACAAGTCACAAACGCTTCGAAAAGAAAGCACGTAAAAAGTAAAACGAATGGGCGAGTACTCACCAAGTAGACTGAAACCCACAGCTGGTTCCATGGGCACGCCGGCACCTCCCAGGTAGCACGCCAGAGGAATGCCCAACTTGGGCAAAGGTCTGGCAAACATAAGGGCCCAACTTTGGCGCAGTTAGGTTTTGGCACCATGGCACTCATCAGTGCCAAAGTACGGTGCCTAACTATAGCCTTAGTTGGGCGATCCTCGGGCATGCCAAAGTTTGGCTCTTCTCTGGTACGCCAGAGGAGTGCCAAAGTTGGTGCCATACTTGAGCCATAACTGCCATAGTAAATCCTAATCTGGGAATGCGAGGCATGCCAAGGTTTGGCGTTTTTCTGGTCCGCCAGAGGAGCGCCAAAGTTGGTGCCATACTTCAGCCATAACTGCCAGAGCAACGCCTAATTTCGGTATTTGGGACGTGCCAAGGTTTGGCGTTTCTCTGGTCCGCCAGAGGAGCGCCAAAGTTGGTGCCATACTTCAGCCATAGCTGCCAGAGTAACGCTTAATTTCGGTATTTGGTTCGTGCCAAAGTTTGGCTGTTCTCGGGTCCGCCAGAGGAGCGCCAAAGTTGGTGCCAGACTTGAGCCATAACTGCCAGAGCAACGCCTAACTTCGGTATTTGGGACGTGCCAAGGTTTGGCGTTTCTCTGGTCCGCCAGAGGAGCGCCAAAGTTGGTGCCATACTTCAGCCATAGCTGCCAGAGTAACGCCTAATTTCGGTATTTGGGACGTGCCAAAGTTTGGCTTTTCTCGGGTCCGCCAGAGGAGCGCCAAAGTTGGTGCCAGACTTGAGCCATAACTGCCAGAGCAACGCCTAACTTCGGTATTTGGGACGTGCCAAGGTTTGGCGTTTCTCTGGTCCGCCAGAGGAGCGCCAAAGTTGGTGCCATACTTCAGCCATAGCTGCCAGAGTAACGCCTAATTTCGGTATTTGGGACGTGCCAAAGTTTGGCTTTTCTCGGGTCCGCCAGAGGAGCGCCAAAGTTGGTGCCAGACTTGAGCCATAACTGCCAGAGCAACGCCTAACTTCGGTATTTGGGACGTGCCAAGGTTTGGCGTTTCTCTGGTCCGCCAGAGGAGCGCCAAAGTTGGTGCCATACTTCAGCCATAGCTGCCAGAGTAACGCCTAATTTCGGTATTTGGGACGTGCCAAAGTTTGGCTTTTCTCGGGTCCGCCAGAGGAGCGCCAAAGTTGGTGCCAGACTTGAGCCATAACTGCCAGAGCAACGCCTAATTTCGGTATTTGGGACGTGCCAAGGTTTGGCGTTTCTCTGGTCCGCCAGAGGAGCGCCAAAGTTGGTGCCATACTTCAGCCATAGCTGCCAGAGTAACGCCTAATTTCGGTATTTGGGACGTGCCAAAGTTTGGCTTTTCTCGGGTCCGCCAGAGGAGCGCCAAAGTTGGTGCCAGACTTGAGCCATAACTGCCAGAGCAACGCCTAACTTCGGTATTTGGGACGTGCCAAGGTTTGGCGTTTCTCTGGTCCGCCAGAGGAGCGCCAAAGTTGGTGCCATACTTCAGCCATAGCTGCCAGAGTAACGCCTAATTTCGGTATTTGGGACGTGCCAAAGTTTGGCTTTTCTCGGGTCCGCCAGAGGAGCACCAAAGTTGGTGCCATACTTCAGCCATAGCTGCCAGAATAACGCCTAATTTCGGTATTTGGGACGTGCCATAGTGCGGCTTTTCTCGGGTCCGCCAGAGGAGCGCCAAAGTTGGTGCCATACTCCAGCCATAGCTGCCAGAGCAACGCCTAATTTCGGTATTTGGGACGTGCCAAGGTTTGGCGTTTCTCTGGTCCGCCAGAGGAGCGCCAAAGTAAGTGCCAGACTTGAGCCATAACTGCCGCAGTAAATTTTAATTTGTCGATTCGGGGCATGCCGAAGTTTGGCTTTTCTCTGGCTACCCACTGAAGTGCCAAATAAGTGCCGCCGAGAGGCCAGCCCAAGTTTCGAATATCTCTGGTGTGTCACAGAAGTGCTCTTTCACGCGTCCCAGAAGAGAAATAAATTAAACAAGCGTTGGAAACACGATGGTAGGATGTCATCACCTCCGTTCCCAAGCAGCACGGCAATACTTTGCAGTATCGTGCCAGTGCCGGCCGAAAGTCGGTTCCAATATCGCTCAACTGTCCAGTTTTGTACCACCGTTTGATACCCGGCGGGTATTGCCGTACAGCTGTTTCGCCCCGACCTAGC
Source organism: Ixodes scapularis (assembly GCF_016920785.2). Classification (NCBI taxonomy): domain Eukaryota; kingdom Metazoa; phylum Arthropoda; class Arachnida; order Ixodida; family Ixodidae; genus Ixodes; species Ixodes scapularis. Next base: position 48,873,846 of record NW_024609881.1, on the reverse strand, counting down.
GTTCGCGCAATATTGTGCGAAAACTCTACGATGCGTCTGCTTCGTATTGGCCGAACGTCGTGCAAGTATATGTACGTTGCATGTCATTTGTTGCATATCCAATCACTTATACGGACAAACAATTTTTTTTCGATCGCTCCCAGAAGTTTATTAAACAACTATCATTGCACACAGTGTATTCTCAACATATTTACAAAGGTCACACTTCTCTGTAAAACGGAAAGCAAATTATAAAATACAATTAACACTGTCCTCATGCCAAGCAAAACTCATCACACAAAAACCGCGGAGATTGAGAGGAAAGCAGGACGACTATCAGAATCATGCTTGCAGTGCACTTACTAATAAAAGAGCGATATCATGTAATCCTTGATAGATGCATAATTCAACTCAGGCACCCCACAAACACGTTCGAGGATTCGAGGACTGACGTTTCGTCGTCGGCGAAGAGCAGTTTTTGTCGAAGCGTGTCCAACAAACACATCACAAGTATTCCACGAACTCCGGTGCAAAAAATGGCTGTTACCGAAAAATTGGCATGGACGTATTCCGACCGTTTACGACGAAAAAACACAGTCGCGTCTGCAGCGCACGAATACAACAGAACAGTGAAGAGCAGTTCGAAAACCGGACCTACGTGGCCCGCTTATTTCTATAACTAGGCAAACGGCGAAAACGACAGCCCCACAGATCCCATCAGCATGACAGAGAAAGTCACGTGAAAAGTTTTCGTCCAAACGTTTTTGTCCTACGCGTCCTACGTAGAGAGGTCACGCTGGGTCACGCGTTTCGCTTCACCCTTTTGATTTGCTTAAAGTGGCTGTCGCGCTCGCTGACAGCCACACGAAGACACAAAAGCAGGTGGGGAGGATTTGCAAAAGGCGAGGTCGAAGGGGAATCAACAACGCATAAAAGGAAAGGCCGCTTCTGCCGGTGACCTTGTCGCCTTGCCTAGTCTGTCAGCGTTCGGCTTCCATTGAGGGCCTCAGAAAGATAATCTCCTTTCTTGAGAGCGAAATGGACGGGGTGGTTATGCTTTTCGGGCTTGTCGCCATCCGATAAGCCTCATTATTTCTGTCAGACATGTACAAATTACTCAAAAAAGGTAGTTAAGTTAGTGAGTATCGGCGCCAAAAGTAATTGGAGTAGAGTAGAAATTACGCATTCGTAATAGTAATTGAGTAAACTACTAACTACTGTAAAAAGTAGCGAGTTACTTTGAAGTTACTTTCGAAGTTACTTTTTTATATATTTGTGGTATGAACAGCAGTTTTGATCAATGAAAAACCCTGCGAGCCTAAAATAAATGCAGTCTATTTATGGCTTGCGTTTTCGCCAAAATAGTTTACTCGCTCGCAGAAGCAATTGACTTTCAAAGTTCTTGATAGGAGAGTTTTCCCCATTTCCTTCTAAAGACGTCCCCAGCCCAGCTAAATAGACGTTCCGCCGACGGGCTGGATGGAACGGCAGCGTTGAATTTGTGAAACAGGCCGTGCGGGGTCGGGTAAGCGAGTGTCGGCATCTTAGGAGTCCATGACGAAACTTGTGAGGTTTGCCTCGGGTAGAGGGTCTTTAATAACAAACTTTCCTTCTTTTTTTTTTTTTCTTCGTCAAGTTGAGATTGTTATGACTGGCCCCTCTTCATTCCGACGTCGTTCTGAGAGTACGCTGGGCGAGTGCACCAGACCGTCAAGGGTTCAAGTCTCGCGCCGCGACGATGAGATCATCCGGACGACTGCGCGTCACGTCGTAGTGCTAGTGCTACGCTACTGAAACAAAAATTGGGTTCAACTAAAGGATCTCCCAAGGGTAACTCGCAATCCTCGCCGGCGACTACAACATTCTGACTCGCCGGAATCATTTTTAACAAAGAGGAGGTCTCCCAGGCATGGATGGTCGGAAGGACGCGAAGGATTACGTGAACAAGCATCGTCGCTCGCATACAGTTGCAGCTGTAAGCGGGAACGTGCTCCCATGAACGGATTATCCGTACCAGGGTTTGTGCGCGGGAGAATCCGGCTTTGCAAAGGCGTATGCGCTGACGACAAGGCGCCCAGCTGCGAGGTCATTCCAGTGGCGCCTCCCGTGGAACCTACCGCTTGAGTCAGAACTCACTAAAGACAGACAGCACGAAAACAACAACTCTCAGAGTGTCCCCGTCTTTCACGGTTGCAGCTGGAAACGCAGCGCTTGTGTGCATTACCGGATCAGGTCAATACCCGACCAAGGCTTGTTCAGCAAGCATCTCTTCCTGCGTTCGATTTGAGTAGAAGTTACCTGAAAAAAGTAGTTAAATTAAACTACTAATTACCCAAATCAAGTTGTAATTGAAAGTTACCAAGTTACTCGAAAAAGTAGTTAAACTAATGTAGTATGAGTAGAGTAGTTGAACTACGTCCAAGTCTGATTTCTGTCCCCACTCGCTCGCAGTGGCCTCCCATGGCTGTCGTACCGGTGAAATAGACCCCTTTCGGAGTAGAGCGCCACCTGTTGCACGCAACTGCAACTATAGGTCCGCCGCCATCACGCAGGGGTCCCGCCAGAACCGCCTGCATCTTACCGCCTACAACGGTGCTGCTTACACTTTGAGTCCCAGTCTGCGCGCCGCATCAATATGCCATCGCATTGCTGCGTACCTTTGTGTACGCAGGATGGATACGTTGACGGAGACGGAAAAAAGGTACGTGTCAGACAAGTTCTAAAGTGTTCACAAAGAAAAACCGAGAGTCCTCGTGTTGTTTACAAAACTTTCGCGGGTTAGACAAGAAAACGCTCTTATAATCCGTAAGCGGAAGCATCGCAAACGATTATATGTTGTAGTAGTGTGGCCGTGTGTCGCGCCCCGTCTTTAACTAGAGAGGTACGGCCGCGGTTCAGTGCGCGGCTCACATGCGCGAGCGGCTCCCTCCTTCAGTGCTTCTTCACTGACACCGAGGCAATTTTAGGTTGTTCGGCGTGTAGATGCATCATTACTTCTTCCGTAAGTTCGTTTCCTTTACTCACGCCGGTAAAGAGTTTTCCAGAAAACAGACGTCGGGTGGAGGGGGTGTACGGACTAAATGAAGTGTACACCGAGTCTGAAGATCACTCGAACCCGCCTTGCGATCGTGGGAACTTTTGGAGTCGTGGCCTGAACAGAGTGCCAAGGCCGTACCGCTAGACGTTTAAGGACGTCACGCTACTAATCAGTTTGGAAATTTGTGAGCATGCAGCCAAAGAGTTGGTGTTTAGAGCATGTTCGACAATTGTTATTCTATTCAACGGTTTTTATTCCTGAACACATTGTATGTTGTTCTTGGGTCTTCTTCTTGCTTCGGTAGCAGGAACCCTTGATGAAGAAACTTCCTGCGCTGAATTGAATAAAAAAAAAATTATACACCGGTTTTACACTCCAAACAGCTGTGCATATTTTCTGTGCAAATAAAAATCAGTTCCAGCACACTTTTTTTTTTTTTTTTGCAATGTCGCATTTCGAGTGGATTAAAACAAAGTGGTACGTTTACAAACGCCGTGAAATAAACCCGATACATCAGTGGTTCTGGAAAGCCTACTCTGTAGCTTTGTGAGGAAGGCCACAAACCGCGTAACTTCTTAGTGTTCAAAAGGTTACCGAGGAAGGAATTTAAAATGCTGCCTGCCACCCACCCCTACAACCTTTTCTGCTGTTCTGTACGATTTGCGATTGCGATTTCTTAAACACTCAAGGTTGTGACTCGTGAGGCACCTTTTGCAGTTACTGGTACGCGGTCGTAAGTTTATTGGAGGGGTACGAAAAAGAAAACGAGCGAGTTCTCGGCTGTCACCGAACGACAAGCTCACGACGGGGGCAGCGTACCGGGTCGTTCGGAGTGGCCACTCTAAAAGCGCGATCACTATGATTAACTGTGTTAAAATTAAAAAAATGTTACTAAAAAAAAATCACTACAAACCAAGAAGGAACTTGCCTGTTCCGTGAGTAGTTAGCCTTTATCGATGCGGGGACCACGTATGCTTCGACGAAGAAGTTGTAGCTTCTTTCCATGCACCGGTCAGTGCCTGACCGGCTCCTGTAAAACTGCTCCACCTATCTGTCACTTATATGTGGCAGTATCGATAGATCATTAGTCCAACAGGTGATCGGGAAAACACCCGCACAAGCCATAGCTCGAAACGCTACGGCGGCTAGGCTGCGCGCCGACCGGTCGAACGAGTTGAACCAAAGTTGAACCCTGCGTTATGGTGTACTAAAACTGGGCAGTGTGTCGTCCGCGCCGAGAAGCAACGGAGGGAGGAGGTCGGCACAGCGATGACGGCGCGCAAGGACGCCAGGGGGCGCTGCGGGTAACAGGCGTGCTCCTTCCCGCTTGGATTGCCGTGTGGTCGTACTGCTTGTGATCGGCGTGGTTCGCGTCGTCGCCTTGTTTTGCTGCAGTTTTTTTTTTAATGGTTGAGTGAAATGGATTGTGATCGGTGCCGTTCAGTGGGATGTAGACAACGCGTGCAATGACGGAAAAACGTCGGGACAAGAGAGACGGGACGTGTTTTGTGTCGGGGCAGTGACTTCCCTACACCCCTCTACGGGGGTGTACTTCCCCCTTGTTTTTCCGAAAGCACCCCTTTAATTCGCAACGACTCTTATATTCTCAATGCCCCCCCAAACCCCCCTCCCTAACCTCAATTCCTGGGGCCCGTGCCGGGACTTGCAACAGTGGCTACCGGTCCTGCAAAGAAGCCCGTTCCCTTTTTCGTGCCCCTCGCGAGTTCGATCGGCGTCAGTCGTCGTCCCGCAACATTAAAAGGAGTGACAGGGAGACTCTGCTTCATGTAATGCAGGCAGTCATGACAGTCGTCCTCTACGTTTTTTTTCGGACTTTTTGCACTCTAAAGTATATGCTAAATCGGTTTTATAGACACTGGTTTGAACACACCGAAGGGTCCTGTGCACGCTGACTGCATTAGAAAGGCTTCGAGAAGTGATTGTGAAAATGTGACGTTAAAGGTTATGGCCTCACATCAGCAAATCATTTTTTTTTTCCTAACAGCTTTAAAAAGATGAAGGTTGGCCCAGCACTCCGTCTCTTCAATGAGGAGGTGCTAAGAGGCCTCTTTTTTTACCGCAAGTAAATTGAAGGGTCTTATGGCCCAGCGGAAGATACTGAGTAATTTATCCTGAAGATGTCAAAGCTCATCAAGATCATGACCTCACGTTGGAGAATGTAGAGGTACAAAACGCCACAGGCGCCGACTACGGGGGAGCTCGAGAGCCCCCCTCTCCCGAGCTCTTGGGAAAAGCAAGTACCGTCGCCTCCGGAATCCTTGGGAAGCACCTCATTAATCTCATCAGTGCGCTAGTGGCTGGTGCCCAGTGTATAATTAAAAATTTATCTGTGCGCCCTGGTGCCCACATATCAATATAGCTGGTGCTCAGTGGATAAATAAGAATTTATCCACTGTGGTTACTATCAGAGCTGGTGAGTGGATACATTTTTCTAACTATTCGCACAGTCCTGTATGAAAACCCTACGTAGTAACAGCAAACACGATAAAAGCTAGTGCTGGAAATTCCTTCGAAAGCCCGTGGAGGTAGTTGCGAGAGTCGACAGTGGCACCTCCATCACATGCAGCCTACGGAAGTAGACAATATAATCCGTTTTGTAAGCCCCATTTTGTTTTCCCAAACGTTAATTCATTAGGGTAGTGCGCTTCAACCACGGAATTCATTGATCACAACTGCGAAGAGTCGGACGCCGCGAAGCGGCGTTTTCGGGTGGACCAAATGAATTCACATTTTTGTAATGAGCCGCCGCAGACTGTCGCCGGCGAAGTGGCGTAAAGCGCAGCGCGGCGGATGGGTTAACGCGCGCCCCCGTTATTCGCTAAAACGTCGATTCGCTCAAATGTCGCTGTTCGCTAAAATGTCATTCGCTCATGTGATATGGAGCCGATCACAACTACAGTGACAGCGAAATTATAGGTTCACAAAAGCACACATTTGTTTAGGTATCATGCCATCAGCATGCTTATCCTACGTTATCCAGGGGATTACACACGTTTGGGACGTCTCTTACAAGAGACTTCCCAAACGTTTCCCTGGGGGATGGATTTCCCGCCTATTCAGAACGCAACATTATTAGTGCGAACAAGCGATCGCCAGTTTTTCTATGAAAAACCAAAGGATCTCAGCAAAGTTCTAACTGCTGAAAAAAAAGCTCATTCGGGTCTATAATGCAGGTGCTAAAAGTTCGTCCTCACTAATACTCTTTCGAAGTAAATCCGAGAAAGCGCCGATGTCTTGTTCGCGCTAGCAGTGTCGGGATGTTTACTGTGGCGTCCTGCCCGAAGATGCACGTCTCGGGCAAAGCATTTGGCAACGAACTAGTGCGATAAATCATATGTGAAACAGCAGAAATAAAGAATACCGTAAAGAGTTAGCCAAACAATACGAAACAATCGAACCCGTGCGGAACGCCACGCCAGCCAAGCGCTACCGCTGCCTGCGCTCTGCACTCCGGCAGCACGCCTACTACACGTTGCGCCCTCTCGCGGCCACCGATCCGGTCATCGCTGAAAGAGCCACCTCTCCGCCGGCGCTCGCTACACTGCCCAGTCTTCTAGTACACCATACCTGCGTAATGGCGGCGATCACCCAATGTTGCTAGATGTTTTACTATTCCGGCTAAATTTTTTTTTGTGTTTCAAAAATTCCGAAAGGGGTCTATTAGGAGCGCAAAAATACTCCAGAAGCCGGGCGAAGACATGATAAATGTAATAACAAAAACGGCTTGACATCACAAAAATAACAATTTAATTAAACGTTTCGCCTCCCATGCGGGAGGCATCTTCAGTAGAGCGCAGAGCGAGTGAGAGTCGCACAAAAAAGTTCGGCTATTTAGGCATAAAGTTTGTGTACACGCCCGGCAGGGGGCCACGGTTCTTGTTTACCAGCGATGAATCACGTCCGCGTTTGTCGTTCTGGATGAACCAAGATTCCAGCAGCTTCCTCGGTCCCCACCTTTTATCCCTCGCCTTGTCAAAGTCAAATTGGTGTCCTGACGTCCATGCATGGTCGACGAGTTCGGACTTGAAGCGGGTGGCGCTCGTGGAATTGGCGACATCCTGTGCGTGTTCTTTTAGTCTTGTTTTTCTTTTTCGTTCCGTCTCTCCAATGTAGGAAGCGTCACATTCCTTGCACTGCACCCGGTAGATCACGACCCTTTCTACCTCTGGCGGGGTCGGGTCTTTTGGCTTGGAGATAACATTGACAATTGTTCTGTAGGGTTTATATACAGTTCGTACCCCCAACGGCCTAAGGGCGCGTCCCAATGCCTCCGAAACCCCCTTAACGTACGGGATGCACACGACGTCACGTGTTCGTTCGGCTCGATCCGGGCGCCGACGGGACATTTATTTCTTAACGCGATTGATAAACCGGTCGGGGTAGTTACGTTTCTTCAAAGCCTCCCGCACATGGCTAAGTTCTTGATCGCTAAGTGTTGAGTTAGATGGGACTGTTTCTGAACGATGAAGGCAACGATCTTACAACTGAGCTTTTGTGTTGAGTAGGGTGATGAGAGTGGTAGTGAAGAAAGTTTTGTCTGTCACATGGTTTACCATATACGGATGTCTCCATCTTAAAGAAAGATTCACTTGTTCTATGGACACGTACATATAAAAACGGCAAGGTACTATTGGTTTCATGTTCGCAGGTGAACTGAATTGAGGGGTGGACACTATTCAAATTGCGGTGAAAATCGGTTACGTTCTCTCTGTTAACTATTACAAAAGTGTCATCGACATAGCGACGGTAGAACTTCACGGGGAAATCAATGCCAGACATTACCTTTTCCTCAACATATTCCATGACGAGATTCGAGACGGTTACGGACACTGGACTCCCCATAGAGCATCCGCTGACCTGATGATATATGACCCCATTAAAACTAAAATTTCACTGGTTGAGACAAAAACGCAAAAGGAGTATAACGTCATCAACAAGGAGGGTTGTGCGAGTGGACAACGACTGGTCTGCCAACAACCGGTCACGGGCGACATCAACCGCCAGGGCGTTGGGGACATTCGTAAATAATGAAATCACATCAAAGGATACCATAGCCTCGTGCGGTAGCAGGGTCTGAGCGCGTATAAGTTCAACAAAGTCACAGGAATTCCGGACGCTAAACTCATTGTTTCCCGTAAGAGGGCTCAGAATCGTAACCAGATATTTGGAAAGGCTGTAAGTGGATGAACCAATAACATATACAATCGGGCGTAGGGGGCAACCCGGTTTGTGAATTTTGGGGAGTCCATACATCTTGGGTGCCGCGGCGTCAAAGGAGAAGAGACGACGGTATAGGTCGTCACTGATGCGTCCTTTCTTTTTCAGCTCTCGAAGGAGGTCAGCTAACTCTCTTTCGGACTTAGCAGCGGGATCTCTTGATAGCCTCACGAAATAGCGACTGTCATTTATAACTTCATACATCTTCTTCATGTAGTAAACCCTATCAAGCACAACGGTTTCTTTTCCTTTGTCGGCCTTTAAAATCATGATGGAGCTGTCTGACTTCAACACATTAAGAGCAATGCGTTCTTGTTGATCTAAATTTGACCCGGCCGGTTTCACATTGTTCGAAACACTGACAACGCGGCTTCTCGCGAGATTTACCCCTGTGACATCGTGCACATGCCTGAGTTTCTCTTCAATTTCAATTATGAAGTCAGGTTTTGGAACGTACCGTGGAGCAAGGGCATAGTCCAGTCCTTTGGATAGCAGAAATTGCAAGCCAGGGTTTTAATAGTAACATAAGGTACGTACGGCAGAATTCCCTGCCATAGCGTTTTATATTTGCCAGTACAGAGTGGCGTGTTACCATAGATCAGTAATTGTGACCGCCAGCCCAGGGGGGGTCTCTAACGTGCATCACACAGTAGTGATCACACAAACGCACTGTTTTACGATACTCATCCAGTTCGAATCGGCCAGGGGCGGTGAGGAAGTTGAGGCTCAGAAAAACCTTGAAGCGACCTGGTAAACTACCTCCCTACCCCTTGCACGCTGGTAGTAATCCGATCGAACGCCACCCCAGTGGCGCTGGCAAATAGCAAATTAAGTCTGTAATTGTCCTGGGGGTTTATTTTCCGGGACGGAGGAAACGCCTATGTATAGCCTACTGCCGTTCTTCACTGCATAAAAGATCTCGCAGATGGTCATTGTCGGAAACTCGTTGTCAGAAACTTGTCATATGCTTATAGTGGTTCGGAAGAAAGCTGTCTTTTCGACCTAAATAACTCTGCCATTGAAAAAAAAAAACAAAAAAAAAAACATAATAAATGCGGAGATAAAAAGCTGAAAAAAAGAGGCTATCAAGAATTCGCCGGAAGTGTTGTATTGTTGCATATTCAGAGGCTCAGAGCTTCGAAACAAGTTTCTCTTACCAAAATGTGTACAGGCTAAAAGAAACACGTCCCAAGAACCTGAAGCGGAAAAACAAATGCTTTTTTTTTAATGACGTGCTGAAGTTAAACAATATTAGATATCTTCTCCCATGAGTTAATTTATTCCTCAACGTGAAAAAAACAATGAATACGTTTTTTTGTATTCTGCAGATGGCAATGATACGTACTTTCTGTAGTTTTAAATTTAAATGCGATACCTCAAGCAACTTAGGCGAAACAAAAGAAAAAAACAAGGTTAGCGCATAAGTGCACGTAGGTACATGTTAGGACAATTCTTCGAAACTCATCTTGAATAACAATATTCACATCCTAAGATGACACCTACCTAGGCTATAGATAGTTCATTCTTAAAAACTTTAACATCTCTACCATAAATAGCTTCGGCTATAGCGCGCTTCAAATATGGCAGAAACGACAATCGTCAAGAAACCGTCGTCCTTCCTCGCTCCTTCGGGAATCTAGTTCTTTAAAACTAAGAAAACCAGAACATAGAAATAAACGGCATTGTCTTTCGTAAGGAACGCAGCACCGCGTGTAAAAATTCAAAAAAAAATTACGAATGTACCTCACTACTTGAATTCAAATGAAACCGTCCGCCGCTCTTTCGAAGTTCGACGAACGTCGAACTTTTACTCTAAAAGTTCGAAATTCGTCGACCTTTTGATAGTTCAGGATTCGAAAGTTCGAAACTTTTCTAATTCTCTTGATAAATAATTCCGAAATTTTGAAAACTATCGAATTCCTGAGCGTAGGAAATTCTTCGAAATTATTAGTGCAAAAAGTTCGGAAGTGCGAAAATCATCGCATGTTTTGGTCTACCAAGATTGAAAGTTCGACAAGCATCGAATTTTGCAGTGTAATAGTTCGAAGGTTCGAAAAGGATCGAACTTTTTAGCGCAATAAGTTCGACGATACGAAAAGCATCGAACTTAGTTTAACAAGCTCGAAAATTCGACTTCCGTCTAATTTTACGATGTAGAAAAGCCGAAAATTCGAAATCTTTCGAACCTTCCAAACCACTTGATTCGATCATTGAAACTTCGGTTCAAAAAAGTTCGCGGCATCCCTAGCTCCTAGATATTGTATCGTATCATCTCCCTCTAATTCCCTTATGCGAGAGTATGAACCTCTCTCTGTCTAGCTTGCGTCGTTTCACCGAGTGAGTTCAAGTGCTCCCAAAACGTCTTGGCTGCGTTTCTATCTTGCTTATAGACCATTCCACTTAGCGCTCTCTGGGCGGCACCATTTTGTTCGACAGCAGCGCCCTCTCCATACAAAACTAGAAAGTATAAAACAGAGAGGACGAGGACGGGAACAGGACATCTTTCATTTAGCAACAACATAGAATGGCACAACGATAAAACCGCCCCCCAAGGGTCTCAACGTTCTCAAAGAGGGAAAGGAGATACTAGTTATAAAGGAAAGGGAATACACTAAAAGAAAAGTTTGAAAAGCGCATCAGTAATCTAGTTATTTTCGATTACTTAGAATTAACCTTGGTCATTGTCAGTGATAATGCGGAATTATTCTTGTTTGCAGTCCAAAAAGGGAATTGTACTATAAATATAAAAGTTTAAAAAGCTGTAGCGTCACGACGAGGTGTCAATATTCTAGTCATCTCTGGTGTTAAGAATTTGACCTCTGTCTTTGTCAATGATAATGACGGTGCAGAAATGTTGTTGTTAACAGTCCCCATGGCAAATGAGTCGATGATTTCTCTCCCAAATCTGTTATTGTGCCCGCCCAGTATATTAGTATTAGAAAAATGAGGTGTACAGTCATCGCATGTGCGGCTGTGAACGACAATGGGGTGATACGACTCAGTTGAAGCCTTTGATGCTTCCAAGTTATGTTCTCTGAGTCGGTGGTTGGCGCATCTCCCAGTCTGTCCAATGTACTGACTGCCACAGCTTAGTGGAATCGAATAAACCTTCCTTTCTTCGCATTCTACGAACTTTTTTGCATGTTTTACATTGCACCCTCGGGGACTGTCGCTCCCATTAACCTTTTTGCACATCTGTTTGAGGCGCATACGACAAGAAAAAAACCACACTCGTGTCAGACTTGGACGCGATAGACCTTAAACGGTGCGCGGAATTGTGCATGTAGGGAATCACAGCGAAACGACCTTTCTTTTTTGAAACAACTTGCGGAAGTTGTGGTTTGATAATGAACCTCTCAAGGGTGGAGCGAAGTATGTCAGCAGGATAGCCTGCTTTTTCTAACCTCTGCTGCTGCAACTTAAGGCTACTTTCCGAGAAATGCTTGCACGACTTGGAGAATGAGGACTTGAAAAGTGACCTTACTATTCCATGCTTAACGGACTTGGAGTGAGCACTGGTGAAAGGGAGGACTGGCTTCTCCGACCTCTGCTGGAAGGCCCAACAAACACCTTAGGAATGAGGATGCAATCGTAAATCCAGAAATTGTAATCCTTCCACTGAAGGATTTTCCCGGGTAAAAGTAAGCCCTGCCGCACAGTCTTTGAAAACTTCAAAGATGCTGTCAGCGGACGCAGCATCTGGATAAATGACCAAGTAATCGTCAACATACCTAAAAACTAGGCAACCCTGGAAGGACTTTTTCAACTGATCGTTGATAGCCCTGTCAACAAAGAGAAGAAATATTTCACTAAGGACAGGTGCAAGGCAAGAGCCTATACAAACTCCCTTCTTTTGTCTGTAAATATTTCCTTCGTATTCTACCAAAGTGGACTGTAAATAAATATCTATCAGGTCGATGAAGCCCTCAACCGAAACACCGGAGGAATTTTGAAAGTCGCAAATTCCGTGTTCATGGATTGCATTAGTCACAGAATCTAAGATGAGTTTTGGTTCTAGGTTGTAATACATATCTTCAATGTCGAAAGACATAACTGAGTGCGGGATGGAACAAAAATGAAGCGAATCGAAGCGGGGGATTAATTCAAGGGAGTTTTGGACTCTGAAAGGCTGAGGGAGGATGATATTAGACAAATGTTTTTGTAGATAACGACCCAGAGGCTTTTGCCAACACCCAATTTCTGAAATTATGCTCCTGAAGAGAACTCCATACTTGTGAGTCTTTGCAGTAAAGAAAACAGACAAATACTGTTTGGCAGGACTACCAATGACGTTCTTAAGAGAGGTCAAGTTCAAGGAGGAACAAAGTTCCTTTGCCCTCGGACGCAGTCTACCCGAAGGCCTTGTTTTTAAGGGCTCAAAATTCTTTGACAAGGCATCAAGAACCTTATCATTAAAAGCACTTTCCTCCAAAATTACAAAAACACCCGTTTTGTCCGATTCAAGTAATTTTAGGTGTTCTTGGCGAAGCTCTTGCACAGCCGCACGTAGTGGAAGCCTGCTTGGCCGAGGGGGTGAATGGTGAAACACTGCACGCACTGCCAAGCCCAGAAAGTCTTGCCGTTGATGTTCAGGTATAGACGACGCTACTTGATGCACAGAGGCTAGCTGGTCTACCTTCAACGAAGGAAGATCAACAGCAGATCCATTGTGGCAGCGGAGAGCTTTTTTGTAGAAAGCGTCACGGGAGGTTCAAACTTGGTGGTCTTTACCTGTAGACACGAGGTGTTGACTTCCTTGAGCAGTTTATTCCACGATGCTTGAAGAAGACTGGCAGCAGCATCCATGATGAATTGTACTCCATTCGGGCGCTGAATCCTTGTCCGAAAAGTTTCTCCATTTGGGAGGGAAGCACTTTTTCCATCACGTGAAGTTCATGAGAAATTTCTTTTCTCGTAATCTGCATCACTCGGTAGCATGAAGCCCAGTTGTTGCAGCGGAACCCAAATGCCAGCTCTACACAGGGGTGAGGCAAATCCTTGCGAAGGTAGAGGTCCAGTGAACGCAGTCGAAGACGAAGTTGGGTCATCTTTGAAATGAAGATGGCAGCTTCCAGAAAGGACACCGGATTGAAGACCGAAGACACGGAGTTGGGGTTTGGACGAAACATGGCTCGAAAAACTTTGTCGGTTACAGTTGAAAACGAGCGTGTTGGTTAATAGATACAAAACTTGAAAGTATAAAACAGAGAGGACGAGGACGGGAACAGGACATCTTTCATTTAGCAACAACATAGAATGGCACAACGATAAAACCGCCCCCAAGGGTCTCAACGTTCTCAAAGAGGGAAAGGAGATACTAGTTATAAAGGAAAGGGAATACACTAAAAGAAAAGTTTGAAAAGCGCATCAGTAATCTAGTTATTTTCGATTACTTAGAATTAACCTTGGTCATTGTCAGTGATAATGCGGAATTATTCTTGTTTGCAGTCCAAAAAGGGAATTGTACTATAAATATAAAAGTTTAAAAAGCTGTAGCGTCACGACGAGGTGTCAATATTCTAGTCATCTCTGGTGTTAAGAAATTCGACCTCTGTCTTTGTCAATGATAATGACGGTGCAGAAATGTTGTTGTTAACAGTCCCCATGGCAAATGACTCGATGATTTCTCTCCCAAATCTGTTATTGTGCCCGCCCAGTATCGTTGTGCCATTCTATGTTGTTGCTAAATGAAAGATGTCCTGTTCCCGTCCTCGTCCTCTCTGTTTTATACTTTCAAGTTTTGTATCTATTAATCAACACGCTCGTTTTCAACTGTAACCCTCTCGATACATCCGGGAAATTCAGTGGGTTCGGCGGGGTAAAACGAGAGAGAGGTCACGCGCCCGACTCCGCTAGCAGACGACAAACCGGGAGGTTGCCATTCTCCATCTTCGGGCTGTACCGGCGGGCTGTACGGATCATCGAACTCTCGCTCGTGGCTGCCGTTGTGAAGTGGTTCGCGTTCTTAGGATAGTTGTGGCTACTCGAAAATCAGCTTATAGCTCTCTGTCGTTCTATTTCGGTAAATGATCAACTAGCGTATCTTTTTTCCGTTACTTAAATAGCTGTTGAGTCAGCCGGCGGTGCTACAATCAACTACTGCGTGTATTGCGGCAGGAAAGCACGTTTTTATTCATTATTTCAGACTTCCACTCATGGTCGCCAACGGCCTACATCAGTACGAACTTTGTATATTAAAAAAGGTACAGCAACCGGATTTACTTTTTGCCGGAGAGACCGGCCAATGTGGCACAGTTTTCCCTATTTTTTTTATTTGCACGCAGGGAACAGCGCAATTCGACCCTGTTAGTCTTTTCATCCAGCATAGTATTACACGATAACTGGCATACCAAAATATGCGCATCTGCGCAGATTCCAAAACAGAGTTTGCACGCTAGCCGGATGCTAGGTACTGCCCACTCGGTGAAGCAGACGACATTCGGGTGAGAGGGGGAGGGCATTTTATTCTCTCTGTTACCCTCTCTGCTATGACCCTAATGGAGCGGTCTATAGTTTGATCGCTGACCTCAATTTTAAATTAAAGGGATTGTCCGGACGAAACCGGAAGTACTTAAACTTTTGCTCTCCTTAGGTCTAAGAAGCCTTCATTAGACGAACGCTATTTTTATTTTGATATATAATGTCCAGATATTAATTAAACTAGTCATGAGCGTCTGTACGAAACTGCGCCCCGGATTCCCCAGTGTCATTGGCAGAAATCCTGCCGTTACGCTTGACGTAACATCAGGCATGGGATCGTCTGCTATGCAGGCACTTCGTGTACGGGGGGTTTGAATATGTTCTTCGATGAGTGTTGTATATTTCGTTTCTTCTTAAAGGGGCCCTGCAAGGACTTTTTTACTGGATTTTAGTTTGCACCCAACCTGAGCGCACTGAATGTAGTAACTTAATTAAACTTTTCTCGAATTTCGCTTTAATTTAAAAGTTACAGGAAAATTAAAATTACAAAAACAAGCAAAAAATAAACTTCTTCATGACGTCCTTGGTCGCTTGAATGGCCGTGAACTAGAGGGGGAGTAGGGTGTTCAGCGAGCGCTCACGGCTGCCGCACTTCGTGTCGACGGCTCGAGAGGGCGCCATTAAAGCATGGATAGGCTGTAGGAAGCGGGCAGCCAGGGCGGCTCGTATTGCATTTGCTCCGCGATTAAACACTCATTCGGCATGACACTTCATTGGCCACAAACGACAGCAAGCACGGGGTAAAGCTCAGTTCAGAACGGGAACCACTTCGCGCTGCCAAACCGCAAGACAAACCTGCTCGCCGAAGGCTTTCGGAACGCTCTAACATTTTTTGTCGCGTAAAATTAATTTTTTGACACCCGTGTCTCCCCCGAACTGTCCAAAAAATTTTCACGCTGAGAGTGCGTTTGCTCTACCACAATACGCCGGTGACTGTATCGGTGCATTTCGGTCATATAACTTTGATGTTGATTCGAAATACGTTTATATGTGGTTGAGAGTGCGTTTGCTCTACCACAATACGCCGGTGACTGTATCGGTGCATTTCGGTGATATTGTCACGGAGGTGACCAAAAAAGACTAGATAAACAGGAAGAAATAAACGTTTAATGTGGCGAACTTGTGACAAAAATAAAAGAGTACAAAAGATAATAACAGGGCGTCGCGGGCGTCGAAGTCGGCGAAACCGCAGGATCGAGCGCTGGGCGAGACTGACTCGAGAAGGTCGCGGGCGGCCTCTTATCTAGAGTGAGTCACTATCTCGAAGATTCGGCGGGAAGGTTCGAGCGTAGCGCTCTTGGGGCGAGAATGAATAAGCACTTTCTAGAACAACAATAGCAGGGATAAACGATAGTTATGTTCGCACCAAGTATAAACGAAAACTTTCTACAAGTCCGTGACCCTGCGCGCGGCATCATCCCCTTCCCTCCCCCTTTAAAAAAGTGCATCGTCCCGATGCAGCACAAAACGAAAAACAACAAACAAAAACAAATCTAAAACAAAAAGGCAGCAAAATCGCGAGCCGCAGTTCACAGTTCTCCCCTCGACGAGAGTGGAAAGTTCTATCGTTCGTAATACGGCTTCAGCCGGACGACGTGCACCACCTCGGGTCGCGGCTGACGTGTTGCAGATGGGCGTGTTCCGTCGGGAAGGACTTCGTAGTTAAGATCGCCGAGGCGCCGGATGATCCTGTAGGGTCCGAAATAGCGTTTCAGAAACTTCTCGCTGAGACCGCGGCGCCGTTGTGGTGTCCAAACCCATACCCGGTCTCCCGGTCGGAAATGGACGGCGCGCTGACGAAGATTGTACCGGCGAGCGTCGACACGCTGTTGATTGTGGATTCGAAGGCGGGCCAGTTGGCGTGCTTCTTCTGCTCTCTGACTGACCGCAAGGGCATCGTCGCATCCGTCATCCACAGGCTCATGGGGCAGCATTGCGTCTAGCATGGTTGTCACTTTTCTTCCATGCACCAGCTCGAATGGTGTAAACCCGGTTGTTTCTTGAGCTGCGGTGTTGTAGGCGAACGTGATGTATGGTAATACCTCGTCCCACGTCTTGTGCTCTACGTCGACGTACATGGAGATCATATCGGCGATCGTCTTGTTGAGCCGCTCCGTTAGCCCGTTGGTCTGCGGATGGTACGCGGTGGTCCGACGATGGCTGGTGTGGCTGAGCCGAAGGATCTCTTGCGTGAGCTGGGCCAAGAACGATGACCCTCGGTCGGTTATCAAGACTTTGGGGGCGCCATGTCGAAGAAGAATAGACTCGACGAAAAACTTGGGGACTTCCACCGCTGTTCCCGACAGAAGGGCTTTCGTCTCCGCGTACAGGGTAAGGTAATCCGTGGCAACGACTATCCAGCGGTTCCCCGACGTCGATGGCGGAAAGCGCCCAAGCAAATCCATTCCAATTTGTTAGAAGGGCGTATAGGGTCGATATCGGTTGCAGGAATCCCGCAGGTGTCGTCGGAGGTTTTTTACGCCGTTGGCACTCGTGATATGATCGTGTGTACAGATGGACAGTCTTCGGGAGTCTTGGCCAGTAGTACTTGTCACGAATCCGGGCAAGGGTCCTGCTATAGCCGAGATGTCCGCCCGTTGGGTCGTCGTGGCACGCTTGCAAAATTTCTTCTCGGAGCCTGCTGGGGACAACCAGTAGCCAGGTAGTTTGGCTGGTTCCGATATTCTTTTTGAAGAGCACGCCTTGCCGCAGGACAAAGCTCGGTAGGTCCCGAGAAAAGACCCGTGGGACAGAGTTTCCTCGACCTCCGAGGTGGTCGATCACGGAGCGAAGTTCCGTGTCGTCGCTTTGCAGTGCCCTCATGTCGGTAGCGTCTACTACGCCTAGAAAACGGGCGTCGTCATCGTCGTCGGCGCCGGAGATTGGAGGTTCGACTGGAGCCCTAGACAAACAGTCAGCGTCATTATGTTTACAGATTTATGCACAACGGTTACGTGCAATTCTAGCAGTCGAAGGCTCCAGCGGGCGAGGCGTCCTGACCTATCCTTGAGGTTGGCGAGCCAGCAGAGGGCGTGGTAGTCGGTGACCACGCGGAACGGGATCCCGTACAAGTAGGGGCGGAACTTGGTTATCGCCCAGACGACCGCCAGACATTCCTTGTCGGTCGTTGAATAATTTTGTTCTGCCTAGGACAGCGCCCGGCTTGCGTAAGCGATTACTCTCTCTGTTCCGTCTTGTCGCTGAACGAGAACTGCACCAAGACCGGTATTGCTGGCGTCCGTGTGGATATCTGTCTCCGCAAACTGATCAAAATGCCCGAGGATAGGGGGCGACTGGAGCCTTCGCTTGATTTCGTCAAACGCTTGTTCTTGCTCCTTTCCCCACAGGAACTGCACGTCGTCCCTCGTCAGATGCGTCAGTGGTGCAGAAATTTGTGCAGAGTCACGAACGAAACGTCTGTAGTAGGCACACAGCCCAAGGAACCTTCGGGCGGCCTTCTTGTCAGATGGTTTCGGGAATTCGGCGACAGCGGACGTCTTCGCAGGATCAGGACTTACACCTTGAGCGCTCACAACGTGTCCCAAGAATTTCAGCTCGCCATAGGCGAACCGACACTTGGAAGGCTTGAGTGTCAGCCCAGCAGTCTTGATAGCCTCTAGCACGGATCGCAGTCGTCTCAGGTACTCGTCGAATTCTCTTGCGAAGACTACAACGTCGTCGAGGTACACAAAACAGGTCTGCCATTTCAAACCAGAAAGGACGGTGTTCATAACGCGCTGGAAGGTTGCCGGCGCTGCGCACAGTCCGAACGACATTACTTTAAATTCATACAGTCCGTCCGGCGTGACGAAGGCTGTCTTCTCCCGATCTCGTTCGTCGACCTCTATCTGCCAGTACCCGCTCTTCAAGTCCATCGACGAAAAGTAACGGGCGTGGCGCAGCCGATCCAGGGTGTCGTCAATGCGGGGCAGCGGATAGACGTCCTTTTTTGTTACTGCATTCAGCCGGCCATAGTCCACACAGAACCTCAGGGTTCCGTCTTTCTTCTTCACCAGGACTACTGGGGAAGCCCACGGTCTGTTTGAGGGCGGGACGATGTCGTCATCAAGCATTTCCTGAACTTGCTTCTAGATGATCTTCCTTTCTTTCACAGAAACTCGATACGGTGGCCGACGCACAGGAAGTGCGTTGTCATCAGTAACAATTCGATGTTTCGCAACCGTCGTTTGGCGCACCTTTGACGACGTGGAGAAGCACTCACAGACCTCGGCGAGAAGGTCACTGAGTTGTCGTCGTTGTGGGGCTGCGAGGGACGGGTCGATGTCGAGCTCTGATGGCGTTATTCTCTTGGGCTGCGTCGGAGAGGCGTCTTCTGAGATCACGGCGATCGCGGCTGAGTCCTGAATTTCCTCGACGTAGCCCACAGCTGTACCTTTGGTAAGGTGCTGTGACTTTTGCCGGAAGTTGGTGACAAGGGCTACGGTACGCCCGTCCTAGAGCTCGGTTACGCCTCTCGCAATGCTGATCCCTCGTCCAACGAGAAGTTGGACGCTTGCTTCCAACAGTGCTATACCGCATGTGGCTTCTTCTGTCCCGACGGGCACAAAGACACTCGACAGCGGTGGCAGGTTTACGTGGCTGGCAAGGACTCGGACCGCAGATGACATCGCTCTGGGTCCCTCCGGTGTTGGAACAGGCTATCGTAGAGTCAACCGGTTTGCTCCGAGGTCGATGACGGCGCCATACTCGCAGGGGAAGTCTATTCCGAGGATAACGTCCCTCGAACAGTCTTGCAGAACGACAAACTTCACAGGGCACGTCTCACCGTGGATCTCGACTCGCGCAGTGCATCTCCCGACCGGTGTAATAAGGTGCCCTCCGGCGGTTCGTATTTGAGGTCCATCCCACGGCGTCGTGACTTTCTGAAGGCGGCGGGAGAGCCTCCCACTCAAGACTGAGTAGTCCGCTCCGGTGTCCACGAGTGCTGATGCGTCGTGGCCGTCGATGACGACGTCTAGGTTATTGGACACCGTTGCAGGAGCGTCGTTTCGATCTCTGGTAGCGTTCGAGTGGGGGCCCTCCGACATTCGTGGAGGATCTTGGCATCGGTCGTCTTCGGCAACTCCACCTCCAGGGGTTGCCGCACCTAGTTTCCCCGGCGAGGAGCGAGGGGTGACAGGATTTTACGTCGGGGTCGGTGCATCGGCGAAGCTGGACGTCGTGGCGACGGCGATCGGAACTCTCGGCGGGACGCAGGCTCGGGGTACTGAGGTCGTCGCAGGTACTCGTCGATTTCCCGAGGGCGTTCACCATAACGGGGGCGTGGGTCATTCGGGTGGAACCCCCGCAGCCCGAGTCGTCGGTATGGGCATTGGCGGTAGGTGTGGTTTGCTCCCCCGCAATGAAAGCACAAAGGGCGTCGGTCGGGCGTTCGCCACACGTCGGTCTTCCGAGGTGCGCGGGGCTCTTGGGCGGCGTACTGAACCTGGTCGTTTCGACGACGGTCGTGCTGCGGTGCAGGAGACTGACGTCGGGGCGGCGCAACATAGGCTCGAAGAGGAGGCGGTGGCCGTCGGGCCACTGCGGCGTAGGTCACGGTGGGCTCCTCGGGTGCAGCTACGTTGGCAGGAGACTCCAGTTGAATTGCCCGCTGAACCTCCTCGCGGACAACTTCGGTTATTGACACTAAAGCCGGCTGGTGGGTAGCAGGCAGGATCTTCTTAATTTCCTCCTGGACGACGTCCCGGATGATCTCGCGTATGCCCGGGGTGTTGCTGCTGTATGGCGAGAGGGCAGCGAAGCCAGGAAGTCTCTGATAGTGGGAGGCGCGTGCTTGAAGGGCACGTTCGATGTTTGTTGCCTCGGTGATGAAGTCTTGGACGGTGATAGGCGGGTTCCGCACAAGGCCTCCGAAGATGGTTTCTTTCACTCCTCGCATCAGGAACCGCAACTTCTTCTCTTCAGGAGCGTTTGGGTCGGTGCGGTTCATAAGGTGGAGAACGTCCTAGACGAAACTTGTGACGCTCTCGTTTGGCCCTTGGCTTCTTGCTTGAAGAAGTTCTTCGGCCTGCTGACGTCGCTGCTGGCTGGCAAACGTGCGTCGAAGTGCCGCCTGGAAGTCTTCCCACGACGAAATTGACGCTTCGTGGTTCTCGAACCAGGTGCGTGCAGTGCCTTCCAGGGCGAAATAAACATTTCGCAGGTTCTGCTCAGGACCCCATCCGTTGAACCGTGCGACGCGTTCGTACTGACCCAACTAGTCGTCCACATCTCAATCAATCAATTTCAATCAATTTATTTCCTCTTCATCTGAGAGGGGAAGGCGGGGAAAAAAGCAGCATGTCGCTGCTTGACGAAGCCCCCGCCTCTCCTTTACATCCGCAGAAGAAACACAACATATGAGTGAAAGAACAATGTAACATATATAAAAACAGATAATCGAGCGCTTACACAGGTCAGTGCTGTCAATTATGTACAGTGCGAAGGGTTAAACAAGGTAAACATAATTCAGAGTAGCACACGCTTGCTCCAAGAGTTTAGTAATGAGCACATGCACTACAATGCACATTGACTTTGAAAAATATATACGCGACTTCCTCTGCACCTTCAAAACATGACAACACCTATTCAATAGATCACTCAAATAGGTCACGAATTTCCTTTTTGCTTGTGTTGGCCACGGAAATTCCCTTTGCTTGAAGGTTGTTTAAAATCCTTGGGAGAGTAAAAGCCAGTCTCTGGTCACCATAAGTGGTTTTGGAGCGCGGTGCGGCCCAGTTTCGAGAATGACGAGTGCTGTATGTTGCGTCTCGCGACTCCAAACCTGAGACTGGATTAAAAACGCTAGCAGGGTTGTTTAATGATCTTTTATATGACATCAAAAGCTTGTAACTGTAGTAATTGGTGATTTTTAACGTGTCAAGCTTTTTAAACAAAGATTTCGTGGAGTGATCATACGCTACATTACATATTATTCGTATTGCCCTCTTTTGCATTATAAAAAGTCTCTGAACGTTCGTTTTCGTAGTGGTACCCCAAACCAGGAAACAATAATCGAAATATGAGCAGAACAGGTCGTGATATATAACCAGCATTATCGAGGGGGGTAAGATATTACGGTATTTATATAAAACGCCTACAACCTTTGAGAGCTTTATGGTTGTGTCCTGCACCGTCTCATCCCACAGCATATGTTCATTAAAAGTCACGCCAAGCACCTTAGCATTTTTTACAATTTCCACATCTCGTGAGGCAAAAGATAGCCCTCCCGGCAGGCTGCTGGTGCAGCTTGTATTTTTCGCGCGGAAAATAATTGCCTTAGTTTTTGCAACATTTATTGTTAATGAATTTGCGGTGGTCCAAACGTTTAGACTCTGCAAGAATTGATTTGCTTTTCTTATAATGACGTCAATGCTAGTTCCAGAGAAAAACAAACTTGTATCATCTGCGTATATTATGAAGTTGACGCTATTATCTAAGTTCACTATGTCATTTATAAAAATATTGAAGAGAAGGGGCCCAATAATACTCCCTTGCGGTACACCTGCCTTTATTTGGCGCATGTTTGAACGCTCCCCGTCAATTTCAACGTACTGATAACGGTCTTGCAAATAGCTTTTGATTAGGTTCAGGGCAGCACCCCTGATTGCACAAAGGTCCAGTTTCTGCAGTAAAGTTTTATGATTAAGGCGATCGAATGCCTTCGAAAAACCGATAAATATGCCTAATGTTAGGAGTTTGTTTTCGATGTTTGTAAGTATCATTTCTTTTTGTTTTAGTAGCGCCAACTCTGTCGAGTACCCCTTTCGGAAACCGAATTGACAAGGGGTAATAATTGAGTGTTTTTCACAGAAAGCATATAGTCTCATGTGCATAATTTTTTAGTCCTTTGGAGAATACCGGCAATACAGACACAGGCCTGTAATTACCCACGTTGTTCTTATCCCCTGCCTTGTGGAGGACGGACACCTTGGCCACTTGCATTCTTTTAGGAAACACCCCATCTTGAAGAGCGAGGTTATAGATGTGGGTCAAACAAGGGACGATAGAATGAATTACACGCTTTACAGGCCCGATCTGAATGCCATGCACGTCGTTACTTTTACTGTTTCTAAAATTGTTATATACTGATATCAATTCACTGTCGTCAGTAGGCAGAAGAAAAACACTCTCCAAAATCTTATCGACTAGGTCACAAGCATTGACGGAGTGAACGCTATCAACTAAGTCCACAAAATGATTATTGAACCTGTCAGCCAACGCGGCGCCAGTTATGCACTCGCCGTTTACAGTAATCGTTTTAATTGAGTCTCTACGAGAGTGAGGTTTTACCAACATGTTCACTTTTTTCCACATGACATCCGTTCTAGGTTCAGCCTGAAACATATCGTAATGGTATGTACGTTTTAATTTGCGAAGAGCGCTAGTCACCATGTTCCTTTGAATTTTAAATTCGCGGAGGACGCCCAAATCTCTAGTGTGCAGAAATTTATTATAGAGCGCATTCTTTCGATTCATCATTCTAATTATCTCCGAAGTAACCCACGACTTGCGTGATTTCTTATGCACTCGACACTTCTTGTAGGGAAAGCACCGGTTATAGATATTTGTAAACGTTTCAAGAAAGAGATCATATGCCTGGTCAGCTGAGTCACAGGAAAGAACCGCGCTCCAGTTTGTAAGTTGTATTTCCTCTTCAAAATAGCTTAGTCTACTTGAGCTTATATCTCGGTGAAAAGTGTAATTTGTGTTCGAAGACTTTTTTGACCGAATTTTTAGATCGGCAAACAAATAAATTGGCAGGTGGTCACTGACTGTGGCCCCAATGACACCAGCAGTTAGGCGTGAATCATCAA
Organism: Ixodes scapularis; assembly: GCF_016920785.2. NCBI lineage: Eukaryota > Metazoa > Arthropoda > Arachnida > Ixodida > Ixodidae > Ixodes > Ixodes scapularis. The sequence continues at coordinate 48,850,296 of NW_024609881.1, read as the reverse complement.
TATTTGTTATGAACAAGTCTAGAAGCGTTGCATTCGTATGATTTGCCCGAGTTGGTTGGGATATTGGACAAAAGAAACCGTAGGAATTACACAATGACAAAAACTGCAATTGTCGCGGAGATGACGTCATCATATCTATATTAAAATCTCCGCCCTAGTAGAAGGTGACATTGTTTTCACCCATGAACATAAATAGTTTTTTGATGAATTCCAAAAACAAGTCCATATCACCATTTGATGGACGATACATAACAGATAATATAGATTTTGAACTTTCTAAAGTCAGAATTTCAAAATCATTTGTAACAGTAGTCAACTGATCTATGACCGTACATTCGAAAGCAGTTTTTGCGTAAATACAAACACCACCCCCGCGCTTTAAACAGCGATTTAAGTCATAAACGGTGTATCCATCCAAAGGGTCCATCGTCTCATCAGAACGGCACCACGTCTCGGTTAACATAAGGAAATCAAAAGAGAAACCAAAATCGTCTAAAAAAATATTCAACTCATCAAACTTGTTCCGTGCTGATTGAATGTTTAAATGAAACAGAGAAAGGGGAGTAGTAGAGAAGGCGCTGAATTTTCGCCCTACTTCGTTGGGCAGTGGGTACTCTTTTTTGTTCATGTTATAATGGCAAAAGGACATTGTTTCGATTCAGGTTTAAAATACATCGATTGGTGAATGGCAGACATGTGAAAAAGGTAGGCTCTGACAAACAAGAACATCGCAGACTAAGAAATAAAGCAAAAAAAAAAAGCAGCAAGCAAATAAAGACCAAAGTAAAAACAGGTTGATGAACGGAAACCGAGACATGACGCTCACCAAGCGAACCAGGACCGGTCTTCCCTAATCCCCATCGGCGGCACGACAGTACGGAGAAAAACGAGTACGAGAAAGAGCCGATGCTCGAGGGCCTATTCGTCCTTGGTCCTTTGTTGCCTGGAACTTTGCCTGATCGGCCCCCTCGTTTCCTTGGAACAGGTTTTTGGTGTAGGACCAAGCTTGGAGCTAACCACCGGAGCGGCTGCCCCCGCTGGCGAAGCGATCGCCTCCGCTGCTGACTGCGTCGGAGTGGCCGTGTCCTCCGAAGCATCGGCTTTTGGTGTGTCGGTTTTCCCTCGTTCACCAACCTCCGATTTGTCACGAACGTGTGGCTCCGACTTCTCGGCCACGGCCCCGGGACCCACCACCGCCTCTGCGGCCACTGTCGGCTCAGCCGCTATCGCCGCCGTCACCGCCGTCGGGTTCTGCTCGTTGGTCTCTTCCGTCTCATCGTGGTCCATTAAGGGGTGTCCAAACAGGACACTACAAAACCCGCGACTCCGACAAATCGTGAAAATTGAAGCGGACGCTTCTATTTTTACGGTCTGTCGGAGTCGTGAAAATGTTTGCAGGAGTCGTGAAAATTTTTACGATCACGACTGCTCTCCTCTTCAGATTGACGTCACACGCCACCTGCGTCTGGCTCACCTCGCCAACGCCCTCGCGTACCGCCGTCGCCTCGGCTCGAAGGCCAAGGAGGTACGGCTTTGGGTGGATTTGGGACATTCCTGCGTCGAAGGGTGCGTTTCGCCCGCCTCGGATCTGCTTTCTTTGTCGAGATTCACTATCGTCGTGATGGCGTCCGATGCGGTTCCGTTTTGTGAGCGGAGGCCTTGAGCAATTGACCGACAGCCAACAGAGCGTGTGAGTGGCTCTCCGGACCCACGTGATAAGCAGAGCAAGGCCGCCGTGGAGGAAGCGAGGGGGAGATTTGACGGAGGGAAGTTTCCCCCCGGGAAGAATTGACGGAGGGAAATTTCCCTCCGACGGCCGGGAGCGGATCGCGGCAGAGCGCGGCACGATTTGCCGGAGTCGCGGGTTTTGTAGTGTCCTGTTTGGACACCCCTTTAGTTGGATGTTTGCCGGGGTGGTCACCTGCTTTCTTGCCCTGGATGCGTAGGTTGGAGCACAGTCGTCCTCCGTGTGTCCGACTTCCCGGCACAGCCTACACCAAGGAGCCCTGCATTGTCGTCCCATGTGGCCCACCTGCCTGCAGCGCAGGCAAAGAGGCGGCCCGCCAGCCACTGACACAAGGACCGGGTAGCCGGAAACTGTCGCCTGGTGCGGCAGCTCATCCCTGGTCAGCCCGTCGCGAAGCGAGAGAGTAACAATCCTGGTAGAGGTTTCAATCTCGTACTCGCCACCCGGCGCCCGCCACATCTCTCGTCGAATGTCTTTGATCCTGCCGAAGGATCGGAAAACGGCGCTCACCTCTTCGTCGTTCACGTAGGTTGGCAGCCAGTGCACCCGAAGCAATGCCTCGGTCACATTAGGGTCGACGATGACGCATCTCCTCTCCTTCACAGTCAGTTCCCCGAGAGAAATAAGACGATCCCGTGTTTCCACGTCGTGAAGCGTGCATGCCCATACGTGATTCAGCTGAAAGGCGCCAAGAGCCGCCACATTCTTCATCCCGATTGCGGCGTCCAGAGATCTGGCAAAGTCACCTATTTTGTAAGGTTTGACCCTAGGGTCGCCGTGCAGGAAGACGGTGGTTGCAAGTCGCTTGCCCGATGGGAGAGCCGGGAGGGACATCCTGCATTCCCCTCCCGACTGGCCAGTCCCACCCAACGCAGCCGCTCCGTTGATGCTCATGTCCTCGTGCGTCTCTCGGGGAGCTTTGAAAAACACGACCGTCCCGTACAACTTTTAAGGCCCGTTCACACTCTTGCAACCGAGTGCGACCGAGAGAGACCAAACCGGTTTTTAAGCCTCTTGCGATCTCTTAGGACCAGCCCCGCTCAGTGCATCCGGTCCCAAGAAGTCTTTCTCGGTCGTACTCGGTTGCAAGAGTGTGAACGCGCCTTTAGACGGAGTCTGAAAGTTGTACGGGACGGTCGTTGTACGTGACGGACGGTCATGAACATTTCCTCTGAAATTCGGTGGCGTCCTTGGTGGGGCCTGTACGTAGACAATGGACGTCGGTGGCGTTCCGTCTGGCTGCGACGTGGTGCTCATCGTCGGTTTCGACAGCTTCTTTGTCTTGTCCGGCAGTGGTCCAAGTTCCGGGGGTAGGCCGAGGTTGCGGCGACTTGATCGGGTCTCGGTCCTCTCTTCGTTGGGTCCTCGGAGACTTGGGGTTGGACTTGCACTGCGGGCCCTCGTTGGGGTGCGCTGAAGAAACATGCGTACCCCGCACCTGCACCAAAATGTCACGGGTGGTGACAAAAAAAAAGAGATAAACAGGAAGAAATAAACGTTTAATGTGGCGAACTTGTGCCAAAAATAAAAGAGTACAAAAGATAATAAAAGAGCGTCGCGGGCGTCGAAGTCGGCGAAACCGCAGGATCGAGCGCTGGGGCGAGACTGACTCGACAAGGTCGCGGGCGGCCTCTTATCTAGAGTGAGTCACTAGATAGTTTTAGTGAACCGTACGGTATAGCTTTGCGTACGCAAGGAGATTGTGGGTCGTGAGTGCGCATGCGCAGAACGCAATAGAAGAGCTAGCGTATTGTGTACGCACGCAACGCTGGGGATTTTGCGTTGCTCGCTAGCGGGCCTTGCGGGACGCTCTCGAGAGATCTCGGATCCAACGAGAGCGCCAGTTTCAAGATGGCGGTTGCCTCGACTGGCGCAGCAAGGGCGACGTGGTGTTTTCGAAGTTCTGTGTTACGTGAAATTGCGTAGTGTTCAGCTCGGCGATTCTTTCTGGGACCTACCGCGGTCGAATCAGATCGCCCTGCAGCTGAAGGAGTGCACAGTGGAAATGTTCGCCGCTCGCAATGTGCGTCGACGCTGCGATCTGCTCAACGCTAAGCCTATTCCCACAGTTCATTGCCGACGGACGAACGACTCTAAAAGAAATCACCGAAGTTCTCGCTGTGCACTGGACATCAGGGTCATGAATTTCATTCCACGATAGCATTGATAAAAGGCGCCGTTTCCACGGGACGACTGACGGAGGCTCCGTGATCGAATTTGGCTACGCACTCGTACTCGTAGCCTCTGTACCCCGCAGAAAAGCGCGCTTGACGAGGCAGCTGTGGCTTGGTTTAATCTAAAATAAAATGATTGGACACTTTTTCTTTTTCATTATTTCTTTCCAGGAGCATGGTTGCGCTATAAGCACGCGGAATTCTACGGCTCTAGCAAATTTAACCAAGATCATGTGTACATTCGAAAACGTAACGCACAACTAAATTCGGTCCGAGCAGGTCATTCTTAGCGTAGGCTATTCTATTGCGTATTGCGTACGTAAGATCCAGCAACGCTATACTAAAACTTTCTACTATCTCGAAGATTCGGCGGAGAAGGTTCGAGCGTAGCGCGCTCGGGGCGAGAATGAAAAAGCACTTTCTAGAACAACAAAAGCAGGGATAAACGATAGTTATGTCCGCACCAAGTATAAACGAGAACTTTCTACAAGTACGTTACCCTGCGCGCGGCAATATAACTTTGATGTTGATTCGAAATACGTTTATATGTGGCTAGCAGATGCAGCTAGCGTTCTTGCCCGAGGATATCGGGGCACATCTTTAATATATATTAAATTTTAGGCCCGAGCCTGTGCCAGTTCTTATCGGAACCGCCAAAGGCTAGGCGAGCTAAATTACCGCCTGGATGACCACGACCAAGGCGATATGCGCGTAAATATGCTTTCGATCAAAATTAGCAAGTGTGTCTATGAAACAAGGAAGGGAATCTTTCGGAGAAATGAACTGTCGATGAAACTTCTCGCTGCCGACAAAACGATTCGTCGATGAAAAAACACTCCAGAATCTGATTGCCACCGGTATAGTTTCAAAACATTAGTCCCATTTTTCCCCGATAACGCGTACAATGAGAATACGAGCCCAGCTGCCTCAGACAGGGCAATTTTACGCCTTTATGACAAAGCTTCTGAAATGCTAACAACTTATTTGGTGGTCTACAAACGGCCTAGGTCGTCGAAACAAACTGATCGTTTAATTGATCCGACGTCCGTCTCCGACATGAATTCGACTCAATTTGGCATTTTCGGAGGCAGGGAGAAGCGGATTGGGAAAGCAGGGAGGTTCGCTATCGGTGTCTTCACATCTCTTTGAACTCGTTTTCATGCTTCTCGCAAAAGGACAAGTGTACTATAATACGCGCGGGTAGTCACAATATTTAAATATAGCGTGCGAATTTTAGTTTTACCAAGGCCTCTTTCATCAATAGCGACGCGAGTTAAGCTTCAACGAAAGATTGAGGAAGTCATAGTTGAAGAGGGGAAATAAGGGAGTAATTCCAACGGGTGGGACGAATTGTCCGAGGGACGAACAGCTCAAAGTACCAGTACTGAGTAGATGACGCTCTGATGGTGGGGACGAATGGAGGCGGTTACGCACCTTTTTTTTTTTTTTTTTTTTTTTTAATGTGCCGGCGTGTGTGTGTGTGTGTGCACGTACGCGCCCGCGGATTTGTTATGTTTTCGAATTAGCCTTTTGTGCTCTGGCTCGCAGTATGACACCTGGTTATTGAAAAACACTGTGGAAGCTCACGATGAAGCAAAACACTCATGCGAATTTTACACCCTCAAAGAGCACCGCTTTTTCCTCAGAAGACCATGGAGCATCTTTGCACAATAAACAATTTTTTTTGCTATTTAACGATTGGCTTTATTACACAAACGAAAATTGTAATACAATACAACTCAGCATTTTGATAAAACGTTTTACGTTATTTTTACGTGAAATGTACAACAAATGAACAAAACAGGTGTGTTTTTGAATTTTAGGTTAAATAATGGTACGCCAACGTTTAAATTTAAAAAAAAAAATGTTTCACCTGCCTTAAAACGCCATTTATTTCTATCGAACGCTACAACTCCATACACCAAAAACTAGGGGAGAGGAGGAAACGACAGGTCACAGGGATGCGAGTGATTAGTGGGTGGACCTAAAGCTATAGCTGGCTTCGTCTTACTGCAGTCGTCGAACACATTCTCAATGGAAAGCCAAAGGCCGGGCGCCGGCGTGATCCGTTCTGCCACGTTCGTCGACTGCAGTGGAGACAGAGGCTGTATTTTTGCCACTGCCCTCGTCCATTGCGAAAGGCAAACTCCGGAGGCCGGTGTTCCGGGTCCTAACGCGTTCGGCGAGTGCAGTGGAAACAAAAGCAGCTAGCTTTAGGTCAACCCTCTAATAATTCGAATCAAAACATGGCGTTCTCACGACCCCGCGCGTTCTTGTCTGCTTCTCTCCCTTCTTTTCTCTGCGCATTGTGGTGAAAGTGCACCGTGAACGAAACAAAACTATTTTTTTCCGGGACGTAAAAAGCAAATTCTTGTTTTTACAGTGTATTTCTTTTTTACGTATTTCTTTTTCTTTCGTTAGGGAAGCGGGCTTAAAACTGCTCAACCAAAAAGAAAGAGGTGCAGTGCGTCGTTTCCAACAAACCCATAATTTTCTATATACTCCAGGTTCTTCAACGCCAAGCATACAAACTGATCTTTGGGATTTCGCAGTGGCTTCCAGAACGCGGTCTGTCCTATACTTACAGTCGAATTCATAAACGGGCCTCGACTCGAACTCGACTCAAACTCGACTCGAAACTCCACTTGAGGCCGGTTTTGCGCTTCATAAACCGACCTCCACTCCAAACGCTCCTCGACTCGAGGAAATACTCGACTCGTCCCTCGAGAATCTCAAGGTAGCTCTGTCGCTTCCTCGAGCCGCTCCTCGATTTGAGTTTGGGGTGTCATGGCGGCCGGCGAGTCGTTCGCAGAGTTCGTGCACCTCGTTTTAAGCGCAGAAGAGATCCTCTACGACGACGCAGGCGACAGCGAATCGAGACGTGTGACGAGACGAAGTTTCAGAGAACGCCTGAACCCGCTGGAACACTTCAGTGACCGTGGATTTCCTGTGCGGTGCCGCTTCACGAAGGCGACCGGCGAGCACTCTGCTGCCTCTGCCAGGAGCGCGAGTACTCAGGGCCTGCCGCCCTCAACGACGCTGCAGCTCCTCGTTGCTTTGAGCTTTTATGGTGCCAGGACGTTCCAAGTTGTTACGGGAACCATGTGAACATGCCGCAGCCGACTGTGTGCCGGGTTGCGGAGCGAGTTTTGCGGCTCCTCGCACGGACCATTTTCACCCGCTCGCTGAAGTTCCCGCAGGGCGCAGCGAACTTTAATGCGTTCGTGCGGGGCTGCTGTGAAATGAAGTTTCCAGGGGCGACTGGGTGCATTGTTAAGAGGACTCGGCGGTCCCGATGTGGAAGTGTTCTCGAAACAGTAATGGATACTTCTCCATCAACGTGCAGGTAAGTTCACCCCTGTTGTTTGCGTTAGGAGTGCCAAACTAAATTAATCAAACTGTACGCTGAGATGCGATATCGTAGGTCTAGACTCTGACGTAACAATATCAATAAAAACTTTAAAACAAATCTGTATCCGGCGACAGTTTGCACGACCGAGCGTGAACGTACTCCCGTTCTATGAAGAAAAAAAATGTCATTAAACGGTTGCCGACTCTTGTGAAAGCATAGAAATACGTTAAAATAGAACGAACTCCCGATCGGTTTACCGAGCACAATGATAGCAGCGGCCCGAGCGCACCCTCCTTGCAAGAATGATCATGACCAAAGCACATTTCCAGTGAATGTGGGATGAGACGATGTGTGTTGCAACACAGTCTCATTCCAGATGAACCTTTTTGATCGTCAGATTCTCAGACATGAAGACTTAAAATAAAATAAAATTAAAATTGAAAATGATGAGCGAATGTTTACTTTCTACATACACATGAAAGCATTCATTTGGTGGCATTCATTAAGTTGTCTGTGCAGTTGTTAACTACAACAGTCACATATGTAAACAGTTTTTGTGTCTGCATGTGCTTGTGTCGTGGAAACCAAACTTCAAGGCGAACACCCACTGCCCAATAACATTTGTTGTTCATTGAGGCTGGATGTTTGTTGGTTCTTGGCATTTCTTGCTAAAATGAGACCGCGGCTTACGAGTCCACAGAAATATACAATAATGTAGGAAACATACCCCGATATCACACCATTCGCAGGTTGACATCCTTCGGCAAGCAGCAGAGTGTACCGAAAGTTCAACTAGTACCAAAGTCCATATCGTACAGCATACCACCCGAACCGGACTGATGCCTGCAGCCATCTAAAAGAGACTTTCTGAAGCTTAAGATGTGCGCGAAGGGACATTATCCACTCACGACAAAGAGCTGTGTGTGTACATCTGAAGAAGAGTGTTATCATACACAGCACTTACTATCGAAAACAGTAGTCTGAGCATTAATCGGACATACACTACTCCACAAACTAGTCCCACATTTTCTATTCAAACAATAATTGTGCTGTATTGTCTTCATTTTTGTTTTATGTAGGTACCAAAAGGTCCACTTCTGGGCTAGGAACTCAGTGCAGCGGGCCTAGGCCCTTTCCGTGCCTCGACATGTGCTAGCAGCACAAGCCTGAATGGTCAGCTCTGATGATCACTGGTGGACTTGCACTGCAAAACTTGGCCCACCTGCAGAACGAGCCACTTCCCGCTCTACCAGTCCTACCCCCCACTGACGATGCTGAAGGCAGTCTCATCTCCCATCGACTCCAGACCCCGTGGACACTTTCAACGGGGCATAGGTGCGGGCTCAACTCGTTGTGTGGTGTTTCCAGTAGGAACTGAATGCAGAGCATGTCCTTTTTAGCTTAGGTCACCGAAGAATCACGTCACTGGCCATGTTAAAGCTCAAAATGCAATCGAGCCAGAAACAAATCAACCTTATACTATGGCCACACACTTTCTAATTTGAACCGAAACAAATCCGCCCGTTTCTCAGCTAGTTGGTCACCACAGATTGTTGCAATGTCTTTGTTCTACTCAGGTTCCCGCTGGACGACAGTATTTGAAACTATGCTGGTGGTTGCTGTTTTATCAATCTTCCAAAAGAAGCAAGACCAACTTGCCCTCTTTGTTGTGGAAACATTTTGCTCGAGAACCATTCAATATTTGTCATCACACAAAGCAGGGGGGTAGCAGGATACAAAGAAAGTGAGAAGCTTCAGGTAATTACATTAAAATAACTCAAAATTTTGCCGTGTTCAGACTCGAGACTTTTCAGCGAGTTGTTCAGTGCAGATTATTTCGAAATAAACTTATACGTGAGAATGTCTGAAATGATGTCTTGCAGCTGTGACCCCACATGAAGAGCTTTCGGTTAGAATAAATATTACAATAGCGCATCAATTCCTACACCGTCCGATGTTAGGCAGTCAAGGGTATCCTACCTAACAGTTACACAAGCATGCAGGGCCCATGCACTCAAACTGATGGCATCACACTGCGTATTACTGAATGCGAGCATGAATGAGGTGAGCACCGTACCAGGGTTTAGCTGAAACCGCTGCTCAATTACTGTATCACTCTGTGGTCAGCTGCAAACTTGGGCCCAATTGCTACGTCGGCACTGTAGTAGTGTGCAGTGAAAAGGCAGTGAAGTCAAATTTGTGGGTTTTACGTGCCAAACCAACGACGGGCATCGGGCACACCCCAGCAGAAAACTGAGGATTAATTTTGACCACCTGGGGATCTTTGGACAAGCAACCAAAAGCTTTGTGACACGGCGCGACCTCCGCAGTGAAAAGGCAGTGGGCAAGGCTCGTCAATGTGGTGTCGACTTTACTGTGGTAGGCGGTGCAAGTTCATAGAGGATTGCGAGGCACAAACCCCTGGACAGGAAATCAGACGTCTTAACTCAATGAAAACTATGGCAAAACTCTGTGACAACAGCATTTAATGAGCGAGGCTGCACACGGACTACACAATAATAAAAGAGACATTACATAAATAACGGTGGCAATTTTTAGGAAACACCTGGCTGTGCATTCAAACAGATTCCCAATTTCCATCAAGGGGATCGGTGTTCGACTGCATTAACGGATCACAGCTTGGAGCACGTGGAGTGTAAGCTTGCACAACTGAACATAGGAATCTTGAGTTCAATCTCTGCCTCTGCCTGTATCGATGTGGATAAACATTGTAGCAGCATGCGGTTGTGTATCACTACTGTGATTTAAAGGGACCATGAAATGACCTTTTTACTTTTTCCAGATAACTTATACATTAAACCGTCAATGTTCACTGAATGCCGAACAGGCATCCGTTTTCGTCTCGGTTTATTAACTTCTACACAAAAAATTATTGAAATATCGACTTTTTCATTCTCTCCAACTGACCGCAAAACAAGCCGTGACGTGGGCCGTTTCCGGAAGCGGAAGTTCTCTCGGCAGTAGGAGAATGGCAGTGTTAGCGGCAACGAGTTGGGGCGCGCCGGTAGGTTTTACTGCGCTGATGTCACCGACGTATTTCCTGAATCGGCGCCTCTCATCGCCGCATCGCAGCTGAGCGAAATTCAATGAGATACGTTGCGCTACAGCGACAGCATGGGACTAGTCCCATACGCCGGTATGCCTGTTGGGAAGTGCAGCGAGTCTTCCGGTGAAGACTCCAGAAGTCAACCACCCTGTCATTGTTGGCAGAAGGGCCGGCCCGTGTCAGTCGTTTGCAAAGCGACGTAGATGGAGTTTTTCGCGGCCTCGGAGATGAAGGAGCGAGCCGACGTTAAAAAAGATACGTTTGAACTACGAGTGTCAGCAAGAGCCACGTAAATACCTGTTTACACTCGGAGCGGAGGGGCGCGCTTGATGGAAGTGCTGTATTCGCGCTGTTTGTAAGCGCTTCGAGACTGTTCTTTTACGATTGCAACTCGATACTGACGCGACACTCGGCAAAGAAAGGTTGGACCGGGGTTGTACGTATACCTCCCACGAACTGTTATAGCTCGACAGTGACGTGCAGGCTGTCAGAATAAAAATGGCATACCAATAACAAAGTGTACATACCGTGTTACGAAGGTAATCCATACGGCGTTTATTTCAGCTCTATATCACACAAAACAAGAAGATAGAATCGACGAGAGTCCCTTTTCGACGAGTGTTCGTCAACACTGCCTCGGAAAACAAGGGGAAGAGATTGATCTCACCTCTTAATCTAGAATTGAGGTCAGCGATCAAACTATAATACGGGAAGGGTCCACAAGGGTCGCGCGGGCATATTCCATTTAGCACGCCAGCCGGTCGTAGGCAGACGGTCTTGCGACGAAGCAACGCAGCGTTGAATCGGAATGCCTGCTAGGCCTTAATTCTGAGCAGCTCGCTTCGTCGGAGTCGGTGGATCCAGCGTTCTTGTTCGTCGTGGTCTGTTTTAAGTACTGTTTTTTTGCTGCTTGAAGTCGGCACGCGCGGGAAGAACACGTAGAAAAATAAACGTTCAGTCAGTCAGAGTTTTGAGAGGAAGGAAAACAAAGAAAATAAACTTTCGACGGTCACCGCCACCCAAGTAACTGTCGGCCCCGCCCTACTGCGCACGCGCAGTAGTTGCTTCGTTTACCACACGATAGATGGCGCTTGGCTCTCAGCATTATCAAATTTGGCAATTTTCGCCACACATCTCTAATTATGCTACAAAATGTGGATCTGAATATTATTTAACGAAACTTTTAGGAAACATTCGCCGGCTATTTATTGTTTACGATCGCGGTGCTGGTGAGGTAGGCTCTTACCCAATAGGCGACCTGGATTTGGCTGACGTGCTCCATTTCCGCGGATGCATCGAAGTGAACAGGCGAAGGAAGGAAAGCGCAAAAGAGTCCAGTTTTCTTTTAAAAGTTCTATAGCAAATAATTTTTTTTGGCTCCCTATTTTTGTGTTTTTTTGTTTCTTTTCACACCTTTTACGACGTGCGGTGGATGAAACTCGATTTTAAAATCATTTCATGGTCCCTTTAAGTTAAAGACCCCAGGATAGCTGTGGTACGAGACTGGCTGAATATCTCGTCTACAATGGAGATAAGTTGCTCACTGGGGCTGACAAACTTCCCGTTGTCTAAACATACAAACAATGTAATTAGTAAGAAAAAAAAGTAAAAAAATAAAAATAATTTAAGTTATAAAAGAATAGATTTAAAGCTGACGTAACTGCCCTTTTGCATAAAATGTTCACTACAAATAGCCAATCGAGAAACAAGTTAAAAAAAGGCTAGGCTTTACTGAACGAGATACAATCAATACTTGTAACAACTTCAGGTCAGGGATAAAATGAAGCAAGTTACAGACTTTAATAAAGCATTCTTAAACACAAAAGAGAATGTAAAACATTGTAATTACTAAAGAGGAAGATGAAACAAATCGACTAAATCAGCCTACCGTTGTGGCTGGGCCCCGAGAACAAGCAGTTGTTGCAGCATGATTAGTTGAGCTGGACCAGCTCAAGCTCGAACCAGCTTGTTACGCTGCTGCTGATGGAAAACCTGGGCCTGCGTCTGTTAATAGACAACCTGACACTGACGTAGCTCCACCTGCAGCAGGTGCAGCTCCTCCAGTTGGTGCGGCCTTTAGTTGTCTTCACTCGGACAACCACACGTGGCGGCTGAGAAGGTAGAGGAGGCGGGGGCTTGGTTGGTAGCGCAGCAACCGCAACCTCCATGATGCCACCCCAGTCCAGCAGCGGTGAGGTAGGTGCATCTAGGCAAGCACAACACATTGACGCCGAGTATTACAGGCACGGTGAAGACACCGGAGAACTGGTAGAAACTGTCACAACGACCTCATTACAGAAATGTTAAATGCCAACTGTTGGTAAACATGAAAGCTTTGCTTCCTTGTTCTGACCCTTTCCTTTCCGTGATACTGTCAGTAGCGGCAGGGCAGACTCCAAATGGTGATACCGTCAAAAGAAACATCGCTGTCATCTCGGACCCTGTTGGCCCTCGGGCACACGTTTTGTGTATTCGTCAATAATTTGTCATTATCCAGACCCAAGGAATTTACTGTGTTCCTACGTGGCACCCCTAACGAGTCGCATTTATGAAAATGTGACTCATTGTCACAGTTTTTAGCGTTCCTACGAGACAGTTTGCCAAAATAGAAATAATAAACGAAAGAGCATAGAGAGATTTTTTTTATAAATAAACATTGGAAGCTGTGTGATCAAGTAGCAACTAACCATCATAGGCACGTAGCAAATGCAATCGAAAACGTTTACCAGGCATCATGCCAGTCGTCATGCTCGTTCACTGTGGCTTCGGGAATGGCGGCTCGCAGCATTGAGAGCACCGGCCAACCAGCGCGGGCGCTGCCACTATTGTACGGGCTTGGCAGCTGCGTTGCCATGTGGGACACCAGTGCCCCCACAAGATGGAGGGACGGGCTCATTGTTCAGCGGGTTCGACACCAGTGCCCCCTCCTGCAATGAAAGGCCGAAGAATATCCTGTGACAGCATCCATGAGTTGAGATTTACAGAGCACAACACAGAAAGAAAAACAAATCATACTACAACTTATGCGGTACAATTTGTTGTTCGACACTTAACTGCAAGAAATAAATGCGAAACAAGTGATGTCATACCTGGGCTGTTTCTTGATATGCATGGAAAATACCGGAGTAGCTTAATGTGATCATCGACAATAGTCATATTGTATACACACAACTTTTCAAATCAATAATGTATACTTCTACCCATATTAATTTTGTGCCAGCTTAATCATGCCTGTACAAGGCGCTGGTTAACCTCGCAAATAAATGACAATGGTTGCACACTAACATGAACACCTGAAAAAAGACATCTGTCAACAACTGGACTCCAGCACGTCTCATGTTCCCATAATGGCATTTCTTAGGAGGTTACAATTAAGAAATGAAAGTTGGTAGTCAATTAAACCAGCACAAATTTTTTTTTTCTTCAAAAGATTAGCACACAAGGAGATGAAGTGCTATGTCTAATTGACATAGTCGAAACTCCTACTTAGCATAACTTCTACGTGCACTAGTGTCAGTTTCGTGCGTCGCGTTTTTCTTTATACGTCCAGGTTGCTTCTCTAATCTCAAGAAAGGGGCCGGAGGCTGAGGTAGTGTGGCGCAACCAGAATGTTCGCAGCGTAATTTTCGCTTGGATATAGCACAACACGCAAAGTAAGTTGTCGATGTCGGCACAAGAATCACCAAAGATATATTTCACCGTCACTGCCCACCTACGGCCTCGACAGTAACGTGCTTGACTAGCTGCAGGTGGCCACAGCAAAGTCCCTTGCAGAGTTATTTAGTACACACGTCCTGTCATGTGATTTTGCGAACCCGTTTCGTTATTCTGCCCGAATATAGAAATTGCTTTTTTACACCTGTTGCGTGGATGCCCTGATTCTTCTCGGAGTCTGTTTTCTTCCACTTGGGTTTACCGTTGTCCCAACACTCGTGGGCACACATGCGCCTGGCGCTTATACTTGGTGCAGACTCTTCTACGCGTCAATTTTAGCTTCTTTCGGGGAGTTGTTAGTAGAACGACGAAGAAGCTCCACTCCTTCGTGGAACCACTCGCCCCTTCTTGTAACCTTCGTTGAACGACATCGTTTTAAGGCAAGGCACTCTAGTAGGACTCTGAAGAAAGAGGAAGGGTGAAAATGCTCGTTCTAGGCGGTGTCAGCGAAGCAGGTAAGCGGTGAGACGAGGTGAGACGGCGAAGAACGGGCGAGACGCAGAGACGAACGACGGTAGCCACACACTACAGCTGCCTCTACGACGCAAAAGCTGGAGAGCGGCCGCCACTGGAGAACGCTTGTGGCTGTTCGTCCGAAAACCGGCCACAACGCATTATACATGCGCGCTGCGAAGCAGAAATCTTGCAGACTCCCAATTCAATGTTAGTAAAATGTGTCCCTTCAAATAAAATGAACTAATATGTTCATAATTCACACCACAATATTGTTTTCAACTTCGTTTTTTACTACAACCTCGTAACCAGACGCCTTTCACGTCTCCTCGAGTTTCCTCGAGTGGAGGAAGTGTTCTCGAGGAGCTCCTCAGCCGAGGAAACGCCGAGGCGCGTCTGTGAAGCCCGACGGCTCCACAAGTGGAGGCGAGCTGCTTTCCTCCACTTTAGTGAGTCGAGGTGGAGTGTCGAGTCGAGGCCCGTTTAAGAATACGGCCATTAAGCTCGCATTTGCCCTTCAAAAAAATTTTTTTTGTTTGTCCGTCTCGTGAATCACCCCGACCCTGAAAGTCTTCCTGAACGGCCATTCGAGGCTTGAATCGTAGGTTCCAGGATAGATATTTATCTTGCAGAAAAATGTAATGTAGCCATGACCCCGCTCAAGATAGCACGCGATGAATGCGTTGTACCCATTCACGTAGTGCAGGGGGCTTTCAGATTTCGCCCTTCCTTTTTCCGTTGCTTGCTTCCTCAGAGCCGCGAATCCTTTCATGTACTAGTGGAATTCTTTTCCTTGGAAACCAGAAGGCACGTGCAAAAGCGCACCCTTTGTGCCGTTAATTGGGAATTCGACTTCCGCGTTCGCGCCCCCAGCCTGGCACACCTCCTCTACTTTGTGGGCGTCACTAACGACCTCACTCAGTCCGCCCTCTGCAATAGCAGGACCTCCGATGTGCAATCTAGACAAGTGTTCAAGAAGCGTCGAAAGCTGAGCCTCCAGCTCTTTCTCGGAGCTCCTTTCAGCTTCCATGATATCCTCTCGGCACTGATTGAGGCTGGTGTGTAAACAGGAAATGTCTTCAGAGAGCTTACCCAACGCTTCTTTAAGTTCATTGCTCGTCTGCTCGATGCCGTCGTAACACCGTGTGGCACGGTTTGTGACCACTACGGGCCCAACGGTGGGTACGCGGCGAGCATGTTTGGAGTGTCCCACAATCTCTCTCCTTAGCATGAACAAGGAGCACCTAGGGCAAGACCCGACGTGGAAAGCGCACTCGATGTAGTGCTTCAGCAGACTGTGACGCTGAAGTAGTGCTTCAGCAGAATGACGAAACTGCAGCTATTGGGATTGTTCCAGCAGGCCACCTTAGGAAAGAAAGCGCCGAAAACACGAGTTTGTTAAGGTTGTTGCATGAAAGCACAAGTGAGGTGGTATCACTATTTATGCTAGAACAAGTTAACGGCAGCGAATTAAATCTGGAGAGCCGTCAAGAAAACTTCATAACAGAGCAAAACACACGAAGGACAAGATGGATGACTGAACGAACACAACGCTCACTGGCAACTGAAGTTATTCCTGCAAAGGATAGAAAGGAAAACATAAAAGAAGCAAGATATATAAAATATAATAACCCCCCCTCTATCTATCTTGGTTCTTTTATGTTTTCCTTTCTGTTCCTTGCGAGAATAAACTTCAGTTGCCAGTCAGCGTTGTGTTCGTTCAATTCTCGTTCATATCCTTCGTGTATTTTGAGTTGTTTCCAAGTTTTCATAATGCAGCAACTAGCCCAATTTTATGCCTTGTTGCAGAGTCGTCAAACCTAAGTATTGCAGCGGTTTGACCTTGCTGCTGCCCGTAGGGAGGTACGGCAACCGGAATCCAGTTCAATAGACAAGTGTTTATTACCTCTCCACTTCCCGGCGGCGACTGCCGCTGGGCAGAGTTCGCTTGACTCGTATAGCGAGGCCCCCTTCCCGCTTGGGCGCGCGAGCGCCCCCACACTTTCCCCCCCTCTGGGTGCGCGCGTACTAGGCGTCGTCGTCTTCAAAGATGACGTCGTCCGATTCACGAAGGAAGTGCGGGCGCAGTCGGCGGTGTAAGCTCAGTGCTGCGTCCAGGTCCGCGTCCTGCGGCACGTGGGCGGCTGGTGCCTGCTGCTCGCCGACTCCTCGGGCGGGTCTTGCGCGCTCGCGGTGGAGCAGGCACCAGCCACCCACGTGCCGCAGGACGCGGACCTGGATGCTTCGCCACTGTGTTCCCGCTCAAAACAATTTGACATGTTTTTGGACGGAGTCCGCTTCGTAATCCAGACGGACCACCAAGCCCTGTCCTGGCTACAAAGACTCCAGAATCCCGCAGGACGTCTTGCTCGATGGGCGCTGGCACTGCAACGCTACGACTAAACCATCCAGTACAAGAAGGGCTCTACAAACACCGTCGCCAACGCGCTGTCACGCGTACCGGTCCCTACAGCGACGCCGGCAGATCCCGAAGAAATGCAGCTAGCCGCCGCAGTACGGACAACCTTCGACGACCACTGGGGGGCGCCCTTGTGAACAAGAATGATCTCCGGGCGGCACAGCAGACCGACGGCTTCTGTCTGCGGGTGATCAACACGCTGGCAGGCCAAGCCCGAGGCGATACCAACAGTGACCGGCAGTTTGACTGCTACGTCTTCGGAGACCGCGGCTTATTACTCCGATACATTCCTTCACCAGACGACGACACCCCCTTTCGCATCGTGGTACCACGCAAACTACGTAAGTCGTTTCTGCGTTACTACCACGACTCTGCTCTCGCTGGCCATTCTTCCGGTCAGAAAACCTACGAAAAACTTTGCCGTACACTTACATGGCCAGGAATGAGACAGGACGTATTTCGATACGCACTTTCGTGTACTGTATGCCAGAAAGCGAAACCACGCGGCGGTCTTTTGTTCGGTGTCATGCAGAGCGTAGAGAGCAGAGGACCATGGCAAATTGTTGCCTGCGACATTATGGGTCCGTTCCCGCGAAGCCCCACGTTGGGCGCCAGATGCAGCGGCTTGACCTTGCTGCTGCCCGTAGGGAGGTACGGCAACCGGAATCCAGATCAATAGACAAGTGTTTATTACCTCTCCACTTCCCGGCGGCGACTGCCGCTGGGCAGAGTTCGCTTGACTCTTATAGCGAGGCCCCCTTCCCGCTTGGGCGCGCGAGCGCCCCCACAGTATTTAAAGGCTTTCGGTATGCTCACAATGTTATTTTGCATTGCTTTGTGACTCTCGACGAGGACCGTGGTACTGAGCAGCACTACATATTCTCTACCTCATATCAATGGAAATACATGTTTTCAGTGGAAATGTATAGATCAGAGGTGCCTGGAGTGAAAGATTACCGATCAGGTTGTTTCGGTTCTTCTGCTCTTTTGATAACAAGTTTAAGGGTACAAAATGTATTGTATCTATTTCCGTTGTTTTACTATGGAACTTACTATGAACCTCGCTCATACAAATGGCACGTTCATTTATCGAGATAGGCAATTTTCGAACTTTAACCCTTAGTGAAAAGCAGCATACTTATTATACAGTTCGGAAAAATTCAATATGCATACTCCCTTCTTAATATAATTGTGCTCAATGAGCCGATTTCGAGTGTACTGGCTCGATGCTGACTGTTCTCTTCGTAACATTTCGGCGTACTTGAACTCACTTCAGGAATCCTTTTAAGCCATGGTTTGGCTCTGCTTGCCACATAATTCCAGTCATTTATAGATGAGTAATATGAATACGTGTAGCGCTGCAGATTTGTACAGTACTCAAAACAAGATATCAGATTACTTTTAATCGACGACTGTTCGATTAATATTGTAATACTTTTGTTACCTTTACCGTGGAGTAATCAGTCTTCTGATTTCTTGTGAATACTTGTAAGCGTTTCTATTTTCCCATCTCCTTCCTGATAGTGCCCTTCTTTCCCACAACCTTCCTAGCAAGGAATTCTTGAACCGAGTCTGCAACAAAGGACGGTTAGCCAGTAGTCGAGGATTTATAAGATAAGTAATGTGCAATCCGGTCATTCTAATACAATGGATAGCAGAAAAGGTTCGTTTTCAACACGGTAGAAATACATGCCGTCTTGAACTTTGGAAGTAATCGGAGTAGTAACGATTACTTTTTTGAAGAAACGGCCAATTACTTTACTATCACGTAATCAAGTAATCTAGTTGAACACATTATAACGAAGAGTAGTAATAGCTGTAATACATTTTTTAGTAAGGTGTAAACATTTTGCACGGTGTCACTCATATCCTTCAAAGTGGGAAGCCGTGAACTACCGGCTCTCTTTATAATTTTTAAAACGAGATGACAGCACCTATTCGACTTGAATCCGCATGCACTTCGCATGTGACACGTGACTCAATATTACCTTGACGAACGCTGTCACATCGACAACGTTCTACCGAATGGCATTCATTGTGTGTAAAACTTGCCATGGAACCACTACGCGACGACATCTTTTTTTACGAATGACACCAGCCGGATGTAGGAGTCGCAGAACTGCGTACAAGATCTGGATTTCAAGTGCAACCTTGCCGACCATAGAGTTATTACAATAAACGCTAGAGGCTCAGCTGGCGCTAGTGTCTACGGGACTTCCGGTTGCGAATTGAAGCAGACAGCATGCAGTCTACATTTCCAGCCTCCCTGTGTATTCCTATGGGAAAATGCGCGTGAAGTTTGTCTCTTCGCCGGAAAATAACATGAATAACTTTTGTAATTTCGGTTGTACCGGATAGTATGTACATTTATTGGTATTGTGAAGGTGTAATTGCTTTAGTTAGAGCATTTTTCTTTACCACTGAACAATGTTAAACTTCGCTCTATTTCAGTCCCAAACCTCTGTTTCAAGGAAGGTATGTGAAAACGAGCAACGATTCTAAGCCAACTAACGATCTAAGGGAATGCAGAGTATGTTCAAGGTTTGCTAGCATTTCGGTGGTGCTTATATATTGCTAATATGCCGTGTCCTGTCATTGGACGAAAATGACTCCGTCGTGCGTCTTTACGATCGGCTAAAAAAAAATTCGAACGCAAAAAAATAAAGGACGTTAGCTACGAAAGGTGTGTATTTTTATATTTCCTATGTCGGGAAGTTTTTATCGGGCACCTGCTTTCTGGATCCCCTTTGCAAAGATTTGGAGCGTCCGGGCGATGATTTGAACGCAGAACCCCAAGTAGCACAACTCGCCGGTTTGGGACTGGGGCGGTACCGGTCTGCCGGTAAGATCCTACTGGGGCGACGCTGGAAACGCACCGCGGGGCGACAACGGGCCAGTGAGATTGCCAGTCACTGGCCAGTGACTGGGACGCCCGGCACTGGGCGTCCCAGCGAGTTCCCGGGATGCTGCCAGCACAAATCCCCAGCGTAGTACCAGTAACGTGGTAAGATACCAGCAAGACCCCAGGCTAGTGGCCTCAAGCCATACAGTCCCCGGACTTGTTTTGTCCCAGCGAGTTCCCGGGCTGCTGCCAGCACAAATCCCCAGCGTAGTACCAGTAACGCGGTAAGATACCAGCAAGACCCCAGGCTAGCGGCCTCAAGCCATACAGTTCCCGGGATGCTGCCAGCACAAATCCCCAGCGTAGTACCAGTAACGCGGCAAGATACCAGCAAGACCCCAGGCTAGCGGCCTCAAGCCATACAGTTCCCGGGCTTGTTTTGTCCCAGCGAGTTCCCGGGCTGCTGCCAGCACAAATCCCCAGTGCACTACCAGCAGTACCGCAAGATACCAGCAAGACCCCAGGCTAGACGGCTAAAATCATACAGTTCCCGGTCTTGTCATACAGCCTAACATGTGGTTTTGTGTGCAATTTACACCTGAATAGAAATGATGTAGTTCATAAGAAGGGTAATTTTAACAACAAATGAGTGTAAACAATTATGTTGCACTGTACATGAAAGTAAATTTCTGGCATAGGTACACACCTTATTGGTAAAGCGGCTGCCACAGCCATCTGTCGCTCATGCACATGATAACAAATAAAACATACAAAATTGTTACCGTAATTGTTTATTGTCAGCTCCAGTGAAGCTACATCTTGGCTGGTCATCATGGGCTTGTCGCTAGAGGAGTGCGCTGGATGAAAGAGGCTGCATGTCACGGGCCTAGGAAATGTTCTTCACACTTTTCACGCAGCTTGTGATGCAAGTCGACCATGCACCCAGGAAGGGGAGTCCTTCATTAGAGCACCTGCAAAGAGAATCAACAGCACAGTAAAATGACAGGGTAAATCAATACCAGCTGCACATGATAATCCAGAAATTCCAAACTGGGCAAGCACTTAAAAGGTTAAAACAGCGCAAAGGACGACGGACAGGGTAAAGGACACGGACAGAGTGCTGACTCGAAACCAAATTTTCATTGAACTCAACGGAGCAATATATACACACTATTGAGAACAAAAAAAAGAAAGTCAGCCTGAAAAACACCCAAAACAAAAGCACAAAAACTAAGTAAGTATCACCTCTAAAAAGATAAACCAAGCTAATCAAGTGGCCAGAAAACCAGAGGCATGAGACAAGAAGCCCATGTAAAAGAAAAACTTTTTGTAACCAATGCGTTAATTGTCTTCATTTCATTTTCAATCTGGAAACTATATCAAAACAAAAATACTTTGATTGCCCTAAGAGACACCTGTTACAACACACTGGATAACCAAGCGGCAAAAATGGCCCAGTTATCTCATAATCAAGGTTAGCTATTTGCATGAAGAAGGCCCTCTTCAAAGAAAGGCTCGTGGAAATCATCTACTTTAATTCAAAAGGGCATGTCGAGAGACGGGCAAACTCGCCGGAGTAGTTGGCATGTAGTTTAACATTGCCGTTCGTCCCGATAGGTGCGAGAGATCCAGCATTTTTAGGTAAATATAGCGATTCATTAGTCTTACTGAGACAATGACAAATCATATCCTTGACATATTCGCGACCCTAGCAAAAAGGACAGCACCAAGCGGGAAAACCGGGAACCAGCCAGAACAGGTCGCTCTGCGCCTCTCCACGTCTCTGGCGGCTTTCGCGGACACGTGTTGTCGACGCGGTGGCAAACAATGTAATTTGATGAAGGTCTGAATATTTCTCAAGTTTGCCTGAGTGTTCATCAGTGTGATAAAGCCTCAGTAAATTGTTTTTTTCTATCACGTGCTTGAAAGCCTGTTTACTCCACAACACACAATCGCGTGCTTTCAATTTCTTGGATGGGGAGGAATCAAGGAAAAACGTTTTGATTTCTTCTCTGTCTCGAATGACATTCAAAGTGACGACTACTCGGTAACTGATAAGTGGTATGTAAAACAGACGAGGTGTTTCACTGGAGGGAACCCCAATGCTGCAGTCAAGTGAATGGGAAGGTTCAATAGCTGCTTTTCTTGAATTTGGCTGTGTTTGATTAGCGTCAAGATTGAGCCACCCACGCTGGTCGATGCATTGGCTATTCATCTTGGCAGCTTTTCACCGAAAAAGCCTCTGGATCACGCCGAAAAAGTTTATCTGATTTCGCATCTACTTGATTCTCTAAAACCTCCTCGCTGCATACGATTAATGAGGGATATTGTCTGCTTTCAAAAAATGGGGGACGCGTCTCGCAAAGTTAGAAGCTGTCACGACATTATGATCTATTGCGCCTCCAATATTTATAATATACCCTCGTTGAAGCCAGCAGCAATATTCGTCTACATTGCTCAGGTTGTCCGGCCATAAAAGATACTCTCTTTCTCCATTCAGGATTTGAAGTCAAGTTTAATGCAGAGGGGTTCTGCGTGAATCTCCGATGAAGACTCTCTTCAAATTTGTCCGCAATCATCTCCGTGCTGCCGGCTAGAACCATATGGCTGAGTTTAGGTAGTATCTCTCCGTCTGTCAAATATACTTTGATTCAGCAGTTCACCTAATAGCTTGTCAAGTAAGCTCATATTTCAGCCCAAATAATATACTAATATCCCTTTAGTGGGACATGGTACGTAATATAATGCATAACCCGCACATTCGTCAAAATGACTTCGATTGTCACTAAAACCTGAGTTGAAATACGAGTATCAGCTGCTTAGTGGGGCTCAAGAAGCTCAAGCTTGGCTCAAGAAGCGCTTGCTTAATTTTCGTAATTTTCCTGCAGCCTGTGTTGCTGATCGAGCAGACGACTGGAGCTGTTTCTTAATACGCACAAAAGCTCGATTTCGCCGACAGATAAGTCGTATGGTCGAGTGATGCGAGTTAGTTGAAAATTACAGTCGGTGGAACAATTCTGTAGTCATCGCTGCTTTCCTTACCTGATCAAAACTGATTAGAGTCTATTACCGTCTCTCCGGAGCCCATAGTTTCGGTAATGAACGAAACCTCCGAAACAAGTTTGACATGAAAAGAACAAAAAGCACCGGGAAAACAAAACTATGCTCTGCAAGTTTATCTGCACCGGCCACACTTAACCGTCGCAGTTGAAATACCTATAAAATAGGGCATTAAACAAAAGAAAATCTGTTAAATTGAATGCGCTACCCGTTCAGGCGGCCCGGCCGAGCCGACGCGACCTGTTCCCAGCCGCCATGTTTGTTTGGTGGTGGCGCCCCCTATAGATCGTTGGAGTCGCGAATACAGCTCATTGTTGTACACATACTAATGAGATTGGGTAGACACATGTAAACATATAATATATTGCAGAATATGGCCCCTGTGTTCCCACATAATGGCAACCTGACTAAAACTCATCTGCAGACTTCACCAAATAAAAAATAGCGACTTACCCAGAAACTAGTATATATTATTAGCGTCTACCATAAACTCACATTGAGTGTTTACCATCGGCATGCCCCATAGCCCTTGAAAATGCCCGCAAGCCTCACTTACTTTAAGCATATGACATCATATGACAAGAAACATTCCCTCGTGATCATCATTAATATCTACAGGTGCGAACAGTTCAGGCAAATCAATAGAAAGATAACAAATCAGTAGTGAGGTGGTGTACAGTGGCTGGTAGATGCAGGTTAATATGTATGGGACATCTATTTTCTGAGTAATATTGCTTATCTGGTCAATTTTCTTCACAGACCCATCACATACTGAGACAAGGTTCTCAATACAGTGAAAAACAGGAAGGAGAAGTGAGTTCCAGATTTAGCTTTGCACAAGCTATGTGGCAACTGACTTCATCCTCTTAGAATTTATTGGAGTGGATCTCGGTATGATTATGTCTAGCCCAACAATACTGCTAGGAGCACCTTCAAAACCTTCAGAAAGGGGTAGAGGAAGTTTGAATAATAATTTCCGTATTGCGATGAGAGCTGCTCATACTGAGAATTGATGTGAGCCAATGTCGGCCATCCTTCTGCCTGAAATATCTATGCGTCAGCCACCCCCTATCAGAAAAAGTTTTAGCCGAGCGCTTTTTACGGGCCGCTCCGCTCAGCCACTGAGCAGGAAAGCAACCAGGCACGCACGGAACGCTCAGTCGGCAGAGGTCATCGGGGTGCAGGAGTTGTCTGCTCCATCGGCATCTGCGTTCCGACTGGTCATTGCTGACTGAGCGTTGTGAGCATGCAGGTGCTTTCCTTTTGAGTGGAGCGGGTCGTAACAATGCTCAGATAAAACTATCTAATGTCTATGTCGCAGCCTCAACAGCCAAACGAGCAGTCTTCTTCCTCGCTTGCACAATAGACCAAAATTGCACTGCATACTGCTTTAGAGGCTTGTTGGCATGTTTCACACTTACTCTCTGCAAACAGCTAGGACTGTCGGTAAGCGAGGAAAAAAAAAAGTGTGAACACATATCATGCACGCCAAAAGAAAACATCAATGGAACTACACGAGACTGCATTAAAGTTGCCAATTGGGCGCGTTTTATACCGCACAGCCACTGTGTGTGCACAAGTAAACTAGCTCTACATATACCGCTCAGCACACCACAGCTAGGCTGAATCACATAAGTGTCACACTTGCCGAGCTTGAAGTACAGTCGTGATCTCTACGAGTGTGAACAAGCGATCGTCGACTGCTCAGTACTGGGAGCATCATGCACCAGCGGACTTGCTCTCCTTTTAAAATGCCTTGCGAACCAAGCATGGTAAGTCGTCTGATAAGGAGAGAACGTCACCACGGACAGCACTGAGCAGTTGATAATCGCCTGCTTACCTTCATATGTATCAAGTCTCTACCTGGCCGAAGTAGGCAGAATGTGTGCAGCAGAAACGGCTGTACTGAAATCTCAAAAGGATGAAAGATCAGAACAGGCTTGGTAAGCTTTCACGTTGCAAGTATGCCCATGCGAATTTCAGTTTCTAAAACATAAACACGCGTTTCAAATTGTCATCCAGGACAAGCTGCTATTACACAGCTGTATATATAAGGCAGCTTACCATCAACAACCTTTGCAGACTGCCATGGACCTGATCCTCGGGTCGGCTGGTGATGCAGGAACGAATTGGCCTAGTCGATGCTGGCTTCCGTTCGGCAAGGGCTGCACTGAGTATAAAGGTGAAAAAAGTGTTGTAGATAATGTGAAACAAACAAAAGCAATCCTAGCATCCACAATTCGCTAGAGGCACTGAAAACAAAAATCAGAGGTTGGGTCAATTATGTTAATGCAATATACTTCGGACACATACCATGACTGCAGGTAAGATATTTGCTGCCTTCAATCTAGATCTGCTTGAAAATTTACAAGCCAAATAACAAATATTTTATAAGCTGAAATATATTTCGATGGAACTACAAAATCTGAAGACTATCTCTGCAAATATGGTGCTATCTAGTACAACAGGGATGAGTAGAATTGGATTACAGCGTCCCCCTTACAAAGATTGAAGCAAAACAAGTATAGAGTCTGCCGTGCCACTACAGTAAAACCTCGTTAATTTGGATCTCATGGGACCGGCAAAAATGTCTGAATTATCCGAAGGTCGAAATATCGAAAGAACAAAGAAAGCTGCGCGAAAACGTTTCCTTTATTTTGAAAAGAAATCTGTTATTACCGCCTGCTTTCTGGACGACACTTGGGCGGAGACGGCAACTTTCCTTAGTGCGGTCGAGTGCTCCACCGCACTCGCACTGTCGGAGCTACGCATCCCGTGCGCTGACAATATAGCACAGCAAGGCCTCTTCTAGTTTCGGGTGCACCACCTTCCAAGGCCGCTTTCTTTTCGTGTTGAAGTTCTCGCTCTCGAAAGCCTGTAGGATATCGGCCACAATTTTTACGTATGTAGCCAAAGTGCTTTTCTTGACGTCGCAACCTTCCATCACTTGTCGAGAGACGCCGCCCTCCAAGGCCCTCAGTATTTCCACTTTCGTCGCTAAATTCTTAGCCTAGTACAGCTGCAACGGAAAACGAGTAGCAAAACTGACCAGTAATCGGAGCGGCGAAATCGCGATAGCTGGCGCTATTTTCCCCGAGCGCCGATAGCGAGAGTGCCAGTCACGTTGCATTTTTCAATGTGGGGGTGGCCGGCGAAAAATTGAGGGATAGGATAGTTGTTAAAATGGCGGGCTTTAGGATCCCCGCGTTGAGGCATAAAACGTGACTGTCACTCTTGCTATTGGCACGCTCGGGAACAATAGCCCCGCGTGTCGCGATTTTGCCATTCCGGTCGTCGGTCACTTGTGCTACCCTTTTTCTGTTGCAGCAATGCTTCTGCTGCTTCCATGCCAGGAGAGTAACGCGCTGAAGCACGGCGATCCAGAGCAAAACTGGTGCGAAACACGGAGAACCGAAAGAGCGAAGAACCATTTGGAAAACCGGAAAAACCACGTGCGCACTTCGGATGGATAGCGGTCATACCCTTTGGAACAGACGGTAGCTAGCGCCACCTGCTCGAATTAACCATAGTGCGCCGCATTCCCTCCGAATTAATGAGCGTTTGCTGCCATTGACTAATACATATGTTTGACGGGACTGGATCGACAGTTCAAATTATCCGAATTAGCGGGGGTTGAAATAATGAGGTTTTACTGTACAACAGAAACGACTCTACTGTGATCTCGTGGAGATCAGGGTTCGGAACAGGCATGAAGGATTTGGCACGAGAAATATGCCAATGTCATTATTTATTTTTGCAACATTAAAATTACTCTGAAAGTGCGACCAGCTGCAGGGTGTATTCACGCAAATCTTGCGAGTGCTGAATTGTAGGCACAGTGCCCTGGTTGTGTTCATGTGCGATATATGACCAAATACCATAGAGACCAATACTGCAAACCTCTCCGAAAACCAATGGGTGCGGTGGCGAACGGCGTGAGTGGCGCTGTTCACCTCTCTTGCCGTCCATTTGTGTTTGTGTGTTGCCACTTCCAATGGGAAGGCTGCAGCCATTATTGGGAACATTAAACAAACAAATAAAAATACAAACACAACACACACAGCAATACTGGCAGCAAGTTGAGACGCACTTCTGTTGTAAACTCAGCATTCCGCTTACGAATGGGATGCGCAATTCCCCTAGAGGGTTTCATTCCACGTGAGTGGCATCGGAATTGCTAAAGGCCAGTCCATAAACACAGTCTGCGTTAAAAACAATCCTATCAGCAATAAGTTGCTATTATATTGCTCAATATATAGAGCACCTTACCATGAACAGCCTTGGCAGTCTTCCATCAAGCCTGGCCTTCAGCAGAGGAAGCTGTCATTCTGTATCGCCTCAGGACACTCACATCAGGATGGTGAAAGTGAATGCCAACTTCTACTTGGTAAGGACTGCAGCAAGTATAAAGATGAAAACAGAGATTAGAGTATACGATAAAAAATATCACGGACCAACTTGAAAAAAGTGCATAAAAAGACAAGGACAAAAGGACAGGAACACAGAGGACGCAGACTGGTGCACACTTACAACTTGATCTATTGAGCATAAAAAAAAAAAAGAAAAATAATCAGAGAAATCAGAAAGGCTGTGTTCGGAGAACGTGAGCTTCAGAAACCGGGGCGTGAGCAAAAGATGTCAGGTAGATTGTTTTACAGACACTTCGGAATTAACAACAGCCTTTCCATGTAATAAGGTGGTGAGTTCATTCTGATTGAACATCCTGAAAAATAACAGACAAAAAACAAGGAATAAAGGAGAGGAATACGTACACTACATACGAGTGTAGACTCCCAACTCACAAATTGGAGAAGAAAAACAATAAAGAATGCGGAAGGAGCTTTAGCAAAAGTTCGAACAGGTCCAAGTGGAACGTGCTGACTCCCACCCATATGCATAAGACTGTAAACACAATTTTCTTGGCAGCTCAGGTAACAGACGGATGTGCGAACACATTGGTCGCCCATACTATGAATAATAAAGGCCTAAAATAATTCCCTTGTATGTTTTTCACAGTATCTGCTAATTATTCACATTTTCTCTAAAAGCCTCGTCCCACTAAAGTCAAACACCGATTTTTGTCCGACGACACCACAAAGCTCCGTGTCGCCGACGCTGTCCCACTGCAACGGCCAACACCCGCGACAATCGCCGACAAACCATCGACGACGGACGAGTTCTTGTCTGTTGTTGGACTTGAAGCGCAGCAAGCAGTCCCACCGAGGAACATCCGTCGGATACAAACTTATCCTCCTCGCCCACTCGTGCCCTCTGTTGCCTCTCTTTCCACCCTTCCTCCCGTGGCTTGCTCCACCGCTCGACCTTCAGAGAAGCCCTTGGCGGCCTCTCCCCGTTCCCGCAGTTCCAGTCCCTCGATTGCTCATAGTGGTCGCGGCTTGCTTGCTGGCGCTGGGCAGTCATGTTGCGAAAGGCTTGTCAGTGGCTGGTTTTGCTCGCAAAAACTTGGTGCGCGATTTGGTGCTTCAAGACGCCGAGGTCTACGCCCCTAAATCAGGATGGATACACCCATGTTCGAGGACTGACCAAAGACCGCTCACCACGAAGTAGGACACGACGTTCCGCGGCAAGCCATTCCAACAGACGAGACTTGTCATCACGTTCTGTGATAATCGGGATGCCGTATTGTCCCCCATAAAACGCCTGCCCTCGATCATTCGGATATGAAGTTTTAAACATCCTCAAAATCAGGGTGAAATTCCTTGGTGCTAACTTAGAATTCCTCGAACGACCCCCAAAAAAAGAAGGAACGATTCGGGTATTCTAGTTCAGAAAAAGTTTGGTGTCAATTGTCATGACTGTTTGTGGAAAGTCGCCAACGGCAAATGAAGAGAAGCGGAAGCTTTAATCAAGAAACAAAGTAATTGTCTCCACTTTCACCGTGTTTGTCGGCGCATTTAATGCCCAAAGAGCAAAATATGAAAACCGCATTGCCAGACTGTTTATCTGTGTATTTTGAAGTGTTTTGTTGACAACTCCAATCCCACTAGGAAAGAAGTTTCCTCATCCCCGTGTCCTGCGTCGTGTCCGCCAGGTGGGACAGCGTGCGTCGTGTGTCGCTCGTCGTGTGTCGCTGTCGTTTGTTGCTGTCTGTCGCTCTAGTGGGACGAGGCTATAAGGATGACACACGAGCAGTGTAAATAGTGCATAAGTAGGTGACAATTCATCGTAGACTTTAGAGAGAGATTAAGCTGTCTTTATGTATTGGCCATCAATCTGTTGCCTTAACAGACAAGGAAATTATGGTTTTAAAATCTGCTCTTGCTAATGGGTGAATCGGCGCATTCCACTTGGGCCTGTGCTTGAGCTCCTTCCGCATTCTTTATTTTTTCCTTCTCTGTTCATGCGAGTCGAGAGTCTGCGCTTGAGTATGGTTTACGCGTTACTCTGCTTGTCTCCTTGCCTTTTGTGGTGAACTGTTTTTCAAGCTGTTCAATTAGTAAAGCTCACCCCCTTACTACAATCATGCAACAACTAAAAACAATTACAACCTACACCATTCGCTCAAGGCAGTACCAAACGAAAAAATACAGGGATTGGGTGAGGCATGCCTAACACTATATACTTACACTGAACTAAATATACCTCTCATAAACTGGCGAGACACTACCTTAATTTAGGACATGCTTGTAAATTTCCCCAGAAGCGGCATCAAAAAATTATTTCGTGGGCACAAAGTTTTGCGATCAGGAGCGGTATGCTATGCAAATCACCATGGGATGAATTCATCGCGGCACAAATTTTTGACAATTCTTTTCTGATAACGAATCACGAAAATAAAGCCGTTTGCAGACGACTGCGCGGCGGAAGCTACGGACTTGCTCGATCCTCCTCTGCCTTTTGCCTGGCTCAGCTTTCCGGACGCAAATACGCACACGGAATCCACCCGTAGTGTCTAACCTAGAGCTTAGACGATGGAGGGGCACCGCGCTGAGTTGAGTGCTTTATTTTTTTCTATTTTTTTTTTTTTTTTTTTTTTGGGCACCGCGCTTTTCCAAACATCCTAGTTTACCAGTGAACAATACGGTGGAGGGAGGCAATCACTCTTCCTCCCCTCCCCCTCCCCTTTCCGCCTCCACCCGCCCGCCGCCGGCGCCGCCGTCCGTCCCGTCCCGTCCCGTCCCGTCCCCCCCCCCCCCCCCCCCCCCCCCCCCATCTCCCAAAAAGTTCCGCCGCTATTGATGGACCTGGACCGAGTACACAGCCTATTTGTGAACGAAGCAAAACAGCCTCGCATAGCACCATTCGCGCACAATTAGTAATACTGGTAAAAGCAAGCGATCTAGGTAGACAATAACAAGCATTTTGAACGGAAAAAAGAATAATCTAGCCCTAACGGGCAAAGAAAGGAACTTACTTTGAAACGACCGTGCCATGATCTTGGCTGTTGAGCAGATTCCACGTAGTTCCACGGCTCACAGTCGCTTCCTTCCTTTTCGGACACATTTGAAACTAAGTTAAACTCCACGCATCACGACTAATCGGTAAATTGGCCTCAAGACAGAGACGTGAAACACACACCGCCAACACGTCCGGCAAAACAAGGCTGCGGATTGGATTGGATCGCGTTCGTTGGCTATTATGGATGTCTAACGACTTTACGGAATCTATGTGCGCGTATCTTCAACACGCTTGCAATAAAACGATCAGCAAAGCGCATTAAAAAACTATTAAAAAACACATTAATAATAAATCATTGAGTATGCAAAAATTGCTACAATATTAGAAATACGTCCTGAACACGTAGCAAAAAATTACATACGAGACTAACCGTACAATGTTTTCAAACAAACTCAGCAGACATATAAACTACTGAAAACAACGCGTTTTCGATTTGGCGATTTGGTCTTGGTGGTTAACGTGCGATGCGGGTGATCTTGTGGTCGGTGGTTCGAATCCCGGAAGCGCAAATTTTTGTGCTTGTTTTTTTTACTACGTTTTTTATTTCTTTTTAATATTTTTTTAATGTTTTTTTGCAGTTGCCGGCCCCTTACTTTAGGGTAAAAATCACGCAAAATGTGGAAATAAGAAGTGCGAGCCCAAATTTAAATTGATGCAATGCACAAGCCGTGGCCCTCTTGTTTTGCCGGGATAATTCGCTCCCTCCATGCTAATTTCTGGGTCAGTGTAGTAGGCAAACAGCGCAAGTCCTTTCAACGAAGTAAAGAAGGTAATAATAATGGGAATATTGAGAGCAAAATGAGAAAATGAGTAAGTGGTCAAACTGCCACAGTGATGCAGCCGAAGTTTGTCTGAAGGTGGTCAACTTTACCCACTATTAAAACAGAAATACCGCTATTTTAAGGCAGTTATTTAGTTGAGCTCACAGCGCGGTACGTATTAAGCACATCTCTTATTTTTCTGACTTACGGAAAGTAGTACTTAATTTTCTTCTGGTACATCAGTGATATTTCCCTCGCCTGCCGCCTGATTGTACTTATCGAGGTTGCGCTCCGCAGTTTTACTTTTTTATTAGGCCTAGACATGTTTTTATTCCTGAGATCCAAGAACAGTGCGGATAATTAAACTAGCTTTCAGAGACGGCATCGTTCGGTATTAGAACATTTATGTTTCGCAGCGTCAAGGGGTCACATTCACGACCCGGCAGTGTAAACATCCACAACGCCTTTATCGTGTTAAAAAAAAAAAAAAAAAAGTTTTTTTTTTTTTTTTTTTTTGGTGCGGTATGTCGTTAATAACATAAGCTACCGGGGGACAGATCGTCTGGCTATGTCAAAATTTGAAATATTTCTGTTAGATGATCGTAACTACCACAGAAAACAGCCGATTCTTGACTGAAATAGCATATTTTCACACTCAATTAAAATCACCAATAACACGATCTCAGGAGAGTTGTGTACCTCTCGTAGCGTCATAAGCAATACACACATCTCTTTCTTGTCCAGATTCTGCAATGCAATGCAAATTATAGTTTTTTGTAACTCAAAGCGCGTGCTCAATCATGCCACGTGTTTGTTAATTGTGGTTGTTGCTCTTCATTCGGATTCTCCGCTATACCGTGTTTATTTTAATTTTCTTATCAGAGCCAAATACGTGCGTATACCACCGACCTTAAGTATAGTGCATCAAATTAAACTAGCTTCCTGAAAAGGTATCGTTCGGCGTTGTGTAATTTATTCTTCATGGCGTTGGTGGTCAGATTCTCGAATCCTGAACTGCAAATGTTCCTCGCCGCATTGTTTTTTTCTCGCGTTTTCGCATTAAAACACGTCAGCCTTGCCATGCTGGGATCAAATACACCAGCGTCGGCAGTTATTTGCGAAGGATTGATCAATGCGAATATTTCCACTCGCTATTCATGAATTGCCACAGTTCGTCAGAATCCGAATGACTTGACTGCATAGTAAAAACAGCAAAAAAAAAAAAAAAAAAAAGATAAAACGATGTCGGTTAGTAAACGGAACTTCCATGGCGGGGCTCGCCAGCCTAAACAGCAAAGCGCCGATTCCGGCCAGTCACTGAACTTCCGAGTAAATACTGGCCATCAGAGACAG
Organism: Ixodes scapularis; assembly: GCF_016920785.2. Classification (NCBI taxonomy): domain Eukaryota; kingdom Metazoa; phylum Arthropoda; class Arachnida; order Ixodida; family Ixodidae; genus Ixodes; species Ixodes scapularis. Next base: position 48,817,935 of record NW_024609881.1, on the reverse strand, counting down.
CAAAGTGCCGATGCCGGCCAGTTACTGAACTTCCATGTAAATACTGGCCATCAAAGACAGCAAAATACCGCTGCCGGCCAGTTACTGGAACCTCCATGGAAAGACTGGCCAGCAAAGACAGCAAAAACCCGATGCCGGCCAGTCACTGTAACTTCTTCGGCTGAACTGGCCAGTGAGCAAGACGAAACCCCGACGCCGGCCGGGGCCGGTAGCTCACCGGCGCCAATGGCCGGGCGCCGCCATCCTGTTACCGGGACCGGCCGGCGTAGTCCCGATACCGGCCGACGCGGTGTGCTACCTGGGACAAGCATCCTCGCACATATTGATGTGCAGAAAGAATAAAGCAGTACTTATTTATTGCAAATCTGACTATATTACGTTACTTTCAATTTATTTTGATCATCTGCGTGCACAAGGAGTTACTTATCCAGTGTTACTGCGTAGTTTTTCGCGTCTCTCTTGGTTTTCCACATGTCCTTCGTTCGTTTGGCACGTATATCCCAATTGCTGGAAAGCGTCGATGCCATGTTCGCGCTAACAGTGTCCGACAGTGCACGTAAATACACATACGAAGCGGTTTTAGCACCATTTTTCATGCCACGAATTTCAAATAAAAATGCGGTAACTGACCAATTATTTGTCTGCGTGACTGAGAAATGCTCCAATGTGCCTAGTACGTACAAATTATTCGTGATATTTGCTCTTATAATCGAGCGCTAAGGGAAAATGCACTCGCTTTTTTTCCATAGAAATGCATTACCGGAAGTCAATTTCAGACTGCTTGCATGCCTGCTTCAAAATGCAACAGCACACTAGCGCCAGCTGAGCCTCTAGCGTTTATTGTAATAACTCTATGTTACCGACGATTGGCGTCACTTAACAAAACTACGCAAAAAAAAAAGGTCAGTAATTTTTTTTTCTTTTTTTCCCCTTTTTTACCGCTTTGCTTTGTATATATGTCGCGCGCGTGATATGTTGGTGTGAAGACGTTAGCGTGAGACGCTTGCTATACTCCGTTTCACGTTATGTTGTACCGCAGCAAAGGCTAGAAGCGCGAGCTCATAGCGTTGGCAGCTGCCCTTAATGCACGAGAGCTTGTGCCGACGAGATGTGCCCTAGAGCAAGGAGCTCGCGCTTTTAGCCTTTCCAGCGGTACATCATAAGGTGAAATAGAGTATACGGCGCCTTAGTCAGGAATCGCATTTGCAAGCTGGAAACGACCATATCGTTCCATTTCGATAGACGGTTCGCCGTTCTTTTTGCGATGTTGAGCGACACGCGCAACACGCACAGCTCCGCCGAAGCAACGTGATAAAATAAAAAGTGGTTCACGTGAGTTTTATTTTACACTGCTTATTCAGCTCCCATACTGTAAATTACCTGGGTCGCAAAGCTAGTCGAGCACGACTTTGTGCCCGATGTTTGCGGAACGCTCTAATTAGACTCTCGCGACGCTGACGTCGCGCCGAGCGAGGTGTCATTCATTAGAACGCTCATTTCTTTGAGAGAGGCAGAATCTAGCAGAGTTCATCGGGGCGCGCATGCAGCGCGTGAGGGGCGCGAAGAGCCCACTGATTGAACCGCTTCGCTGTTGACGTAGCACCCGTTTGTCCCTACATTCCTGCGCCAAGCTAAAATTAACGCATTGCAGATTGTCCCTAGGGGACCTGTTGACGCTCCAAATCCCTCCAAAGTTTGTGTAAAAAAAAAGTGATTAGAAACCTCGTTTGTCGAAGTTGTCGCTGACGTCAAAGTGACGTTTCCGAACTGTGCGAGAGCCGTGGTTTGAGCTCGAAATCTTCTCTTCGGATCGAGGCGAAGAACTTTGTCAACATGGCGGTGCCGTACGCTGCTGCCGAGCTTATCTTCCGCCACCGTCGGAGTCGCTACCGAGACCACCGGACGCCTTTCAACTCTCCGAGGACGACTTTCGGCGAGAGTACCGGCTATCGAAAGTCGTTGTGCGTTGACTCTGCGACGAGCTTCGTTCGGCGCACGGACTTCGAGGCGGCGGACAATCGCGTTTACCATGACCGTGGAACAACAAGTTCTCTGCTCGCTCCGGTTCTTCGGAACTGGTAGCTTTCAAGGCATGGTGGCGACTGACGAGAACCTGTCAGTCTCCCACATGACTGTGAGCCGGGTTGTGAGAGTTTTTGCTGCTGCCATCGTTGTTTTCTGTAATATCCGAAGAGGTACAGTGCTAATCACACTTGTCTATAACGCGCGAGCGTGCGGCTTTCTCCGGGGAGCGCTAGACTGGTGTCATTCGCGGAAACTAAGCTAGTCACGTGGCGCAACATGGAACGACCCGCTCGGGGGTTGTCCTGCCCACTCTATATCAGCTGGCGGCGAACGCGGAAGGCTGCTCGCAGCACACTTCACGCTCGCTTCTGATCGCTTATCTGACCGTTTATCGCTTGCGCGCTGTTGTGAGCATATCAACAGTGTTCTTTTTTTCGCATGTGGTCTTTTCTTTTTCCAATTCCCCTAGACGTGGTTCGCATCTGAACATATCATAATGTTATTTTGAGGCCTATTAGATATTCGGTTTTAATTGTGCAAACTGATTTCGTAGAAAATGTGCTCAAAACGTTTTAATGGCTTGAAGAGACTGCGAAAAAACAAATACGAGCACACTAAAATATTCGTTTATAAAGGTTTATTGCGGGGTCTGTTTGTGTAAAATAATAAGAAATACTTGTTATTGCTACCACAATCTTGTGGATAAATAATAGCTTGGAGTTCAATAGTGGGTGAATGCGCCTTTCTGCGAGATGACACTGTTGATGCGGCGAGGGATGGATCCGTAAAGTGCAGGGCAAAGTTCTCCGTCTTCCCGCAGTCGTTGCCATTCCTCCGAAACAACCGCCCAAAGGGTGTCACGCGATGAGTCCCTCAGTGTCTTCTTAGCCAACCTTTTTTTCATTATGCCCCAGACATTTTCAATGATATTGATGTCCGCGCCGCACGGTGGCCATGGAAGTTCTGTGATGCAACGCTCCTCTAGGTAGTCCCTGACAACCTTTGCCTTGTGGACGAGGCTTCGGTCATGTTGAAATTTGAAAGCGCCGTTCGGAAAGGGGCCGTCAAGTGCATATGGCAGCATGACATGGTCGAGAATGTCGACATATTGTAGTGCTGTCAGGCTGCCATCAATTCTATGCAACGGACCAAGTCCGTGTGGAGAAATAGCGCCCCACACACTGACTGAGGCTCTGCCACTAGCAGCGATTGGTCTTACGTATGGTGGATCATATCTGCAAAAGAAAAAAATAATGAATTAAAAATGCGATCCCTCCATAATGGTTGCTGAGACGGCTTTATTATTTGAAGAAAGGTAGGAGCGCTATATATATACAACGGGCATGGTGGCGGGAGGCAGAAGGCGTAGGTATAACAAAGTAAAAAACCCTCGGTGAAAACAGCAACAACGGACCGGCCTATTTCTTCGACATTTCTGCCGGAGTCCGGCCTCCGCTGGACTTCCGGAGTCCAGCCTCCACCAGGATATCCGGCCTTTCAGACAAAGGCCGGACTCCGGACGAAACGTCGAAAAAATAAACTCGTTCGTTGTTGTTGTTTTCACCAAGGGTTTTCTACTCCGCTACACGAAATGGTTTTTATATAATCAAAACGACAGTTGGAGATCTGAACGACCCTCTCTCGATTCCAAATGTTATGAAGACGCTTGTGAGCATCTTCACAACTTAATTATTGCAATTTTAAACATTACGATGACGCTTCATTGAGTCTTGGTGAGGACACCTACTGCGATGCACCCCTGGGGCCTCGGTTTGCTACTTATTTTTAATAACCCAAGTGTTATTTATTCGAAAATCATCAAACAATTATTACTAGTGAAAAGGATGCACCTTGCACTCTAAAAGCTCATCTTGTCAGTGGAAAATTCGTCATCACCAGTTTGTCAATGCGATGTGCAGTTTCGCATTATAATTGTTGCCCCTTTTTTAGAAGCACCTTGCGTATAGCCTGTTCGAAGCATCGTCAAATATGATTACATTTCGAAGTAAATAGATTTTACGGAGGTATTACCTGGCACAGGCTGGCCTCCACACACTCTGTTGTTGGTCCCAGCACGTGGTGAAGCTGGACTCGTCAGAAAATAGCACCTCATTCCACTCGTCCAAACCCCAAGACACGTGCTCTTGCGCAAAGAGGAGTCGCTGGCGTCGATGGCTCTCGTAAAGACGTGGTTTCTCGGCAGCTATGCGGCAGTGGAGGCCTGCATCCCACAACCGTCTTCGAATGCTGCTTACAGAAATGTTGAGGTTTAAAAGCTTCCTAATCTCTGAAGCCGACATAAACGGATCATCCACGGCGGCGACGATGAGCAGGTCTTCATTCAAAGCCGTACACGAAGGAGGACGACCCCGGGGAGCATCGTCGATGCGGCCTTCGTCCTGGTACGCCTTTATGATTCGTTTGACTAGAGTGCCTTCATGTGCGCTTCGCATAGAGTGATGCCAACTGCCTGTTTCCCTTTCCCACACCCTCTTCCACCGCCATTTTGTTTCTCTCATTGTTTCCCCGTGCGCCGGAAAGTGGCCTTTGTGTCCATCGGTAATCCCATCCGAGGGGGAAAATGCTAATCCTCCCTCCGTGGGTTCCACAACGCTGCTCCGAACTTCTGAGATAAGGTGCTTGTTTCCGGGAGGGTTATAAGCCCCACGGATTATCGCCGAGGAACAAAATGGCTGCTGGTTTGTCGGCGAGTGGTATTACAAAGGGTGGCATCACCCTAGCAAAGCGCACATGAAGGCTCCCTACGTTTGACCGTCACTAGAGACACGTTTGTCTTTGATGAGATGTGTCGCTGGGACAACCCCGCTTCACTCATTCCGACTATCCTTGTTCGGACGTCTTTCGGCACTCGTGGTGTCATTGTCAGCCATCAGTGCTTTTTTGCCGTAGGATTCTCTCGATGCTATGCACAATCCTGTTGAATCCGGTCCATTGATATACTTTTGTTTTTTGCATAGTGGCAAGCCTTATACCAGCTTGATAAGCGATAAAAGTAAAGTTCTTATGATATATATTTTTGTTTTTTGATGACGACATCGTTGATACGCCTTCATGCATTAGTTTGTTTATTGTTCGAGCAATGATGCTTGTAAAAAGCGTGCGAGCAGCCTTCCGCGTTCGCCGCCAGCTGATAGAGTGGGCAGGACACCCCTCGAGCGGGCCGTTGCATGTTGCACCACGTGACTAGCTTAGTTTCCGCGAATGGCACCAGTCTAGCGCTCCCCGGAGAAAGCCGCACGCTCGCGCGTTATAGACAAGTGTGATTAGGACTGTACTACTAAGCCGGTATACAATTCAGAATGTTAAAAAACAAACAAGAACCGGGGTAATTCTTGGGTGGGGTCGAGTCTCTCGGCAGCCGGCCAAATTATTTCCCCGAAATTCTACTGGCAGTCGTCACTCATTGGCGGTCAAATCAGTTCATCGGACGACGTGTCATCGACAGATCGTTTCATCGACACGCGATGTAATCACATGAAGGAGATTATCTTCAGTTAGAGGTATATATACACATTAAACATTTTCGCACATTTATACATGTAAGTGAGGCGTCCCATAACTAACATCCTAATAAGTGTAGCGATAGACCTTAGAAAAATGTAAACTTCACACCCTTAAAAATGTGTGATTTTTTAAACACGTTTCTTAAAATCTGTGATAATGCACTACACCTTTTTATAAAGATGTAAAGCTACAATACTCCTTCTGGTGAAGGTGTAATTACCACAGTACACTTCTTTTTTCGGGTGTACACAGTGGCCCGGGACCCAATAAAATGACTGAACAAATAAATTACACAAACAAGTCGCCGAAACAGCACGTCGCTACTTGGCCAGTATTGAGGCAATTTCGGCGGGAAACCAGCTTCAATATTTGCCGGATGTACGGTTTTGCGCCTCGTCTTGACATCCGGCAGGTAAGGGCGTATCGATGTAAGTAATCCATTTATGTCTAATAGCACTGGCACCACTGATCTCTCAGTAGGCTGGATCGTGGATAGAGGCCTGTATTGCTGGGGTTGAGTAACTTGAGTGGCAGCACCGGCAGTCATCGCTTGACACGAGCTAATGCATGCTATAGGAGAAACGGGAAAACTAAATTTTATTACGTTAGTAGGTTGTTCTCAACCATGAAACTTCTATCGTGTTTTCCGCAAATAACAGTTAATATTGTGGGCAGCAATATTAAATGCGTTAGAATTCCAATCTTTTTAAAAGAAAAATGTTGTGTGATTGAGGGTCGAGGTTGACTTTGTTGGGCGTTAACTGTGATGTGTTTAATGAGACAAGGGTTAGCGAAAGTTATTGTGGAGTCATCAGAGTCAGCAAACGATAAGTTATAAGAGGCCTTTACTTGGGACATTCGCAACGTTTTAACTTTTTACCGCTTGTACATAGTACTTCTGGTGAAAGCTTTTTCTTTGAACTGCTGTGAGGGCCTCCGTGACAAACTGAAACTCAGAGCGTGCCGTCCAGTCGCTGAACGTGTCATTAGGGAGTTTTAGTAGACCGTGTTCCCCTTCTGCTAGCCCTCCGCTACGAAGAGACCGCCACTGCGCCTCCGTGCCGATGGCCTTGGCTGTAGAGTTCCGGGTAGCGGAGGGGCTTAGCGGAGGGGGAAACACGCTCTACAAAAACTGGCTAGTTATTTAGCAACCGAAGAGAGCAACGTCGGTAAAATCGGTGGTGCTCCGGCCGATTTGTGTTTTTTTTTTAATCGATGTTCGAACGCTTGACGAATGTCTATTTGATCTCCAAGCATCCGACATACTGATCGCAGCGCGTCATAAAATACTCGCTCTCGAGCACCGCGTACAAGCTTCCTACTTTTGGGTGTTTCTCCCTTAGAGTTACGTATTTTGCCTGTTGTCAAGCAATGGCCGCCGGTGATGCCAGTGACGGGCTCCCGATCCGCGATCTAGACTTGCACCGTGAGAGTTCTAATGCATTGCACCCGCGGAGGGCTGCATGGAGAACCGACCCCGAACGAACTTGCCGAATGCACCGAGTGCGGACTAATGCTGTCGCCATAGATGTTGTAGAAAAGTACCGACCTCAAACCGAAACTAGCGCCTTTTTGTTCGACGTGATGGGTGGGAATACGAGAGTGCAGCCGCTGCCATCGTTTATCTATAAACGTTGGTTGCTGCAACGTGTAACTTATATTTGCGATGACTTCCAATTAAGCAACTTGACTGTCAGAGATATCTACAGACGGCGTGAGTTTCCGAAACCAGCTGACTACAAAACAGCATACACTTGAGACAATTGATGGCACTGTACGCGCAAGAGCTTGCTTCGTTTCAAGCATGGTATTATAAGTGAGCCACTGAAAAGATACGGCTTAAATCTAGTTCGCTGGAATATCTAGCAATACGTTGCGTAAGACTTTATTTTCCTGGGGAGGGCGTTGAGAACGAGAGCTTTCTCAAACAAAATACGACGAGGCAAGATAGCTGTTGTTCAAATATGATTTTGCTCAAGCTTCGGGCAATGCTCCATGCTTAGCGTTCCCGGACGCTGAGTGACTGCGTCACAGGTTTCCGCTGTGGGAGCTTTGTCGACAAATGTTCTACTTTTCACCCGCACATGGATGATGTGAGATCTCGCGGCCTCTGTTTGTCCTGAGCCCTTCATTACACACTGGTAGGTTTCAGCGTCTGTACGGCAACATAGCGACTCAAATTTCGCAAACAAGGCACGGGTCGTCGATTCCTCCCTTCGTGAAATATCAGACGCTTACAATTCAAGCTCCCGTTTGAGTTTGTGGCCCGCGGGACGCGATTTCGAGCAGAAAATCTACTTTTTCTTTTGGTTCCGCTGTGCGAATGCCTCATCGTAGAAGACGAACTTCCGTCGTCTGCTCTCGCTCCTCGTCTAACCGCTCATTCACACTGGAAGCGGATCCGCGTTCGCAGAGCGGTTGCGAACGCGGTTGTATAACGATCCAGTACAATGAACTTTTTCCACATACCAACGGCACCAGGCGGTGGCTGCACGAACTAAAAATCGAGGAAGTGACCTACCTGCGCTACCAATCGATAATGGGAGCTACGCTACCAGTTTCTTCGCTCTCTGAGTCCCCTGAGCAGCGGCGTCTGCCCAATGCGACTTTAAAGGGGGGCATCCGTGGCGTCCACCCAAACGTTGTGTTTTCCTTTCCGTCGACGTTCTTTTTTTGTGTAACACAATTATATATATGCTGCAGTTACGTGTTCTACTCGCTGATATACAGCCTCCTTCCGAATTTCCTCGATGTTTCGTTCTGACTTCCGCCGCCAATTGGCATCGGGCGCTCGCGCGTGCGCAGAACGCTTCTCGGAAAAGGTCCATTGCACGTGCACTTGATGTCATCGAGTGCGCGTGCAATTGCACTGGATCTTTATACAACCGCGTTCGCAACCGCTTTGCGAACGCGGATCCGCTTCCAGTGTGAATGAGCGGTAAGGCGGGCGGTACGGGCGGTACAGGCGGCACCTCCCGAGCGGCCATTACGAATTCTTCTGAGGCGAGATGGGCGAGATCAGGCGAGATGCAACGCGAGAAAGGAAGTCACGTGTGTGCGCCGAGGGCTGGTTCGGCTGGTTTCCGGTTGAATCCGTCAAAATCGGCGGAGCGACTTTTCTCGGATCCAGATCGAGATCTGAAGCGGAAGCTAATCCGAAACGACCAATAGAACACGTCCGTCTCGATCCCGATCGCCCGTGAAATAGGATTGCTCCAGAAAAGTCGATCCCTGCGCGCTCCAAAACGACCAGTGGAATTCGCCATAAGCTGCCACACCAGCCGAGGTAAAATCAACTTGACGTTTAGTTAGGTCTGTAGCCTCCTCTCTCAAAGTATATATTTCTCTCGCTGACAGTCTCAGTGTGTGCGTGTATGTGCACGCATGCATAACGTTTCTTTATTACTTTTGCGTTTTGTTTTGCTTGCAATCGTACACCAAGCTGTGAGCGAGGCATAACAGGATCGAATTTCGGCCCAACGGCGCAACAGAGCCTAAAGACAACGCACAGCGAGCGGCCAGCGGCGTGAACGCTCGCCTCCCCGCGCTGTCTCGTGCTCTCGTGCACCGTCTAGGGATCGCGGGGAATTTTTCGTCAAAAGTTGCGAAGTTGAGCGCGCGCAGGGAGAAGGAAACTTTGCGGCGTTCTTTTGGTCACTCTCCCCGCTACGTCAGAAAACAAAGAATGTTTTGTTCCACGAGTTTAGCGACCCTGGAAGGCGAATTGAAGAAAGCTGGACTAAATACCTTCATCTGACATTATGGAAAGCTAGCAATAAATATATAAATATGCATAGAGTACCACGTGTGGCAATTGATCAACACCCAACATTCGGGAAGTTTAATGCAACACATTTAACGCAATCACAATTCAACCCGGGCTTTTAAAAAGGCTGTTTACACCTGGCTGGCTTGTCGTCCGTCGGGAAGCAAAATGAACTGCATTCCATCTTCTTCGTCGTGGTGGTATTTTAGCATCACTTTGCCACGCAGTAACCTCCGTAAACCCCCGCCACCACGTATTCTACTTTGCTTGCGCACGCACTTGCGTCCGACGCACCGCTCCGCCGGCGGAGCCTGCAGAGCGGCTGCCTGCAGCTTTGAGCAGCGATTCAAACGCTGGCGCCAGGGAGAGTCTTTCTGATTGGCTTAGCTACAAAAAGGGCAATAAAAAAAAAAAGACGGTGATTGAGGTTGATTATTGGCGCGACGAATTGTAGAAGTACAAATGCAAACTATGTACACGCTGTAACGAGATGATTGGTGTAAAAAAAGACATCGCGTAGCGCCACACTTTGGTCAACCCGGAAACCTCAAAGCTGCGTCCGTCTGGTGCAGCTATCTTGCTATCGCTTCGCTTATCTCTCCTCAAGCCGACGCCGCTCAGTCAGTTCCGGCCTGCTCTCGTGTAGTACGTGCCGTGCCAGGCTGCAAAGTTTCGATTTCGGCGGAGCTTCTAACTCGTTTGCAACTCAGCTCTCATTTTCGAAACAACCGTTACGGATCTTGGGTAAGCACGCTTCAATATTGCTCTTTATATGTTACAACTCGTTACATTTAACGACGTTAGAGTGACTGGCAGTCGTTTTGTCTAGCGGTCGGTTCATAGAATCAAGTTGCCACGACGCAGCTTTTAAGCAGGGGGCAATGGCACATCAAAATTCTGAGTTTATCGGATTAATCCGAACAGACCAAACTTCTACCGGTGGGAGTTTTTTTTTTTAGTTTTTCGGATTTATCCGAAAAGACAGAAGCCTACAGATATGCTATTCCGCGGAGGAAAAGGAAATGAAGAGTCTCGAGACGGAGCGGATTAAATCACGAATGCACATTATACATACGGTGTGTTTAAGCGGAATATCAAAACATTGGTACGACTAGGCCTGGTAAATTCGTTGGACACTACAAGTGCCTGAAGACAAAGTATAAGGCTGTGTAAGACAATTACCAGTGCGTCACTCTTAGTGTTACAGTTACACAGTGTAAAATAAAACAGAACATTGTTTATGAGAGTACAGTCGTCCTCAATATGAGCGTGAACACGCCTCCGTCGACCGATTGGTACTGCCAGCTCCAGCTACCGGCGCTTCCACGAGTCACTGCGAGAATAAGCGCCTGTGCAGAAAGGACGGATGCGCTGTTACGAGAACGCACGCCACCCCCTCTTGCATGTCAGTTTGGATAAGGCAGTGAGTGCTGCTTTATATATTTATAAAAATTGCGCGGTCAGTGTAGATGCGACCTTCCACGCGCGCTCCGTTTTTCTGATCTCGCTTCATGCGCTATCTTTTCGTTAACGCGGAACTGATTTTTTTTTTTTCTAAGGAGGCGCGCATGTATTTTTTTTTTTTTTTTGTGAACTCACAAATTGTTTTGATCGGTCTTTCAAGAACAACACCATATCATAGGAATATGTTTATTTCTTTTGAAAGCGCTTTTTTCAAAAAAGAAAAACAAACAACCATGTTTATTCTTTTTAACAGTGACCTAGTTTTAAGACATCTAGCACTTCCTAGATTGTCTTTTGTGCGTCTTAGTAGCGGGTCATGCCACCGTGCGCCCTGAGGGCGCACGCTATTCTCGAAGGCAGAGACTGAAAAAGCGCTTCGACGATATCGGTGCGTCCCCTCAGTCGGTTCCACTCGGCTTCCACGGCATTCCAGAGGTCGTCGCGCGTGCACTGTGGAGGGATCGCTTCGCCAGGTTCCGCTTCATAAGCCCCCAGATGTGCTCGATAATGTTCATATCAGCACCTTTTGGAGGCCAAGACAGCTGTCTGACGTAACGCTCCTCCAGCAGCGTCCGCACTTTGCCGGCGGTGTGGACTGGGGAGAGGTCTTGCTGGATAAAAAAATCCCCGTCAGGAAATGGGCCACCGAGAACATAGAGAAGCATGACGTCGTCCAAGATGTTGCATTAGTTCTCAAAAGTCAGCCTTCCTTCAATTCTGTGCAGTGGTCTAAGCCCTTGGTAGGAGACAGCTCTCCAGACGTTCACAACCCACCGACCACTTGCTGCCACTTCCTGCAGGAACTCGGGGTCATATCTGCAGCAGTCCGGCCGCCATACGCGTCGCTTTCGATCCCAACGAGTCGTAAATGTGGACTCATCAGAAAAAAGGACGCTCCTCCAGTCTGCAATGGTCCAAGAGCTGTGGTCTCTGGCGAATGCCAACCGCTGCCTCTTGTTGTCTTCGCTGATCCGAGGCTTTTGGGCAGCTATCCGGCTTTTGAGCCCAGCCTCCGAAAACCTTCTGTAAATTGTCGATGTGCTCACCTGAAGGTTGCAGGCATTGCGGACATCTCGGGCAGACAGAAACGGGTCGACTGCCACGGCCGCCACAATCGTCTGATCCTGGTCGGCTGTTGTCACTTGTGGACGTCGATTGTGTGGCGCGTCCGCAATGCGGCCTTCGCTCTTGTATGCTTGTATTATGCGATTAACGGTTTTCAATGGGCGCTGCACCAAATCGGCGATGGCTCTTTGGCTATACTCCTTAAGGCACAGGTGTATAATGCGGCGTCGCTCGTCTTCGGGTAGGCGCGACATCTCAACATCAGCTTTCATAATAAATAAATTTCGCGTTTTGTCCAATTCAAACACGCCCGCATTTTGAAACGATAACAACACCTATTTCATCATACTACGTGTCAGCCGGCGCTATGAGCTAATCGGACCAATCAAGCAGCGCCAAAACTCCAATCACTGGGTCTTTTTCTGTGTGCGATTGGTTCAGCAATCATAGAACCCGCACAAAACGTGACGAACAAGCATGATGGCGTGCTTTTGACGCTGTCTGATTGGTCCGATTAGCTCGTAGCATCGGCTGCGTCTGAATTTAAGGTGAAACGAAGTATAGATAAAACGTCTTCACTGATACCAACTTCAAGACCCAATCATAACGCCCCCGATTCCTACTTCCTTGTCAAACCGAATTATTTTATACCATCAAGAGTGACTATCGACTATGCCGACACGGGCAAGCTACCCAGCAGGATTTGTCGTTTAAAAAGCGCAGTCCGTGGCCGATTGCTTACCACAACCAGCGCTTCTAACTATCAATAAAACAAAACAGACGGGCCGCGGGCGGTTTTAAGATTCCAGAACGGGGGTGATACACGCTATCGCAACAGCGCATCCGTCCTTTCTGCGCAGGCGCTTATTCTCGCAGTGACTCGTGGAAGCGCCGCTAGCTGGAGCTGGCAGTACCAATCGGTCGACGGCGGCGTGTTCATGCTCATATTGAGGACGACTGTACAACCAGTGCTGCATATGGCACTCCCTTTTCTGCGGGCGCCTATATCTGGGCCAACAGCGCTGTGCGAATGACCACGCGAGAGTGCACGCTGCTCCCTTCAAGCAGTTCCATCCCGGACAGTTAGCATCCACTGCAACCACTTATGGGGGGGGGGGGGGGGGGGGGGGGGGGTTTGCACTCCACATTTTCTGAGAACGATGATTCTGGGGTGACGCAGTGAAAAAACAATTACTGAAATTCATGAAGCGTATGTGATCAAGACTGGGGGGCCGATAAGTGTGTCAGCACTTATTGGCACTTCGGGATGGGGGGGGGGGGGGGCGAGGGGCCCGGCTTCCCCCCCCCCCCCCAAGTTTTCCATTTTGCTGGGGCCTCCTCTCCCCTTCCCCCTCATACAGCATTTTGTCGTGGCAAGCCGCCCCCCGAATCAAAATCCTGGCTACGCGCCTGCTGCATCCACATCGCCCGAACGCAACGCGTGCGCACCGCTTCTCCGCTTGTCGCCCGCCACCATGTTGGCTTTTCTCTTTGCGGCTTTGGCTCCGATACGGAATCGGCCAAAATCAGACTCGTCCAAAAGCTCGCTCCCCCTCGAAGATCAGACGTTATAGCGATTTCGAGCGGCCATTGGCAGCGTCCGCGTGTCTCCCTCAGGTGACAGGCAGGCCTCGGTAAGGTTTCAGCGGAATGTTTCATTAGTACTCAGGAGCACGCGCCACCTTTTTCGGAGGCGCGCCAATTTTCCGGTTGCGTTTAGCGGATCTGTTTCTCGAAACCTAGTTTCGCGACACGAGATTCGCCAACAAGATGCATCGTGTGAGTAGACCTTAAGAGAGCTGAAAACACGCTGCATACTCATTGTGTGCCTTTCGACTTGACCGGCACGATTCAGAGATCTATTTTTGTCACTAAGTTTAAATAATATTAACAATGTTATAAATATAAATAATAATCATAATAATAATAAAGATAATAATAATAAAATGATAATAATCATATTAATTTCTTTATCATGTAAGTATCCATGCATCAATGAATCCGTGTTTTATTGTTTTACCATGTTTTATTATACTTGCACAATGAGAAAGACAATCAAAACAAAAAACTTTTCGCGCTGCAAAGTCATCCTTAGTATCACACTTTTTTTAAGAAACATGCAAGGATAGTGAAAAACTCCACGTCAGGACAAAAACACTTGCCATACACGGCCTCAGTCCGAGTGAACGGAGGAATAGATTGTAAGCTAGAAGGGTGAAAATTCCGAGGACACCTAAGCACTTCTTATGAGTTGTGAATGCGAAAGCATGAATGTCGTTCTTCCGCTCCCTTGGTTCGTCTGCGGCGTAGTGGCGTGGAGGGCCACGTTTCGCTACTGCCGAGGTTGCGGCCGCCAACGATGCAGATGGCTATGGCAGCGCCATGTTCCACGGGGCCAAAAGGAGCAGGGCTGACTTTCTAGATACGGCGTCTCAGCTGAGACGCGGGGAAAGAAAACAGTGCCAAAGCCAGTGCACGAGCTGAGCGGGTCTCTTGCCGTTGTACGCGTAGAAAAGATTTGTATAATAGGCCTAACAAAAGTGGGGAGCATACTTTCATTTTTATGTATACTACCAACAGCTCTCAATGAAGTTAAGGCAAGGGTGCAGGCGAGCTGGTTGAATATAGACATTTTTAACCCTGGAGAGTGGGGACAAGGAGAACAAACACGACACTCAATACTTTATTACATATATGTTGCCCAGTTTAGTCTCAGACCATGCAGTAATTAAATATCGTGCATAGTACTTCTATGGCATTTACCATGAAAGGATCGGTTAATGCAATAAAGCGTTTTCAAACATGTAGTTCGCGCGACTTAAAATTTAAGCACACAATCAAAAGGTAAATAACTGTAGCCACCAGTCCATTGCTTGTTCTATTCTTCCTTTTTTCTGCCACGTATATTAGGCGCGAAGCGCAGCAAGTTCCATATTCTTTGCACATGAATCCCAACGCGTAGAGTACACCATGTTGCCTATAATTCAAAAAAAAAAAAAACACAATTATATGAAATGCTCAATTCTCAATGTTTAGATACAAGTGACAAACACAATATGTAAATAAATGAATATATAAATAGTGACAATATGTATTCGAATAAGAAATACAAAAATTCTCAAAATATTTTAAGGAGGTATTTCAAACACTTCTATTTGACATACTGTCCATCTCCAAGGAACAAGCGCGCCTCGGGCAGTTATTTTTTACAGTGCCTTTCGTATGACGTAAGCAGTGTTACGCCACGGCTGAAGAAAAACCCAGCCTTTCAGACAGTTCAGTGCAAGTACAGGCTGTTTTGAGACTCGAGTCAACGCAAGAGAAAGGTGTGGGTATACTTTTTCCTTTTTTTTTTTTTAGTAAAGATTGGCTCTTTCTTATTAACGACAGCCCCGATTATTTTTTTTTCTTTTGTGTGTTTTGATTACATCCACACTATACCTCGTTTTAGTCCATACTCCGTGTCGCTAGTTGCGTGCAGTACAAGCGAAGACAACGCCAGGTGAGGGGTGAAAGGGACTAGGAAGGCTGAAAAGGACAGAAACATCCTCTCTAACGTTTCTAGTGCTCTCCCTTTCTCCCCTCGCCCTCCCTTGCCCTCGTCTTTCGTCCCACCCTCCCAGTGCTCGCCCTTTCTCTCTTCGCCCGGCGTTGCCTTCGCCACTACTGCACATGACTAGTGACGCATAGTATAGACGCAGCCGACGGTACGAGCTGAACGGACCAATCAGACTGCCCCAAGAGCGCACCATCAGGGTGTTCTTCATGCTTGTTCAGTACATGTTCCATCGTCGCCGAACCATTGATGAACAGAAAAAAAACGGCCGAGTGAATTTCGATTTTGACGCTGCTTAGCTGGCAGCGCCAAACCAAACAAACTCAAACCAAGTATATACTTTTTCTATTATGAAGCTTGTTAACAATACCCATCCCTAATCTGAGAAAAAACAATACCGGTAGGTATTTACTTTTTTTTAAAGTTGCACTTTTCACTCCAAGTACAACCGCAGTCCATGCTACCATGGAGCCAACCAAGAGGCATCAAATGTGTTTTTTAACGGAGCTTGTCGCTTTTGTGCCTTTCCAATCCCCGGCACAATCCGTCACGCACAGTGAGTGCCCCGTCACGATGCACTTTTGGAGACGCTTCGAATGGCTGTGCCTGATCGTTGGCTGCGGCCGAACTTAAAGGGATTGTCTAGTCGAAACAGGAAATACTTAAGTTATTGCCCTCGTTACGTTGAGAGAGCCTTTATAGAGTAGACAACCTCATTTTTATTGACATATGATGTACCAATATTAATTAAACCTGTTATGAGTGTGTGTACGAAGCTGCACCTCGAATTTCGCCAGTGTCAACGGCTGACGTCCTTAGCTGCTGCTTGACGTCATATAGCTCAAAGGTTCATCGGATGGTCGGGATAACGAGCGTTGGCGGATGGATGTCTCGTATTTTGTTTCGAATTACATAATCTCCCAACGCTATACGCAACTAAAATGCGTTTTCCGTAATGCAGTTCCCAAGCGTGTTAAAAAACATTCGCGCCTTTTAGCAGGATATTACTCGAAAACAGCCGTTATCTCCGAGCAAACGTATGAAAGTCGCATACACAACTACGACGGCCAGCGATCGGACAAAGAGCGCTTGCAAAAAGGAGGCAGATATTTCCTCGGAAGCGGCATCTGGGTGCACATGTCGGCGGATTCACTGGATCGGTGATGCGGCTACGGGTCGAAGGCAAATAGCGAATCGTTCAGAATGCATGTAACATTTCTGGATCGTCACTTGACTCGGACGAACTCGGACGAACTGGCCACGCTCCTTTTTTAAACTCGAGTCAAACGGAATCGGGCTGCACGCGTGCTAAATGTAGCTTGTGGCATCAATTCATGTTGGCCTAGACGTTGGTTTCTGTTTCGCTGCATAATCAATCCGAGTGATTCGATTGGGGCGGGGGTGGGTAGGCGTAGTTAAATATCGTTGGCACAGCACCACACCTCAGCTTACGAGCCCTCTGTCCGCTTAGAGCTGAGCTCGTAGCTCTCTTCTCTTAAATGATTGCTCAATTAGCGTGATCTCGATTTTTACCGGAACCCACTTCCCTACGCACGGCGACGATCCATTTTGCTCGTCGCGGGCACGTCTCGCGCATCGCAGGTGCTGCCCGGCGGTTGTGGCACCCAACCGCGCAACAAAAATCTCACCTATCCACAAAACAGTTCGAGCACAACAACAAAAAGGAAGCAGGCTGCGGCAGTGAGGTCACTAAGGTCCGTAAAAGGAAGGGGGGGGGGGGGGGGGGAGAGAGAGGCGGTGGGTCTGCCCCCCTCCCCTTCCTTTCACTGCCCTGCTGCACCGTCTTAGCGCTGCACCGACCGGGACGGTCCGCTTCCCCTCCCTTCCCTAGTGACGCCATTGCGCTGCGGCATTTACTCGCAGGCGAACAGAGACGGAAATGCTCGCTTTGCGTTATTTGAGATCAAAGTTTAAATGTTGCCAATGAAAGCACAGTTACCGCTGGGATGCGATTGGAGCAGCTTCAAATTCAATTTCTCATGCCAAGGGGCATATCATATTGAGATATTGCACGACCGATGCGTTTAGAGACAATAACAAAAACATTTAATTGTTTTCTCGAACGCAAAACTCCACCAGACAATCCCTTTATTCTCAAACGACGCATAGTAAATATATCTGGAATTCCTCCTATAAAGTTCAGGCGGACGTCTTCCTGATTGGAATGCACACTCTGTCATTGTGAACCATTGCAGAATTGGGCTTCCGGTCGTGGCCCTATGGCGCTCTCTTGTACAGCCATATCTAATATCGCGTTCCCTCAGACATCAGCCGCCTGCACTTAGGCAGGCGCTTCTTGATAAGACGGGGAAAAGAATGTAGAAATAGTGCAGAGCAGATATTTCACTAACACTTCGCTTATCGCTCGTTATACGGACGGTTCGCAGTAAGCTCCTGTGACCTCGCGTGAACGTGTCGCGGCAGGCTGCAAAGTTTCGGATTCGACGGAACTTCAAACTTGTAATCCACTGACTTGTAGTTTATTTGTATAATATTTTTTGTAAGTTTGCGGTGATATTGATGTTTATACGTGATAGGGGACTTAATATTAACTTCGAGAAACCCTTTACACTGAACTACGTTTCAGCGACTGACAGTCGTCTCGCTTAGCGGTTGTTTTATATAGTAGCTTTCTTGACGCCATTTTTATGCATGACCATGAGTCTGCCCTCACCTTGAGAAAATGTATTCAGGAGTCTGAGGCTTTTGCCACTTGCGGGAATAAGCGAGAGGATGGTGGGCAGGGCATGTTTTTTCGTCGACCTTAGTGTTTTAACCCTCGCTTTACAAGTGGCGTTTATACTACTTTAGGAACCGATAGAACGGTGCCTTGAACACGTTTGCGACCGCTGTGTTTACCGCATCTAGAAAGCCTTGTCCTTTAATCCCCGTCTGAGGATGTCATAAAAATGTCACGCTGTCGCCCGAAGCGATCCTGGCGGTGTCGCATCAGAGATGGTGGATGTGGCCAGTTCTGCTGCAGGTCGCTTTCCAGCTTCACAGTCCCCGGAAGCTTCGGTAGCCAGGAGTTGGGATTCCTGGATGGGAGACACTCTCGTTCAGTCGTACTTTTGGCTGAGTATTCTAGCGCCAACCGCCAGGGTTGCGACATCTGACAGCGTGACACAATGTCTACTGTGACATCATTTCTTGGCACACCAGGACCTCTCTTGATGTATTGGTGCCATAGGACGCCAAACACACTAGTCCAATATATGTTCCAGAAACTGTCCCGGTACAGCAATCACCTAAACGAAACGGACCAGCGGAGCGCTTGACCTCGCATACCTGTGGAGCCATCTGGCAGAAGCCGTGTTATCCGGTGTCGCGAGTCACACATACGCGCACAGCTGAGCCAAGAACTCGGCGGCTCTTCGTGCTCGATGCCAGAATACTGAGAGCTGACCAACGCTATAGCCATAGCTTGCAGCGTGTCCGCGTCATTTTTTTTTTCTGTATTGCGCACTGATATTTTATTTCCGAAGATGCAGGCCGTTAAGACTTGTGATCATTACTTGGAGTGAGCACACAGTTTACACTAAATAAATGTGTTGTGTTCTAGCACGTGTGCTTTCTTTTCAGACCGACCAATATCAAATGTCTTGTTCGCTGTTTTCGTCTTTTGTAGTGTTGGTGCAACATAACCTCACATCTTCAAGGACAGATTATTAATTAAATATAAAAATTTCCGCGAGGTATGAAAGAGTGGTCAAGGTTGAAATTCGTTCTTGGTAGTAATAACCCATCCGGGGTTGCGCTCCGAGTGCGAACAGCTGTTGGCTTCGTGGCTCAGATACGCGCTGTTGAAACTCCCGACACCAAGTCACACAGCACGTTTGTCGAAACGTTTGCATTAAGGCGTCTCCTTTTCGATTCAAAAGGGCTATTCCGCTCGTATGAAAAAAAAAAAAAAAAAACATATAGAGAGGCTTTAGACAGGTGCGGGTTGAGACACGCGAGCGAATTATACATACAGGGTGTTTAAGCTAAATTCTGCCAAGACGTAAACGAAACTGTTGTGCGCTGGGTGTTGTACCCACACTCTCAGAAAAAAGGGTGTATTCTTACGCCCTTTTTCCCATGTAATACACCCCAAAACTTCAATTGGACGTACAGCGCCCTATAATCGAACAGGGGGCCCCAAATTTTACGAGCGGCTTAATAGCCGTGTGCTACAACTTATTAAAATAGCTAATGTACATGTTACTCACAACAAACAAATTAATCGGGGTTTTCTTGGCCCTACTGTAAAAACTCGGGTGTTTTTTTTTTTTTTGTGGTTTTTGATAAGTACTTTAACTATTTAAAAAGTTCTATCGCACCGTTATCAAGGCCCTCGTAAAATTTGGGGCAGTCTGTTCGACTATAGGGCGCTGTACGTTGAACTGAAGTTTTAGGGTTTTAGGGATATGGAACAAAATAGTGTAAGGTGATACCCTTTTTTTTTTTTTTAAGAGTGCACGCAGTATTTACACAGTCCTATTGACCAAGTCGAGGTATTTTATTTCGGGGGTGTGCGAATATTCGAGTTTGAAATTTAGATAAAATATTAAGTGCCCAAATATTTTGATTCTCAGTTTTAGTAGTCAAAATTTCGAATATTTCGATACATCGAATATCAGAACTACTGACAAAAACACAGGTTCATCTGGGACCGCTGTTCATGTGATGAAATAGTTTACACAGACCCGTTTTAGATCTAACTCAAGACTTCACTTACATTCCTTCGATAAACATGTCATTTTTGTTGAAAGTGGTTTGTTTCCTGTGTTCTACGAATAAAGTAGTCATGTCTCCACCCTCTCGGATGCATTCGACAAAACCTTTAAACAACACGCCGTCTTTTAAAATTTAAGTACCGTACGTCATGGGGCCAGGTCTGTACATACAATACATCTAAACCTATTCAGCGATAACTGAACCGATCTCCTTCACAAAGCCGTCGCTCCCCGCTGCGTCGACAGAGGTGTCAGGGCTAGGTAATGCGAGTCGTCACCCGATTCAGGTGGTTCAGCCATAATCGTGCAGTCCTCCAGCGCGCTGCGTATACACAAGTAAATGGGTGGATTCATTCGTCAGCTGTGTCTCGTGCTTGTTGAAGTGTGGTTATTAATGCTGTTTTTTTCTCCGGCCGAAGTGCGCCTAATGTGAGGGAGGTTTATTGCAGAGAAGACGCCATGGGGGGTCACAAAAATCCAGTTCCACCTAAAAAAAACACAACAAAAAAATCGCTGAATTTAGATGTTAGATTTCCGCTCGGGCAAGCCAGATGTCCTTCTTTAGTTTGGGACGTAAAACCCCCTGATTTGCCTTTTAGCACTCTTTCTGTTCGTACTAGCCTCCCATCGTTCTGTGTGCATTCAGAAGAATAAAGACGTTGTCTAGTGCTTCCTAAGCTCCGTCATCCTGCGACCCATCCAACGTAATACACTGGCCATGATGTTCCGTGCTTGTGTTTCGGTCTCGGTTTCAATCAGTTTTTTTTTTTTTTTTTTGTCTTTATTAAGAATATACGTGACACTGTGGCATCTATTAAGCAATCTTCGTCAATAAATGAAAAAAAAAACATTTTTGAGGCCGGAGGCGGGGAAGGTGGGGGGGGGGGGGGGGGGGGGGGTTAGTGTTAATTTAAGGATTGGCAAAAATTAAACACAAAGGCTAACTTGACGGAAACGACACGATATGAGATGTTTCTCTACACGAACCACAGCGTTTGCATTCTAAAGATGGCGAACCGATTATTATTTAACGAGTTAGCTAATCAATACTCGAATTGTCCAGATAGGCGCATCACGAAACACCTTAAAGGGATGGTGAACCAAAATTTGGATTTCGAAAAAACAATGCAAGAGATGTAGGCGGGACGCTACAATCCCTACAACACTACTCGTAAGGCGATATCTCAAAGGAACAGCCGCATTTTTGGAAAAAGAGGTCGAAATTGAACCAGGCCGACGAGGCGCGTGACGTCAAGATACCTTGTTTCCTCCTCTCTTCGCTTCGCTCCCTCAAGGCCGCGAGGGGGAGAAGACGCAAGGCCGTTCCCTCTCCTCCTCGGAAAAACATGACGTCAACATTCCTGCCTAATGCGCCTCTTTTTTTTTTTTGAAAAATGCGGTCATCCGTTTGAGATATCGCTGTATCAGTGATGTTTTGGTGTTTGTAGCATCCCGTTGCACGCTTTTGCCGCGTGTTTTGGGGAAGCCAGATTTCGGTTCAGCATCCCTTTAACTCGGTCCATAGGACCCCAAATAATACCGAGTTGGTTGTACACGCGAAGCGTAAACCAGCATTTTTCAGTCTTAGCACAAGTTAGCTGTCACAATATGAGTCGATGGCCTAGTGTGCTAAGCATCTCGAAAGCAGTTTGCGCAAAAGACAAGGGCAAGTAGAATGCGTGTCTTGTCTTGTACTTGTCTTTCAGGCTATCTATATTTGGGATTAGCTTCAACTGACTGCATAAGCGGCATGCATATAGAATCAAGTACAAAGGAGGCGTGAATGGCGGAGTGACACCTCTCCCAGTCATCTCTTCACTCAACCAGCAACTCCTGTATAGCAAGGCCGTGCTGGTGGGTTTTTGTTTTCAGCGATTGGAGGCAGGAGTGGGGCACATTTTTTGCACGAGTGCCGCGTCAGCGATCGTCTGGAACTCGTGTTCAGTCGGTGGCAGGATGGTTCGGAGCCGAACGCCGCCGGAGCGCTCGTGTGCCCACCGTGTCCCAAACTTTACAGTGCTACTTTGCAGTTACGCCTTAAACAGCCTTTTCCCCGGTGCTAACCATAATGAAACATCTATAACGCTGAAATTGATCATCCGTCTACAAGAAGATACCCAAGGACCCGCCGCCCCTTGATTAATTATTATTTAAGTCCAAGAGTTGTTCTGGCTGAGGAAGTGCCATTTCAATTTTGTCGGGTGCAGTTCTCACTAATTATTAAAAATTAGTGTAATCTAATGGCTTGAATGCTTATGGCTTGCATTAACACAGATTGTTCTTTAGAACCGTTTCCCGGCGTAAAACGGCATGAAATGTAGAACAGGTATGATAACACGGCCAGCTTTTATACGAGTGACCAACCACTGATCTCTCGCTCATTTATGAAACCAGATTCCCGCGGCTTTTGTTAGCAGGTTTCTAGTTTGATTTATGTATTAATGACAGCGAAAAACTTCAGTCGCCCAAATGGCGGTTGGCGCATTATGGCCTATGTTGCTGCTGCGCCATAAAACCCCTTATTCAATTCAATTCAGATGGTGCGAGGAGTACAAAACACGCTGCACAAGTTCTGCATGCTTCTAGATTTTATTTGTAGGATGACGATATATTTGTGCCATAACATATAATTGATTCTCTTGATATAACGTTTTTGCTGATGTAACGTTTTTTTTTTTTTTTTTTAATTAAGCAAAATAAATCCGGCCATATACCTGTCTGTTTTTAGCGAGTCGTAAAATATTCAGCCAATTGATATGTGCATATGACGAAAACCTTTTATTCCGTAGTTTCAAGCTACCTTATTGAAGAGAGACCCGAGGCCGGGCTCAACGGTGGCACATCCAAGATGAGGTCCTTCTGCGTTTCCGGATGCTCTGACGCCCTGGACTGAAGGCCCATCCTCTTCCTGGAGCCCGACATCGCTCACAGCGCATGCGCACTCTGTCGACTGGTGTCCCTCAAAGCCATCAGACTGTCCTGTGGCCACACGCTCTGCTCAGAGTGCCACGAGGAGTGTTCTCGACAAGGGGGCGCCTGTCCCCTCGATGAGGAATCCTTCAGCGACGATGACTGCGCCCGAATCGACCTTTCAGTGGGCTTCCTCGGTAAACGCCGGGTGAGCGCTGATTTTATGTTTGTTGTGTGAATTATAAGCAATAGGAAGTGAGTACCTTTTTACTGGCATCATTGCATTGGGGAAACTACTTGACCTGTGCTGCGAGAGTGCTGAGCTATAGTTTTAGCATTTATATCCCAGTGGTAACTGCATTGGAGTATCAAACCCCTATCTTGGTTTCACGAAACGTGCGAGCAAAGCAAAAACTACCGCAGCGAGAGTCAAGCGACTTCGAGCTCTCATGCTTTGCACGCAAAACCGTAGTATTGAAAGCTCCGTTCAGTTGAGCCTCCTCGCACTTTTCGCTTTGGCTGCGCCTGATTCCTGATTATGGGAGGTAGAATAGGAAAGTAGTTTTTTTAGTTGACATTACGCCAAGGTGGGGATGAAGTTTTCCTCTAAATATTTGCTTGAAAAACATCGGCTTGCGCACTTACCTCTCTTTGCTATGCCGCGTGTAACTGATATCTCTTAGATTTCGCGCGGCACGCAAAGAAGCGATAATTAAGGAAACAATGAAACTAGAAATTATATCAAAACAAATTGCCATCAGTAACACGCACCCCTCTTGATTACCGGTAGTAAAGAGAATATCTGTTCGTGTGCGGCAGCAAGCAATTGTGTCTCAAAAATGCTTCTCCATGTAAAGAGAACAAATTGTTGTGTCAAACAAAATAGGAAACCTATAAGATAATAAGGAACTTATATGTGCCTTAATACGAGTTAATATAAAATTTAAATGTTCTTTGGGTAAACCGTATAATTTTTTTAACATGTTCCTTTTCACTTTTTAATATAATTTTTCTCCCTTCATATTTTCATTGGCGGATATATAAAAATTATGCACGCTTCAAAGAGCACGTTCGATATATCCAAAGCACCTATTTCTATATTACTGGAGTCATGGTTGTAGCAAGGTTAAAGCAAATGACATAAAAGCATATCTGGATTCGGAGTCACTATGCCGAAATGTCGCGATAATCATAGCTAAAGAGTGGCTTTACTGCAGTTGAGGATACCCAAGATCGGCCAATTACACGCATCATTATTGCAAAGTAGGTAGGGGTGGATTTTGTGGGAAGTAGAGTATGCTGCGCTTCGCTACGGAATAAAGCACCCCGAAAGTCCGAACATTGCGTATGCCGAAAACCTAATGCTCTATACTTTGGCAGTTTTGTCTTGTCTTGCCGTAAAGCCAGAATTTTTATAGACTTGAGATTGAGAATATGTAGCGATGCTTAGCACTACGATCGTCCTGCAAACATCGCGAAGTAATGTCACATTACATTGTGACTGATGTTACCACGATCCGGAAGTACTACAGTTCTCCAGGTCTCCAGGTTTAATTAAATGCCGTTAACATTTTCCGACTTATAAGTGATACTTTCTCGTTTGTATTTCATTGGCACGACGTTCTGTAACTTGTGTTTTCGATGTTTTTTGGTCTCACCAAGGCGGCCTGCTGGAACGTGTCTTATGGCTGCAACTTCGAGGGTCCCGTTTGCAGTCTCTTGAAACACTACATCGAGTGCGCTTTCCACGTCGTGTCCTGTCCTAAGTGTCAAGTGTCCGTGCTGAGGAGCGAGATTGTGGGACACTGCAAGCATGGTTGCCAGGTAGCCGCCGTAGGGCCCGTTGTGGACACAGACCGTGCCACACAAGGATACGAGAGCATCGAACAGACAAGTAATGAAATGAAAGAAGCGTTGGGCAAGCTCTCTACAGACATGTCCTGTCTACAGACTAGCCTGAAGCTGTGCCAGGAGGACGCCAGGAAAGCAGAACTAAGTTTGAAAGAACGGCTGGAATCTCAGTATGCGGCACTTCTTGAACACTTGTCCAGACTGCATATCGAAGGGTTTTCTCTTGTACAGGGCGAATTGAGTGACGTCGCTGGTAAAGTAGAGAAGCGTTGCCAGGCCAGAAACTTGAGCGGACACGCCGAACGTTCGCTGCATGCCACGAAGAGCATGTGCCAAAACCTGTGCCCCGATCACCAACGAAAGAAATTCGACTGGTACTTAAAGGGATTCGACGCTCTGATGCATCGAGCAATGGGTGGGAGAGCAGTAGCTGAGAGCCCCCGGCACTATTTGAGCGGATACAACGTGGCCCTAGAATGCTCTCTTCGATGTGTTAGAAACATCTTGTATTTTGAATTTTATTTAAAAGTCTATCCTGGAGAGTACGATTCAAGCCTTGAATGGCCGTTCAGAAAGACTGTCAGGGTTGGACATATTAACAGCACGGACAAAACTTTTACTTTTTTTAGACCAGTAGATATAAATAAAAAGGCACACACCACGTTCGAAAGGCCAGAGGGAAAAGTCCGCCGGGAATCGTTATTCTTTAAAGAGTGGAACCTGGGGTATCTAGAAGATTCTGGTTTTGTTCAAAGTGATGCACTGCATCTGTGCTTTGAGGTCTTGTAATTGAAAGCGTGCTTTCTTACGAACGATAAAGTCAAAATAAGGAAAAAGAAGCTACTAAAATTAAAATTAGTTTCTTTACCCCTCCTTCAATATCGCGGGTTCATTCATAATAGTTTCACAGCTGTCTCGTTTTATTGTTTGCTAAAGGTGAATTGTGTTTCAGGCATAATAAGAAAAATATAAAAATTTAGATCGCGATGTATCAGTATAACCCGTATACTAAATCGCGCAGGTTTTGCTGTTGATTTAAATCGGGCATTTCATGTAAAAAGAAAATTAAAGAAGATAAAAACTATTGATTGACCTGATCATTCTGAATATTTTATCTTTTCTATTTGTGTGACTACACCGTCATCAAGCGAGAAAGTTGCTGATGTGTGGGGATGTATGGGCTCTTTCGAGACAAAAGCGGCGCTCTTCTGGGGCAAAATAAAATTGGTGAGCTTTATCCTTATCTTGCACTCGGTTTTTTTTGGCCACGTTATGTCATAATTGCGAAAAACGGTGCAAAATAGAGAAACAAAATATAACAATCTGCGCATTAGCGCATACGCACAAAGATGCACAGGCGGGCTGTTAAAGGAGAGGTACAGACAAAGAAACGGATTGCATACTACTATGAGGGACCGCCGAACCGCGAAAGGACGCTACTAGTGCCACTAAAAAATCTGCGGTTCAGATTAATGACACTTACCTATCTTGGAGCTTAAATTCATGGTTGCCAGTTATCTGAAGCTTTATGCGAGATCACGGGGAAACGCTCTTCTTTCCTGCACAAATGTTTAAACAGTTCGCGATAGAGCGAAGCAATAATACATAAGCTCGCTAAAACCGAATGTAATGCTGAGGAAGTCTCACTTTTGAAACGTGACGATCGACAGGTGCGTCTGCTCTGCACAAGCACCAAGATGGCGCCACCAATAAAAAAATATTGGTGAACAGAATGCCGATTCTCTAAGCGTATCACATTTAGTGTCTCTAGATGCTACGAGCCATTCCCGTCAATCCAAAGCTGTGAACGCATCACGGAAAGGCGCCGCCCGCGCAATCCTGCTCGTTTTCCAAACGTCACGTGGCACCAAGATGGCATTGGATAGGCTGAGATGACTCGTAGCTTCCTCTGCGGTGCATCGTCAGGGGAAACGAAGCGGAGTGTTCGGTTAGTCGAACCCTACCTTGCCGTCCCTTTATGAGACCTCGTCGCAACTTAGCAGTATTTAAGAACAAAGACAAAAAGCGCTGTACATTTGCGTTCGCGATGCGTGCTCCACGCTGTCCATGTGATTCGTAGCCAAGAGCCAATCCAAAACGTAGTCAGGGCTCCGCACACGCAGTCTATAGGACACGCAGCGCTAACGCAAATTAACGGTGCTTGCGTTTGCTCGCGATGTTCCTAGCGGCACCTTGTGCACAAAGCCGACGGGGGGAAAATTCGGCTGGAAGCTTCGAAGAAATCAGTGGAAGCTGTCTCGACATTGTTTGTTGGTAGGCTTGATTCAAAAGTAGCGTGTAATATAATTGATTCATCCATTAGAGGAAATAAAGTTTGCTCACTACCTGCAAAATAATATCCTGCAGCCCAAAAGTCCCAAAGCGCGACCCAAACCAACGCGTTTTTGTGCGCGTATGGTCGTGCGCTTCCCGGAAATTCCGTATTTCGTGACGTTTTTTCTGTCTCCGGTGCACTTTCTCAGTCACAAGCGCGCGCGTTGGTTGGTACGGTGCGCTTTCGGGCGAGCGGGAAGCGGGATCCGGACATTTCGGTGCAGGGCGTTTCGGTGCAGGGCGTTTCGGTGCAGGGCGTTTCGGTGCAGGGCGTTTCGGTGCAGGGCGTTTCGGTGCAGGGCGTTTCGGTGCAGGGCGTTTCGGTGCAGGGCGTTTCGGTGCAGGGCGTTTCGGTGCAGGGCGTTTCGGTGCAGGGCGCTTTTGTGCAGGGCGTTTCGGTGCAGGGCGTTTCGGTGCAGGGCGTTTCGGTGGAGGGCGTTTCGGTGCAGGGCGTTTCGGTGCAGGGCGTTTCGGTGCAGGGCGTTTCGGTGCAGGGCGTTTCGGTGCAGGGCGTTTTTGTGCAGGGCGTTTTTGTGCAGGGCGTTTCGGTGAAGGGCGTTTCGGTGCACGGTCTTTTCGGTGCACGATCTTTTCGGTGCACGATCTTTTCGGTGCACGATCTTTTCGGTGCACGATCTTTTCGGTGCACGGTCTTTTCGAAGCAAGGTCTTTTCGACGCAAGGTCTTTTCGGTGCACGGACTTTTCGGTGCACGGATTTTCGGTGCACGGACTTTTCGGTGCACGGACGTTTCGGCGCACGGACGTTTCGGCGCACGGACGTTTCGGCGCACGGACTTTTCGGCGCACGGACTTTTCGACGCAAGGTCTTTTCGACGCAAGGTCTTTTCGACGCAAGGTCTTTTCGGTGCAAGGTCTTTTCGGTGCAAGGTCTTTTCGGTGCAAGGTCTTTTCGGTGCACGAACTTTTCGGTGCACGAACTTTTCGGTGCACGAACTTTTCGGTGCACGAACTTTTCGGTGCACGGACTTTTCGGTGCACGGACTTTTCGGTGCACGGACTTTTCGGTGCACGGACTTTTCGGTGCACGGACTTTTCGGTGCACGGACTTTTCGGTGCACGGACTTTTCGGTGCACGGACTTTTCGGTGCACGAACTTTTCGGTGCACGAACTTTTCGGTGCACGAACTTTTCGGTGCACGAACGTTTCGGTGCACGAACGTTTCGGTGCACGGACGTTTCGGTGCACGGACGTTTCGGTGCACGGACGTTTCGGTGCACGGACTTTTCGACGCAAGGTCTTTTCGACGCAAGGTCTTTTCGACGCAAGGTCTTTTCGGCGCAAGGTCTTTTCGGCGCAAGGTCTTTTCGGCGCAAGGTCTTTTCGGTGCACGGACTTTTCGGTGCACGGACTTTTCGGTGCACGGACTTTTCGGTGCACGGACTTTTCGGTGCACGGACTTTTCGGTGCACGGACTTTTCGGTGCACGGACTTTTCGGTGCACGGACTTTTCGGTGCACGGACTTTTCGGTGCACGGACTTTTTGGTGCACGGACTTTTTGGTGCACGGACTTTTTGGTGCACGGACTTTTTGGTGCACGGACTTTTTGGTGCACGGACTTTTTGGTGCACGGACTTTTTGGTGCACGGACTTTTTGGTGCACGGACTTTTTGGTGCACGGACTTTTTGGTGCACGGACTTTTTGGTGCACGGACTTTTTGGTGCACGGACTTTTTGGTGCACGGACTTTTTGGTGCACGGACTTTTTGGTGCACGGACTTTTTGGTGCACGGACTTTTTGGTGCACGGACTTTTTGGTGCACGGACTTTTTGGTGCACGGACTTTTTGGTGCACGGACTTTTTGGTGCACGGACTTTTTGGTGCACGGACTTTTCGGTGCACGGACTTTTCGGTGCACGGACTTTTCGGTGCACGGACTTTTCGGTGCACGGACTTTTCGGTGCACGGACTTTTTGGTGCACGGACTTTTTGGTGCACGGACTTTTTGGTGCACGGACTTTTTGGTGCACGGACTTTTTGGTGCACGGACTTTTTGGTGCACGGACTTTTTGGTGCACGGACTTTTTGGTGCACGGACTTTTTGGTGCACGGACTTTTTGGTGCACGGACTTTTTGGTGCACGGACTTTTTGGTGCACGGACTTTTTGGTGCACGGACTTTTTGGTGCACGGACTTTTTGGTGCACGGACTTTTTGGTGCACGGACTTTTTGGTGCACGGACTTTTTGGTGCACGGACTTTTTGGTGCACGGACTTTTTGGTGCACGGACTTTTTGGTGCACGGACTTTTTGGTGCACGGACTTTTTGGTGCACGGACTTTTTGGTGCACGGACTTTTTGGTGCACGGACTTTTTGGTGCACGGACTTTTTGGTGCACGGACTTTTTGGTGCACGGACTTTTTGGTGCACGGACTTTTTGGTGCACGGACTTTTTGGTGCACGGACTTTTCGGTGCACGGACTTTTCGGTGCACGGACTTTTCGGTGCACGGACTTTTCGGTGCACGGACTTTTCGGTGCACGGACTTTTCGGTGCACGGACTTTTCGGTGCACGGACTTTTCGGTGCACGGACTTTTGGGTGCACGGACTTTTGGGTGCACGGACTTTTGGGTGCACGGACTTTTGGGTGCACGGACTTTTGGGTGCACGGACTTTTGGGTGCACGGACTTTTGGGTGCACGGACTTTTGGGTGCACGGACTTTTGGGTGCACGGACTTTTCGGTGCACGGACTTTTCGGTGCACGGACTTTTCGGTGCACGGACTTTTCGGTGCACGGACTTTTCGGTGCACGGACTTTTCGGTGCACGGACTTTTCGGTGCACGGACTTTTCGGTGCACGGACTTTTCGGTGCACGGACTTTTCGGTGCACGGACTTTTCGGTGCACGGACTTTTCGGTGCACGGACTTTTCGGTGCACGGACTTTTCGGTGCACGGACTTTTCGGTGCACGGACTTTTCGGTGCACGGACTTTTCGGTGCACGGACTTTTCGGTGCACGGACTTTTCGGTGCACGGACTTTTCGGTGCACGGACTTTTCGGTGCACGGACTTTTCGGTGCACGGACTTTTCGGTGCACGGACTTTTCGGTGCACGGACTTTTCGGTGCACGGACTTTTCGGTGCACGGACTTTTCGGTGCACGGACTTTTCGGTGCACGGACTTTTCGGTGCACGGGCTTTTCGGTGCACGGGCTTTTCGGTGCACGGACTTTTTGGTGCACGGACTTTTTGGTGCACGGACTTTTTGGTGCACGGACTTTTTGGTGCACGGACTTTTTGGTGCACGGACTTTTTGGTGCACGGACTTTTTGGTGCACGGACTTTTTGGTGCACGGACTTTTTGGTGCACGGACTTTTTGGTGCACGGACTTTTTGGTGCACGGACTTTTTGGTGCACGGACTTTTTGGTGCACGGACTTTTTGGTGCACGGACTTTTTGGTGCACGGACTTTTTGGTGCACGGACTTTTTGGTGCACGGACTTTTTGGTGCACGGACTTTTTGGTGCACGGACTTTTTGGTGCACGGACTTTTTGGTGCACGGACTTTTTGGTGCACGGACTTTTTGGTGCACGGACTTTTCGGTGCACGGACTTTTCGGTGCACGGACTTTTCGGTGCACGGACTTTTCGGTGCACGGACTTTTCGGTGCACGGACTTTTCGGTGCACGGACTTTTTGGTGCACGGACTTTTTGGTGCACGGACTTTTTGGTGCACGGACTTTTTGGTGCACGGACTTTTTGGTGCACGGACTTTTTGGTGCACGGACTTTTTGGTGCACGGACTTTTTGGTGCACGGACTTTTTGGTGCACGGACTTTTTGGTGCACGGACTTTTTGGTGCACGGACTTTTTGGTGCACGGACTTTTTGGTGCACGGACTTTTTGGTGCACGGACTTTTTGGTGCACGGACTTTTTGGTGCACGGACTTTTTGGTGCACGGACTTTTTGGTGCACGGACTTTTTGGTGCACGGACTTTTTGGTGCACGGACTTTTTGGTGCACGGACTTTTTGGTGCACGGACTTTTTGGTGCACGGACTTTTTGGTGCACGGACTTTTTGGTGCACGGACTTTTTGGTGCACGGACTTTTTGGTGCACGGGCTTTTTGGTGCACGGGCTTTTTGGTGCACGGGCCTTTCGGTGGACGGGCCTTTCGGTGGACGGGCCTTTCGGTGGACGGGCCTTTCGGTGGACGGGCTCTTCGGTGGACGGGCTCTTCGGTGGACGGGCTCTTCGGTGGACGGGCTTTTCGGTGGACGGGCTTTTCGGTGGACGGGCTTTTCGGTGTAAATATGTGCCTTGAATTTTTTTAAAGATAACAATTGAATTTTTGTATTTGTAACTCTTTTCACCTTTTTTTATCAACTTGCAACCTCTCCAAAGACAGCAACAGTTTTAAGCAACGTTCTCGGCTCACAATCTTTTTTTCGGGTTGTGGCCAGAGAATTTTAAGAACTACAGAGTAGCACCAAAACGTACACTGTAAACGACATATTTTTCGCGGGCTCAATATTTCGCGATTTAGGTCAAAGCTGAAGTTTTGGAATAATTCCCGGTTTCTAATTTTCGCGACGCGATGGGATCTCAATATAGATTCCAATGAGTTTACTTTTTAGCGGAATTGTTTGCGGGAGCTATTTTTTGCGAATTGTAGGCGATTTGCGAAATTCTCGGTATTTAAGTCCTCGCGAAAATTAAATCCTTTACAGTATAAGTTTTTGTTATCATTGAAAGTGCCAAGCTGAAACCATGGCTGAGTTGAGAACAAGGCAATGATCAAGCTTTTAAAGTTAAGAAGCAGAGTCACTCGCCAAACATTTCGCGCCAGTAGTTCGATGGAACCATCATGAATGTTGTTTTCTAAAGTTAACTCTTTAAAACAAAACACCAGCCAAACTCACACAAACTTTTGCCACTAAATAAACCACATATAAAAATAAACTTAATTGGAAGTCCTTGTGGACCCGGTCAACTCAACGAAAGCCAATCTATCAAAGAATTCTCGAATTCCAACTTTTCAAATAAGCCGTATATGGTCACTGGACAATTTGCGGAACAGGAAACGCGTCGGGAAGGGCAACCTGCCCCAAGGAAATTTGTTGGGCTACCTGGAGTGGAGTTCGAACTGAAATTGTTCGTTCATTATTGGCCTTTCTTTTGGTTTTTCCTTCAAGTTCCTTTTGTCTTCAACTTGTCTGAAGATTCTGACAGTCTACACTGTATACAAATATGTAGAAAGAGATTTGAAATTTAGGCGTTTGACTGGTCCAAGGAGGACGTAGTTTCCCCCTTAGTCTCAGCTTAGAGGTGAACGGAGTATCGGAGTGGCGGCCGGACCGAATTCCTGCTTCAGCCTTTGAAAGCTGCAGAAAACACGCTTGTTTCCTGCGCGCGCGGTTCTTGCTTGTTAGTGACTGGAAATTGGAATGATTCCAAAGTTATGGCAAATTCCACTGGTCGTTTTGGAGAGCGCCGGGATCGACTTTTCTGGAGCGTCCCTATTTCACTGGGCGACTGTGATCGAGACGGGTATGTTCCGCTCGTCATTTTGGATCAGTTCCCCCTCCAGATATCGACCCGGATCCGAGAAAAGTCGTTCTGCCGATTTCGGCGGATTCAACCGGAAGCCAGCCTGGCCAGTCCTCGGCGCGCACACGTGACTTCCTCTCTCGCCGGGCATCTCGCCTCGGAAGAATTAGTAATGACCGCTCACGTAGTGTCGCCAGTTTTACTGCTGTTGCTGCTTGATGACAGATTGTCGTCAAGTTGCTCGAGCAGCTACTCCTGTAACAGCGGCTCGAGCAGCAGTGACGACGAGGATTGCTTGGATGTCCCGCATAAGGTCTACTACCTTTTCGGGCCTCCGCAGAAGAGGCCAACAATCGAGACGTACTTGGACACCATTCACGAGTATTCCGATCAATAGGCAAATGGGATACGCTGATGCACACCGCTTATCGACACACATCTTTCACATCATGCTTAACTTAGCTCGCGCGTTGAACACGTGTTGTTAGCGCCGCTATTGCGAAAACGTGTGCTTCGAGATCCGGGACCGCTGGAAGGTGAATAACGGGAAGGCTTCCGCCGATCCTGAAGAAGTGGTCATGTTCCACTGGGAACCCGGAGGCGAAGAGACTCCGTTCGGATCGCATGCTCCATCTAGAATCTAGTCTACTGATCCTGGCGCGCTCCAAAACGACCAGTTAGTTCACCATTAGTTAGTGGAAAACGGTAATTTTTTAAGTCGCACACTTCAAAAGACAACTGCTATTGAAACTCGTCAAAATGTAAATGACCAAACAACAACCACAAAAAAAAAACAGTAAACGGGGAAATTTTTATTTGTTTATGTGTATTTTGATCTCCAAAAGTTTGCAATAAAAGTAACATTGAAATTAATCGATTACTTCGGGATAATTTTCCAATTTCTTTTGTGAGATCACTTTTTTAGCGGCCCGCAAGACTTTATAGAAAATAAAAAATATCGTATTTCGATTCCACTAAAAGCGCCGAAATGTCCGTGCACCGAAATGCCCGTGCACCGAAGTGTCCACGCGCCGAAGAGTTCCACACCAAGAAGTCCGCGCACCGAAATGTCCGCGCACCGAAATGTTCGCGCACCGAAATGTCCGCGCACCGAAATGTCCGCGCACCGAAATGTCCGCGCACCGAAAAAGTCCGCGCACCGAAAAAGTCCGCGCACCAAAAAAGTCCGCGCACCAAAAAAGTCCGCGCACCGAAAAGTCTGCACACCGAAAAGTCTGCACACCGAAAGGTCTGCACACCGAAAAGTCCGTGCACCGAAAAGTCTGTGCACCGAAAAGTCCTTGCACCGAAAAGTCCTTGCACCGAAAAGTCCGTACACCAAAAAGTCCGTACACCGAAAAGTCCGTACACCGAAAAGTCCGTGCACCGAAAAGTCCGTGCACCGAAAAGTCCGTGCACCGAAAAGTCCGTGCACCGAAAAGTCCGTGCACCGAAGAGTCCGTGCACCGAAGAGTTCGTGCACCGAAAAGTACATGCACCGAAACGCCCTACACCGAAACGTCCTACAGCGAAAGACTTTACACCGAAAAGTCCTGGACCCGCGGAAAACACCTGCGCCAGACTCGAAGAAACTCGGAGCCTGAACTGGTGCCCTCCGCCGATTGGCCTTGAGAGGATATGGGAGAGGAGCGCCCTAGTACGTCACAGTGCGTTTTTGTGAGGAGTTGAAATCATCCAACTTTCTTATGCGCGCCCAGAAGGCGCAAGGAATCGGCGCGACGTCACGAAATACGGAACTTCCGGGAGCTCCCCCCCCCTTCCCCCGGAACACCCAGCTTGACAGGTTGCCTTCTCAAAAATGAAAATGGGAAGGAGGCTGTGGGGGGGGGGGGGGGGGCGGGGGGGGGGGGGGGGGGGGTTCCTAAGGGCCTGTAAAGGTGGTCGCAGTTTGGCGCGCTGCCAAGACGGACGTGCTGAACCTATATAGTTTTTCCACAGCGGGCAGTGTTGCCAGATTGGGCTATATATAGCCATATTGGGCTACATTTTTTTCTAGTTGGCGTCAAAATTTCGTGGTTGGCTATGTGGCTATTTTGGGCTATTTCTAAGAATGCGGCGAACTTTTGTCGAACCTCAGATTCGACGCCGAACTTTGAGGTTCGGTTAGTTGGAACTTTTTGGAACTTTTAATCAGTTTCGAAACAAAAAAGTTTCTCCTTTGGCTAGTCGACAGGAGGGAGAGGAAGGAGAAAGGCTTCAAACTTCTACAGACTTTGGGGTTTTCGCATGACGCAGTGAAGCAATGCTTGCAGAGTTCAAGCGGTCTTCCTACAGCGCAGTGGAGCAAACCGAACAGATCGCACTATTACCACAGGCCCGGTAGCAGGCCTTCAACCCGGACGCATATGGCTCTGTCCGGACGTAGTCTGAATTCTCCAAATGCTGCTTTGGTGCCCATTGTGAGAATCCTTAGGCACCCAGGTTTGTAAAAATGAGAAGTCCGCAGTTTCACAGCTAAACAATTGACTACCTTCCAGTCGTTGCTCACCCCAAGAAAGGACAACACAATCAGAAATAGCGTGAACATGAATGGGTGACACTAATATTCTTCACAAAGAAAAAGAGACAGGGGAGATATTAGAAAGGATCTGAGATATTGGGGTTCTGGTTTGAAACGCTTAGTGTTATGACTGTTCTGATTCTGTACTTTGTTCCTTCATGGTATGATCATATCTCCCGGGCTTCACAATAAAGCTGTCTTTGTGTGTTTTGTACTTCTGAAAACCTACGAAGGAAGGACGAGTTTTGTACGGATATTCATCATTCCGAAGCTTTTCTTGAGACATTCGCAAGTAATATAATGTACACAAAAGGTGGTGCATCTGAGGGTTGAAACAGAGATTGTAACATGTATTGTATGAGCGTGAGAACTTATCAATATAAGGCTTAAAATTTATTGTTTTAGTCTTGGCTATTTTGGGCTATATTTTTTTTAAGGCTTTGGCTCTATTTGGGCTATACCTCCCAGTCGTTTGGCGGTTTTTTCGTGGGACCATCTGGCAACACTGACAGCGGGCGAGGTTGCGCCCTTCCCAAGGTGGGTCATTGCCCGCAAGTCTTCAACCTAACCCAAAGGTCGGGGCATCCAGACACGCACACCTACAGAACTAGCACAACCCCTAAGTGCACTTGTCAACGGACAGGCCGTTTCGTAAACTGGACGAACTGCTGTGGACGCGCATCTCGGGCACAGGCCACGACGGTGGAGACCGTGAATCATGTGTTTGTGGGCGCTGGCTGCGGGGTGTCCCGATCTCGACAGAAATTTACGCGTTAGCGCAGCATCGGGTTAACCCCCCGGAATGGTCGCCGCATTCCTAGCTATCTGGTGTGATCTTTCGCTACGCTTCTGTTCTCGAGCCCCATGTGTGTTGTGCCTGGTAAATTATCCGTTTATCTTTTGTTCTTTTTTTTAACGTACCTAGTGCTTACACACCGAGGGTGGTTTTCCTCGTGAGGCACGTTCAGGTCATTCTCGCTGGAATCATCGAACTCAGTTTATTTTCTCCGACTATAAACGAACCAGGGCTCGTGTCTCGATGTTTGGGCTCTAGCCGTGGGACAAGTCCTTGGGAGCTGAACTTTTGGCTTCCTGATGCGGGTGGGTTTTCCCGTTCGATTAGTTGAGAGTGCATCGGGGCCTGCGCCCAATGGGATTCTAACTAGGCTCTGATAGGATGGGACAGATTTCGGCGCACTCTCAGTCTCAACCCCCGGCAGGACGGAAAACCGTCGAGTTTGAACGGCCCGAGCGTCCCAGTAGTTCTTTCCCACGGTTAACTGCTTTACCATTGTCGTGCGCGACAGCCCGTGCTCTGCGGATCAGCCGCCTACGTCATTGTGCGCGAGAGGACACTTGATGCCGAGGCGTCAGTTTTCAATATTTGTACTGTCCTCGTGTAATTTTTTCGCGCATCGGTAAAGTTCTTCGTTTGTTATATTCATTACAACTTCGCCTCCAAGTCCGTTAACTCTCCGCCGTCGGCTACAACAATAAGAATTGAACTCCACCCAGCATCCGAACCCCATCTTCCACGATCACCCCCGGCCCTCACGGTAAACACCCTCCAAGGTGCCCATCGAGGTCCGAGTCCAAAACAACCTGATCTCTACTGCGATGGCTGGATGGCTAAGTTACGGTACTGCCTGGGACGACACCCTTTTCGCGGTACTGGGCTTTTCTAACTCTGCATCATGGAGACGTCGTCAGTACAGTCTAAGGCACAGTCTTGTTTTTTCTAAAGCGATGGCTTTGCCGGCGACACTTTGCAGAGAATACGACCTCGTGGGGTGTCGTCGCCGTTACGAAACAAACCCCTATCTCCGTTCCTGGCGCGGAACGAGGGAAGTCGGGTTTTCCCGTCGGCCGCGCAGCGCGGAGAAAGAAGAGAGGGGAGCCTGGGCATCCCGCCAGTAAAAATGCGACGAAAGGAGTCTTCCGTGTAGTCTGCTCGAAACATTTGTTTTCAAACATTACTCGCGTTACGCGGAATCCCACTTTGGAAGTATACAGTTGCTACGCGTAATGCTGGATGGTTTTAGAAACTTTCGCCGCTCTTCCCCACTTTCTTCGCTGATCACAGAGCACTGGCGGCGGTCGTCATTGGCATGGACGGCGCCAACCACGATGGATATGAGAATTAACCTAGTCTCACTTCTGTCCCCAGGTACGGGGCGGCGCCATTCCACCCGCATTGCGCGACCGTGAAACAGCTATCGCTTTCGTTTCTTCGCACATTGTGAAAGAAAAATACGACTTTTTTAATGTGCCGTTTAATATTACTGTAAACGTTATGCTTTCCCTGTAGCCGCCGGCTCCGGCGGCTTGAAGTACCTTTAACACCACGGTGGCGTGAGTTTTATGCATACCTCGCCAAACCTCACTCGTGAGGGCCCTCACTCACCCTCATCATCACAGGTGAGGTTAGGGTGAGCGAGTTTCTGAACCAGAAAAATTCATGAGCGTGAGAGTGAGTGAGGACCGTGAGGGCTGGGAGGACCGTGGGTGTGTGACGGGTGTGAGTGCTTGAGGGCCGTCAGGACGGTGAGGGTCATGAGGGCGGTGAGGGCGGTGAGTGCGTAAAGCGCGATACAAACCACGCTTCTTTTTGCGCCTGTAGGTCGTGCGGCTGCGGATGTGACGTATTTTCGTGACGTCGCGCCGCTTCTTCGCTCCTTCCGGGCGCGCATAAAAAAGTTGGTTGATTTCAACTTCTTTCTCAACGCGCACAAAAACGCGCGGTGACGTAGTAGGACGCTCCTGTGTCCCGGCCAATCGGTGGAGGGCAAGCTAGTTCCGGCTCCGCGTTTCTCGTTGGTTTCTTGCCGTCTGGCTGCCCTCTCCTCCCTCCCTTTTATTCTCTTCCAACATGACAACGCGATCTCTCTCTCTCTCCTTCTCTCGCCGTCTGGCCGGCCAGTCTGTCGCAGTTGCACTTTGCTTGTGAGCTCGTGCCTGCGTGCGCGCGTGCGCGCTCGCCCGAAGTTTCGCCCGTTTAAACCAAAGCGCACGGTTCTGACTCGGGAAGCGCGCCCGGAAACAGCAAAAACACTACGAAATGCGTTACATCCGCAGCCGCACGACCTACAGGCGCAAAAAGAAGCGTTGGTTTGGATCGCGCTTAAGGGACGTGAGTGCGTGAAGGACGTGAGTGTGTGAGGGGCGTGAGTGCGTGAGGAGTACGAGTGCGTGGGGGCCATGAGTGCGTGAGGGACGTGAGGGACGTGAGGGACGTGAGGGGCGTGAGGGGCGTGAGGGGCGTGAGGATTATGAGTGCGTCAGGGCCGTGAGTGCGTCAGGAGTATGAGGGCGGTGTGCGTGAGGGTCGTCAGGGGCGTGAGGGCAATGAGTGCATGAGGCGTATGAGGGCGGCGAGTGCGTGAGGGGCGTAAGTGCCTGAGGGGCGTAAGTGCCTGAGGGGCGTAAGGGCCATAAGTGCGTGATGGGTATGAGGGCCGGGAGGGTGGTGAGGGCCATGAGTGCATGAGGGGTGTGAGAGCCGTGAGGTTCAGTGAGGGTGAGTGAAGGGCTGAAGGTGGGTGTGACTGTGAGGATCAAATTGAGTGAGGGGCTGAAGGTGAGCGTAGCTCTGAGGGTGAGGGTGAGCGAGGGGCTTAGGTGAGTGTGGCTAATGCCGACCTCCCGGTTTTATGGCCTCAGTCAACAGCATAACTGATGCCGACCGACTAGCGACACAAGGCTGCTTTAAAACTGTGATATGGACATTTTCTTGGAGCCCGTCGGCGCCAGAGTCGGGCACGTTTCTGTGTTCAGATTCCGCCTTTGCGTCTTGGAGGGGACCCTCAGGCAATCCGTCAGCCCGTACGGAAAGGTCAAGGGCATCTCCTACGTGACCTTCGGAGACCGCCTTAGGAGGCAACGCTAGGAGACATAAATATAAAATTAGGCTATGGACAGCAAAGCTTTATATACCCTACGATAAAGCAGCCTTTGTCAGTTTTAGGAAATGTCTCCTTGGAGCCGATGTCGTGCGGCAAAGCACCTATAACGAAGACAAGCTTGCTCAAAATAAGTGAACAGTTGTTGTCGTTTTTCTGTTTGAGAGATCATGAGTTACTCAACGTTTTGCCATCACAGGTTGGTTCAAGTCACTGCAAATGGTTAAGAAGTGTTTAAGGGAAATCACAGGTTGAGTTGTCTTTATTTACTACCAATTTTACCACATTGAGACATGTATGAGCCGTGTTTCTTCATTGTGACAAGCTGCAGTGATGCCAAAGCATACGTTTGTTACTCATTCGTAAAGTAATTTATAAATGATACTTTTGATACATTTTTCATCATTTTATATGGTTTTTGCTTGTTGGCATATAATTTGTGAACGAGTGTTTAAAACGTGTTCATTTGATTTGTTTCGCAAAAATGTTTGAAAGGAAATCCTTTATTGTAACATTTAACGTTATGCGCACGTGTTGTAAAGCTTTCACAAATGAAACAGAAAGAAATATTACTACGTCTATGCTTCGGTGCAAAATATACAACCACAGAAAAGGCAATCTCCAAGTTTCAATGTGCTAAATTTTATATCTGGGAAAGTAAATTAGCAGCGGTGTTCGCATAACAGCTGATAACTCCTGCCAAGAACATATATATTTTGCATAAATAAAAAATATATATATATATATGACTCGGACCATCGTTGCACAACAGAAATGGCAAAATTACTTTCAAAAAGTAATTAAATTGCATTACTAATTGCTGTTTTAAAAGCTGCTAAAATGTAATTAAACTACATTACAAATTCCGCATTACTAAAAGTAATGACACTACATTGCTATTACTTTCCAAAAGTAATAAAATTATTTCGACGTTACTTTTCGATACCCTGAGGCAGTAATTTGTGTTCATTTTATTTAGAGTATATGTACCAAAACTCAGGTCTTCCTGTTTACACGGGAAGAGCCATATACGCCACAGAGTGAACTATACTTAACAGTTGTTTTGCTGGCAGACGCGACATAAGTGTTAAACATGACGAATAGCTTCTTCTTTAGATATGGCTCAAAGGTAGTCAACTCATCGGTTTCTCTGTTCGTTTAACGTTGAAGGTTCTTAGTCAAAGGATGATATGTTTTCGTTTTTCCGATTTAGAAAAAGTTATAATCCGTGTTAGTACGCTAAAATCGGGCAATAGGAGCTCGTTCTTACCAGGAACTGTCACGTGAAGCGTCTCCTTTCCCCCTCAGAAGCAATATAATCCTTTTCGTCCAAAAGCACCATTCTTTAAAGGGACCATGAAATGATTTTAAAATCGAATTTCATCCACCGCCCGTCGTAAAAGATGTGAAAAGAAACACAAAAATAGGGAGGCAAAAATATTATTCGCTACAGAACTTTTAAAAGAAAACTGGACTCTATTGCGCCTTCTTTCCTTCGAAAGCTCTCTGCCTTTTCACTGCGATGCATCCGCGGAAACGGAGCACGTCAGCCGAATCCACGTCGCCCATTGGGTAAGAGCCTACCTCACCAGCACCGCGATCGTAAACAATAAATAGCCGGCGAATGTTTCCTAAAAGTTTTGTTAAATATTATTCAGATCCACATTTTGTAGCATAATTAGAGATGTGACGAAAATTGCCAAGTTTGATAATGCTGAGAGCCAAGCGCCATCTATCGTGTGGTAAACAAAGCAGGGGCGGTATGGCCGACGGGCCGACAGCGTTGGGCTCAGTTGCTTGTCCGCGACGTGTTCTTGCGCGTCCCGACTTCAAGCAGCAAGAAAAAAGTACTTGAAACAAACCACGACGAAAAAGAACGCTGGATTCACAAACACACGAGAAAAGCCAGAACGGCCACGAATTCACCGACCCGCGACCAAGCGAACATGGCAGATAAGCCTAGCAGCTAGCACTCTGAAGCAGGCACTCCGACTCCGGCGCAGCGTTGCTTCGACGGTACTTGGCCAGGACCGTCTGCCCACGACCGGCTGGCGTGCTGAATGGAATATGCCCGCGCGACCCTTGTGGACCCTTACCGTATTCTGATCGCTGACCTCAATTTTAGATTAAGAGATGAGGTCAATCTCTTCCCCTTGGTTTCCGAGGCAGTGTTGACGAACACTGTCGTTAAAAAGGGA
Source organism: Ixodes scapularis (assembly GCF_016920785.2). Taxonomy (NCBI): domain Eukaryota; kingdom Metazoa; phylum Arthropoda; class Arachnida; order Ixodida; family Ixodidae; genus Ixodes; species Ixodes scapularis. The sequence continues at coordinate 48,776,563 of NW_024609881.1, read as the reverse complement.
CTCTCGTCGATTCTATCTTCTTGTTTTGTGTGATAATAGAGCTCAAATAAACGCCGTATAGATTACCTTCGTAACACGGTATGTACACTTTGTTATTAGTACGCCATTTTTATTCTGACAGACTGCACGTCACTGTCGAGCTATAACAATTCGTGGGAGCTACGTGCAATGCCGGTCCAACCTTCCTTTGCCGAGTGTCGCGTCAGTATCGAGTTGCAATCGTAAACGATCGGTCCCGAAGCGCTTACCAACAGCGCGAATACAGCACTTCGATCAAACGCGCGCGTCCGCTCCGAACGTGAACAGGCATTTACGTGGCTCTTGCTGACACTCTCGTAGTTCAAACGTATCTTTTTTAACGTCGGCTCGCCCCTGCATCTCCGAGGCCGCGAAAAACGCCGCGGCCATTTGTCTCTATCTGCGTCGCTTTGCAAACGACTGACACGGGCCGCCTTTTACCAACAATGACAGTTGAATTGACTTCTGGAGTCCACCGGAAGACTCGCCGCACTTCCCAACAGGCATATCGGCGTATGGGACTAGTCCCATGCTGTCGCTGTAGCGCAACATATCTAATTGAATCTCGCTCAGCTGCGATGTGTCTATGGCTATCGCGGCGATGAGAGGCGCCGATCCAGAGAATACATTGGTGACATCCGCTCTATCAGCGCAGTAAAACCTACCGCCACACCGCCAACTCGCCGCCGCCAACTGCCGCTAACGCTCCTATTCTCCTACTGCCGAGAGAACTTCCGGTTCCGGAAACAGGGCACGTCACGACCGTCAAAATTACGCCGCTGCTTGTTTTGCGGTCAGTTGGAGAGAAAGAAAAAGTTGACATTTTATTAATTTTTTGTGTAGAAGTCAGAGTGTCGAACCGAAATTTTTATCGGTTCGTTTCCGGTTCGGGTTCACGGCTTTCGGTTTGGTTCCGGTTCAGTTCCGGGGAGCAAAAAATAACGGTTCAAACCGGTTCAAACCGGTTCGAACCGGTTCGAACCGGTTTGAACCGCTAAATTGAGAATATATTTTTCGCGTTGTTCTTGCAATATACCCTATTCACGCCGTGAAACGATTAACTATATCATTTCTTCGATCGTCCGTGAAATTTACTTTTGTTTTTAGGTACCAAATATATGAAATTCAGTTATTTAATTTCGACGGAAGAGTAGAAAAAACTCTACATTAACATACATAACGTCATGTCCATACGACTCCACATCCCTTTGTTTACCAGTGGCATATATTTTACCTGAATAAAAATGTTTAAGTACAAGAGTAAAGGGTTGAGCTAGTTGGTACATACCTGTAAATAGATCAGCTTTAAATTTACAACTATACTGTATTTTATTGTGCTTTCTTCGTGTTTAAGTAAAATTCTAATGTTCAAGCTGATCTATTTACACGGTATAAAATGTTGTCGCAAAGTGTGGTAGGTCGCCTAAAATACACGTGATTAATAGAACTTTGAGTCGCAGTGTTAAAAATGAAATCGTGATTGTGTCCTTGAACTAAGGAAATAATTACATCACATAAAATTATGAAATGAGCACCTCGTGCTCATGCTAATTATGAAATAAGGCTTACGAAATACACTTCTCAATATATTTGTATATGATGACGACACAACTGAGCTAAAAGCAATGAAATATTTAGTATGTAACAAAAGTTTTAGGATAATTCCTTCCAGACTATTTTTTATAGAAACACCGAGCGGCAATACAAATGCTTGTTGTTCTAACCAAACATTGTTTACACTCAGCACCGCATGCATGCCACTAATCATGCAGCAAGAAGTAATCGCAATTGTTCACTTTAATCTATACGCACCTTCGCACTCAGATCGAATCTGGCCCAAAATAGCACTTGCCCAAGTGAAAATTTTCTTATGCAGAATAAGCTGGCATAGCCTGGCTGTTAAAGTTTGTTCTTGACAAGATGCCGGTCAATTTAATTTGCAAATGAGCATCACCTTTGCTAACTGATGATTTTGACACTGTCGCAGAAAAGCCGATGTCGGTGGCGTGACTGGAAAATTCTGATTGGTCGATAGGTTCATGACGTCAGAGCTACATACCCTCGCGCAAGAATTTCAAGCAACCAACAATGCTCACGTGAAACGAGACATCACGCGTGGAATGAGAGTGATTAAAACATGACATGTAATGCGAATTAAAGGTCGCCGTATGCCTCAAATGATTTCACCTTTGAAAGTAATTATTTTGCCTTAAAAAATATAATTAAGAATTTTAGGCGGGATTCGAACCCACGACCCTTTAGTTGCGAGTCAGACGCTTTTCACTAGGAACGGCCCGAGCGTCTGGCACGACAAGAAAGTGCTTTTTGGTCAGAGCGTTTTTGCAAGAAAAGTAGTCTCCGGAGTCACGCGTTTTCATCTGCGCCAAAGATGCACGGAAGAGGAGCCTTTACAACACAGTATGTTTTTAAACCCCCCCCCCCCCCACACACACACGCACGCACTTCTTTATACAGCGGAGCTGTTAAGGGCCAGTTTCCCCAGTGTCGTGTCCGTCAGCAAACAAATGATGACACTAAACTCTGGACAGCTACCGCCATCTATAAATGACGAATGCAACCAGACAACCGGCTTGCCTATTGTCTGCTTGCCGCCGTTCCGCATAGATGGCGGCAACTTCTCCAGCCTTTCCACTCTGGCTTGCCGACTTGCGGCCGGCCATTACTTCATTTACACGATAGTACAGCTTAGCTGGTATTCCTTCTTCACCAGAGTGGAAAGGCTGAAAGTATTCCTGAGGAATTGCCTCCTCCGTTGGTGTGTGGTCATTCGATAATTTTATGTGGCACTTGTTAACCGCAACCCTTCATTGCTTTTATTTTGCACCCCGTGAAGCTTAGATGGGTCATAAAACGACATCGGGTTGGAATGTTCATGACTTTTCCGAGGCGTACTGGTCCTCTGGCCCAAGTATACTCGCACAGGCCGCCACTAATTCAGAAACTTCTTTGTCGAAAATTAAATGAGACTATTTTTTTTAGTCTTGCCATCCCAAAGATTGATGTCGCAATTGTAGGATCAAAATCATCCGCCTGACCACAGTCGAGCGCGGCTCATGGATTGGACAGGAGGACTGCGTGAGCACCGTACATCGGCTCGTAACAATCAATGTCTTGGCAGACACTTGGGTAGTGTCTCTTGTCCAACGACTGCGGTGATGAGAATAGCCGAACTCAAACAATGCCTGCAGCTCCCCAGCACGCGTTTTCTTTCTTTCCGATTCCAGCGAGGGGGGTATGAATAACGTTGGCGGAAGATAGGCACCAGGCCACGTGGCCGCTTCTGGCTCCAAGTTGAGGGGATGAACGATGCTCATATTTCTCGCATTTTTTGGCGACTGCCATTGCCTAGAAAAAATAGCAAAGCCAAGTTCAAGCAGATATTAACGTTAGAGAGTGATCCTGAGTATAGTATTTAGTGATGTATAGAAATATTATTATAGCTCCTTTAAGCAAAGTACAGAGGGAGTCGAAGCTTGGGCAATAACTTGAGAACGACGCTCGTGTGAGACTTACAGCGACTGCCAACGTTCGGCTGCCTCTCTGAGGTCACTAAAATATCCTTTTTTTTTAGTATTCCTTCCGTACACACGTGCTTGTATGTAACGTCATATTAATAAGTCGTATTTAGTAATTTCAGTGCTTCTATTCTCAGGGACATCTTTCGGATGCAGTTCAGCAACAACGAAAAACTATTTGGGTGCCTCAATATTGTAAAATAGGTCTTGCAACATTTTTTCTTGTACTTTCAATAAATAGTGTTCAGAAATAACCTATAATGTTGATAGCTTGCGGAAACATCCATTAGTTTTCCTCTAATAGCAGATGCAGAAAAAATAAAGGAAAGAGACAACTGTCGATATCTCCTCAACTCACAATTTAAACAAGCGGTCACGTGTTTTGATACCGCCAGTGTTCATCACAGTCATGCTCTAGACGGCTAGGGTTTGGAAAGCAAAAGCTTGGGCTGAGCTTCAGATATTGTTAGAATTGAGCTATTACCATACGTAATTGACATAAGCCGTTACCTGAATTTTTAGCGGTGCTGATTGCCATGAACCCGAGCACTCGACTAGAGGTTGTGAAAATCGCTTACGTCACGGTGTCACGTGACTCTCGGTGCGAAATCGTGATGTCATGTTACGTCATGGTGCCAACAATGTTAATACATCTAGTGACTTCCTCAAACTAAATTGAGTTGACGCAGTGAGTCACATGACATCACAAGGTCACATTTATTGACACCATGACGTCACGTGACATCGTGGCACATGGTTAATTATAGTGCCATGAAAACCCACAACTTACGATACTTTTCAATTCTGTATATGACGATTTGATCCATAGATCCATACAGCCGCCAATTTTTTATTCCCATAAGTTCATTTTTTGATACTAAAAAAAAATAAAAAAAGAAGTATTACCTTGAACCGTTTTGAACCGGTTACCACTATATTTTTTTCCGGTTCGGCTCCGGTTCAGTTCCATGATGGCGGCAAAGATTTCGGTTCGGTTCAGTTCGGGTTCGGCTAAAAATAACGGTTCTGTTCCGGTTTTCGGTTCGGTTCGGTTCCGGTTCGACACCCTGATTGAGATAAGGAAGTCTCAGAGATGCAGTATCAGCAATAGCCCTTGCTGACGCTTTAAACGTTTGTTCCTGAGTGGAAGTCCAGGTCCATCGAACCTCCCGGCGTAATAGCTGGTGAAGGGGCCGGGACAAATCAGCGCAGTTGGGAATAAACTCGCGGTAGAATCCCACCATGCCAAGGTACCGTTGTAATTTTTTTTTGTCTCGTGGTAACACGATGATGGAGGACGAGAAATTCTATAATTGCTCCGTGCTTCTCTTCTTGCGGCTGGAGTAATCCTTGGTCAACCACGAACCCAAGAAGCTCCACTTTGGGTGATGCAAGTTGCACTTTTCACGGGTCAATTGTGAGATCAGCTTCACTCATGCGCTTCAGGACGACCTGCAAATGGTAAAGGTGGTCTTCGATAGTATTAGAAAACACTACTACGTCGTCCATGTAGGCCATTGCATAGTTAAACTTTGCATCACCCAAGACTGTATTCATAAGCCCCTGGAAGCTCGCAGGGGAGTTAGATAGGCCGAAGGGTAGTCGGACAAATTGAAACAAACCCCTGGGGCAAACAAATGCTGTCTGGAGGACGTCATCTCTTGCTACGGGAATTTGCAAAAATCCTCTACTACAGTCGAGGGTTGCAAGTATCCGCGCAGACCCCAGTGCATATAAAACAGACGAGACTGGTGAAAAGGGGTATGCATCTTGCTTCGTGACCGCATTCAGAGGACGGTAATCTACGCCGAGGCGTGCCGTGCCGTCTTTCTTGGGGGACGGACGGCTCCGGTCCACGTTGGGCGACAAAGTGGAGACTCAAGAACTGAAAACCGTTCCGCTGGTGTCCACACCCGTTCTAACCCGCGCTCGTCCTGAGCGCACGCTAGCTTGACCTCCTCACGAGCCATCTTTATTCTCTTCCTTTCGATAAATCCCCACAAAATCGACACGAGACCTGCCGCGGATCTTTCAGTATTGTCTCCAGCAAATCGCTTAATTAGACCGTAACATAGTTTGTTCTGCCCAAATTTTTGCTACGATTTAATATTAGTAAAACGTAGTAGAACGCAATATTACCTATTACAAAAAAGAAGTGAATTATAACATTTTAATTACCGTAGCTCATTAACTACCCAGGTATAGGCTCTTCTGCCTGCGGTAACACAATGCCGGTGAGTTCTCTACTACGCGAGCGTTGCTGTATCCACCACAAGTTTATTACTTCTTCTATTGCTGGGAGAAGCACTTTGGGTAACACCCTCGACCACTCGATCTGGAAGACCCCCCGCACGTACCTTCGACGAGAGACCGCCGCCAGGCGGCGCCCACACGCGGTCCTTATTAGAGTTCCTGTATAGGCTCCCTTAGGTAGCTATACAGGAACTCTAGTCCTTATTATGTGCGGCACGGGCAGTGCCCGCAGCATACCGCCGTGCGTCTTCTGCTACGGGCGCACGGTCAGAGGCATGGATCTGGACGACGCAAGCCCGTTTCCGGCCGAGCTAGACCCTCCTTATTAAATGTTTGATGTTTTTGTTGTCGTTCCTTCTTACTAAACGTTGTCTTGTATGATTTCACACGCGTGGAAATTCAGCATATTAAGTGGGCTGCTTCCGTAATCTTAGTGCGGTGGTTTGTAGAACATTTGTTCCTACATATTTTTTTTTATCTCGCACAATCCATTGCTTTCATAAAACGATGAATATTGATTGGAGCTGAGGGTTTATTAACAAATTATCCCGACTGATTGCCACCCCCTTAATAGACTAATCAATCGATAAATCCGTTAATTGTTTATTCTCCAGTCATATTACACGAAAGACGTTAAAACAACATATTTTTTTTTTACTATGTCATAAATGGCATATTGCATTCCCATTTTAAACTTCACGTTGTCACGCCTACAGATATATGAACACGGGAAGCATCTTAAAGTAAAGTCATTCTTAAGTTAATATTTAAACAGTATAATCACCCTCGATGACATTCACAGGTATTCTGAAGTGGGTTACCGTGCAAGCCTGTGTTCTAAAGGGAATAGTAAGGAATATTAAAGGAGGCTTTTTTTTTTTTAATTGTCTGACCTTGTCTAGCACGACATTCAGATTAAACTGCGAAAATAAATGGTTCAATTAAAGCACCATTCGAATAGTCTGAAGGTTATTCGATGAACTGCCCACCTCCAATTTCCGTCAGGGGAGAGCGGAGAGTGACCGGAAAGTCTCGTGAGAGTCGGTAGCCCTCATCAACAAAAGAGTGTCACTGCGGCCGTTGCCGTCTGTGTCGTGTTGCGGGTTGTTTTTGGAGTAGCAGAGTCTACTATGCTTGAACAGAAGATTATTTAGACATGCATTTATAATATTAGCCTCTTGACATCCGCGGCCCCCACCGAGAAAACTGAAGCGGGTAAACCCGCACAACCTAGAAGCGCCTCTAATAACACGCACGCTACTGCATTAATCAGTCACACTCGTTTGTTCCACTCGCGGAACATATATTACAACAGTTTGTTTCACACTTTTCAGTTGTCCCGCTTACGAGCAGTTTGCGGATGATAACTGGAAGAGGAACTTTCTCCTCATCGCAAAGTTGCAGATTTGTTCCGACTCCGAAAAACATACCCACACAAGGGCACAGTTAAGGGAAACATTGACTGCAGCAAAGCTCAATAGCACGGTAATTTCCAATACGGCACTAACTGCTCTTTATGCTAAGTATATGTAATACTGCAAAAACTAAAAGTTAAAAACAAATTTACATACAACCCGCCATTTCGCAGCCCACAGTATCAATATTATTTTATCCGGGCTCGAATTCGTTGTTTTGTTGAATTCGCACGCTGGTGAACCGATGCATATCTGTTAAAAGAAACAAATATTGAACATAAATAGTGAAGTTCACCCGGGGACAGGCATACGTCGTGGTGGTGCGTGCTTCCCAACGCCTGCCCAGAGTAGACGATGCATCCACACGAGCAATTACTTCAATTTAGGCCGTGCCCTGGTAACACGATTCGATCTTTACTGAAGCACCGAACAGTACCGCATCATTTTCCGCTGAAATTGTTTTTCCACTGAAACCATGCGAAAAAATCAACGAGGTAGAGGGGCTTAGTGATAAACCGGAAGTTCGGAAGTGGCACCCCCCCGGTTGCCGCCATATTTTACGCAAATGTGACCACTCGTCACGTGACCTTCCAAGAGCCGTGACGTCACAGGTAGATGGCAGCGCCCAGAGCTGGTGGATGTGAGTTTGTTCGGTGCGCGGTAGCCGTGATGTGCAGCTGCTTTCCGACGACTTCAGGCTTCTCCGTGCTCGCTGACGCAGGTATAATGTGAAAATATGAAGGAATGAGACTTTATACCGTTTTTGCGCAAGATCGCTCTGGATCATCTGGATATTAACGCCTGTGAGACAGCATCAGCTCTGCATCGCCGTACCGGTGCTTGGATTCCGGGATGTGTCCGAGGATCGATAGAACTTTGAGTGCTTTTAACATGAAATTTTCGCATTCTCTTAGCTTTGTTTGAACGTTGAAATATCTGAAAATCTACGCGAAATGTATACGTCGCGTTAGGGCCTAAGGGAAGTTGTTTCAGCCCTCCGTCACCGAACAACCATAGCAACTTTTAGCGAGGAAGCTCCTGCGATTTTAACCTTTTGTGCTAATCCACGATTCTACATTCGATCGCTTTTCTTCCTTTTTTTTTGTGTGTGTGTGTGTGTGTGAGTGCGAATTGCACCCTTATTTTCAGCTACGAGGTTGGCGTTTTATTGAGTATGGGGAAGAATAAATCGTTGCAGGCACCTGCTTCAAAGCTATTCGACTTGCTATAAGAACAACTGTTTTGGTGCATGCATAGATTAACTGCGCATTTTTTCTGTTTTGTAGGATTTATTGCAGCTATACTCTTTTCCATCAAGAGTGCATTGTATTAGTCGGTCAATGATTTAATTGTTCTAATTACCTGGATAAGATGATTCATATTTGTGTTCATCCCTTGCCTGGGGAGCAGTCTTGTTGAAAAATGTTGACTACCATTCCTTTCGGTCTCTTCAATAGACTCTTTTTAAAAGTGTGGGCTGTCTATACTTCGCATCACCGTAACTTGGAAAAGGCCAACCACCACAGCCCCCTCGAGCCAATCAGAGAGACGGAGCGAAGGTGTGTGACAAATCTGTGCAGACGAGCACTCTGGTGATATGCTGTCATGTGCCTCTCTCCAATGTGTGTATTGACTCACCGAGACCGTAGCCTTTGCCGTCTGCCAAATTCTGATGAAACAAATTACAGTAGCTACTACTGTAATTACCCCAGGCTTTCATACTTTGGGTATTTGTTCGACAAGAATGTTATGTCCGCCATCCCTTTGAATTCGGCTCAGCACCTATTGGACTCGAATGCTGCATTGGCGTTCGACGTGAACTGGGGCCCATTCGAGTGCTTTGCGCCGAAAAAAATGGTGACGGTTGTGTTGCTTGATAAGGTTCTGCAAATGGTCTATTGTGTCATACATATAGGAAGTGTCATGCTATATAACAATGCATCAACACATACTATTAAACTATATGCTCAGAGGTGTGTTTGTTTTTCCAATTAACAAGTGTGCTTTAATGCTATTATCATGTGTGTAGTTTTAAGTATCCTCTCTGCATTGCCTACGAAGGCCCCTGGAAGGAATAAATTAATAAATAATATTTTCATATCACTGGAGTTGGTTTTCGGATGCACCACATGTTCAGGAAAGGTTGAACGAATGCAGCCCCTTGCAAGAAGTCAGCCAGTCTGGTATGACCCCTTAATTAATATTGAAGGGTCAGAGAAGCGAGTGTCCTCGTAAGGTCCAGAGCGTGCAATGGACACAATTCTTGGTGTGTAGACTCTCAAGGCATGAAGGCAAGCGGAAATATGTTTATCTGGCTAGTGTATCAAATATGTTTATTTCCACTTGATTACATAATTATTGATTCTTAGTAAATGGTTCCATAACGAGTTCTTTCTGCGACAGTCTCGTGTCAGGCGTTCAGTCGTAGTACGTGTGGACCTCGTTGTCGGATGACGTTCCTGGCACGTCGGTGTTCAGTTTGGTCGAGTGGCAACTTTGACCGACTGATGCTGTCTTGTAATCATACGTCATGTGCACTGAAGCTGCAGGGCTGGCTTCTAATCCGAAAAATTTCCTGGTAGTTTTCGGCATCAATGTAGCAAGCTCGGGCATGTATTGCTTACGTGGCTGTGCCTTTTGCTGTACTGTTGACTTGAAAGCTGGCAACAATTTTTGTTTGCTATCCAAGTCTGGTGATGCTTGCAGTTCACTTTTGAGAGCAACCAACCATTCTATTCCTTCAAGTCACTCAGGGGCATTCTCCTTCAAAGTTGGAACTTGTGTGCTTCGTGGAGTGGACACAGAAAATTGGTGTCAGCAAATTTTTAGGTATTGTCCTTGGACGACAACTGACACCAAATCCACTGTCACTGCATCGCCGCTCACCTGCTTTGTCGTGCTTACCTCTTGTTGAGGTGATGGACATGAGGAGCTTTGGGGTAATCAGGGATTCAGAATCTTCGATTCAGCACCTTCGGCACCAGGGACAAAGGTCGCCGAAGGTAATCCTTAATCTCCCGTGGTCGCTCCTCGAGACATAATTGAGGGTCGTTTGGCACGAACCCTCGCCGACCAATTCATTGGTACGGGCTGCTTTGGTAGACATGGTCGGCTTCATGCAGTGGTAGCAAAGTGGTTTTCGGTCGCACATTCGGATCACCTACGTTTTCCTCGGTGTACTTTGTTGAGCACAGTCCTACTCACGATGTCGGGAATGCTTCGGCGTTAGAGTGTCTCATTGAATTGGCATTGAATACTAAGGGGCAGCCGGTGGCGGTCGTCGTGCCATTGTGGCGTAAGTTGCCCTTGGTTTGTCAGATGCCGCTTCGCTCGCAGAAGTCTCGGTTGAAATACCTGTCAAACTTGTTCCGAAACAATCTCGGCAATCAAAATAAAAGCCGGGCAACTGATGGCAGGAAGTAGCTTCCTGATCTCCTCCCAGACAACGTCACGGGTGATGTCGTGGATGCCTGGGAGGCTGGCGTCGAAGTAGTAGCTGGACAACTCGACTGTCGAGACGCCGGGAAGTTGTTCATAGTGGCAGGCTCGGGCATGCAGTGCACATTCCATGTTGGAAGCCTCAGTGATATGAACACTTCGACTGTTGTCGGGGGGTTGCGGACAAGGCTGCCGAAGGTGTTGTCCCTCACGTGAGGCGCATGGGATTCTTAGGTTCTTGTCTTCTGTAGCATCAAGGTCGGCGTGGGCGTGGGCGCTCGATCAAGCGCAAAACATCCTCCACGAGTGCGGTGGCGCTCTCATTGGGGCAGTGTCCTGGACAGAATCAAGAATGCGGCTCTCTTTCGTTGATGTTGGCTGACGGATGCGCGCTTCAGCTTGATCTTGCAAACTTCCCATGACGTTAAGGAGGATCCATGGTTCTCAGACCATCCATGGTTCTCAGACCAGCGCCGGCAGTTGCTTCCACGAGAAGTATAGGTTCTGCAGGAGCTGGTTGTCTGTCCACCCAATGTGGCGGGCGACACTGTCATATTGTTCAATCCAGTCCTTGACGTCTTCATACAGCTTGCGTGAAAAAGCGTCGGAGTGTGATTTGCGACAAGCATGCAAACAATGGTGGGAGGGGACACGGTTTGCTGCTACAGGTTTGTCATTGTTGGCTTAGTCAGCTTCGGATTTTCTGACAGGAGACCGAATTCCGGTGGTTGTTCCTGGTAGCAGCAACTGGCTCGGATTTCAGGTGCTTCGTGGTGTATTTCCGAGGTTGCTCCTTGTGGTACTCGGTCGTCTTGCGGTTGTTCTGCCAGGCTCGGGTCAGGACTTTGCCTACGGCTCGACAGGGGTATAAGACGCAGAATAGTCCGCCAGCCGTGTCCCATTATCGGGTAACTCGGCTGAAGAGCCGCCGGGTTCACACAGAGTGAATGGCTACGGGTAAAGTGCCCAGCACCTCCACCTGAACATACGATTACAGCTGAGCATGACCTGCAGTGTCCCAGAATAGTGAATATTGATAGAAGATAGGACTGGAACAAGGATCCGTGACAGTATAACAAAACTAGCAGAAGAGAATCTATCCTGACCACTGAAGAAGCTGCATTGCTTTAGTGGCATTCTGTCCGAATAAATCCTCTCCTTCGGGGTTTGGCGACTGCCGTGGACGAACTGAACTGAAATGGATATGGGACCACTTTTCTGGTAATGAGCCACTGCAGACTGTTACCACAAAGCGGCGTGAGCTGGGTACGTAACACGCTCGGTGAAATGTCCGGACAGCTTGCAATTCGCGTAACGAGTGTGGATGAAACGTTTGTATTGACGAAACGTGCGACAGACCAGCGGGATCAATGCCAACTGCAACACCTGTGCTCCGTGAAAGTGCACGTCTACGCCGGAACAATTTCGGAAGCAGCACAGCATCACTTAAAGCATGGCACGGGAACTACCAGCTTGAAGGCAGCTCTTCGGTGCGCCGCACACCTGTGCTCCGTGAAAGTGCACTTCTACGCTGGAACAATTTGTAAGCAGCACAGTATCATTCAGCACGGCACGGGAACTACCAGCTTCAAGGCAGCCTTCCTTTGCGCCGCACAACCGAAGTGAGCCCTCGGTCATTTGATCGAAGCTGCACCACGATTGCACACCGCCAAGCACGACTCACGCAATTTCCGTCGCTAAACTGTGTATCCAAATATATTGCACACGCTTCACTGCAAACCTCGAAGATTCCGATGGTCTCGAAGATTCCGATGGTCAACGAGAGCACAGAAACGTCGCCTTAAATTTTATCCTAACGGTATCCGAATCAATCCGAGGTCCGAGCAACGTAGGTCAGATTGTCTCTTCCGTGGCAATATCCCGGTCGGTCACCAGCGAAATGCACACCGTTTCTCCGTATTTTCACGTTATACCTACGTCAAACACCACGCTGAACTCTGAACTCGCTTTCGACCGGCCTCATATGACGGCTTCCCCGTCTGAAATCAACTCGCCGAGACGAACGACAACCAACAAAGCATCCGACAAGCTCCGGCCCAGCTGGGGCCAGCCGCTGCATGGGCGCTGCCATCTTTCCTGTGACGTCATGTATTTGGTTTGGTCATGTGACGTGTGGTCAAATTTGCGTACAATGGCAGCCTCCTTATGGGGGTCACTTTCGAGTGCAGACCGGAACCCCGGTTTATCGCTCTAAGCCCCTCTACCTCGTTGGAAAAAATAAACAGCCATGCTTCTATCACGGCTTTGATGATGATGATAGCGCGAAAGTAGCAGCGCCACCTCTAAGTTGACGTCGAAACCAGTCGGCATGATTTTCTCTGCACAGTTGGGCAACTACAGTGTCGAATTCGGACAGTAATTTAAAACGTTTGCTCACCTATTTGCAAGTCTAGGAGTTGTTTTCCACGAACTATAGGCAGTTATTTATGACCCCTCCCCTTCCCCTCTAACACACCTCAAGTTGAGTCCGACACCGTCATAATATGATTGTCGAAAATAGTCTTGCTCTGTTTAGATTGAAGTTTGAATTCGAGCATCGCAGTAATCTTTAACTGAAGTGGATAAATTAATGGGTGCCTATTTAGTTTGTCCCTCAAGCTGGAAAGAGATAGGCTTCTGATCTCTAACAATCAAAACGTTTCTTTTTTCTTACTGTGACCTAGTGTCAGGTTGTAGCTAGGATGGCATTTGAGAGTTCAGGCGACGTTTGAAAATGTGCTCCTTTTTGTTTTCCTTTCTCCAGGCAGTGGCTAATTTATGGATCGCTGGGGGGGGGGGGGGGGGGGGGGCAATCTGGTTGGCGGGGTGGAAACTGCAAGTACAGGGTGTCACAAAAAAATTGAGTTTTTTTTTGTTTGTTTCTTTACCTAAAAAATAACCTAAGCATCGCCGAACGCTCATTCTCCACCCTATGGTAGCGATATAGGTCACAACCAGATGCTAAAGTTTCACCCCAAACGGACACCTTATTCAAAAGTTATAAGTGATTTTCTGAAAACGTCACTGGGAAAATGGAGCCCATTTTTGCCCGTTTTCGGTTTCTGGTGCCATAGAGCCCCATGCATTCGAAAATTCCGTCGGCCGCCATTTATCCACTGAAATTTTCAGAAAATCACATAACTTTTGAATAACGTGTCTGTTCGGGCTGAAACTTTGGCAACTGGTTGTGACCTAAAGTGGTACCATTGGGCGGAGACTGAGCGTTCGGCGATGCCTAGTTTACTTTTGATCTAAAAATAACCTTGTACATTTTTTTTTCGTGACACCCTGTAGATGACATAACGGGCGAAACGTTGCCCGGATATGTTTTGTTGTTCTAATATTTGTAATGTCAGCGGAAACTAATATCTTCTTCCCGAAAAAAACCTGGTGTATGTCGATTTTTCATCCAAGCAACAGTTTAACTTGGAAACCTTGAAGGGGGGCCATCGCCCCCTACCCCTCTAAATTCGCCCATGTTTCAGGACGCATCTATAGCCGCGTCTAAAATGTATAACTGTTGTATTTTTCTCACATAAAAATATTTATAAAGTCTAGATATATGGCAAGTTCAGAACAGTCATCATTGGTTCAAAAATGCAATATTACTAAAATATGTACAGAAAAACTGAAAGTGCAAATATATTGTGATTAGTAAAAAGAAAAAGGGCACGATCAATAGAGCGAAAAAACAGAATGCTTTGAAAAAAAAAAAAACGTAAAATTAAATTTTCAAAACGCAAAAGCCCGCTTGAAACGACGGGCATGACGGGCAAGCATAAGCATCTATCCTGTAACTAATGTTAACAGAATTGCAGAACCCGCTGAAAAGTAACCCTGTCAAAACTCGTGCTTTTCTCTGGTGTACAGAGTGCGACACAGGTAGCTAAAACAAGCGATCGCCAGTTTTCTGTGTTTTTCTCTTAGAACCAAAAGGCTGTCATCAAATATATCATTGTTATAGAAAGAGCTCATCTAGGGCTCCAATATGAGGGGTAAGATACTGTGCCCACTAATACTCTTTCTTAATAAAATGCAAAACGGCGCCAATGTCGTGTTCGCGCTAACAGTGTCGCGATGTGCACGTGGAAGAAAGGTATCAGTTTAATTTCGCAATCTAAGTTCACGGCAAGCAGGAACAAGAACTGGTTGATGACCTTGTCTTTTCGGCGTTCACTCATTGCTTTATATATGTAACAACCTACTGCTTCCAGGCACTGGGAACTTTTGTGGGCTTCAGACGATGGGTAGATCACATGCATTTCAAAAACACGATTATCATTCAGAGCTAAATTAATTTTCAGCGTTTTAAGAGGAGTCATTAGGTTTCACCTTTTTGATGAGTAGATGAATTTAGAAGTCAATCGTAAAGACATTCATTTTGTGATTTTTGTCAATTTACGCCTTTTATTTAGCAGATAATTGAATGGTGCGTGTTCTGGCGTGCACCCCACGGTTCGGCGCAAGCCACTGAGAGCAAGAAGCGCTCGCTGCTTCGGTTATTGGTAAATTGCAACACAGTTATGAGCAAAAATCAAAGAAAGGGAACGTTCCTGTTAGGAAAATAAGATTAAAAAGAAAGTGATATGCGACTGGGGCTCTAAGAGTAATTATGCTTAACCATATACGCCACCGTAAATCACGGTTGATCCGAGAAAGTGGTCTGCCGCAACGAACCCGCGGCTATTAGGAGGGCTGAATTTCAGCGCCGACTAGGGAGAGGCGCACGGACTGCAGCGGGAGAAGGCGCTCCGCTTAGATGACGTGGACGTTAGTGTAGAGAAGGTCGTGACACCCACTCTACTCGTTCCATTTCTGACGCCGTGCTCGTTCAGATATCGTCTCCATATGACGAAGTTCGCTTTGATAACAGACAGAAGGGCGGACAGGGGAACGTGCGGGAGAAGGAGTGGAGATATACCGCTCCACTTATCTTGCGTCAAACGGACGCTGCTCTGTCGACATTGTCGCAGGAAAGTCTAGCGGCAGGCTGCAGAGTTTTGGATTTGGCGAATTTCGAACACGACCAGCAGCAGAGCACCATTTAACTCGAACCACTGGAATCGGGGTTTTCGGTAAGCACTATCGCGTTCAATACGAGCTGAAAGAATCCTTGATGTTTCTTTGGTTATTTTCCTTGGCCCGAACTAGAAACGGAGCGCAAAGTTGAGGTCCCTTACTTCTAGCAGCTTGACAAATTTAGACATCATAGAGCTTGCGGCAACAGCAGACGCCAAAAACGGTCGGATCGGGTGTTTCAGGGGATATTGACCGCGTTAGTAAACTGCGATATTACTCTTTTTTAACTAGCGGGGTATGTATTGGGGGGCTCGAGCGAGCATCACTATCAGTCATATTCTCCCGTAGTAGAAAGTAACGACTCACCGGGTCTCCTTAGAGTGTTAGAATTAGCGATTACAGCGCGCTATTCAACTTAAACCAGTATTCGGTCCCCCCCCCCCCCCCCCTTTTTTTTTTTTTCGACAGGGGTTTAGCGAATGACGCTCGTTTGGTTGCTTCATCGAACCGGGTCACGACGTCTTCTTTGACGATAGACATAGTGATTTCCCGCACCACGCGGCCGTCGGCGCAGTAGTGGTTGGCCACGCTCGAATGCAATTCCATCGATGAAGGCCTGTGAGCCAGTGGTGATCGCAGAAAGTATTGAAGGCACTAGAATACCAGCGCGTGTCACAGGGACATTCATACTTTATCGCCAAACTGTTCCTCAAATTCTGATACATTAGCACCACTTTCTACGCCTCGCATTGCTACTTCTTAATACGCTAGCCTTGATATATTAACACCACTTTCTATTCAAGTTTCTCTTCAAATTGCTAGATATTATATCCAGAGTAAGGGCGCTTTACTCATCGGGGTGCTAAAAATCATTGTTGCCAGGTGGCTCATGACGAAGCACAGCGTTATTGCTTGAGCTTCTCGACACCGTATACAAAGCTCAGTATGTCGTGCTCACGAATCGTAACGATCGCCAGTGGCACCCGCTCTGCACGAAGCCCCAGAATGGCGGCCCCCTCAAGGAAATTGCGGACAGGAGTGCTAACACTTCAAACGCCGATGGTTTAGGGGCTCTTGCTGATTCGCGCTTACAGTATCGGCCGGCAGTCTAATCTCGAATTTTATCGGCGCCGCCATTTCGCTGCAAAAATACGACTTCCTGATTGCTACGTACGGTGTGAGGCATGGAACACATAAACGGAGAAGGGTGAAAGGAAACGGTGCGGCGCAGCGTGGCGTACGGACTCTGCTACCACCCTCTCCATTCGTCTGCTTCCCTCTCAAGTTTCTTGATATATATATATATTTCTTTTTTTTTTTTTGCTCAACAGTTTTTTGTTTTTTTTTTTCGCTTGTTTGCTTGCTTAGACGATCTGCCCCCGCTCCGTCGCTGCCCCCGCCCTCCGCCGCCACCACGATCAATTCACGCGCCTCTACGATCTCCGACTCTCCCCCTGCGAAGGTTGGCGCGAACACGTGTTTGCATAGTTTCGAATCCTCGCTGTTCGGATATCGCCGAAAGTGATTTCAAATTCGTACGAACCGCCGGTCACAAGCTCCTGGTAAGTCTTTATTTTGGCTCACTGTTATTTTTGTCGGACACCGGATGCAATAGAACGATATCGAACGTCATTTAACGACTGGTGATCTGTTTGAACGAAACGAACGGTTTTGTTAACTGACAATCGGGGGATGTAACGAAAACTTTGTGAAATAATTTGATGCCAGAGCACTATATTCGCGTCCGTTTTCGTTCCTTTCGTAGTTGAATCGGTCTCTTCGTCTCGTTCGCCTCCTGTTTCTCGTGTTTCTAGACGTTCTAGGGGTCTCCCTTTCCCCTTCCCCCGCCGGAATGCGGCATCGGTACAAAGAGAGAGAAAGAGAGAGACAGCATGTTTAATATACATGACAGGATTATTAGAAGTCGAGCGTGTCACGCACCGATCACGTCATGCGGTCCCTGTGCATTTCCAATGGCAACTTTTTGGTCGGACTGCTCAGCAACAACCGGACTGATTGACTTTGAGATTGTTTCTGGTAAAAAGTTAATAAAAAAAATTGCAGCGCTGTCGCTCATTTGCCGGTTTTGGGGCAAGATATTTTCTAGGGGAGCATGAGTTCCTTCAAACTACACCTTTTCCAACCTGCCATTCATAAACACTTCTGAAGAAAACAGAGCCACTAATATATTTTCTGACGCGGCGTTCTGGAAGGCAACTTTCTTAAAGCGACCGTGACACGATTTAGAAATCGAATTTCATCCACCGGACGTCTTAAAAGCTGAGGAAAGAAAACCAACACACAAAAATATGGAGCCCACGAAAAATGTTCCGCTATAGAAATTTTTTTAAAAAAAAGCAGACTATTTTGTCCCTTCCTTCCTTCGAAAGCTTTCTGCCTTTTCACTGCGATGCATCCGCGGTGTTATTGAACGTCAGCCAAAATCCACGTCGCCTGTTGGATAGGAGCCTGCCTCGCCGGCACTTCGGTCATAAACAATAAATAGCTGGCGAATGATTCTTCAATGTTTTGTTAAAGCATATTCTGATCCACATAGGCGGAAAGTTCGTAATTTCCCGGGAGGGAAGGGGGCGGGGCGGGGTTTGATGAGCCCGCCTTAATCCCCCCCATATATATATATATATATATATATATATATATATATATATATATATATATATATATATATATATATATATATATATATATATATATATATATATTGTAACGGACAAGGAAAAGGAAGAAAAGGAGAAGAAGAAGACGAGGTCGTGTGGAGAACGGGGGACTGAATTCTGGGTTGCCCGTTTAGCCCATGAACTGAGACGCCCGCAACATTTGCTGGCAGCGGTGGGATTACGAAATGGCAACCCAATCGGAGGCAAGTGGCGTCATCTCAACTTCCGCGGCGATGCAAATCACGGAGCGGTTAGCTAATCTGCCCGCCGAAAGGAGTGCTACGGACATTGTGAACCCGCTTGGAACCCTCGACGATTGCCTCGCAACCCGTCTGTCTCTGCTGGAATCTGCGGTCGAACGTCAGGTTGCCGATGTAGGGCAACGCCTCAATGACGGCCTTTCGTCTGTAAAATCTCGAATTCGACTGCCTGTGCACCACGGACCGCCACTCAAGCTGCCGACATTCGATGGGCAGTCGTCATGGCAAGCCTTCGTCATCCAATTCGAAACAGTTGCGGACTTTTACGGGTTCGACTCAAAGTCCAGAGCTCGTGCAATGGTGGCCCAATTAAGGGGGAATGCTGCTGAATGTTTGGAGAGCATGTCTGCCACAAGTCGTTCCTCATATCAACTACTCATAGAAGCTCTAAAGTCCCGCTTTGGTGATGAACATCTCCAGCAATTTCACCTGACTGCTTTAAAGCACCACCGCCAAGGCACGGACACACTCCAGGAGCTAGCTGGCGTAATCCAGAGGATGGCGAGAAGAGCGCTCGTCGGATGTACGGAAGTCGACGTGGAGCAGATAGCTACCACTGCTTTCATTGACGCAATCGAAGACACCGACATCCAGCTTCTTGTGCGACTCGCCCACCCAACCACGACTCGTGCAGCACTGGCTCGCGCACTCGAAGCTCAAGCAGCCAACAAAGCAATGGACATGGTGTCGACATCTGGAATCAAGCTTTCGCGGGTGGCTCACCGATCTTCTCCGGTACGTTCAAGTAAACGTCGTTGCTTCACGTGTGGTGACATTGGGCACTTAGCTCGATCCTGCCCAAATCACTAGGCCCCGTGCAAAATGCAACCTATACCAACGCCAAACGTTTCAAGTGACAGTGAGCCTGGCAAGGTTGAGTCTCATGTAGTGCATCATGTTCCTCTGGTGACAACGCCACTGCGCACCTCGCCAACGCCATGTCTTTCAGTTCATCTTCATGAGTTGGGACAACATGTGAATGCTATCGTGGACACCGGAGCTGCAGTAAGTCTAATCGATTATGCATTACTGCAATCAGCAAAGTGTACCACGCCCAAAACACTTCCTGGTACCGTCTGTCTTATATCAGCCGACGGTTCTACAATCGAACAAGAAGGACAGATCTCGTTGACTGTAGAAACTTTAGGAACAACAGTCAGCCTCCCCTTTGTAATTGTGCGCAAGTTACAATGGTCAATGATACTCGGCCGTGACTGGTGTTCAAACGTCCAACTCTCCCTATCGTTTCGGGGAGGTGAACATTGTTTGTCAGCCGTACCAACTTTCAGCACTGGCGATCAGTCCAGTTGCTCTGCGACAGAGTTGCCCCAAGGAGATAGCGGGCGAAGCAAAGAAGCAATTTCCTGGAATTTTGAGAGCTTATTCGATGGGTTTATCCTAGCGTGGTCCAGCTTGAAAAACCTGCCGAAGACCGCTGCAGCCCAAGTGTGTTCTACCGTCGCAACTGCTACGACATTTGTGTCTACACTAATGGCACCGATGGTCAATCGAAAACCACAGAAGGTCTTCCGTATGGTCGCAGCATCGGACATTGTTGTACCTAAGTTATCTGCAGTTTGGGCTACAGCAATAATTCCAGGTTCAATGACGTCAAGAGATATCCTAGTTGAATCACTGCTACAATCTCGTCCTGGGATGGAGTTTGCTATACCTCGCTGCCTTGTTTCCTGCGAGAAGGGGAGTTTGATGCTTCCAGTTTTAAACCTGACGAATGATGACCTGCTCCTGAAATCCGGTGAAGACTTCGGACCTGTGACATTTGCCCTGTCACATGCCACGGTCGCAACAATTAGTGCGGCACCAACAATGTCTGTCCCGCAAGATTGCCTTGAAAAAGCTAGTGACCTTCCATGGTCGGAATTTAATTTCGGCCACAACTTAACAGAACAACAAAAGGCACAGATACAAGAACTGCTCTTGGACTTTCGGCAGTGCATTGCTATTACACCAGAAGAGCTAGGGTGCACACCACTTGTGCGCCACGCCATCAATACTGGTGATCACGCTCCAGTACATCACAATCCAAGACGTGTTTCGATGAGAGAACGGGAGGAGATAACCCACCAGGTAGACGACATGCTTCAAAGGGACATAATAACTAGCTCCAACAGTCCTTGGTCGTCACCAGTTGTCCTGGTTAGGAAAAAAGACGGTTCTACAAGATTCTGCCTGGACTACCGGAAACTTAACAGCATAACAAAACCAGACGTGTATCCTTTGCCACGACTTGATGATGCCCTTGATCGCCTTCATGGTGCCAGCTACTTTACTACTCTGGATCTCATGTCCGGATATTGGCAAGTGGAGCTGGAGCCGAAAGATTCCGAAAAAACTGCCTTTGTGACTCCTGACGGATTGTTCCAGTTTAACCGTCTTCCATTCGGACTCTGCAATGCACCTGCGACCTTTCAACGCCTCATGGATAGGGTGCTTGGACACCTGAAGTGGACGATGGCGTTAGTTTATCTTGATGATGTCATCGTATACGCTGACACTTTTGAAGAACACCAGCACCGTCTGCGTCTAGTGCTGAATGCCCTCACCAATGCGCATCTCCGTCTGAAACCATCGAAATGCTTCTTCGGATACGACACAGTCATTTACTTAGGGCATGTTGTCAACAAAGAGGGTATTCGCCTGGATCCAACCAAGCTGGTAGCGCTAGCCAATATTCCTGAGCCCACTACCACAAAGAAGTTGAAAAGCTTTTTAGGCTTTGCGTCCTATTTTCGTCGATTTGTAAGAAACTTCTCTCTAAGAACTGCTCCACTGACTGAGCTTCTTAAAAAAGACACCAAGTGGCGTTGGTCCGCAAAAGAACAAGCTTCTTTTGCTGATATCAAAAGAGCACTTCGGCTCATTTTTCAGAAGAAGCACCGACGTTCATTCACACTGATGCCAGTGGCGAAGGGCTTGGCGCTGTTCTTCTCCAGAGAGACAATGCAGGAGTAGAACATCCCGTCATATACGCAAGCCGCAAACTTAGCGAACCAGAAAGTCGAGGCCATTCTTCAGAACTCGAGTGCCTCGCTGTTGTTTGGGCAGTGGAAAAGTTCCGTCCATACATCTACGGAAAGCATTTTACAGTCGTGACAGATAACTCTGCTCTCCGTTGGCTTCAGTCAAAAAACGATCTAACTCCGAAATTGGCTCGGTGGGCAATGAAGCTGCAAGAGTTGGACTTCTCGATCGTTCATAGAAGTGGGAAACAGCACCAAGACGCCGACTTCCTCTCACGGCACCCCATCGAAGACGCCAGAGTTGCTCCTGTACTCGCACTCCTAGATTTGCAGTCAGCGCAAGCAGAAGAATGTGACACATTCAACATAATCCAGTTGCTTTCTGACGAAGTGAACGGGAGACCGCGACTTTCAGAACGTCGCTTACGGCGTCTACGAGCGTACTATCAGCTTCGGGACGGTCTGCTGTGTCATCGAGCACATCCCTCAGGAGCGTGGCTCTCCGTAGTTCCCCCCAAAATGCGTCGGAACGTTCTTGAGATGTGCCACGATGCTCCAACTGCGGGGCACCTCGGGCAATACCGGACGCTCGACAATGTCGCCAAGAGATTTTGGTGGCCGCACCTCAGGACGGATGTCCGACAGTGCGTCGCGTCTTGCGCAACATACCAACTGCGGAAAACACCACCGCACCCGGCGAAGACTGAACTACAGCTAATACCACCTCCAGGCAGCCCGTTTGAGGTAGTTGGAATCGATCACCTGGGGCCCTTTCCAAAATCTGATGATGGAAACAAGTACCTCATTGTCGCAACAGACTACCTGACGAAGTGGGTCGAAGTGGAGGCGGTCCCCGACACTTCAGCTCTGCATCTCGTCGCCTTCGTCAACAAGCACCTTGTATAGAAGCATGGCACACCCCGCCGGATAATATCTCACAGGGGAACGTCATTTATGTCCCGTACTTTCAGTTGTGCTTTGCGAGATTACGGAATTGAACATGCGGCCGCTTCGCCCGACCATCCTAAAACGAATGGCTTAGTAGAGCGCACCGACCGCAGCATTGGAGATATATTAGCTGCGTTCGTCAATAAATCTCACAAGAACTGGGACACTTTCATTGGTGCAGCGGCGTTCGCTTTGAACACTTCACAACAGGAAGTGACCGCCAAATCTCCATTTGAGCTTGTTTACGGAAGACTCCCGACGCTTCCGCAGGAATCATCGATGGGCGCTGCATGGACCCGTCGGGCGCGAGAGTATGAAGAGAACTTCGCTGAACGACTAAGTGAAGCCAGAAAACTGGCTCGGCTGGCTATTCTAAATAGGCAATCAAAGTAAACCGAACGTCACAACAGAGAAACCTCATTGCCGTCGTTTTCACCAGGTGATGTGGTGCTTCTTCGAAGGAACCTAAGATGTCCACAGCACTCGGAAAAGCTTTGGCCCAGGTACTGTGGACCTTTCAAGATTAGCAGGCAACTTGGACCCGTAACATACCGTCTCAAACACCTTGACAGCCTGCCTCAGCGTGGGCGACGCCGCACTTTGACAGCCCATTCAAGCCATCTGAAACTTTGTCACACGTGGTGACTATCTTAGCATCGTCCGTGACGGACTTCCAAACGGGGAGGGGCGAGTGTAACGGACAAGGAAAAGGAAGAAAAGGAGAAGAAGAAGACGAGGTCGTGTGGAGAACGGGGGACTGAATTCTGGGTTGCCCGTTTAGCCCATGAACTGAGACGCCCGCAACGATATATATATATATATATATATATATATATATATATATATATATATATATATATATACATATATATATATAAGACGAAAAGAACCCTTGGTGAAAACAGCAACAACGGACGATTTAATCTTCGACGTTTCGGCCGGAGTCCGGCCTTCGTCAGGTTCTTCCTGACGAAGGCCGGACTCCGGCCGAAACCTCGAAGATTAAATCGTCCGTTGTTGCTTTTTTACCAAGGGGTCTTTTCGTCTTCTGTACCCTCGCCTTCGGCCCCTCCGCCACCATGTCCGTTATATATATATATATATATATATATATATGTGTGTACTTGTCAAATTAAAATAAAAGAGCGATGGAGAGCAAATAAATTTAAAAACAAATTTGAAAAAAAATTAAAACAAAAATGTATGTGCTCCTCTGCGCTTTGTTATTTCTTGTTTTCATTTGACCAATGCGGTTCTATTATCTGCATATCTGAAATACTACTCGCCAGAGGCCCAAAAATGAAAAAGAAGCATCCTTGTCACGGATTTTTTGTAATCCGTTACTTTTTCAAGTAATTTTGTACTTGTCACGTTTCTTTTTTGGGAGTAATCTGTAATGTATATTCATTACAAAATATTGGTAACGATTACTTTAATTACTCGTTACTTTTTAAAAATACAAACATAATGCAGTAACATAATGCGATCTGAACAGTCAGCAGCGTAAAGAGAGCAAATTCAACAAAATAGAAGACATCAGGGAGGGGAGAATTGCCGTCAACCAAACACGATTCACTAGAACCACTAGAAAAAGGGGCACGGCATGCACAAATATACGAAACACAAAGATCAAGCAAGACAACGCCGACTGGGCTCTCCGTCCCCTTCCTTCGTGTTTTTCTTCTCCCGGGCACGAGAAAGCACTTCGTGTTTATTTGTTTTGTCCTTTACACCGTTTAACCCTTTCCAACTTCTTCGACGTCTCCCGCCACCTGCACAGACATCAAACGTGGGTCCGTACCCCCTCGATTCGCGGGTTCACAACTCTCCTAACAGACGATGTAGCCTCATGTGAGGGGGACGAATTCTCTTTGTCTTTGATGTGCGCTACTGTATTCTAGCACACTCTTGAGGCTCGGCTGAAAAGCGCAAAAGCGCCAGGCGCCACGCTAAGAGCATCGTCTTCGAGGGTAATGACGATGCTCCTTTTGGTTTATTTGTCGGGGCATGCTGGTCGAGTCCACTCCTCACTTTACTGTCAACAAGGGGTTAGACCATCTAAGGAGTGCTGACAGAGAGAGAGAGAGAGAGAATGCGTAAAATTGGTTCTATCCTCCATTGTTTTGTGAGATCAGTGGCCACCGCTTCTCTCGCTCTCTATGCCCTCCCTTCCCTTGGCGTCCACGAATATTGGTATGAAAGTGAGAACCGATGGACGGTCGACAACTTGTATCCGCCACTTTTTCTCTGACTGGTCGAGTTTTCGGTCGTGGAGTGTCCGTTGTTTCCATGGCCATATCTTAATAAGATGTCAAAAATTCAGGGGATTAAGCAAAACGGAAATCTAGACTTTCAGTGCGTACTTTGCTTGCCAAGAAAACACACATTGTCATCAACAAGAGCAAGAAACTATAATCTACGGAAACACATCAAGATAAGCTGGGACACCTCCATTCAGCATTGGCTTTACATTGTAAAGTTAGAACCAAGTTTTTCTTTTCTTGTGAATAACAGGCTAAACACCCGAGTAAAAAAAATGATTATAATGCAATTAAATGCAAGGGTGCAACGAGAATGATGAAAATAGTCTCTGGAGTAGGGGAACAAGAGGGACAAAGGACAAACAAAAATCTCCAAACACAGCTAAATGACTGGTGCGCGACCGAAAAAATCCGCCTGGTCCGGGTATCGAATCTGGGACCTCTCCATTACAGGTGGAGCGCTCTACCAACTGAGCTAACCAGAGGTTAGACGTCAGTAGGGCAAACGGGTTTTATCAAGCCCGATGTGGCTTTGGCAGGCCTGATTCTGTACTTTTTTTCTTGTCAAGTAGTAAAAATATTATTATTATATTATTCTTATTATTATTATTATCAGCTGCCACCAGTCTAGCACCAACAAGGGTGACGCTTGCAATTTAAGGTTATGATTATAATGCAATTAAATGCAAAGGTGCAAGCGAGCTGGACAAGAATGATAAAAATAATCCCTGGAGAGGGGGAACAAGAGGGATAAAGAACAAACACAAATCTTTCGGTTCCGGTGACAGAGCACGTCACCATTGTCAAAAGTACGCCGCTTGTTTTTTTACGGTGAGTTAGAGAGAAATCGAAACTCGATATTTCAATAATTTTTTGTGTAGAAGTTAATAAACCGAAACAAAAGCGGATGCCTGTTCGACGTTCAGTGAAGATGGAAGCTTTAATGTAGGAGTTATTTGGAAGAAGTAAAAAAAGGTCACTTCATCATCGCTTTAACATATTTCCAACGGGATCTTCGTTCCCTGTATTTCAATACAGAAATAGGAGGATTAAGTTTGCACTTCGATGAAAACCTGAAAATTGTCTTCCCCAATGGACTTTATTTTGTATCCCGTGGCGCCACAGTTATTTCACAATCGAGCTCATCGCAAGCACCGTGAGGGGAAGTTTGAAATTGGCGGCGTTTCTCTTCTTTTTGTTTAGCCGTAATGTTTTTTTTTGTTTTTGTTTTTGTTTTTTCCGGTGTAATGTTGCGTATTGTCTGCTCGAGCCAGTGGCGTAGCCAGGAGCTGTCCGTAATAACGAGACAAGAGTGCATATGTTTTCCCAGTTTCTCTCTGAAAATGGTTTCCATATAGCGGGGTATTCATATTAACGGGGTCCATATAACGAGACTTGACTGTCTGATGCACGAACTAGACTTTGATGATTTAGTGTGCCCGATGAGGAGAAGTTTCTTGTTAGTTGACGCACATATGGCTCACAACCTAGAGAGGACATGTTTTATTCTGATAATATGTTTCTTGTATCGTGTATACTACTGTAACCTTCCAGGAAATGTGATTTTATCACTTGATAAAATTTTGATTAGTTTCAATCCTGGAACCATTGATGTCTGTCAAAAAATTTAATTGGCGGTTTATTGTTGTCCTTTATTAATATTTGGTGTGCCATCTTGTCTTGCCATCTGTTACTGCTATCTGGAGTGTCTTGCCATCTGTTACTAATTTCTGAGCTAACCATCAAAGATGTCTTCTCCGAAATTGACACTCAAAGGTGTTGTGTGAGTCCATGATTTAGAGCCAGTGAATAAAATAAAATGGTCATCTTAATGTTAGCCATCCCATGCATTAACTATGAGTGTCTGGCATTGTAACACTGGAGCAGATGCAGAGACATCACAAATTCAAAGCTTCAAAGCTGAGTTCAGAGTTTTGTTTGCGCCATCTCTGCCTTTCCTTCAGGCCAGGGTTATAATGTTTGTTCTCAACCAGCTTGTTTCCATACTCGCTTTGACGGTGTATCTTCAGTTCTTGGTTCAACATGCACACTTTACCTGAATCTCAGGCTCGCTTTCACCCAAGGGTGAAACTTTAGGCCTACAATGAAGACCCACAATCAGGGAAAAGCAAACAGAAGGACGAGGAACACAGAGGTCTCAAAACACAGCAAGCAGCCATCAGGTTTCTCTGAGGACGTCCAGCTTTCACTTCACCTGAGGTCACTGAATAAAACATAGACCTCATTTGCTTGATGTTCCAATAATTTGCCTATACGCCTCGCAAGTGGGCTCATTTTCGTCTTCTGCGCATGAGAAAGGAAGTAGCGGTGACGTCAGAACGCCAAGCCCTGATTGGCTGATCGCGACCCCCTATCGGAACGTCGTCTGCTCCTTTGCAACGTCGTCCGCCCGCAACGTCGTCCGCGTCTGTCTTACCTTTCCTGCGACTTTCGGAAGTGCAGGTCTTTACGAGCGAGCTCGACTTCGCCTCTCAGAGAGGGCAGACGAAATAACTCGAGCGGTACGTTGTTTTTGTCTAACAACTAGCAGATGCGCATCAAGAAGGGAAGTCGAAGGCCTTACTGGCGAGGTGTCCCGAGGCGCCGAGGTTTGTTTGCTAAGAACCGAGAGGTGAGCGTGTTAGTGTCCGCAAGTTCCCTCCCAAATACGTTTTCCCTCCTTTCGTGTGCGGCGAGACCCCTCATTCTTTAACGGCGTCGGCGGGTTGGCGCAGTTAACGTCGTCTGCTTTACGTCTGCTAGTCAAAGCGATGGCTGCTTTACCTTTCCTGCGCCTGTCGGAGGTTCACCGCTTTTTCACCGGCGAGAGTCACCGTTGCCTCGGGAAACAAGGAGATAACAAGAGGAAGAAATTGACCTCTTAATCTAAAATTGAAGTCAGCGATCAAAGTATAATACGGGAAGGGTTCACAAGGGTCGCGCGGGCATATTCCATTCAGCACGCCAGCCGGTCGTAAGCAGACGGTCGCCGAGTCGCGGTGTGCCTGCTAGGCCTAACTGCTGTGCTCGCTTGGTCGCGTTCGGTAGAATCGTCGCCGTTGGAGCTTTTCCCGGGTGTTTGTGGATCCAGCGTTCTAGCTCGTCGTGGTCTGTTTAAAGTACTTTTTACTTTTTTCTTGCTACTTGAAGTCGGGACGCGTGAGAAGCGCACGTAGAAAAATAAACGTCCGTGGGTCGTCGCGAGTCGCCACCGCGACGGTGTCGGCCATGCTGATTTGATCGTAAGAAGTGCGTAGACAGCTTCGGAGCTCTCGTAGGATTTTGTCGTAACCTGCGCAAAACTTACGAACATTTTGTCTCGTGAATACGAATTTGTTCTTAACTTATGTCTTACACACATTTTGGCGTAAGATCGTTTCGCGAATCTGGCCTCTGCACTTCCGAAAGCCGCAGGAAAGGTAAGACAGACGCAGACTACGTTGCGAGCAGACGACGTTGCAAAGGAACAGACGACGCTCAGATAGGGGGGTAGCGATCAGCGAATCAGAGCTCGGCGTTCTGAAGTCACCGCTACCCCCTGCGCAGGAAGCAGACGAACTTGCCCTCCGCATACACTTTTATGTTGTACAAGGAATGCACCTTGGATCCCTAGACAGTGCCAGAGAGGGATCGAGAATGCAAAGTTTGGAGATGTAAAAATAAGTACAGCATATCTTGATCAAATTATAATCAATAGTGCAGTACTTCTAAAATGCTTTATTTCTCGTCGAGAAACTTATTTCTGGCCAGTTCCAAGCCAAGGAAAGAAAAATTACCTTTAAGACAAATAGGTAGAAAATCATCCAAGCGTGTGCGTGGTCAGATTAACAAAACAGAATAGCATAAGCAGGCGTTTACATCTGTGTAACCAAAGTAAACAATATTTACTTTCGCGCAGTCGAGGAGCCATCAGCTGACAAAGATTGGTATGAACGGTTTGGATCTCAACTGAAACGCGGCGTTTCTGTCGCTCAGTGCCACACCACTCATTGTGAAGATTCCAGCTCTTTGTTGTATGATTGCATCGCAATGTTGCAGCAAACAAAGTGAAACACTGCACCACTACGCGGGTTGACGACGCCTACGCACATCTGTCGACGGAGAACGAATCCTGGCTTGTAATTCCGATTTTGAGTGAATCAACGGGCTCTTGTAGCCGTTAGAGCACTTCCTGTGGTTTTGAAATAGTCTTCTGTCTTTCAGCCAAATCTCGAACAGTTTCAGCACGTTTCCGACACATGAGCACGCAAAGCGAGAAATGCAAGAACATCGCACATCCTGCGCAGCCAAAAGAACGGCGGGAAATTTTAGATACCCTGTTGCCAGTGTTGTCCGGCGCTCTCTCGGTCCAAACAAAACCAAAACAACAAAAAACAAGCACTTGCCGCGCTGCGGAAGGCTGCGGCCGCCATTAAAAAGGCGCGCATGTGGCTATACATTCTGGTTAACTCTATCTTTAAAAGTTATAGGAACATTGGCTTCAGTCTTCATCATGGTCGCCACCACGGAGCGCCGTAAAGGGGGAAGGGAATGCACAAGAAACGGCGCACGTACCCCCCTCCCCTGCTATGGATATTGGTACACGCCGCCGCGCGGCGCCTGTTTTCATTAGCCACGTGTCCCTTGCTTCAGGAAGCTCCAGAAATGGAGGTAAAGCATTCGTTGCGAATTCAGGTAAAGCTTCACATAACTGGCAACAATTTTTTAAAGAACCAAGATGGCTGGAGAATCGTTGTTTTTTCTGCCGCTGTCGCATGGGCGCTGTCATCTTCGAATCACGTGGTGCGGGAACTGTGAGGTGTTTTTCAACTCTAGCTTCAGCTTCTCGCTCCGCTCGCCCCTCCGCACCTTGGTGAATGCATTTCGATTTTTTCGTCACGTGTCACCGAGTTTCTTTCCTTACTCTGTGAACTATCGTGTGGTGCCTGTGTTTGCAGCCGAACAGCATGCCATCCTTATCAGCACAACTTATACAGTTGACGTTCTAACAAGTTTTGACGTATTTTCAGGGTCTGCCTACAGGATACGCGTAAAGGTAGATCAAAATCAGCGTTAATACTAACGCACATTGAGTGAGGTATACGTGAGTTTAAAACAGTTGGAGCGTTAAAATGTCAATTTGTTATGGCAGAGCATGTCTGGTAGTGACGTATCCGCAAGAAAAAATGTATATTATGCGGTGTGTCGAACCAAAAAAAATACGGGTTCGGTTACGGTTCAGGTTCAGGTAAATTTATTTTGTTCCGGTTCAGTTCCTGTTCAATTAATTCGATCCGCGAACCGGTTCGCGAACGGGTTCGGGGCGCTGAACCGGTTTGCGAACCGGTTCGGAAATTATAAATGACAAATTGCAACATCAAAATAAATTACAAATAAAACATCTGAAATCAGCACATACGAAACGGGATACATCGTAGCGTAAGGCTCAGGGATTTCTGCCAGGAATGGTTTCTTTATGTGCACTCAAAGGTTACCTCACCGACGTTTACGCATTCGGACTTCATCTAATTGGGTCCGACGCAGTAGCTGTAAAATCCGCGACCTCCTTACAAACCCACTTACAAGTAGAACTCGCTAACTATCCCGCCACCTCGGCGTGTAAGCAATTGAAGGAACAGTGGGGAGAAAATACAGCTTTCTTTATTTGAACTAGCCTTCGGTAACTCAAATTAGACCATTAAAGAAGTTTTCATTAGACAAGATACGGAATATGAAAAACGCTTCACCGAACGCAACGCCAAAAGGACGTAATAGGATAAATATGAAAATAGAAGAGTTCGCTGTCTCACAAATATGTTAGCTTCTAAGTGCCTATACGAAACCGGATGCATCGTGGTGCTGGCTTTCGTCAGCGGCCGCCACTCGCACAAAACTAACTACACCACACACTATATTCCCTGGACGTCTAAAGCGATGCGGGAGAAGGTAACCACTTCTGTTCCAGTGACCACGTGGTACTATGAGGTGCTGCTTTATGACGTAGGTTATTCTCTCGCAAAAAAAAAAAAAAAGAACTTGCCACTGATTGATCTTTTTTCAAAAATAAATACATAATTGTATTTAAGTGGCGTTAAAATTGGTATCATTGTTATTGGTATAAAGCCGTTTTTTTTTCAAATACCAGCTTGTTTTTGTTTTCGTGGCCCCTTCAACAGCTTCGGCAGGAACCAAAATAAGCACTAGTCTGCAACTACAAAAAGGTTAAGGATACCACAAAGCGTAGGACGACCCGGGAAATTTTCCATTTCCCGCTTTTGTTCTCTACTGCGCAAAAATTTGCAGTTTAGGCAAAGTCGTAAAATTAGAAACGCAAGGAATGCGCAGGAGAATAAATCCCAAATTCCGGAGTGTACACCGAAAACGGTACAAAACAAACGGTCTCCTGGAAAGATTACCACAGAAACGGAAGTTTGAAACGAAGTTGTGTATTTATTCACTCAAATTGTTAACCACGAAAGGATCATATCAGAATGAAATATCCCTTTCAATCCGTTATAGACAACGTACATCTGACTGGGAAAACATTAGTTATACAATAACAACAATAACGCAATATTGATAAAAACCAAACTTGGTATTATTTATTTTATTATTTCAAAATACTGCGACCTCGATGAGGTCATCGCAGGAGTGGAGAGAAAACATACATATACATTCAAAAAGACAATCGATTAAAGATGTACACACCCTACAAACAAAACTTAGAAAACCTTGAAAAATGCAATATCAAAAGATTACAAAAACAATCACATACACTTCAAGTACAGGCACCATACCAGAACACCTACTGTATTTCTAACACAAACTTATCAAAATCGAGACAACGAATGGATCCATTTATGTTATTCCAGTTTTCTATCGTTCTAGGAAAAAAAGAATATTTAAAACAGTTAAGGTGGGCTCTGTATGGTACAAGATTTAATGGATGGAAGCTTCTAGTGCGTGATTCAGTAACAAAACTAACATATTTTTCTCGATTAAGTGTACAGTTATTATTCACTATTTTATGCAGGAGCTTGAGCCGTTCTACAGCGCGTCTAGAATCCAGAGGCGTAAGTCCTATGTCAGTCATGGCAGATGTAGGAGAAAAATTGCGGTCATATCTATTACAAATAAATCTAGCTGCCTTTGATTGTATTGCGTCAATCTGCTTTATATCACCTTTTAGATAGGGATCCCACACCACACAACCGTACTCTAAGATAGGTCTAATCAAGGTCTTGTACGCCGTTATTTTAACTTCCCTAGTTGAAGATTTTAAAGTTCTCTTGACGTATCCTAGCCTTTGCAGAGCACGAGAACAAATAGAACTGATGTGCTTATCCCATTTGAGACTAGGCGTGAAAAAAATACCCAAATACTTGTATTCGTGAACTTGACGCAGAATTATATTACGAGTACCATAGCTAAAAACAGACGGTTCCTTCTTATTAGTAAATGACATAACTACAGATTTCTCAAAATTAATTTCCATCTGCCACTTTTTACTCCAATTCAAAAACTGTTCAAGAGAGTCATTTA
The DNA here is from genome assembly GCF_016920785.2 of Ixodes scapularis. Lineage (NCBI taxonomy): Eukaryota > Metazoa > Arthropoda > Arachnida > Ixodida > Ixodidae > Ixodes > Ixodes scapularis. Next base: position 48,744,235 of record NW_024609881.1, on the reverse strand, counting down.
GTAAGGCATGGTCATCTACCGAGTTGATTTCGTTGTACAAAACGCAATCATCTGCATAGAGGCGAATTTTAACTTGAAGACCATTTGCAACGTCATTAATATAAAGTAAAAACAAAAGAGGACCTAAAACTGATCCCTGCGGGACACCGGAACTAACTGAGACATTGCTAGAATGAACATCCCTGTATGAAACAAACTGTGATCTATTTTTTAGGTAATCTTCGATCCAATTAACTAATGACGTATTATTTAATATCGCTTGTAATTTCTGAAGAAGCTTATGATGTGGTACCTTATCAAAAGCCTTAGAATAATCTACAAAGATGGCATCAAGTTGTACTCTTTTATCTAAAGCTAAAGCTATGTCGTGAGTGAATTCAAGAAGTTGGGTTGAGGTGGAGTAACCACGACGAAAACCATGCTGTTGAGGGCAAAGAATAAAATTAGTCTCGAGGTACTCAGATATCTGTTTATAGACAATATGTTCCAAAAGTTTGCATGAAGACGATGTGAGCGAAATGGGTCTGTAGTTTGTGACCATCTGTTTGTTGCCTGACTTGAACAAGGGGATAATTTTAGCCGACTTCCATGACTGAGGCACTGTTGCAGTAGAAATAGATTTTTTGAAAATGACAGATAGGTATTTTGAACTCCAAAGTGAATAACGGCGAAGAAAAGAATTTGGAATTCCATCAGGGCCAGGGCTTTTCTTACAGTCAAGTTTCATTAGTAGATTCAGGACACCAGAAACACTAATCTCTAAATCAGATAAAGCTGGGTATATACCTTCAAAGGAAAACTCTGAATCATTGCCGTTGTCACGACTGAATACAGATTTAAAATAATCATTGAAACAGTTCGCTATCTTTGTCGGCTCACTTACAGATTCACCTTCAATAGTAAAACTCTGTGATACACTACATCTTGGAATAATAGATCTCCAAAATTTGGCAGGATTTGATTTCATAAATTCAGACAAAGTTACATTAAAATATTTGGTTTTAGCTGTTAACATCTTTTCTTTCAAGGTTGTTTTCAGATATTCAAACGAGGTATGAACAACTGATTCTGTGTTATCTTTCGTTGAACGACGTCTCCTCTTCGTTTGCCGCATCAACTGCAGCACCTCTCTCGTAATCCAGGGGTGCCCAGGGTTCTTTTTCTTTCTAGTAACAGGTACAAATTTGTTGATGCATTTTTCTATAAGGGAGTTGAAATATCTAAGCAACGTATTGACATCAGCGTCTAGACTTATGGCACAAAAATCATCAAAATAAAAACTAAGTTCATCAATAATTGACACATCGTCAGCTCTGTTGAAATCAAGGAACGTGACGAATTCAGGGTTCGAATGCTTGACACGAATGTTAAGGCTGACAAGGACAGCTTTGTGATCAGAAATTCCCTCGACCACCTCGCAGTCATAACCTAGGTTTGCGATACTATGGGTTAGAAAAACAAGATCAAGAACAGAATTATCTCTGGTGCACGTTTTGACAACCTGATCTAGGTCGAATGACACAGCTATATCTACTAGAGCATCACAAATGGCCCTGTCGCGACAGCCAACCACTAGCGTTTCCCAGTTTATATCGGGTGCATTAAAATCGCCCAGCAAGATAAGCTTGAAATTCGCCAGATTGTATTTGTGAATGTAGTCATATATATGAAAGATCGTTTGCAGGCCCGAACTAGGAGCGCGATAAACCGCTCCGATAACAAGAACGAACTTATCAAGCTGCACCTTACACCATAAAGACTCTGTGTTAGGTAAACAGGGAAGAACCGAAAAGCTAATACCAGATTTAAAAAAAAGCGCGACACCACCACCTCTAGAAGACCTATCGCATCGTACCACGTTGTAATTAGGAGGTGTAAATTCGCAATCAAGAAGGCCATCGTGTAACCAGGTTTCCGTAACACACATCACGTGCGGTGAATAAGAAGCTGCAATGCACGAGAACTCTGTAAATTTAGGGACAAGGCTCCGAGCATTAATGTTTAATACAGACAATGGTTTATTCGGTAACTGTCAGTTCGATCCGGTGGCAAGAACCGGAGGAGGAACTTTTATCAGCGTTCTATTTGTTGAATCCCACGAGTATCGGTCGTTGTCAACAAGAGCGTAGTCGTAACGTAGACGGACCTTTGCGCCATTTCTTCGGAATTCGGCAGTACTAAGCCAGAGTTGTTTTCGAATGTCTCTAATACGAGGTGAAAAATCCTCGTTAATAAATATCCGTGTGCCTTTAAGTTTAGAAACATTTTTGAGTATCCGCATTTTGTCACGGAAGTCCATCAATTTAAAAATTATAGGTCGTATTTTACCTTGTGCGGGGATACCAATACGATGACAGCGTTCTATGGCATCGCAAGTCACAGACAGTTTTCTGGTCAACAGTTCAGTTACACTATCCAGTAGTGATGCAGGGGTTTCATTAACAGGCTCTTCTAGACCATATACGACCAAGTTGTTTCTGCGAGAACGGTTTTCCAAATCATCATTCTTACCTGTAAGTTGACAGACAGCTGTTTCGAGAGCGGCACTCTTTCTTTCTAGACACTGCAACCGTCGGGCGATATCAGATATCTGGGACGAGCCAGCTTCGATTGCAACAAGTCGAGATTCGTAGGCGGCAAACTTAGCATCCAGAGCCTCTTGTCTGTTTTTGATAGAAGTAACGTCCGCGGCAATTTGTGTTTGGCCAGTTAGTAATTGCTGAAGGAGAGCTAGCGTCTCGGGGCCAGGGTTAGATTCAATATCGCCACTACACAACAGGATAGATGAACATATCCTAAACCATGACAATATATCAGAACAAATGCCAACCAGTGGGCCCGGTAGCAGCAAAAGAAAGCGATCATCGGACTTAAAACCGTCTGGCAAAGAAACAAACTCTACCTGTAGGGTGAGACAGAAGAAACTCAGTGGCATATTCGTCTCGCTGCCACCAAGCCCACTGAAGAGAAGAGACTGCGTCGATGGCTTTATGGCATCTGTAGCGGAAGTAGGTGTCGCTGCGGTGCTTCCGTAGAGGGTCCAATCCAGTGTTGCTAGATGAAGTGCAGGCCGGTCGTCAAAAGGTGTCGAATCATCACACGATGACGGGGGTTCAGGAACCAGAAAGCGGGAACTGGCGAACCCGTGCGGCAACAAATCCGCGGTGACGCGGCATACGGAAGCCGGGGATGACCAGACCGTTCCGAAGACAGCGATCTGTAGGGTGAGACAGAAGACACTTCAGTGGCATATTCGTCTCGCTGCCACCAAGCCCACTGAAGAGAAGAGACTGCGTCGATGGCTTTATGGCATCTGTAGCGGAAGTAGGTGTCGCTGCGGTGCTTCCGTAGAGGGTCCAATCCAGTGTTGCTAGATGAAGTGCAGGCCGGTCGTCAAAAGGTGTCGAATCATCACACGATGACGGGGGTTCAGGAACCAGAAAGCGGGAACTGGCGAACCCGTGCGGCAACAAATCCGCGGTGACGCGGCATACGGAAGCCGGGGATGACCAGACCGTTCCGAAGACAGCGATCTGTAGGGTGAGACAGAAGAAACTCAGTGGCATATTCGTCTCGCTGCCACCAAGCCCACCATTACATTAAGTATTAAGTTGGTTACAGTGCTACCGAGCTTTAAAGAAATCCACCATTACATATAATTATACAGTTTCAACTTGATTACCAAAACGGCCCGCAGGATCAGGTGTAACATATCAGTCATGGATTATCACAATTATTACAGCCCTTTCTTTTCTCATTCCGCTGGAAGCAAGCTTCAAGAACTCGCGCGTTCTAGAAACGTGTTATGAAATGAGCACACAGCAGCATTTAGGATTTACGAGATTGTAGGTAAATGAAATCCCGTGACGCAATTTTTTTTTTTTTTTTGCACAGCCTTTTGATTTTTTTTCTTCCGTGCAAGCCGCGACCAGCGCAATACTGGTTCCTATGTCAAGATTCATGGATGCAGCGTTTGTCAAGATTCATGGATGCAGCGTTTATATTCCTAAGACTGAGTGGAGAAAAAAAATATGTAAGCGAGGTGTGTGTCAGTTGACGGCACTTAAAAAACAAATGGCATTGATAGCACATTCATTGTCAACAGCGCGTGGCCGAACCGTTTTGACATGAGCCGGTAACCGTTATTTTTTTCCGGTTCAGTTCCGGTTCGGGTTCATCGCGATAACAATATAACGGTTCGGGTTCGGGTCCAGTTCCGGAAAAAATACCGGTTCGGTTCCGGTTTTCGGTTCGGTTCGGTTCCGGTTCGACACCCTGATATTATGTTTATACTCGAGTATTTGTGATCGAAAGAAGAAATGAGAAGTGGAACCTGTGGAAGGAACCACTTTATGTGTTTCGTCATAACATCGTGCTCCGCCTTCCATACAAATCAAAATTAGTTGGCTTTGATTATTCCTCGACATGGTGTAACAAATAATGTGATGAGGAATTTAGGAAAAACCATGCACGATCACAGTTTTTATTTATTAAAAAAAACGTCCAGGAAAATCCTACGCTTGATTTTAGCATAAAACAACCTAGTTCTGAATAGTATTTTCTATTGAAGCACTTCTAGCGCTAAGTTTGATCGTCTGTTTAGGGCGTGAATAAAAGGTCAAGTAACTCTGGGTAATCTTTTTAAGCTATGTTATGACAAAACGTAATATCCTGTTGGAGGAAGTGCCGTTTTATTAGAGTTGAACGCCAGGTACGACTACTTATTCAAAACAATTTCGATCTAGAGGCACCTATGTTTTTGAACTGTAATTTGTTCTGAGCCTAATTACTCTCTGAAGCGTTAAGAAAATCTGGTTCTAATGTTATTTTTTTAGAAAAAAAAAAGAACTTTCTAATCACTGCTCGTTTTTTTTTCGTCTAAAAAAACCACTGTAGTTATATTGTTAAATAGGGTGGCATACTTTAAAAGAGATATCCGTCTTCAAAGGTTTTTCGACGACCTCAGAACTTTTTCAGCTCGTAAAGAACGGTTTCAACTCAAGCATATCGCCCCCTGGCGGACTAGAATGGCAACTGGGCAATGAAGACCTTTTTTGTATCAAAAAGGACCTTGGAATAACCTTTTATAGGCTTCTCCCGAATACCTTTTATGCGGGGTAATTAAGATAACTTTAAAGGCACTGCCCCATTTTCTTACGTTAAGTTAGGTTACGTATAAGTGACCGAAACATTCGTGTCTCGAATGTCGCGTGTCAAGCCTTCTCTTTTAACTGGTGGCCTCGCTTAATATGGAGCACAGAGGTCCCGGTGACTTCAACGTAATATTTCGTAACGTGACTTAACCTAAGAAAATAGGACAGTGTGAACCGGCTTTAAAGGTGGAGACTACGGACGAGCCGAAGAACCCTTAAGAGCTATTTTGCGACCAGATTTTATTTAAGTGTAACGTGAATGTTACGCTGCAAAACAAACCGGAAAAATCGGAGTCTGCACATAGTAAGCTCGAACGTTCACTGAATGGGAACGGGGTGATAAATATTTCCTTGTAAGATTACAAGTCATAGTTTTCTTTTAATAAAAGATAGAAACGACAAACTTGCCAAAGTCAACGACGGTTCTCTTCGCAGGTGATGGCATCGGCGAAGAGCGTAACTTGTGGCACCATTTCCCGTGAGATGCAGTGTGCTTACAACAAAGTGGGTCGTCTGCTCGCCGCTCCTTTCGGGAGCAGCGAGCAGGCATGTTTCCTGACGCGGTCGTCTGCGAACACGTGCGTCGTTGACATTGGCAAGTTCGTTGGTCTAATGTATTTCACAGCGAAAGAACGCCCAAATATTTTGCAAGGTAGAACTGACCTCCTTTATTCGGTCAAAGTTTGAGGTTTTTATAAGCAGATGGCGATTTTTCGGGCTTGTTTTACACAAGATCCACTGTAAGTACCGTTTATAATCGAGTGCGTTTTATTCTCGCAGGCTTACCCCACCTCGACAAGACGAGATTTGAGGCCGGGCTCGACGCTGGCGCATCGAAGATGAGGTCTTTCTGCATGGTGGGATTCTCCGACGCTCTTGACTGGAGACCCATCCTCTTCCAGGAGCCCTCCATCGAGCAGAGCGCATGCGCCCTCTGTGGACTGGTATCCCTGAAAGCTTCCAGGCTGCCTTGTGGCCACACGATCTGCTCCGAGTGCCACGAGCACTGCGCTCGGCAAGGGAGCACCTGTCCCCTCGACGAGGAGTCCTTCGGCGACGATGACTTTGGCCGAATTGATCTTCCACAGGGTTACATCGGAAAGCGCCGGGTGAATGCCATTTTCTGCGTGAATCATAAGTAACAGTATGATGCCTCGAGCGCCTGTCCGAATGGTGCGTTCAGCCTCCTACACAACCCAAGCATCAAGAGTGGTCGCGAAGTGGCCACAGATTACGTCGCCAAAGTAGGTGTGTCATGCTGTCGGAATTCGCGATCCTGCCGGCTTGTAAAACTTCCGGCAAGAAGCACGATAGAATGCAAGTTTCGCTGTCCTCGCGGCGTCCCAACTCTTGGCTACCGTTGCCTCCGTAAACTGTCAAACCTGGGAGCGATCTCCAATACCAGGCGTCTGCTGCATGACACTGCCATGAATGGAGGTGGGGGATCGGGGGCTGAGTGTGTAGGCGCACCGCAGCTCGTCACGGAGTGTGAAATCTCGCAATGAAGAACCCAGCGATCCTGGCTTTAGTTCCCACGTTTGCACGCTTCAATTTAGAGGAGCATCGTACAGGCATTCGGTGTTGTAATCAGTACTTCATGGGACACTTTAAATTTTTCACTCTAGCGGGGACACTGAAAACACCTGGCTGAATTCCTTATTTACAACGGAAACAGAGACCCCCGTTGGAGCTTACTTTCCGCTGTCTACGTATAAACAACACAAATTTAGTTTTATTAGCTGTAAACGAAAGAAGCACTTTTGTGAAGGCAGTAAACATAATGGTTAACGACGTATTCCAGAAAGGCAGTATTTCCTTGCTTCTGAACAAAACATAGAAAACGATATGGGTTAGCAAAAAAGAAAAAGGAAAAAAAGCAAATGCAGGAAAATTGATTTGCTGAATTTTATTTCTCAAATTGCCGTAATAATTGGAAGGAATGTTCTAAAAAAAAGAAAGGTCCAGCCCGCTGTTGCAGCCTAGCTCTTTGTCCTGCTCGTTCCCTTGTTCAAATATTAGAAAGACCATGTCACCGCATATATAACCGTGTGCACATTTTTTTACTGTTCAAACTCTGATATCTTGAATGTCTTACGTCCTTTATGAATATTCTTGCAGGAACAATACCGTGAGCCCAGCCTGCGTCAACATGCTGAAATAGCTGCATTAACCAAATAACTTCGCAGAACTAGGAACGAGAAAATAAACGTTCTGCCTTTAAAAAAAAGTGAGGTCTATTGGAAGCAAAATAATAAAAATTACAAAACAAGCGTAATATGTGAACATTAAACGAAAAGACTTTCTTGACAGGATATAAAAGTAAAGGACTTCACTTAAAGTAAAACAAAAAATAAAAATATCAAAACGACAGGGTCAATACAGTTTTTAATCTTAGGCCCTTTAGAACTACACCCTACAAATTAATACGCGTCTTTCTTCTGGCACTGAAAAAAAAATGTTGCAATTCTTGGCACCATTAAAGGGGCCCTGCAATCATATTTAAGCGTCTACCTTTTATGCGGTTTCCACGTCTCTTGGGGTTCGGGCAAGCAAGCGGGCACGGAAAGAGTAGCTAAATATCAGTGCGCCATATTTTAACCGGACGACACGGAAACCTCCTCCACCGACGAGGGCGACCCGCGGTACCGAAAGCGCGCAAAATGTGACGTCTTTGGTCCTGGGCTTGCTACTGGTCAGAGCCACTAAAAACTTATTTTTGGTCGAAATACAAAATATAAGTGGCGCGAACCGTTTCAATTATTTATAAAAGTGGTTTTTGTTCACTATTATAGATGAAAAAAAGAAAGAAATGCAGTTTATAAAGTACGGAAACAAGAAGTGACCCGTCGACATACCCGCCGCCAAGCGGTGGAAAAGGCGGCGCATACTAGAAAGGAGTAGTCGGATAAGGCACCGACACGGAAAAATCCCGGATGTACTAGGTGGCGCTGCAGTCGTATGGACAGGAGGAACCGACCGGCTCCGAGCGTTCCGAAGGCCTTCGGCGAGAGGCTTTGTCTTGCGGTTTGGCCGTTTCGCGGTATGGCAGCGCGAAGTGTCATGCCGAATTAGTGTTTAATCGCGCAGCAAACGCAATGAAAGCCGCTTTGGCTGCCCGCTGCATACAGCCTATCCAGAACATGCTTTAGTGGCGCCCTCTGGCGCCGTCGACACGGAGTGCGGCGGCCGTGAGCGCTCGAGGAGCTCACTATGCCTCCTCTAGTTCACGGCCACTCAAGCCCTGAACTAGCTCAAGTCGTGAGCTACGACGTCATCAAGGAGGTTATTTTTTGCTTGTTTTTGTAATTCTAAATTGCCTATAACTTTTAAAATAAAGCGAATTTCGCGAAAAGAAAAGTTTCACTAAGTTACTACGTTCAGTGCGCTCAGGTTCGGTGCAAATTAAGAAACAGTAAAAGTCCTTGCAGGGCCCGCCTTCGAGTCCGCGCCAAGCCGGTCAGGATTTGAAATATTATCGTCGCCTCTTATCGACCAAAATAGAACTCGTTAAAATGCCACGTATGCTTTAACTACAATCTTAAAACATATCACCGTTATATGTTTTTTTGTTTTTTTCTTTCTTGACAAAAATTAACCCGTACTTCCGCCGTTCTTTTTTTGCCTAGGTGGCTTGCTGGAACAAGCACAATGGCTGCAGCTTCATAGGTCCTGTTCAAAGTCTCCCGAAGCACTACACCGAGTGCACTTTCCACGTCGTGTCCTGCCCTAGGTGTCAGCTGGCCGTGCTGAGGAGCGAGATTGTGGGACATTGCAAAAATGGTTGCCGCGCTCCCACCGCTAGACCCACAGCGGACACAGATCATGCCACCCAGGGTTACGACCGAATCGAGCAAACGAGTAACGAACTCAAAGAAGCCTTGGGCAAACTCTCTGAAGACCTGTCCTGTCTGAACACCAGCCTCAACCAGTGCCGGGAGGACGTCAGGGCCGCTGAAAGGAGGTCCAAAGAACAGCTGAATGCTCAATCTGTAGACCTATCCTGTCTGCAGTCCAGCCTCAGTCAATGCCTGGAGGATATCAGGGCAGCAGGAAGAAAGTCCAGCGAGCAGATTGAAGCTCAGTCTGAAGGCCTGTCCTGGCTTTGCGCCTGCGTTAACCAGTGCCGGGAGGACGTTAGGGCTGCTGACCAAAGGTCTAATCAACAGCTTGAAGCTCAGTGCGCAACACTTCTTGAACACTTAGCCAGACTATATATTGAAGGTCCTGTTTTTCCAGAGGTCGGGCTGAGTGCAGTGGCAGGCGTCCCCAGTGAAGTAATTGGATGCCAGGCTGAAAACTTGCGTGGATGCGTCTCACGTCCGTTGAACGCCACAGGGAGCATGCGTCAAAAGGGACGGAGGGTTCGTGAAGCAAAGGGATTCCACTGGCATTTTGAGGGATGGGCAGCCCTGAAGCAAAAAACAGTAAAGGAAGGGGTTGGGCTAGCTGAGAGCCCCCGGCAGTATGTGTGTGGCTACAAGGTGTCGATCGTGATCATTTTGAGAAAGTACGGAGATACCGTTTATTTCAGCTCTGGGCTGAGAATTTATCCTGGGGACTACGATAGAAGGCTCGAGTGGCCGTTTAGCAAGAAATTCATGGTCGGCGTCATTCACAACAGGGACAGAGCAAAGAGCTACTATGGGAGGACAGATGCGAGTCGAAAAGAAAGGGAACCCGCATTCCAAAGGCCGAACAGGATTGCCAATGAGATCTTTCCATGTTTGATACCGTATTCCCTGGATAATATTGCATGGGATGGGTTTGTTGAACAAGACATACTCCACCTGTTCCTTCTGGTAGAGCCAAAGTAGGCTCGCTCTTTTTAGTGATGTGAAATTACATGAATCATTTAAGAAAAAGCCGCAAAGATTGATTTCTGACAGGTATCTTTAAAATGTCCAATTCATTCCCGGTACAGTTGAACTGAATAAAAAATGATTGAATTACTATTGTGTGCTGGAACAGTATCACGATTCATGTATGTGGACATCTTTTCCATCAACTGCTTTGCACATGAGTTTTCTTTTACTTTACTTACTCTAGAAAAGGTAATCTATAATTAATATAACCATTATACCCGCTTTTTATGAATACTTATCTGGCGCGGTGGAAAAGATATTATGCACACGCTGCGTGCTTTGCACAAGGATTTTTTCAATGAATCTTGGCGTAGAGAAACCACGCTTTGCCATCTGAGGAGAGCGCAATACGGAGCGCAAGTTTTCTGCTTTTGCTCAGGTGTTGCGATAATATTAGAACGTCGAGCTCTTATTGGCTGATTTAAAAATTTAGCGGGAAATTGAATTGGTGTATAGGCCTGTGACGTCCTATGATGCAATGCACGTGGTTACGCCGACGGCGACTCCGCGAAACACGGGAACGAGCGCCTGAGAACTGCGGTCTAAACAAAGAGTAGGTGGAGTAGACCTCAAGCAGGGTTGTAAAGTACCTAGGAAGACGTAACAGGAAATCGGTATCTAGGTACTTTTGTTGTACCTGAGGTACAAACCTAGGTACTTTCGTTTCTCGGCATCTGTATCTGTGTCTTAGGTACATTTTTCAGTAACTTGTGACTAAATGAAGTTACTTTTTACAGGTAATTTTTTCTTCACTTATCAAAATGATAGAAACTATAAATCTTGAAGTATTAACACACTACCATGTGCCATGATAAACGTTGAGTTGGGTACGACCTGGGAGACACTTACTTGATCGAACGACGTTTTAGCGAACGAAGCCCCGTCTATGGTTTTTCATCGAACGACGCTTTAGCGAATGGCGGTGTTAATTTGAGCGAACGGTGGATTAGCGATGCCGTTCAAGCGACACCAATTTATGGAATCGCTTCGGAAATACGTTTAGGGAAAATAGCGACCTGCTTCCTTCATCTCAAACTGAAATCGACTTCATTGCGCATTTGAAGCTCCTCTGACAGCTATACAAGAGGAGATAACTTGAAAGATGTGCACAGTTTCTGTTGCCTGTATGTTCTCCTGATGGTGGCTCTCTTCTGCCATAGATACAATATAAAATATAATTAAATATTAATTATAATTACAACCATAAAGAAATGTATCATCGCGGATCTATTACAGTTTCCACTCAATAAATTGGACTCAAATTCGGCGGTTATCAAAACTGAGAAAGTTCCGGAAGAAAAAAGAAAACGGTTAGTTTTCTTCAAACTAGCGAATGAAGAAGAAAAAAACGAGGAAGCTTGAAGCCTTTCGCTCGATGTCGCGAAGGTTTGGTGCATATGCTCTCGACTCACGCGTTTCTTCATGCGGCCGACGTATCTGGGCCCTTCGGCGTCAGCGCCGGCTCATGTGAATACGGTCTTCCTTATTTCTCGCATTGACACCAATAAAGCACCCTTATCGAACTCGTTTATTGTTTATCCTTAGTATGCAAAGCTTTCGTTCCAATATATATTCACGAATTCGGATAAAATAAAGTATTTTTAAAGTAACTGTACCCGTACCTAGGTACGTTTTTTTAAGCGAGTACCTAGGTACGTGCCTAGGTACATTTTCGTATGAGTAACTAACTGTATCTTAGGTACATTTTTGAAGTAACTTTCACAACCCTGATCTCAAGGAATCGAGCATTGAGGTCTACACTCTATCCTTTCAGTCAAAGCCAATCAGAGGTCGGCGTCGTTCTGACGTCACCGCAACTCCTGCGCAAGAAGCAGACAACCTGCTCTCCGGATTGGTTACTGACAGACTGTTAGCGGCAGGACATTTTTCTGCGAAGCCCGAACCCCAGCAGCTGTTCGTTGCCTTTCGTTGAGATTGGGCTTCGCTTGAACGCTCGACGTTCACGAGACTCAGAAGTGTTATCGAAGGTTGAAAGCTTACGCTGGAGGTGCGGCAAAAGAAAGACCTCCCGGCCGTTCCCATATTGTAAGGGTGTATACGGGAAGACTCTGGTGGAGAGGAGGAGGTGAGCGCGTGCTGCGACATCAACGCGATCCATAAAATCATGGTGCAGATTCTTGACCGTCAAGCTAAAACAAGCGACATATAGCTTGGTTCCGCTCACAAGAGTGGAGACGAAATTTTTACAATAAAAATGAAGAAGGAAGAATAAAAAATGCGTATTCACTTGTGACGGTGTTAACGCCGCAGGTCACGCATTATGCTGCTCCGACCGTGCGTAACTTTTGTCACTCTTGCGATTTACAATCAGGGCGTGGTATTCCCGCGTTTAATTCTCTCTCTCTCTCTCTCTCTCTCTCTATATATATATATATACATATATATATATATATATATATATATATATATATATATATATATATATATATATATATATATATATATATATATACCGGGTGTTCAATTTTAACTCGAACAGACTATTAATAAACGTTCGTAAACGATGCACTAGCACGGTTTGTACAAGTGAGCTATACGGCCAAGGAGACATATGTGACTGGCTGATCTTTGTGATAAGTCGGATAATTAGCTAAACTTTCTTAATCAACTTTTTAATTTGTAAAAATATTCGTGTGGTATCTACTAGAAACATCTTGAGCATAATCGAAAACCATTGTATTCTCAGGAATGACAAATGATGAGGCGACAAATACTGAAATAAACTAAACGTTTAAGGGGGCGAACTTGTGCTTAAAACAAAAAGAGAACAGAAGAAAACAATCGAGCGTCGCGGGCGCGTCGATAGCGGCGTAACAGCAGGATTCGATCGCCGGGTCAAGACTAATTTCGGCTCGCCAGGCAATGCACTTTTTGTACCCCCGCGTGTGTCTCTGGATCATTTAGCCTAGATTATTCGGCGCGTACAACATTCGGAACTCGATCAGACGAGAATGTTCTCGAACTTGCGAGAACGCCAAGTTGAAAGAATAAATAAAATGTCAGTCCGCTAACTGGAATCGAACCTAGACTTTTCGCGCGACAGTTAAGCACGGTAACCATTTTGCCACGCACGCGCTCCCTCAGCGATGCGCGTGGCATTACTCTTCCCTCGATGCGACGTGCTGGGAAACAAAACAGCAAAAAAAAAGTCAAACTACGTAGACTTGTACAGCACAATCCTATCGAGTGTATTACAAAACACAATTCACAGTCTTATCGATCGCAGTACGGCTTGAGGCGTACGACGTGGACAATTTCCGGTCATGGAGGGCAGCGTAATGAAGGCCGTGTTCCGTCGGGCATCCCCTTATAGTTCAAATCCTCGAGTCGACGGAGCACTTTGTAGGGTCCGAAGTAGCGTTTCAGGACTTTATAGCTGAGTCCACGGCGGCGAATCGGTGTCCACACCCACACCCTGTCCCCGGGTTGTAGCGGCCAGTTGCAACACGTTGTTGGGCTTTAATCTGAAGTCTAGCGAGCTGACGGAATTCTTCTGCCCGTTGGGCAACCACCTGGGCGTCGTCGCTTTCGTCGACGACGGAAGCGACGTGGGGTAACATCGCGTCCAGCATTGTCGTTACCTTGCGACCACGCACCAGTTGAAAGGGTGTTACCCCACACTCTAAAAAAAAGGATGTAAAAGAGTGTATCGTTACACCCTTTGACCCATATAATACTCCCCAAAACTTCATTTCGACGTACTGAGCCCTAGAGTCGAACAGACGGCCCCAAATTTTACGAGGGGCTTGATAACGGTGCGATATAACTTTTTGAATCGCTAAAGTACGTTTCAATATAAAGACCATATAAAGAAAACACCGTGTTTTTACAGTAGGGCCAAGAAAACCCCGAATATGTTTTTCGTGGTCAGTAAAACGTACATTATCTATTTTAATAGGTTGTACCACATGGCTATCAAGCAACTCGTAAAATTTGGGGCCGTCCGTTCGACTGTAGGACGCTGTACGTCGAATTGAAGTTTTGGGGTGTATTATACGGGACAAAGGGTGTAACAATACACCCTCTTACACCCCCTTTTCTTGAGAGTGCAGTGGTCTTTTGTACGACTGTGTTGTAGGCAAATGTCACGCACGGCAACACCTCGTCCCATGTCTTGTGCTCCATGTCGACGTACATGGAGACCATGTCGGCGATGGTCTTGTTAAAGGGCAACTCCGCTCAATTTCGAAAATTTCGAGATAGTGACTGATTTTGATTTAAGAAGCACTCAAAAACAATCCCCGATCCTTTGTTTCCCGAAAAATAAAATATTTTTCGTGCAATTTTACTTTAGCCATGATCGCAAACCGAAACCGGAACGGTGACGAAGCCGGACAACATTGTGTCTTCGGCATCACTGAGCATGTACACCCACGTGATATACCAGGGGTCACGTGACCTATCACGCGGACATGCGCTTCGCAGTCATCGTCGCGTCGTCTGCAGGGCACGTGCCGCCGCTACATCGTTTTGTCCGACAGATTTCGTGGGAAAAACACACGAAAAGGTAAGTTTCCCCAAAAGCATAATTTGTAGGAATTCGTGGAAGGCAAACTCTAGGTAAGTGCACGTAAATACGCGTTGCCGAGTCTGAGGTTCAGACGTGTCTTGCTTTTAGTATTTTGTCGCCGGCAATTTCTGCTGAAACTTAAATTGTGTGTAGTTAAAATTATTGTTTCAGTGCGTTTAATGTACGCGTATAGGACTGTCCCCGTTTGTTGGTAAAAATGGCTCATCTCGTCAACAGCTCAGATGGTAAGCGTTTCCACTCATAATTTCACTGTTTCAGCAAAACGCGAGAAAGCGCCGATGCCGTGTTAGCGCCCGCTCATTCACACTGGAAGCGGATCCGTGTGGAAGCGGATCCGTGTGAACGCTGCGTGAAGGGTATGACCTCTCGAAAGCTCACGATCGCAAATTATGTTGCGTTTCACTGAAGTGCCCTTCTTGCATCAATCGCACAACACGTATTTATGCCAAAGCGATGTGCTCGAGTCAAACAGCGATGCCATACACGGGCGGCGGCCACTCGTTTCGTTGGTTTTTGCGAAACGGAAACAATAGAGCCACCCCTCTGCATCGCCTATGCTAGAAAAATATCGCGTGTAAATCTTACGAAACGTGTGCAGACGTACTGCATGGTGCAAACAACCAAATTTGCATTCACTTTTCTGTGGCCAGTGAATAAGAGTGAAGTAATATTAGCATAAGCCGACCGTGGTTAGCGACATTATGTAAGCTACAAAATAATATTACTTTCTTTATATGAAGTCGCTGTATGACGTAATTAGTTTGAGACCAATTGTATTATTGGCTCATTCAAGCAGGAATGCAGAATTACAGCACATACGCTCGGGCATTTAAAAATTTTTGACTTTCAAATTGCCAGCAAAAATCAGGGACTCTCAATAAGTAGAAACCTACCTTGAATAAGTATTTTACTGGTCAGATTTGGACATTAAAATTTTAGGTCTCAATTCCAAGTACAAAGGAAAATGCCCCAATTGGTGTTTCTATTTTTTTTTTATTTCTTTCGTACTAGGAGCTGGGGTTTAACTGGGAATTTCAAGTCAATATCTCCATTGCAGAATTTAGACCGGTAACTTTATTTTGAGACACTAAAAAATAAGCGGCTCAACGTATAAAGTTAAAACTTATCTCGAATACACATTTACATCTTAGCAGGCATGTGTTCCTCTTCAGTGGGCCTCAATGGCCGTTTTTTTTAGAATCGGACAATTAATCCATATGCTTACTTTCAGCACAAATGTCAGACGACGACAGCCTACCCCGCGAGGCAGACTTTGGAGGTTTGCTGCAAGGGGCAATACATGTCCCCGATCCGTACCGGTTTGACCCTCCACTACCAGCGAGGGAACGACGTGCCAGAGAGCACATTCCCGTGTCACAAGTCCGGTACATTATTTCATCAGTCCACGCATGCCTTGTGTCAATCAGTATATAAGTACTTCTGATTGGCAGAAAACAACCAAAGGTATCTACAAAATCATTTTTATTTCAGTTATCTGTTCAGAATTTCACATCCACTAGAATTGGCTCATGATAGATGTCACACAGCAAACTAAGAAAGCCCACAATTATAGGAATGAAACAACACTTGATGGTTGCGGCAGCTGCAGTGAAGCTTTGCGGATAAAATACAATTCTTTTGTGGTTTACGCTCTTCCAGGTGCACCTGTGAGAGCTGGCCCCAAGAAGTGGGGCACTGGTGCCGTGACATTCCGAAAGTAGCCGGAAAGATTGTGGGGAAATGTATCACAGACGGCGCACTCTTCAGACTCGTGTGTTTGGACGAGAGGCTGCTCAATATAGCCTATGAGCAGCTCTCGTCTTATGAGCCCATTTATTTCGAGCCAGCAGCTAGGGACCAGAACAAGTAAGACCAGTTCTTTGATAACAGTTATGTTTTAATGCACTGCTTGCCTGTGAAATCAATTCTCGGGTAGTATATATTGCAAAGGATAAATTCCCCCCTTGATAAATCAGTTTCGGTACAAAAACACTTCAAATCATAAATAGGAAAATCATTGGGTTCTGCCATGTATTATGTTCATGTTCGCCACGTATAGCGAACACATGCTATTGAACTAAGGCAACAGCGGGTGTACCGAAGACGCTGGCGGGGGAGAGCGAGCCACGGAGAAGCACCACACGCCTGTAAAAGAACAGACTGGGCATGGTCGCAGACCATGCCCAGTCTGTTTTTTTCCAAGCGTGCAGGGCTTGATTGTAACCTAACAGTTAAATAAATATATCCTGCACTGCCCAAATTAACCGGTACATCAATCACACTGGCGACGAGGATGGGATCCATGCAACAAAGACGGATATAAACAACTGAGCGACAAAGGAGGCAGCGGTGACGTGAGTGATGCCGGATCTCAAACCTAAAGAATGCCTCGCATCGGGAAAATTGAAGAGTTTGATTAGAAATCGTAATTATGGTCTGCGTACGGGATACGGTCCATTCGTCACATGCACAGTTGTCACAGGACAATTCGTCACACTGGAACATTCATCATATAGGATGACTCGTCACATGGCCAACCGGTCCCACAATAGTTTGTTTCCCCAGAAATGTATTGTTCAATTTTGCTTGGGCGGACGAAGTGGCTCACCTCATAACTTAGGATGTCTTTGGCTTCCGAAAGGCGAAGAATTTGTAACAGATATGTTAGCTTCTCGTTCGGACCCGAACATTGAATGTTTGTTCGGCCTGACAAAGTGGGTAACCTCTTAGCATGTCTTTCGCTTCCCAAGGTCAAAGAATTTGTAACAGGCGTTTCAGCTTCTGGGTCCGTCCCGAACGTTGAATGCGGAGGCCATATAAGAGCAACTATTTTTGAACTCGGACTACATTCAAAAGGATGGAGGCGATCGCAACAGAGAGGTAGAGCCAGGATGCTGCACTTGGGGTACTCGTACACATTCAGCAGAACGAATTCAGATACGTTTTGGTTTTGTCGAATAGGTGTATGCAAGGCAAAAGTAAAAACCAATTTGGCTGCCAGTCGGATTATTGCTCAATCAAGCCAGCAACTGAGATCAACCTGCTGAAGACTCGTAATATAATGCAAGAAAAAGCGGATGAGTATTGTACGATTAGTTTTTTTTTTTATCTACTGCTTTATGTGACAGTGAGAAGTCGTGAAACTCCTCGTCAGGGAATGTGGGCAGTTGTTGAAATTTACTATCATCCCCTGCCCGATCGATGTGACCAGTTGCCTGCATGACGAGTCATCCTGTGACGAATATTCCTATCCGACGAATCGTCCTGCAACGATTGCGCATGTGACCGTTCGACTGGTGTAGAACCACATCGACCTGATGCCCAATCAAATGGTTGAATGCTACAAATTCCATCACTGGAAGTAGTTGGAATCCGAAACCATCGCAGGCTACGTAGCTGCACTCAAACAGCTTTCGCTGCAATGCAACTTTGGTATTTCCCTCCACGACCGACTTCGAGACAAGCTCATTATTGGCATTAAGGACGGAAACATTCTAAAAAAAACTGCTGGTTGAACTGACGCCGACATTCAAGGCAGCAGTGCATCTTGCCACTTCGATGGAGGTAGCCATGAAGGATGCAAAGGAAATAAGGAGCGAGACCAAGACCCAACAAGATATCAATCGCTTGGTGCAAGGACAAAAATACAAGACATCATTTCCCAAAAAAGCAAGCGAGGGAAGAGGAAAATCTTGCAGTAAAATGGATAGGTGGGCTAGTCGGTACACGTTTAACGTCAGAAGCGCCTAAACAACGAGGACACGAGGAAGACGAGACAGGACCAAGCGCAGCGCTTGGTCCTGTCTCGTGTTTTTTAGGCGCTTCACAAGTTGAAAATCTTGCACAAGCAGGACCCCATGTCACCGTTGCGGCAAGACCAATCACAACCCTGAAAGCTGCTTTGCAAAGAACAAGACTTGTAAAATATGCGGAAGAACAGGACACTTCCAAATGTTCTGCCGTGACAGGAAACGAGATCCACAAGACTCAAGAAGAAAGGACAAGCCAAGCTTCACCAACCATGTCACTACATAGAACTCGGAAGACGAAACTCCGTTTTATTTCATCGACTCAAGCTGCCCGATATCCATCACAGTACCTGTGGAGATTTGCAACAACCCTCTTCAGATAGAGATTGGCACAGGCTCACCCGTGACTGTGGTCAACCTGGAGGCGTTTCAAGAAATTCTTCCAGACATCCAGTTAAAACCTTCGGGAATAACGCTGAAGCCATACATTGGCAAGCCCATCATTCCAGAGGCAATGGTTCAAGTGGGGATGCAGTACAACGGGCAAGTCAAGCATCATAAAATTCAAGTGGTGAAGAAAGGGGGACCTCCTACACTTGGACGGGCATTGCTTCAGGATTTTCAAGTGAACTGGAAGGAAGTGCACAACGTGCGTGCAGAAACCTTAACTCTCGCAAGAGTGCAACAGAAACACAGTTCCATCTTTGAAGGTCCGAGAGCTGAAGAACTATGCCGTGAAAATCTGCGTGAATGATGATGCTCAACCAAAGCTTCTCAGACCAAGGTCAGTTCCATACGCCCTCCGACAAAAGATTACGTCTTGAGGAAGAGCACATAATCACTCCTGTGATGAGGAGTGAGTGGGCGACTCCAATTGTTCCAGTGATGAAGGCAAACGGACAAGTTTGCTAGCATATGCGGGAATTACAAGGTTACACTCAATACTGAAGATCTCTTTGTGAAGATTGGTCATGGAGAGAGAAGTTCACTAAGCTGGATTGCAGACAAGCCTACTTCCAGATCCCCTGAACAGAAGAATCAAGAGATCTTACAGTGATGAACACGCATAAAGGGCTCTATCAGGTGAACAGAGTGCCATTTGGAATAACCCCCCGCATCAGCTATCTTCCAACGCATCATCGAAGAACTCATGGGGAACTTACCGTACACAGGTGCATTTCAGGATGACATTGTGGTAACTTTCAAGAACGATCAACATTACATATGGCAAAAACTCAAGGGAAAGAAAAATGCTTCTTCATGCAGGACTCTATCGAGTACCTACCTAGGACATGTTGCAGACCAACAAGGGATTCACCCAAACCCCAAGAAGGTGGATGCTATCCTACAGGCGAAGACGCCCAAAGACCAAAAAGAACTCTGAGCATATCTCGGGCTCCTGAACTTCTAAGGAAAGTTCATCAGCATCACATGTTCATTACACTGCATTGCTTGTCTGTTCCCAACATGCACCGCAGTACGTGATTGTTTTCGCAAACTAATGAGTGTCTGTGGGCATATCGTTTGCAGAACATACAGATTCACAGCCTACAAGCAGTTCATGTGGTGGGTCTGGGGGAAGCTGGGCCGTCACCGCCGTGTCAGGCTCCCATGCTGTGTGGTCGGCAAGATCCGGGAGCGATTTCCATCTGCAACATATAGGGGATTCCAGTATTGTTGATCACTGTCCATGCCTGTACCTGATCTATTATATGCAGCATGTGCACAAACGCTCTGATCCCACTTTGAATGGTCCGCAAAAATCGGTTTTTCAACGTATTGCACTTGGATTTGCTACAAAGGTGCACACAGCGAGTTAAATTATCATCAAATAAACTTGCCTTCTTCAAGTAATAAGAAAAAAGAATAACTTGTTTCGGGCAATCTATGAAGCCGTTTTACGGGTGACCCAGGCGGATTTTATTTCTTGAACAAGGCAAGTTTATTTCACGATATTTTAAATTCCTCCCGGCATGCACTGCATAACCGCACCTTTGTAGTAAATCCGAGCTCGATATGTTGAGAAACCGATTTTTTTGACCGTCCAAAGTGGGATTGAAGTGTTGGTGTACACGCTGTCTAAGCAAAAGAGTTAAATTGCCAGCATTGTAAAAGCCGAGACTTCGGAAAAACAAAACAAAAAAGGGACAGCACAGACACATTTGAAGTTTGGGCTATTGGGTAATTCATGGTTAAAAATTAAAAAAAGTGCAATGTTTGTCTATTTTCTCATTCTTGTTCGTGCCTTTCCCCAGCTTTTAATTTTTAACCATGACATATGAGCTAGCCCAAACCTCAACTGTTTCTGTGCTGACTCTTTTTTGTTTTGTTTTTTCCGCAAGTCTTCAGTTCTATCAGCTCGCTGGCATCTGCCCCATTATTTCTACAGTTAAATTGTAATTGCTTACGGGGCAGAATAAAGAAGTTGATTTTGAAAGGTTATAAAACATTCATTCATTTCAGAAATAAAGCAAAACTGGCAGTCAAACTTGTGCACACATATTATGCAAATTCTAGCTAGCATGCAAGTTCTTTATTCATTCAATAGTAGAATACACTCAGTTAATTTGTCATCCGTAGTAAGAATACTTAATTTAAAATATTGCCAATTTCCTCACCCATGCCTAACATTGGCCCTGGCGTTGTTGAGTGTGAAACCGGGTCCTGTGGGCTAAAACTGCAGCTTCCTTGTTCGGCCCTTGGGATGCACTGCACAGAGGCTGCCTACAAGAGCAGGGAACATAGGCGGCTTCGGCCTCCTTGTAGGTGGGGACGGCTTCCGCCAACTCTAGGCAGCAGCTGAGAAGCTTGTGGATATAATCTAAGTAAAGAATGGTGATGATTAAACCCCAGCCATTCTATCAATAAAAATGTTTCCATTTACCGTATGACGCAGGCTCCATGATTTGTTTTACGACCCATTCGCCTTTTCTCGCCTTCGGGTATTGGAGTGCATACCGCTCCTTGCTGTCTTTTGTTTTGGCTTGTTTCCGTTTTGAATTTTCATTGTAGTGGAGGACAGCAATGGAAGTCCTGTGAAGGCAATACAGAACAGGCACGATAGTTTGCTAGTGATGGGCCAAACTTTCTCCGAATGGTGTGTAATGGTCTGCTGAACCTTTACACACATTGCGCAGGGTTGCCGAATCTCGCACACTTTACTTTTGTAAAAACATTTTTTTCTGCTTTTTAAAACATATTTTCATGTTTATTGCTATTGTACAGGATCATTGCATCAAAGTGATTTTCATGTGTGGAAATCGTTCAATATTGTAACAACAATGTTTATACTGAGCCTCCACCAGAAGAGGTAACAATCAGGCAGATAGCTGCAGGGGGGTGGGGGGGGGCCTTTTTTGCCCCCCCCCCCCCTTGAAATCTTCCATTTTGCTGGGGCCTCCTCTCCTTCTCCCCCTCATACAGCATTTTGTCATGGGCGGGCCTCCCCCAAAACAAAATCCTGGCTGCGTGCCTGGTAACAATAATATAACTACGCTTGCTCTTCGATTCAAGGCCAGCTTTGCATGCAGGTAGGAGTCATATGTTTGCAATTTCTCATTTCTACCTTTAAAAATGCTGATTTGTGTGTTTTGGACACATGCAAAAGTTTAGAAAGGCTGTGAGGATCTGGAGTTTTGGATTGTAAGGTCCAGTACAAGCTTTGGGTTTAGTTTTGTATGAATGACCATGGAATAAAACCAAAATCTTCGCAAGGTTTTCACGTGTGTGCAGATGTTTGCCGATTTTTTCTCGAAAAGTTTTCAGATTCCAAATTATATACAAATATAAAGGGAAGCAGTGTGGCATCAGCAAATCACACTATTTCAGCTTACCGTGCCACCATGCCCTCTAAAGTGAAGTGAGTTGACTTGGGTGTAAACCTGATGAGCAGGCTGTGGAAAGACTCCAAGCGGTACGTCTGACCACCTCCAGAGATCCTTGGGATGTCTTTCAAAAGCTGACGCGACATCACAACTTTTTCCAGTGCGATGTATGGCTCAGATCCTGCAGTTAGAAACAGCGCCTCATTAATCGCTGGGGCAATGCACATAGAACACTTCCTGGGTCATGTCTACAGTTCCTCTGTGCAAACTCAAAATTTCGCTTTCTTATCCTATGTGTCTTCATGACATCAAAATAAGGCTGCTGGTTAAAAATAAAAATTGCTGCTATACCATAATTATGGTATTGCAAAATGGCCTAGGTAGCTCATGCATTCTGACATTACAACAGAGAGTAAAGTATATGTGCGAAGATACACACAATTTAATCAAACATTTCTGGACAAAAAAATACAGTCACACAGGATCCATATTTTCACATATATTAGATTACAAAATTATTGGTTTTCAGCATAAGTCAGCCACACGACGTTACCACCGAATACACCCCATTCAGCATTGCAAAAGGTGCATAGAAGTAACAGAATCTGTTCTTTCTTTGCATATGTTATTATCAGCTAATCCAATCAAGAACAGCCAGTGTTTCATCACCCTCCACTTTGTTTATTACACTTTTTAATCTACCCAAGGTTATGCAGAAGCCACGGCCAATTGAACCACTTCCTGAAACTAGTTCCCAGCATCTGCAGTTTCCTTTTGTTTGCTAATAAAATGTGGCATGAAACAAGAGAAGCACAAATCGTGTTATTGATGCCTAGCTGACCATTACTTACAAATTAACATTACAAATATATCAAACAGCAATTAGCATTACCTTCAAGAAGCCACCAGCGGTCCTCTCTCGAGGCATGAGTGCACGCAGGGTACATCGGGTCAGGGTGCTGGTGCACGTCTACGACATGTCGCATCAACGACTTCCATTTGGCCAGCACCATTGCACCGTTGTCGTTACTGGTTTGAGCACACCAATAAACATGGGCACGAACAGTCTTCACCCAGTTATTCAGGATGCTGTTTCGCTTTGTCTTTCCTGCGGTAGCAAGCTTGCTCCCAATTCCTAGAAATTAGAAAATGTACATGCATGGCAAGCTGAGGTATAGCATTTTGGCATGGGAGTATGAGCATCGACGACCAAGTAAACTGGACACAGTCAGAGTATGGCAAGTTTGAAAACACGAGTTAGTGTATTCGCGACTCCAACTAACTATAAGTAGCGCCACTCATTTTCCAAAATGGCGGTTATAGTGAGGGTCGGAGATGCGTGTTGCAATTGAGCCTGTCTAGTGTGCTGGCTTTACTGAGCGACACAAATTATTTCTGGTAATATGAGGAAGCTAGGGCGTTATGGGCGCAGGTCACCTCTTTACCCTGAAAACAAGAACGATGTTCAGCGTAATATTTACGCAAGGATGCGTGTTTTATATCTGGAGCGAAACCGAAACTAATCTCTACTTTAGATTTCATTTCTCAGCATAGGTTTTATTTTCGGATTCTTTCATACCTCAAGATGTGTCTCACATAGTAATTACCTAGTTAAAGAAGTTGTTCGCCGAAACTTTATTTTGTGACATACATGTTTCAATCCAGGCTGATATTTTAGTTGTTGAAAAAATACCTGCTGATATTTGTGCGTTCTCGCTGCCTTTTCCCGCTCAGATAAATGCCATGGGAAATAATGAACTGCGGGCCTTTTAATGAGTTGTTGGGTATTTAGATGATTAATTGGTTTAACATTATTCTCAGCACAAGAATAAAAGAATAATTCCAATTTTTACAATATGTCCACAAACCGTATAAATTAATAAACATTGTTCTCACTGCAACAACCCAAAGACGCAATCCGAGTCAGACAGCTGAAGTGTGTGCGTGTGTTTTCTATAGGCAACGGGTGACGCCTAAAACTTTATATTACATCCAGTGTTTGACCGTTTGTCGACCTTCATAACTATGTCAGAGTTTTTCATATGCTAAAAAGAAAACAAAATTATACCTTTCTGGAAAGACTAATATGGTGAAATGGCATATTTTTGTGATCTTGGCATTAATTGGGGGCATACATTGCCGCGAATGGTATTAATTATATTATTAAAATTCAGATATTCTAATACGTAATTTTTTCAAGCAATGCTTCTGATCTAATTTCAAACGCGCGAGCAAATATGACAACCAAAAGTGTGCTAATTATCATCACTGGTGCCAATTGCAGCATTTTTAATTACCAAGTAATAAGATAGAAATAGTCCAAAGTCAATGAAAACATTTTAGCTAATGTGAGAAATCCATGTAAAATTACATCAATTGTGGTTAAAGTATATTTTTCTATCAAAGTCACGACTTCTGACAATCGGCACAACGTAAGTCGCCACCAAAATCCTTCCAGACCAAATGCCCAAAACATTTTTTTTAATTATTAATTTTTTTATAACATTTAGTTACTTTAATTTTTACGCTTCGCCGTTTTGCCAATCTCAGCCTTTCCAGTTCGAAGGAATGCCTACTTGCTTGCACGTCTGCTCACTGCAGCACGTTTTGTTGGCGTTGGAAGCCGGTGAAACAGCAGTGAGTTTTAGTATTATATATACGAGTGAACGCAAGTGCTGTGTGTTTGTGTTAGCTTTGCATGTTGCACACCGTGCGTGCGCGGAGCCCAAAATTGCAGTCTTGGATGGCGCATGGCGATGAGGCGCACGCGCAACGTGGGGCTTACAACTCTAACGCAAACGCACACCGCTTGCGTTTGCTTCTATCCGCAGTACTAAAACTCTCCTGTAAGGTACAATCCCATACCTGCTGCAGCACTACTTTGGGACAGTGAAGAGTGTTGTTTGCATTCGGAAATGACATTTCGCGAGCCATGATCGCGAGCAGTTCCGCCGTGCCCACTGAGCAGGAGAATCGGGGGACTCTCACTAGAGTGCTTCCCGTTTCCGCTGCGGGAGGGCGAGCGTCGAGCTGGAGACGCGAGTAGAACCATGCTGGAATAGCACTTTACAAGACTTGACTATTGAGCGTGTCACACTATACTGATTGTGTGACGAGGAGACCCTGAAATAGACGAAATTATGATATAACAGGAAAACCAATTTCAGCATAGCTTGGTAAAATATATTATGCATATGGGAAAACCCAAATATCCTGTTTATTGAAGAAAAACATCTAATCTGAGGTGGTCCCCCAGGGTAGCGACTGTTGTGATTATTTTCTAAAATAAAGTTAGTTACCTTTAGCTATGTGCCAAGCATCGAAACGGTGCTTCGTGTTCGGGTAGCTGTCCTTCATGAGGGCACTCACTCCAAAGTGCCGGTCTGTCACAAGTACATCCGGGAAGAACCCCCAACCCTGGAGGTAGTCGAAAGAACGTTTGAGGCCCTCAGTCTCCATATGGTTGCTTGACTTGACCTCGTTCGACTGATGTAGAAAGAGAGGGTAACAAAATCATTACTCAAGCAATGCAATGAGCAAAGAATAGTTATAATACTGTGAAGCATTCTTTGGCTAGGTGCTCAGCATTTTGTGAAGCCTGAAAAGTGAAGTGCAAGGTAGCGTGGCTTTGAAGCTCAATGCTGATTGGTATGTGGGGGAGGTCACATGACCAGAAGGGGTAGGCGACGCGTGAAGTAGGCAAGAAGGTGCTCAGCCGCCTGTGCGCACTGACGGAGGGGAGTTTCCGAATATGGAAGGCTGTGGAAGATCGCCAGGTTTATCATTACCAGTATCGCTTCATTCTAGGAACAACTATGAAGTGTACACATGGTACACATTAAACTTCTGGTGAAGAGTGCTGTGCATGAATGCACGCACGACATCTCCTGGCGTCTTGCGCATTCATGATTACAAACAGAACTCGCGGTGACCTGCGACCCAACCAGGATAGATAACTGGGCGAGTTGGTGAGAGTTCGTGTTGAAAAAACAGCGCTTTGTCTTGTGTTTTCTTCGTCTCTTTGTGTCCTCGTCTTAGTCGCGCTGTTTTTTCAACATGGACCCAACCAGCCCACGCGCAAAGGGAGATGAGTACTCAGAAATGCTTCGCATTTAAGATGTATGGCAAATTGCTAGGAAATTGTGTTTCATACTTGAAAAGGCAGAGTATTGCAGAACATTTCACGTACGCAACACGATTGGCTAGTACTTTTCCAAAAAATTGTTTTAACCAGTATTTACCTGGACAACCTCATAGTGCAGGATCTTGTTGATGTTGGTTTCTAGCAAGCTATAGGTCCCATATTTGGCAGAATAGCCGGGTGAGTCTGCACGGCCGTCACCGGCCAAGTGAAGGCCAGTGCCACACACTGATGTCAGGAGGACAGTTTGCTCCGTTTTCCAGACCTTTCAAATTAAAAAAATCACAAACGTCCATCTTCACTACAAAGAATCACCTTTTAGCAAGCAATTTTGTAAGCTGCAGGTGTGATCACCTTTGTGGCAGCAGGGAAGACCAGACAGCGTTGGACCTTGAAGAACTGAGTCTTGTGTATCACAGCGACACCTATTGACCCCAGAAGGCGCAGAACACGTGTAGGGCTGGCGCCAGAGTATGTTATAGCGGCCGGAGAGATGATGTTCATCAGCGCCTTGCCGTTAATCGTCGGCTGATTTTCCCATACGGTTGTATGGCCCCTAACACATGTAGTTACGGCGTGAAGCAGAGTCCCCCGTTGCTTCAGTTTCGTCTCTGTTGGGGCCAGGCACTCCTTACAGATCGAAAACAACTCCAGGAGCTTCGACGCACAGACCAGATATCTTTTTTCCATCAGAGGGCCAGCAGCCTCAGCAGAGATGTTGCACTTCCTGCGAAACAAAACAAGCAGTACAGTTACAACCCTTCCACTATCAGAGTATGTTGTTTTTATCCCCTCCATATTTTTTCCTGTCTTGTTATTTCATTATTTTAGTCACACTTGAAAATAACAAAAAAAATACCTGGCTAGATCCTAGTCATAGTATAAAATTATGGTTTCTCAGAAGATAGAAAACACATACCCGTGAGGTCTTCCATCATCCGAGGTCACGGAGTCATCACTGGTGTCAGAAGAATCTGCCCCATAACTGCTGTTGACGGAATCGTTGGGTCTGTAGCTTGTGTCTGGCTCGGTAGACGTGTCCTCTGACTCATTGAAGTCGCTGGACTCGTCGCCGGTGTCCAAAGGGTCAGCCTCGGGCCCCAGAAGCTCGGTTGTGAGATCGAATTCCAAAGGAGTTGGGATTATGCCACATGGAGGCGAGGAACACCACGGGCGTGACTGCCCGCCACCCTCTGGGGAGGTACCTTGATGTCCAGGGATATCAGCTTCGTCTCCCAGAGAGCTTTGGCTTGTGACTAGCGAAACAAACTAATTTTCAGGACCAACATTGCGGCGTACTAAATCTTCAACAAAAGTGTATTGCACACAAAACTCATTTATGGTTACTTCTTTACAACAGTTAGTCTATATAAAGTCACTACATCCATCTACCTGGCAACGTGGTTGACGCCTGAATCTGGACTGAGGTTTCAAAAGGGATTTCGGTCTGCACAACAATATTTAGGATACAGACTAAAAATGGCTCCTACGCAGGTACCTTTTGATAGCACACTTGTATGTGTCTGGCTCCATGCGCTGCATCTAGGTGGTCGGCTCACAAATACACATGTAAATACACTGGAGTGTGCACCAACTTGACCTGGCAGGTGGTCAACAGATTCACTGTGTGATGCTTGGCAATCTCTCTTGTCTAGTTCAGAGTCGTCCTCGGGTGAAGCATCATGCGACAAACTGTTGCACGCTGGGGCTGCGCTGCTGTGTTCTGGTGCAGGGGCAGTGGCTTGGTCCCTGTTCTGCAAGAGTGATACATGAAGTGATAGCATCTCAAAGCATTCCAACATGCAGCAAAGTAGACAAAAAGTAGATGATTGTTGAATTACCTGAGATTGCAGTGAAGACAGAAAAAAGACAAGTCTCAGGTTATTCAACAATGATGAACTTACACCAGCTCCCTTGCCCCCTTACATTTTGTTTGTCAAGAGTACATACTTTGCTAGATCATTCTGCACTTACTTGATTCCGTTGGATGTCAACAGGCTCCCTGAGTGGTATCTTTTGAGCTCCCGTGGCTTCTTCGGAGTTGTCACCGGGCGAAGCATCCGAAAACAAACTGTCAAACGCTGGGACTGTGCTGCTGTGTTCTGGTGCAACGGCAGTGGCTTGGTTCCTGTTCTGCAAGAGTGATGCATGAAGTGATAGCATTGTGATGACTCCGATTAGGGGGTGCACATACACCGTCGATTGGACCCGATGTCGAAGAGAGACAGTACCCAGCTCTAGGTCAAGAACATGTGGTTTTATCTAAACTCAGGTTGGGTCCGCAACACAGATTCGACAACCGCAAACACTAATCAATCACGCAAAATATCTGCACAGCAGGCTTAGCAATAACATGCTATTGGTGGGCAGCAACCACAAGTCGCACAATCAATGGGGATCTGTTCAGAACGACCGGCAACGCGAAGCTATTGGTGGGCATAAACACAAGTCCTCTGACTATTTGCGAGTCTAGTTCGGCTGCTCACTCACGAATACCATTCATGTGCAGAAGCCTTTCTCCTGTAGGTCTTGGAGCTCGCACAGTCAGTTTGATGCCGTCTCGGGTGCTAGCGCTTGTCCCCCCTTTGTCGTACGGGTCGGATTGCTGCTTGGGTCTCGCCCCGTCCGTCCGAGGGCTTCCGATGGTCATTTCTCCCTAGTACTTTGCCTTCTCCGGCTGGTCGCTTGGCCGCTTGGGTCTCACCCCGTCCATCCGAAGGCAGTCGGTGGCGGAGCGAGGGACCGATGAGGTGTGCGGGGTGGTGGAAGACGTGAAAAAAAGAAAGCAGCCATCGCAAGCCTTCAGACGGACGGGGTGAGACCCCGGCAGCAAGCCGACCCGCACGACAAAGGGGGGACAAGCGGCAGAACCCAAGACGGCATCGGACTGACTCCATGAGCTCCAAGACCTACAGGAGAAAGGCTTCGGTGCATGGATGGTATTCGTGAGTGAGCAACTGAACTAAACTCGCGAATAGTCAGAGGACTTGTGTTTATGCCCGCCAATAGCTTCGCGTTGAAGGTTGTTCTGAACAGATCCCCGTTGATTGTGCGACTTGTGGTTGCTGCCCACCAATAGCATGTTATTGCTAAGCCTGCTGTGCAGATATTTTGCTTGATTGATTAGTGTTTGTGGTTGTCGAATCTGTGTTGCGGACCCAACCTGAGTTTAGATAAAACCGCATGTTCTTGAACTAGAGCTGGGTGCTGTCCCTCTTCGACATCGGGTCCCATCGACGGTGTATGTGCACCTCCTAATCAGAGTCATCACAACTCGTGGCAGCGGTGGGATACATAGAGACACACACGTGCCTGCACGCACAGCATCGAATGAGCCGGGAATACACTCCGTCACAGCAGTTCAAGGCATTCCAACATGCAGCAAAGTAAACAAAAAGTAGATAATTGTTGAATTACCCGAGATTGCAGTGAAGATAGAAAAAAGACAAGTCGCGGGTTATTCAACAATGAACTTACACCAGCTCCCTCGCCCCCTTACATTTTGTTTGTCAAGAGTACATACTTTGCGAGACCATTCTGCACTTACTTGATTTCGTTGGATGTCAACAGGCTCACTGAGTGGTATCTTTCGAGCTCCCGTGGCTTCTTCGGAGTCGTCACCGGGCGAAGCATCCGAAGACAAACTGTCGCACGCTGGGGCTGTGCTGCTGCTGCTGCACTCTGTCATTGCAACAGTCGCTTGGCATCTGTTCTGCAAGAGTGGTGCACCATGTGATAGTTTTGGCAGGTACAACAAACAACATATAAACACGAGTACATACTTGTCTAGAGCACTGTGCGGGTGCTTCTGGCGACGATTCATTCTCAAGTGTAGCGTCTGCCGGCAAACCAGACACTACATCTGTATTTTGGTCTCCACTCTGTGGGGGCAATGAAGCAATACCAAGTGAGTGCGAGCGTATGTGGGCTCGCAGTAGGCACCCAGCTAAATTGTAAGCAAATCTGCAAGCTCGGGCTTGCAGCTTCGGTCAAACCTGTGTGCAAACGATTATGGCGATGCGCATAGTGTTTGAGTGTGAAAGGGCTCGACAGAAGACACGCGGTAACAACCGAAAATACGTACTTGGTTCGACGACGTTTCACCGATGGGCAGTCTGCTGTTTTGGGACTTGTCTTGCCACAGAAGACGGACGGCACGGCGTCCAGCTTCAACCTCGAGTGCTTCGTCGAGAGGCCACCGTCGGCTAACATGCGCAAATTCTTCTCGTAACACTCCGGTAAAAAATGATCCGAACAGACGAATATACGGGCCGTTGGAGATAAAGGCTTCGTGGAGCCCGATCCGTTTACGGCGTCAGTCCAAAGTTTCCGACGCTCGCTGCCGGCGGGAGGAAACGCGTGGAAAAGAACTCCTGGGCTGCTCAACTGGTAATGCGAGCAGTCCGTGACACAACACCGAGAGCCGTTGCTTCTGCGTTTTTTTACAGGCATCGCACGTCAACGATACGCACCGCACACGCAAACCGCGCTCAACGAGGCGACGAGGCGAGGCGTCGGCGCGTTGGCCTATCAGTAGGGAGCCGGCCGAGCGCGTCGTTCACGTTTCTCACGTCGCACGGCCGCACGGCGCTGCCAGCGCTGCTCTCCCCGGGAAAGAAAACAAAATGAAAAAAACCTGTACATGCTTGATGACGTCACGGACGTACCGGGAGGAGAATATTGGAGGAAGCGGAAATGCAGCCGGGCAGTGTTGTCTGGTCCACACGTCTCATCCAAAACCAGCAGATTCGTGCTTGTTGAACTTTGAAATCGATTTTATTAAACTTCTAGGCGGAATTTCATCCTAATATTTGCTTTGTGGGCTTTGTAGATGATAACAAAGAGAACTGTATTGTTTTGCACTACTAAAAAAGAAGCGGAGTTGCCCTTTAAGTCTCTCCTTCAGCCCGTTGGTCTCCGGGTGGTACGCCGTGGTGCGACGATGGCTGGTGTGGCTGAGACGAAGGATTTCTTTCTTCAGCTGGCGCATGAATGATGATCGTCGGTCTGAGATCAGAACTTCGGGAGCGCCGTGTGCCGGAGGACGATGGATTCGATGAAAAACTTGGCGACTTCCACAGCAGTCCCTGAAGGAAGGGCTTTCGTTTCGGCGTACCGCGTGAGATAATATACGGCGACGATTATCCCTCTGTTTCCTTGCGTCGATGGTGGGAAAGGACCAAGTAAATGCATTCCGATCTGCTGAAACGCTGCGGTCGGGGGAGCAATGGGCTGCAGGAGACCTGCCGGCTTCGTCGCCGGTTTCTGGCATCGCTGGCACTCGTGGCATGATCGTGTGTAGAGGTGAACGGTCTTCGGAAGCGTGGGCCAGTAATACCTTTCACGTTTACACACGATCGTGCCAGCAGCGCCAGCGACGCAAGAAACCGCCAACGAAGCCAGCAAGTCTCCCACAGCCAATTATCTCCGACCGCACCGTTCCAGCAGATCGGAATGGATCTACCTGGTCCTTGACTGATATTGCCGCAACGCTGAGCGAGCGGAAAATCGGGGGCGCACTAAAGTTACCCCTCGTGCAGCAGCCGCAAAAGCACCAGTGGCGGAACACGATTATAATCTAATCATCCGCGTAGTAGCGATGACGAGTTTTCGTCCCTCTTTTATGGAAGAAGTTCAGCTAAAGCTCCTAGAACTTGTAATTGTAAAGGAAAAAAACAGTCTTTTTGGTTAAATAAATACAAAATAAAGCAACGTGCGTATTTATTTAATTAGTACAATACTTAAACTTGAGCCTAATACCCAGATACAACTTAGAAATGTATCTTGTCATAAAATACATGGCATCAAAATTATAATCTCGCCTGTGGAATTGGGCAAAAATGGCGGCGTGGAACCTACAATTTGCAGCGCTGTAACTTTGAAGGAAGCAAAGTGATGCAACCCATTTTTTTGCGAACAGTCACAAGAGTATGGTAGATAACTATCGCCATCAATTTTAGGAAAACAGAAGATCGCTTATTTTTTAATCGCCCCTTGAAATATTTTTGCGCTGTAATATAGAACAAGTTAGGAACGCCATAAAATTTTATACATTTAGGATAAAGCAATGACATTTATATATCATTCAAAATAACGTTTTAGTTAGAATGAAAGATAAACATTTTAATGTTGTGGCTAATAAAAGTGTTCGATAGCAGCTCACAAATTTTGAGACAAAACGTCAAAGGAGCCATGTTTGCGCATTTTTGACGCAAAATACATAATCTCAACAATGATGTATGTAATTAAATCAATAGTCCTCAGAACCTTTTAAGAACGCAACATTTTTTTTCAGTTTCAGCTATTTTAGTAAGCGTAGCAGGTGTCACCAAACATGACATAACCGAAAGCTTCATAAAATCCAATATACCCGTTCTGGCGCGCACAAAACGTTTTCTCTTCAAAAACTCTTTATTTTTAATTTTTTTTTGTAAATCTTTTAAACATGTTAAGGAGAAACATATAAAAAATTTATAGAAAAAAAATACGGCTCGTCTCGCGTGCATGATAATACCTGAAGAGACTATGCATAATGTCGCCATTTTGTTCAGATCTGTTCACCAGAATGTCACCTCTTTCCAGTATCGTGGCAAAGACAGCAGTAACACAGAATGTGATGTGTTGTTTGTGTGTATAAACTATGTACACATGTGGCAAGTACAGAGTTATTTTAGTGTTCGGTAGATGTTTAACTGGTCCTAGTGTCTGCGCGACTTCCGGGACGCAAATGGAAGTAGGCAGCACCCAGTCTGCTTTTTGTGATGCTTCTGTGCATACCTATGGGAGAACGCGCGTGCACTTTGTCTCTTCTCCGGAAAATAACATGGATCACTTTGGTTATTTGGGTCGTGACGAATAGTATATACCTTTATTACTTTTAACTGTGGAATGGCGTTAGTTTCGGTACTTTTCTTTAGCAGTGAACATTGTTAAACTTCGCTATATGTAAGGACCAAACCTGCATTCCTCAACAGGTGTGTAAAAACACCGAATGAAGGCGAAATAACTGTCGGAAAAAGTGCAGAGTTTGGCCCAGTTTGGCGAGCATTCCAAAGGGGCTAATGTATTGATAATATGCCAATCCTGTCACCCTATTAAAATAACCACATCGTGCAACATTTTACGATGGAGCCGATCAAAACACCAGAAACCTAAAAATAAAGTACGTGGGCTAGAAAATGTGTCTCTTCTTTATTATTTCCTATTCCTGGCACTTTTTATCGGGCACCTGTTTTCTGGCTTCTCTCAATTTTGAAGCATATTGAGCGCTAGAACAAACATCTTTGCACATGTGCATGAGCAGAAAGAATGAGGCAGTACTTATTTTATGAAAATATGAATAATTATTTGGCCGTCACTTTATTTTAAAGGGACCATGAAATGACCTTTTTACTTTTTCCAGATAACTTTTACATTAAACCGTCAATGTTCACTGAATGCCGAACAGGCATCCGTTTTCGTCTCGGTTTATTAACTTCTACACAAAAAATTATTGAAATATCGGTTTTTTCATTCTCTCCAACTGACCGCAAAAGAAGCCGTGACGTAGGCCGTTTCCGGAACCGGAAGTTCTCTCGGCAGTAGAAGAATGGGAGTGTTAGCGGCAACGAGTTGGGGTGCGCCGGTAGGTTTTACTGCGCTGATGTCACCGACGTATTTCCTGAATCGGCGCCTGTCATCGCCGCATCGCAGCTGAGCGAAATTCAATGAGATATGTTGCGCTACAGCGACAGCATGGGACTAGTCCCATACGCCGGTATGCCTGTTGGGAAGTGCAGCGAGTCTTCCGGTGAAGACTCCAGAAGTCAACCACCCTGTCATTGTTGGCAGAAGGGCCGGCCCGTGTCAGTCGTTTGCAAAACGACGTAGATGGCGTTTTTCGCGGCCTCGGAGATGCAGGAGCGAGCCGACGTTAAAAAAGATACGTTTGAACTACGAGTGTCAGCAAGAGCCACGTAAACACCTGTTTACACTCGGAGCGGACGCGCGCGCTTGATGGAAGTCTTGTATTCGCGCTGTTTGTAAGCGCTTCGGGACCGTTCTTTTACGATTGCAACTCGATACTGACGCGACACTCGGCAAAGAAAGGTTGGACCGGGGTTGTACGTATACCTCCCACGAACTGTTATAGCTCGACAGTGACGTGCAGTCTGTCAGAATAAAAATGGCATACCAATAACAAAGTGTACATACCGTGTTACGAAGGTAATCCATTCGGCGTTTATTTCAGCTCTAAATCACACAAAACAAGAAGATAGAATCGACGAGAGTCCCTTTTCGACGAGTGTTCGTCAACATTGCCTCGGAAAACAAGGGGAAGAGATTGACCTCACCTCTTAATCTAGAATTGAGGTCAGTGATCAAACTATAATACGGGAAGGGTCCACAAGGGTCGCGCGGGCATATTCCATTTAGCACGCCAGCCGATCGTAGGCAGACGGTCTTGCGACGAAGCAACGCAGCGCCGAGTCGGAATGCCTGCTAGGCCTATACGCTTCGTCGGAGTCGGTGGATCCAGCGTTCTTGTTCGTCGTGGTCTGTTTTAAGTACTGTTTTCTTGCTGCTTGAAGTCGGCACGCGCGGGAAGAACACGTAGAAAAATAAACGTTCAGTCAGTCAGAGTTTTGAGAGGAAGGAAAACAAAGAAAATAAATGTTCGTCGGTCGCCGCCACCCACGTAACTGTCGGCCCTGCCCTACTGCGCACGCGCAGTAGTTGCTTCGTTTACCACACGATAGATGGCGCCTGGCTCTCAGCATTATCAAATTTGGCAATTTTCGCCACACATCTCTAATTATGCTACAAAATGTGGATCTGAATATTATTTAACAAAACTTTCAGGAAACTTTCGCCGGCTATTTATTCTTTACGATAGCGGTGCTGGTGAGGTAGGCTCTTACCCAATAGGCGACCTGGATTTGGCTGACGTGCTCCATTTCCGCGGATGCATCGTAGTGAACAGGCGAAGGAAGGAAGGCGCAAAAGAGTCCAGTTTTCTTTTAAAAGTTCTATGGCAAATAATTTTTTTGGCTCCCTATTTTTGTGTTTTTGTGTTTCTTTTCACACCTTTTATGACGTGCGGTGGATGAAACTCGATTTTAAAATCATTTCATGGTCCCTTTAAACGTCTACAATGAGAGGGGGTAATCATCTAGCAGTATTCCGTAGTTCTTGCCGTCTCTCTCGGCTTCCCAGATATCCATCGTTCGTTTGGCACGTAAATCCCCCCTGCATAAGAGCGCCGACGCTGTTTTCGCGCTGACGGTGTCCAACCGTGCACATAACCGCATGTACGAAGCTATATTAGCACTTTGTTTAAGACTTGTATTTGAAAGAAAAAGAACAGTGCAACTGACCAATATTTACACTGACGCAATTGTGAAATGTAGCGAGCCATTTACTGTGTTTGAATAAAAATTGGCTTGATCTTTATGTTTATACAGCCTTGATGGAGATGCGCCTCAACGGGTAATCGGTCTCTTAGCTGTAGATGAGAAATTTGGCCAGTGCGGTACAATCGCTACCCTGGGGTTTTTAACGTGCATCACGCAGTAGTAATCACACGAACGCGTGCCGGTACGAAACTCATCCAGATCGAAACGGGCGGGGGCAGCGGGGATCGAACCCAGGAGGTTCCCAGCGCAAGCTTTCGCTCCACGCTCCGAGCTGAGCGTTTGAATAATTCGTAATATTTGCTGTTATGCTCCTGAGCAGATAAAAAATGGGCTTGCTTTTCTTCAGAGGGATGCATTACCGGAAGCCAACTTTCGACTGGTTGCTGTCTGCTTCAATTTGCGAGAGCACGCTAGCGCCAGATGAACCTCTAGCGTACATTCAATACATCTATGGTGGAAACTGCACACACAAAAAAAGAAAAGAATATATTCTTACACCTATTGTCACATATACATCACCCCGAAAATTCAAATGGACGTACAGCGCACGGACGTTGAACCGACGGTACCAACTTTCACGAGCCGCTTGATAGCCGAGTTATACGACTTATTAAAATAGCTAATGTAAGTGTGACTCACTGCCAAAAGAGTTAACGGGGTTTCCTTGGCCCTTCTGCAAAAACCTCTGTGTGTTTTGTTTTGTGTTCTTTCTTGTTTTCTGTAATCTTTGATAGGTACTTTAGCTGTTCAATACGCTATATCACACCGTCATCAACCCTCTCGCAGAAGTTCGAGCATTCAGTTCGATATCAGTGCGCCGTACGTCGACCTGAAACTTTGGGGTGTCGTATAGGTGACAAGGCTACACCTTTTTTTTTTTTTCTTTTTTTAGCGCTCTGTGGATGTCTAAATTGGGTTTCATATTCTGCGGTTGCAGTGTAAAAACGACTTTCTCAGAGCCTGTTGGAGTGTGGGACGCAATAGATGGAGCGTGATGAAGACAAAAGAATAAGAAAACGCACACACAATGCGTTGAGAAAGTGAGAAAGAGGACGAGACGGAGTGGGGACGTCAGACCGCCGAGCTCCGGTTGGAGCGATTAGTGGGTACACCTAAAGCTAGCAGCCTTTGTCTCCACGGCACTCGTCGAACGCGATAAGACGCGGGAGGCAGGCGTCTCGTGTTTGGCTATCGCACTCAAACGTGTCGGACGAGAACATGGCAGCTAGCTTCTTCTCACGACCATACCTCGGCAAACCTCACTCATGAGGGCCCTCACTCACCCTCACTCGCCCTCATCTTCACAGGTGAGGTGAGGGTGAGTGAGTTTCTGAACCAGGAAAATTCATGAGTGTGAGGGTGAGTGAGGGCCGTGAGGGCCGTGAGGGCTGTGAGGGCGGTGAGGGCCGTGAGGGCTGTGAGGGCGGTGAGGGCGGTGAGGGCCGTGAGGGCCGTGAGGGCCGTGAGGGCCGTGAGGGTGGTGAGGGCCGTGAGGGCGGTGAGGGTCGTGAGGGCGGTGAGGGCTGTGAGGGCCGTGAGGGCCGTGAGGGCGGTGAGGGCCGTGAGGGTGGTGAGGCCCGTGAGGGCCGTGAGGGCCATGCAACTCGGAGCAATTCGAATGCGTTTGAAGCGGCTGCACCCAATCAGGGACGCAAAATTTTCACGTGATACCTCGTGCCGGTGATGATGACACCGAAAGACTTGGTTCTGGTTTGAAATCGATCGTTTTTTTGGGAAATAAACTGTTTCAAAAAGGTGCATTAGTATTCTTAACGAGATTTAAATGCATAAAAACACGTTTATAACGCGTAATTGTGTCTAAATAGTACAAGAAAAATAAAATTTTATGATGACGATGGCAAATTGCAGCAATTCGTTGCTGCATGTGATCGCGGGCGTCCCGTGTTGCTGGTGTTGCGACGTAAAGTTTCTGGGCGAAATTGCCCCATCTGAAGCTGGCCTGAGTGGCGTGAGGGCCATCAGTGCGTGAGGGGCGTGAGGGGTGTGAGGGCCGCAAGGGCGGTGAGGCGTGTGAGGGCGGTGAGTGGCGTGAGGGCGGTGAGTGGCGTGAGGGCGGTGAGTGGCGTGAGGGCCGTGAGGGCGGTGAGGGCCGTGAGGGCGATGAGGGCCGTGAGGGCGGTGAGGGCGGTGAGTGGCGTGAGGGCTATGAGTGCGTGAGGGCCGTGAGGGCCGTGAGGGCGGTGAGGGCCGTGAGGGCCGTGAGGGCCGTGAGGGCCGTGAGGGCGGTGAGGGTGGTGAGGGCCGTGAGGGCCGTGAGGGCGGTGAGGGCCGTGAGGGCGGTGAGTGGTGTGAGGGCCATGAGTGAGTGAGGGGCGTGAGGGCCGTGAGGGCGGTGAGGGCCGTGAGGGCCGTGAGGGGCGTGAGGGCCGTGAGGGCGGTGAGTGCGTGAGGGCCGTGAGGTTCAGTGAGGGTGAGTGAAGGGCTGAAGGTGAGTGTGACTGTGAGGGTGAGGGTGAGTGAGGGGCTGAAGGTGAGTGTAGCTGTGAGGGCGAGGGTGAGTGAGGGGCTTAGGTGAGTGTGGCTGTGAGGGTGAGGGTGAGTGAGGGCGACCTAAAATGCCGACCTCTGCTCACGACACGGAGCGATCTCGACCCCTCCTCTCTCTCTCACTTTCTCGGCGCATTGGGACGCGGCCGCGCCCAGAAAAGCCCTGGCACCTGCTCGCGGCGAAAGAGAACCGAACGCGTGGTGGAAGCACCTCAACCTAGGGTGCCTACATGTTTCCGCTCCGCTTTAGGGTGGCGCCAGCTTCTTGTTACCCTTTCCCAGATACTCTCTCACCGCCATTATGTCCCACTTCTTATTTCGCTAAACGTACACGACGTTGAGTTTTTGCAGCCTCGACACACCGGCAACACGTTGGGCAACACTGTGAGGCCACTTCCGTTTCCGTTCATAAGAGGAATCAGACGAGTCAAAGGCTCAGGGGAATGGCGGTCGTCGAGGCTGTCGCTCTCTTTATTCGGGTGTTTCATACTTTGAAGTTGCGAGCAGGAAGTATGCGTTGCGTTTATCGAAACGTGAGTCCCGTCGACAAAATGGAACGCAACAGACCGGCATCGCATGCCGAAACCTCGCCGTCGGAACGAGAGCGGTAGGCGCTCCCTAGCCCTAACGAGGATTAGCCGAGTAGCGCGAGCACACGACGGGCGAGTGTGACAAAATGGTCGACGAAACGGCGGAGGTTGCCATGGTAACGAGGTAGGCAACACTGGTTTGTCGGCAACAGGTATCACAAACGTTGTCGCCACCCTAAACAGCGGAGCGGCGGAAACATGTAGGCACCCTACCTCAACCAGTGTTGCGGAGTTGCCACTCCGGAGTTGGAATGATTCTGGAATCATTCCGAATTTTCGCGACCCCGGAATGGAATGGGAATGGAATGGCGGAAACGTTGAGGGGAATGGAATGGGAATGGAATTAGATGCCTTTTGCCCGGAATGGAATGGGAATGGAATGGGCCCGGTCCTTCTATTTTTTTTTTTTTTTTAGTGTTTGCGGTTAGTGAACTTGAGCCAGTCAGCGAGCCAGTTTCTCAGAAATAAAATGAGCGGGCGGAAAACAGCTAAACCGCTTGGAGCTCTAACAGACTTATACGCAAAAAATGCAATACAAAAAAAAAAAAAAAAAGCGTCAAAGCAAAGAGCAGAGGGGGAGGGAGGGGTAGGGGGATGGGGCTAGCGGTGGCGCCTTTCGCGCAGGCGACGGGCCTTACTGGCGTTACACGAGAGCGAGCGACACCAGAAACCAAGCACCAAGCAAAAGAAACGAAGGCATAGAATATGCGCGCGCACATACTGAGATCTGGGAGCGGGGGACGACTCGTACCTCGCAGAGCTCTGATAACTTGTTGACAGGGGTGACCCCCTTCCTGCCAGCGAAATGCGGGACACCCTGACCGGGAAAGGGGGGGGGGGGGGGGAGGTAGTAGAAGGAGGCCGGTATTTTCACGACTCAAGAAAACAGTCTTAAAGGAAATTTACCAACACGCACACCCCGAAATCCTGCGCTCTCCGAAAGCATATTATACTCTTAAATATCCTGTTGAGGCAAAGCTAAAACAATATTTCACTCAGAGTGATATACTGTAAACGACTTCATTTTCGCGAGAACCTAATTTTCGTCAATTTAGCGAGTCGCCTACGATTCGCGCAAAAATAGGTCCCGCAAATTACGGTTATATGTAATTACATTGGAATCTATATTGAGATCCCACCGCGCCGAGAAAATTAGAACCCGCGAATTATTCCAAAACTTCACCTTTGACCTAAATCGCGAAATATTGAGCCCGGGGAAAATAAGTCGTTTACAGTATTTCGTTTAATTGTAATTGTAAATAGTTTAATAAAGGTGTCGAAGCTGAAAACATAAAAATCGACTGCAGCCGACTCCCAAGCATCAAAAGGAAATAGGAAACAGTAAATCTTAGTTTTATTGTTTCCCGTGGATACTTACTCTTATACTGACATGCTCCTACACAAAATTAGGACCTTATTTTGTTGTTTTTTCGACCGTTGTAAGTTGCTGGTTCTTTGCCTTGTGTGGCCCTCTTCACTAAAAAAAAAAAAAAAAAAAGAAAAAAAAGATGCTTTTCAGAACTACTTTTTGCATGAGACAGTATGATTTGCAAATGATTACAATAGTTTATTTTTCAACCTTTGGAGGGCCATTTTTGCTTGCCATACTTATTCCATCAAGGGAAGAGGCAGAACGGCGGGTGCGCATCTTTGTCGTGCAAGAACGACAGTCGCTTCCCGCAGAGCTTGAACAGAAAATGGCATACCATCGAGATTCACACGTTTATCAGCGACCTCCGCGCTTCCTTGTGCCCCGTTGTTCGGAAGCGCCATAATTTGCGCAGTGAATGTTACGTCTATGTGAATTGCGGGACATTTTGCAGATTTTGGTATTTATTGCGGGACGCGGGACACGAGCCCTCAATGCAGGGCAGTCCCGCGAGTCGCGGGACGGGTGGTCACCCTATTGTTGACTCGCGCGCCGCCGAAAGATGATCAGTTATTGTTTTCTTATAGTTCGAACAGCGGTGTTTAGCGGGCGGCCTGTTGCCTTCCACGTTCATTCACGCGCACTCCTTTGAAGTGCGAAATCTGGGTTTGTCTCGGCATTAAAACAAAGCGAGATTCACTTTTCTCTTCTCCTCTTGCACTTTGCTCCGACGCTTGTCTTTTTATACTGCATTTTTACGTGTAGGTCCGTCTATTACTTGGTCTTTGTTCCGATGCTTGTTTTCTGTGTTATATGTTTTACATTCAAGTGGGTTAGGGTTACAAGCAAGCTAGCGGATTCCCGCTCATTTCTTCTCTGCCCACTTTGTTTCCCCTTGTGATGGACCGCTGCGGACGCTACGAGTCACCCCAGGCAATCCAGCACCGTGAGCGGGACTACACGCACGGCGCGTTGTTGCGCCCCATGGGTCATGTGACACTAAGAACAGAAGGCACTGGATTGGTTTCGATGGCCCACTTGCTGTCTGTTGCGGTCCACCGTAAAGTGAAGCAGATTGTCGCCACCGCTCTTGTCGCGTCACTGAACTGACTAGACCTGCACAAAGACAGTTTCGTGACATGGTATATACAGTCTCTCGTGCTGTGCCGTAGAGGTTGCACTTTGTCAGGGGATGCGTTCTTGCCACGGTACATGGAGTCACCTCCAGCAGCGTACTAGCCGTATTGCTGTGCAGGTATTTCAAGAATACAGTAATCCAGCTTACTTCTGCGCCACACAAGAACTGGACATTTTTATGGTCTTATCAAACAAACACGCTCGCCGCGTATGTCCTAGAAAACAAATGCAGACAATTTTGCCAAAAAAAATTTGTGGATTTAAGTTTTGCTGTTTGTTGCGAGCCACGTGGTCGAAAGACCGACGTTTTAAACAAGCATCGCCATATCAAGGTGCTTTCTCGATGTTTGTATAGAATGTAAACAAACAATTTGCACCACCAGCGTTCCGTTTAGTAAAATCAGTGCTTTTTTTTAGGCATTTTGCATTTTATTGCAATTGTCTATGCGTTTGATAATGTCAACTTTACGGTGCTTATGTCAAGTGCCAATTTTTACGTTTCGGAATTAGAGGAATGGAATGATTCAGCCATTCCAGGAGTGGGAATGGGCCCAGTGTCCCCATTCCTAGGAGTTGAAAGGAATGGAATTATCGAAAACTCTAATTCCCGGAATGGAATTGGAATGGAATGGGGGTGCCCCTTCCGCAACACTGACCTCAACCCATTGCTGCGAAGAATTTTTTTTTTCTCTCCATATTCTTTGTTGCTCTTTTTTGCGTACTCTTTCTCTGAGAAACCCCTGAGCGCACTCGTTTCACGGAGCAGAGCGCCGCTGTGTGTCTGAATGTGTTAATGCGAAAAAGCATTAACTGTATTATGGAGCCAGCCGACGTCGTCACTTTGAAGATCGCCAAACAGCACCTTAAATCCTCTCTCTTTTTTTTTTCTTTTTTGTTTCGCCGTAAATATTTGAGCATGAAGTTTGAGACAAGCTGCCTACGAAACGGAGGCCATGTGTAGGAGAAGTTATCATTGTTATCTCTTAGTTTTGTGTCTTCAACCGCGTTCTAAACTTTAAAATTTAGTTAAAGCAACGCACACTTCGATGCCATCTTGCAAAATATTGTAACCCTTAATTCGAGGGCTGCTGACAGGGCTAAAGACGGTTGCAACCCAAGTATCTAAAACCCAAATGAGCGGGGTTACTGTTCGAGGTAAGCGGTACCAGCAATATTTTGCTCCTGGCTTATCAGTCTTTTTGTGTGTGTGTGTGTGTGTCTGTGTGTGTGTGTGTGTGTGTCTGTGTGTGTGTGTGTGTGTCTGTGTGTGTGCGCGTGT
The DNA here is from genome assembly GCF_016920785.2 of Ixodes scapularis. NCBI lineage: Eukaryota > Metazoa > Arthropoda > Arachnida > Ixodida > Ixodidae > Ixodes > Ixodes scapularis. The sequence goes on along the minus strand of NW_024609881.1, from coordinate 48,701,676 downwards.
GTGTGTGTGTGTGTGCGTGTGTGCGCGTGTGTGTGTGTATGTGTGTGTATGTGTGTGTGTGTGTCGGTGTGTGTGTGTGTGTGTGTGTGTGTGTGTGTGTGTGTGTGTGTGTGTGTGTGTGTGTGCGCGCACGTGTGCGCGCGCGCGCTTTGAATCTTTGCCATGGAAATAAAGGGATGGAAGTTTTTAGAAATGCCTGTCCCACAATCAAATAATGGTGGTGGCGGACTATGTGCATCTTTTTGTATTATTATTCCATTAAATAAATTATTTTCGAGAAAGCGTAAGGAATCGATTTGGGCAGTCTGATTGGAAGAATTCTCACATTTCCGTAAGACGCGACAGCACATGGATCACTCCGTGCATTGTCCGGTAGCCTAAACGATAACACCAGCATATTTAAGCGGACGGGGAAGATTATTGTGCAGAAAATATGCAGAGCAAAAAAATTAAAGGCGTTTACATTTCTCTGCGACGCCGAATTAGAGCGCAGCTCTTGAGTAGAAGAAGGGGAGGGTTACATGTGACGTCAGAAGGGTAAAATTTTCCCGCAAAAGCTTGCGGGAAAGTTTTCCGCTAAATTTAGTGGGGGAATTTCTTCGCTAAATATAGCAAAAAAAGCTTTCCGCAAAGTTTGGCGAGAAACTTTTCCCGCCAAACTTTGCGGACACATTTTTCCGTTTTGAGTGGCGTCACGCGTGACGTCACGAGGGCAAAATTCTCCCACTAAATTTAGCGAAAATATTTTCCGCAAAATTTATCAGAAAATTTCGCCCTCGCGACGCCACACGTGTCGTCACGTGTGACGTCATTATGGGAAACGTCCCATAATGCGACGCGCGGTTACCGCGACGGCGACGCCGCTCAAGCCGGAAACGGGCGCCTAAGAGCTGCGCTCTAAACGGTAAAGTATCTTCCGGTTCCTGCAGGATAAGCTTTCCCTCGTGAAATTTCGCTTTTTGTTGGTGAAATTTAGTAAATAACATCATAGGTTCTTAAAACTTTCCTGGCACGAACACGTTGTGGTATTTATTCTGGACGCCACACTGCGTCCTCGTTCCTAAGCACGGTGAGGCGGTCTAATATTAATTTATTCTGAAGCATTCGTTTCGGCAACTTTCGGGTGATTTTTACCAACGAAAAAACACCCGCGAAAAGCATGAATTTTTTTTTTAGAGCGCAGCTTTTAGCTGCTTGTTTGCAGGTTGACCGGCGTCGCCGTCGGCGTTACCGCGCGCGTTGCATTATGGGACGCTTCCTCGCTACAGTTAGCGGGGGAATTCCTCTGCTAAATTTAGTGGCAAATGTCCCCACGAAATTTAGCGGAAGAATTGACATCACGTGACGCCAAGACCAAATCAGTTTCCTCGCTAAATTTAGCGGGGAAACTGACGTCACGACTTTGTGTCACGTCACCCATCAACAAATTCAGCGGCAGGAGGAGGGAAGGGGATGAGGTGGATTAGGAGGGGAGGGTACGGAGGAGGAGGAGGAGACAGGGCATACCCTCCCTACCCATTCCTTCCCGTCCTCGTTCTCAAGGGCTGCGCTATAGTTTCGCATTCCAAGATTTATAGAGGTCTCTAATTTTTTGGTTGTTGCTATATTCTAATTTTGGGTGTATTGACCCATTAAAAAAAACTTGGATATTCGTGTTTCTACAGTGTGTCAATCAGCCATATGCCAACTTAGTTTTAACCATCAATTATCTCTCGATGTCTCCACAGAATAGTGCTACAAGTCCATAAGTTCTAGAACGAAGTAAAAGGTTTACATTCATGTCTTTCTGAAACTGGCAATGGGAGGCTGTATATCAAATGCCCCGCAAACTATTAAGCCGTGGCCCCGCGGTTCATTCATCCTACATAAGACAGTCTGCGTACGCTTACTGAGGCGTGCTTCACGCGAGGTTTGACGCTCTCGTCAGATTGGTAATACAAAAACTGCCTGCAGACCTGTTACAAGCATAAAAAAGGTAGGTAGCAAAAAAACCTGATTCAAACATTCTTGAGCCGTGTTCACAGATAATTCTATCGCCGTGTGTGCAGAGTACACCGCGTCTTTTGTATCATGTCAAAGTGCGACTGCAGCAGTAGACCATCTTATATCTTGGGCGCATCTGATCGAGAGATATTACAGCATCGGAGAAACAATGGGAAATTATCGCTCTTGACCTTGTCACGAGGACAAGGAGAGACAGTGACGGTGGAGGCGACAACTATTTGTCCGCTTCCCGGACACAGATTATTCGGCGGGATCACGTAGACGTCTAACTCGGGAAACTATTTGAACTCATTCAAGTCGCACACACTCAAAAACATAGGGTCATACTCGACAAACAAGCGGGGGACAAAACTTTTATCTGTTTCTCAAACCGTTTTTTTTTTTCTTTTTGTGGGATTCTAGATGCTTTTTTGGTGCTTGCGCTATCCTGAACTCGAAGGGCGTGAAGAATGCCCGCGAAGACGGTGAATCGTCTCTTCTTTGCGGCTGGTGTTATATTCCAATGCTTCACTTTTGGGACAACAGGTAAGAGAGGTTACATTTTTTTACAGCTTGTAGGATTATATAAATGCTCACGCGACTGAAACTATCGTTTTCAGATTATGGCGAAGTGCTTGGTAAACGCAAAGAAATATTATCATTGATATAGTTTTTCTTTCCCTACTGCGTAAAATAGATGTAAGGAATTACGATGTTTTAAATGTGTGTATAGGTAATATAAGTATCTTGTTTTTTAGCTTTGTTTCAATGAATAGGTGCGGATTTTCTGGGTGCCACTTTCCTATAAACAATTAAAAACAACACACCGCTAACGTAGAAAATATTGAGTCCTGAGTATACAAAAAAACTAATGTTTGGAACCCATTACAAAAAATCCAATTACTTGTAGTCTTACTTTTTGGACTGATTTGCAAGAACTTGAATAATTTTTGAGGGGGAAATCGGAAGAGTAATTTGATTACCTCTGGAAGTAATAAAACTACTTGTAACCATTACTATCCCCCTCGCCCTGTTGGTTTCCGGGCTTCTGAGCACTTAGTCACTACAATTTGTTAAAAGAATGCTGCGATATATCTACTCTATCGCCTTCTACATGTTCCCAACAATAAAACAAACAAGATCGCTACCTAACTGTACAAAAGAAGGTCCTACACCTTGTCTGGACAGTTTGCGCAGTATTTTCTTGTTTTTGGAGCTGAGACTGTGAAGCCCGAATTCTTTAGAAAAACCTTTCCTTCCAAAGTTCGAGGGTTAAAACAGGATCTGCGTCTTTATTATCCACCAAGCATTTAAGTTCTTTCTTCTACAAAAAAACTCTAACTCCGACCTCAAGCACCTCAAGCATTTGGTTATGCCAGCCACTGTTATTGTTTCGAGCTTAAACTCACTCCTTCCGCCCTCTTAAATGAGGGAGGTGAGTGGTTTTTGCTTTATTGGTGTATATATATATGGGCTAGGACCCTGTAGATCTGCAACAAATACTGTTCACAATAACACTGGCGTTAATCTTATTTTATTCGGGGCGTTTGTGTGTGAATGTGATTTACTTTGTACGTAATTAAAAATGCCAGTATACATGAAGTGTCAACTTTGATAAACCCCAGTTTTAATATATTGGGTAACTTCATAAAAGTAACCACTGATACATATCGAATTCGCTGTAAAGGGGAATATTAAAATAACTTCTGATTTGAACTAAAAGTAAATTTTGAAACCATAGAACCCCACTTATAGTGGACAAAAGAGAAGTGAAACACAACTTACCCAATAACATATGCACACAGCGGGGCTGCCGTATGTTAGCTAAGAGAATTAAAAATGATGAATGCGGAAGAAAAACGTTCAATTATATTTATGTTTATTATCATAATGCTGCTAGTGCCATCATAGGCGTTGTAAAAGTATGGACCGCCACATAATAAAACAAAACTTAAGAGACTTAGCATGAACATAGCCTTTTAGGAATGATTTAGTGAATTTAAGTGCACACGCACAAAGGACCTGGTTAGGAAGCTGATATGCTATGCAATCAGTAGCGTGAGAAAACAAAAATAGAGGTAAAGGTAATATCGAAAACATGGTAGAGTCCCATGCGGGCTTAAATCGTAAAAAGTGAAAGCTGTAACGCCGAATCGCAGCTCTTGAGGAGGAGGAGGGAAGGGTACTGAGGGGAGGGTAGACCTCTCCTCCTCCTCCCCTTTCTCCTCTTCCTCCCCTCATTCTTTAATATGCTCCGGGGGGTCACCTGTCCTCGGGGGGAGAGGGTCACGTGACCTCGGGGGGGGGGGGGGGGGGGGCACGTGACCTCGGGGAGGTCACGTGACTTTGGGGGGTCACGTGACCTTGAGGTGCCCTTGTAAGGGGTCACGTGACCTTGGGGTGACCTTGGGAGGGGTCACGTTACCTTTGGGGGTCACATGAGCTGGGGGTCACGTGACCTTGGGGTGACCTTGGTTACGCCGACGGCGACGCGGACGCCGACGCCGCTCAAGCCGGAAACGGGCGCCTAAGAGCTGCGCTCTAAAAATCCTGCGTGCTTTCTAACATTTTAAATACCTATGAGGCACATGGAGGGATCATTCATAAATGCCAGAGATACGACTGGTCCGTAATCGTTGACAATGCGCGAAACTAACCGATAAGCTTTTCTAACACTTTTATTTTCACGACGCGATTAGCTACAGTCTACAAAAAGAACAAGCTTGCAGACAACAGTAAGGAAAAATATTCCCCTCCTCCAAGACTGCTCGGTTATATTATACTGTCATAACTTAATCCAGTGATGGATTCCTACCCTAGGTTAAAGGGATTGTCCGGTCGAAACCGGAAGTACTTAAGTTGTTGCGCTCGTTACATCGAGGGAGCCTTCATATAGACAAACGTTATTTTTATTTTGGTAAATGATCTCCCGTTATTAATTAAACCTTTCATGAGCCTATGTACGAAACTGCACCCCAAATTTAGCCAGTGTCAATGGCTGACATCCGTAGGTGCTGCGTGACGTCACAAAACACAAAGGTTTGTCGGATGGTGGGGATAACAAGCGTTGGTCGACGGGTGTCTTGTATTTTGTTTCGAATTATATAGTCTCCTAGGCAGTACCCTACTGAAACACGGTTCTTTTAATGCAGTTCCCAAGCACGTGCAGAAAAACTCCCGCCTTTTAGCAGGATATTACACGCAGACAGCCAAAAGCTTCGAGAAACGTATGCTGTTTCGCGCAAACACAACTGTGACGGACGCCGATCGAACTAGGGGTGCTTGCAAAGCAAAGGATATAGATTTCGCCTCTGAAGTGGCACAGTTAGGTACACGAAGCGGCATCTGGGCACATATTTCGGCGGATCCACTGGATCGGTGATGAGGCTGCGGGTCGTTCCCCCAGAGGCGATGTCCGCGGGCCGAAGGCAAACGGCGAACCGTTCAAATGCATGTCGTCACTTGACTTGGACGAGCTTGGTGAATCGTAGTCACGCTCCATTTTCACACGCGGGTCAAACAGATATCGGGCTGCACGCGTGCTAAATACAACTTATGGTATCATTTCGAGATGGCCTAGCTGTTGGTTTTGGTTTCGCTGCATAATCAAGGTCTGTTCGATTCGGCCAGGAGGTTCTGGTAGCGGCAAAAGCCCCTCAAAGGGAATCTTTGCATTTCGACGATAGGTTCGCTGCATCGGAATGATTTTACGTCGGGAGATCGCCGGCGGCAGCGCGGTCGGTATACCGGTCACCTCAAAAAGGAAAGCCTGACGGTAGCGTCTTGGCCAAGACAGTTATCGACCGTAACTTCGGCGTCAAGTTAAAGCGAGAATCGGCAAATATGCCGATTCTCGGCGTTTTTCCCAGGCCCGTTAGTGGGCGTCCACAGATACCAGCGGACAAAGCATGCAGTTTTACGCTCAGCTACGGGGACATGCGAGTGTCAACGCACTAAATCCCAGACCTCTGAAATGTATCGGATCTTCAGTATGCATCCAAGAGCAACTGAAGGCGGGGACTATCATGAGGGCAATACCTTTCCTGTGTCTGTAAGTAAGAATATCAACACTGTGGATATCCGCAAAGCACCAAAAAGAAACAATTTACGTGAGCCAATATTTCAACACTCACCACAGGGAGCCAAACCTACGCGAGCAGGTGCCCAAAACGCTTTCAAAATATCATAATCATCAAATTCCTACCCTCGGTTATGATCTTAATTCCGTATCCATCACGGGTACGTTATTATCATAAATGAGAGGAAATGCAACCTCCGTATCGGCGTTATTGTTAAACATTGCAGACATTTGAGCAAGAGCTGCGAAAAATGGTACCGCGAGCAGAGGCGGACGAGGAGTGTCGTCTGCTATCGCCGTCTGCTCTTGTCGTCTGCCTCTGCACGGACGCTGAACTAGTTCAGCCAGTTCAGGGGAATCGAACAGACCTAAATTGACTGGCCCGATTTGGGCGAGGAGTGGGTGGACGTAGTTCAGTATCGTTGGCACAGCATCACACCTCAGCTTGTAACCCTTCTGTCCGCTTAGAGCTCAGCTCGTAGCTTTCTTCTGTGAGATGATTGCTGCATAAGCGAGATCTCGATCTTGACGGGAACCCAGTCCCTACGCACGACGACGATCCGCTTTGCTCGTCACTGCACGTCTCGCGGAAAAGTGTGGAACGTCATGTCTTGGCTCGCATGTGCTGCCCGGTGGATATGGCACCCAACCGCGCAACAAAAATCTCACCCAACCACAGAACAAGTCGAGCACAAGAACAAAAACGAAGCACGCTGAGGCGTTCACTCACAGGCAATCGACGAGACAAAAATGCTCGCTTTGTGTTTTGTGACGTCAGAGCTCCAATGTTGCCAACGAAAACCGCGTTTACGCTAGAATGCGATTGGAGCAGTATAAACTCAATTACTCACGCAGAGGGCCATATAAAATTCAGATATTGCACGTACGATGCGTCTCGAGGCAATAACAATGATATTCAATTGTTTTCTCGAATACAAAATTTGATCGGACAATCCCTTTAAGGAGCATAAAGTAGGAATTCGTTGCATTGTAGGAACTCAGGTGGTATAGGGTATTAATGGAGTGATGGGTTCCGACCCTTCCTCATTTATTATAGGGTACGAATCCAGTGATACACTCGTTCAGTATATGAGGCAGTACAGGGTAGGAATCCAGTGCTAGATTCATATTTTGATTAGGCAGTAGAGGGTAGGAATCTTGTGCAGTATAGGAATCTAGGCAGTATAGGATAGAAATCCAGTAATGAAATCCTGCACTAGTATGTAATATCTAGGGTTGTAATCCGGTGCAGCATAGGAATCCAGTGCAATATAGGAATCCAGTGGAGTATCAGATGCCAAGCAGTATAGGGCAGTGATAAATTTCTATCCTAAATTACGTAGCAAACAGTAGGACCGAGTAAGAAAACCCTACCCTTATTCCTCTGTCTTTCCTGCCTTATTCGTTCTCTCTCTCTCTCTCTCTTTATTTCTTTTTCACAGCCTATACCGCTCCGCTGAAAAGAAACAAACAAAAATAAAAATTGGCAGCGATTATATTCTTGAAGTCCTATTCAATGCACGATGCTGTCTTTCAGTAGTTAAATGTTTAATCTACTGAGAAGACATGAAACAGTCGTTTGGGGAAGGGAAGAACCTGATTTATATAAATTTGCCGCTAGATTTAGTGAAAAACTGTTTTTGTGCATTCGTCACGTGACGTCAATTTTCTCTCTAAATTTAGCGGGGAAATGTTTTTTGCTCCATAGGTCAGGTAACCTCAATTTTTCCGCAAAATTAGTAGGGAAACTTAATTTGTGCGTAGGTCTCGTAACGTCAGGTCCCGTGGCGTCAACGTCCCTGCTAAATATTGCGAGAGATTTTTGTACGAAAGAACGCATGAAAATATTTTGGGATTCAAGGTTCCGTTAAAAATCATTTGATTTCCTTAAGAGGCACAGTATTGTTTCAAACCTTTAGCGGTACGTGATATACCAACACCACCTAGACAGAAGGCCTCCGTATGAAACGTTATCACAGTCGGATCGCGCTCGGTCGGCTATTGGACCCGAGCCCGACCTTCGACGTGCTGATTGGCCACGAGCCGCAGCCGAACACTGACGCAGCACTCGTGCCCAATCTCTCGCCTCGATCGATCTGACTATGATGACGCGTGTGGAGGCCTTCTGGCTAGGTGGTGTTGGATATACCAGCCAATAAAAAAAAACTTTACTTTTGTGTGACTATAATTGCAAATTAAGCGTCAATAAATACTCCCAAGTCACACGAGACTGGGGTACGGGCTACAACAATGTCTCCAACCTCATATAAAATGTAAATGCTCCAATTCTTGCACGTTTTAGATACCACGTTAGTGATAAGTTTTGGAAAGCATGTTGACATGCGAAATTTGTTTACCCCCTTAAGATAAGTAAAGCATAAAAATTAAAACAAAAACAAGTTGCGGGAAAGTTTTTTTTTTTTTTAATTCTGAATCCTGCTTCTTTAATCAAGCAATGCCGTAGTGAATTAAGTAGTCAATTAAGTTTCGTTTTCAAATTTCAGAAACGTGCGACTTTGAGAATGGCCTATGCGAGGGTTACAAGACCAACTGCTCTCAGCAAGCCTGCTTCAAAGTGGCACGAGTGAGTGACTTGGATGTCGGACCCAGCGTGGACCAAGGGCCGGGCACAGGTGAAGAAAGCGTCTGAATTCAGATGAACATAGAGCGTGTTAGTAAGGAGCAAACTCACTATAGTTGCTGTAAACCTAGAAAATCCACAGAGAGTCCAGAACACCTCAGCACTGCTTCGTAGCCAATGAGGTCGTCGCATTAGCCTATAAGAATGCGGAAAACCAAGGTACGAAGCAAAAACCCTAAACATAATACGCCACGCCCTCCGTGTCTTAAGCTGTTATTGATGGATGGATGGATATTTAATTATCTTGTGTTTTCGAGCTTGAATTTTATTTCTTCTTATCAAAAAACCGCACATCAGACACGCGAAGCCGCGCAGTGACCAGTAGTAGGGATGGTTATCCCGATATATTTAATGTATACAGAAAACAAGATAGGAGGGAGAGATATTACGCATCATGTTCAAAAGACGCTAGAGTAACCTACCGCTTAAGAAACACACAGCTTTGTTGATTATGATCGTGAGGCTAATTTGGGACGTGTTCTTCAACGTTCCGATTTAAGTAACGCCGCAATGCAATTAGCCGCAGAGCTGTTATTCACCACGCCCGGCCTTTCTATGCTGTAAAACTATGAAACTGAAAGCGTAAAAAAAAAATATTTTCTAAGTAGACATTTACACGCATTACGAGTATAGACCGGGTTTAGAACGGTATCATATTACGAGTAACCAAGAACAATTATTTAGTTGCGCCATTACAGTTGCGGCAATTTGTATCACATCGATGTGCTAACGAATCTCGTGATGTTGCATCATAAATGCGTGATTACCTTTCCAGAATATACGCTAAGTAAACTGCGAAGCTTAACCGAGCCAGATAGAGTTGTCTCGTATGCAAATGCAGATAGCCAAACGATTTTGGAAGCGTGTCACACGTTCAGCACTCCGAGAAGTGTGATATCAAAAGATTCCGAGTATTGCTGATGAGTGAGTGCTTTAAGTAGAATGCTGCGTACAAGCGGAACACGATGATAATACTTTTTAGTGCGGGGGACACCGTGGGGGAAGAACGGTCTCCAGCACAAGCTCAGTATTGCGATATAAATGAGCTAGTGACATATACCGCCAGGCGAAAGTTGCCTTGTAAGCTATTTTGTATAATCGCTTATCATATTGACGGTGTCTTCAGCTGCCGAGGGAAGTTAGATTAGTGGAGTGCAGATAAGCAAGGCTGGGGAAATATCACACTACAAAGGGATCGTGGCCGTAGGAATGCCATTTTCTGGGGTTGCCTGTGTGCACACGCAGTCTGTAACAGAGGTGGTGCTCCGCCATTTTTCGCTAGCGCCCACAAAAAGATATTGGCGGACAATAATAGTCTGGAGCGGGGGTAGCCGATGGTTTGAACATTGACGCGCTGTAACTGTGTGTCACCTTTTAATGCAACAACAATGCATGTGTATTAGCTGGATAGAGTTTCAAGTACGCCATCAGAAACACTTTGTTCGTTTACGAACAGATGACGCCGAACCTTCGCGAAAAATCAAAGTTGTGGAGACAAAACTAACACACAAGCGCAGCCTAAGGGTAAAGTTGTAGCTTCTAATTTTGAAATGAAGTAGAGTGTATATTCCGTGCAATTATTGTGGTATCGCTATTCAACTTTGAACAGTATCTACATTTTATTGTCAGATTTAAATTTATATTGTTAGACATATTTCTGGTATAAGGTTGTAATTTGTTGAGGATATTTTTCGTTCCTGTCATCAGGATATGCCAGCCTTGCACACCCACGAACCGCGATAGACAGTCCCAATGCGTCATCGCTCATGCCTCTAAACTTGAAAGTTCGTAAATATCCAAAATATTTTACCACATACGCGCTCCAGTCATATCCCAACATAAGAAAGTTTGCTGCCCTTACATAATAATCAGCGTCACTCAGTATACAGTGTGACGCTTAGGATAGGTCATCAACCAATAGTGCTTGGCAGGGTGTGTTGCGTATAGTTTAAGATTGGAGGAAATTTAGCGGTAACGAATGCCACGATCAGAAGAACTAGGAATGTGCACTCTTCGAAGAAAGGTGAAGTCCTGTTGTCCTTCTGGGTCATGTAAGTTATGACTTGACCGACGACTGCGTTCGTCAAGAAAATAGTTTCTCCTCGCAGCTCATTGGCCAACACGCTGTGCAAAACAAGTCTGCCTTTTTTCGACATCAGGTGTGAGAACCGCGAATGCTCAGAAATCCGATTCGTGTGAAGCGAAGCGTCTGAGCATGCACAGGATGACGGCAGCGCCACCGCATTGGCGTGACGTCAGAACTGCGAGTTGGTTTAAATTTTGAAATCGTCAAGCGAGTGTTCTTGAGTACAGAGTACTCAAGAGTATTTAAGAGTACTCAAGTGTACTCAAGAGTTATTGAGTACAGAGTACAGTTCCTGAGTACACCGTACAGAGTATTTTGGTGCAGTTCTTGAGAAAAACCGTACGGGTTGTCCTGACTGGGAAAATCATCCGCTATATATAGCGGGATAATTTATCCGCTAAATATGACAGAAAACGTTTTGCGTTACACGTCACGGTTAGACGTGCTTCTCTGGTTACGTCACTTCACACTGTGACGTCATCAAACACTGGGACGTTAAGGGTCACTGCGGCGTCATGTGACCCGATTATGTAACCTGACAGCGTGATTTCACAATACGTCATGACTAGCGTGCAGTGTGTTTGCGTGTCGTAAGTAGTCGGCAGAGTGTGCTCCGCAGCACCTTGAAGGACACTTCACATTATTTGCAGCTCATCGCAAGGACTGAAGTATGCTTTCTCCCCAATTTTGTTTCCCACAGAAAGCGGTTCGGTCGCGTACGCTTCGGGCGAGGGGATCGCTCGACTACGGCGTTCCTTCGAGGCGCCTTTCTGCTTCTCCGGCTGGTACCACCTGACTGGCGTGAAGCGGCCCCGCGTGCTCTTCCGCTGTACGGGACCCTTCTCCATGACCTTCCATCTCTCGTCTGAAGCCTTCGTCGGCTTCTGGCACAGGGTTGTGTACCCGGAGACGCGGACCGGACTGGTGAACGTAAGTTGTTGCAAGAGGTGTATGTTTATAAACATAAAACGACAAATACAAAATTCTACGCAGGCAGAGAAAATAGCAGCGAACACAGTTAGGCTGTGTTCCAAAATTTACTCGATCCGACTCGGGAGTAAAGTTTTTGTACCGTGGCGTTCCAAAACTTACTCGAGCTTACTCGATGACGTCAGAACTCGCGTTCCAGAAGCGGGTTGTTTACTCCGGAGTAATTACTCACGCTACCCTCCTCGATCGGGGGGTTACGTCGGATCAAATCGAGTAAATACGTCACGTGATCTGCACGTCGTCTGCTTTCCGCGCCGACAGCCGTCAAACCTCGCTTGCTCCGCTGGTTTTGGTGGCGGACCTTCGAAATGACAAAGAATAGGTGGAGCATGTTTGGTTATTGCGATTTGCTGTTTTCAACGCACGAATTGACTGCATTGCATCCAGACTGTGCACCTTCCCCGGGAAGTTATACTTGTAATTATCAGAGTGCGAGCGTAAACAGGAGCTTCTCCGCATTCTCGTCCTCGGCGTTGGAGGGAATGCCGTATTCTCACGTTCAAGGCTGAAAATGTTTGAACGCAGTAAATGATAAGGCAGTATTTTTGTTTCCTCTATGGTGTGTGTAATGAGAGGATAACGCTTGTAAAGCTGTGAAGACCTCGGTGATTTCATTATAATCATATACGCGTCAAAGCGAACGTCGGTTTCATGTCATTTTTTAGAAAGCACCCTCGTGCTGAAGCACTACACCGTGTGGAATCAATTTCTGCAAAACATAATCGGTGCAAATCGCAATGCGTGAAATATATGCATTTAGGGCGATCGCGCTGATTAATAAAAACACAATTTTTGATATCTAACTGTAAGGGGTAAGTAATTTTTATCGCAATATACAGCTCAAAAGGAAGATGAGTAAAAGGAGCTGATGAATCCACCGAAAAAAAAAACAAAAAAAAACGCGTCGTTATTAATATTATCGTGTCTTTGAGTGCTTTCTTTATGAGATCGTCTGCTATTTTCTGCCACCGCTGCTGTGTTTTATTTTTGCCGTAGCCCAAGACGAAGCCAATCCGCGTAGTATCCAGGTTATTATCCCGGCCGTTCCAAAATCGAGTCGCGGATCGTTTACTCGCGATGTCACGTGGTATTACCCATAGAGTTATTATAATGTCCGCTAGAGGTTCAAGTGGCGCTAGTGTGCTGACGCAAATTGAAGCAGACAGCAACCAGTCGAAAATTGACTTCCGGTAATGCATTTCTATGGGAAAAAGTGAGTGCATTTTCTCTCTGCGCTCGATCATAAGAGCAAATATACCGAATAATTCATACGTACTAGTTAGCTTGGAACATTTCTCAGTCAGGCCGACGAAATAATTGGACAGTTACGGTGTTTTTCTTTCAAATTCATCGCATTAAAAACGGTGCTAAAACAGCTTCGTACGTGTATTTATGTGCACTGGCGGACACTGTTAGCGCGAACACGACGTCGGAGCTTTTCAGCGTGGAACGAACGAAGAACATCTGGAAATTAAGAAAGACGGCAAGAAGTACGCAGTAACACCGGATCACTAACTACACGTGCATATACGATCAAAATTAATTGAAGGCCACGTAATTTATTCCTATTTTAAATAAGTAAGTACCGTTTTATTCTTTCTGCTCTGAGCGAAGCTGCTTGTTCTACGTTCAAAATATCACTCGCACGCTCGAAATCTTTGAGAACAAGTGCCCGATAAAAGCTGCCCGGCAGAGAAAACAATACGAAGAGACAACTTTTATAGCCCACGGACTTTATTCTCTACGTTTTGAATGTTTTTATCCGCTCATGCACGAAGGGGGCATTTTTATATAGTGACAGGACTGGCATATTATCAATATATAAGCGCCACCGGATTGCTGGCGAGCCTTGAACACACTCTACATTCCTTTCGATTGTAATTTTGCTTCGAATCGTCGCTTGTTTCTACACACCTGCTGCGGAACACACGTTTGGGACTGAAATGTAGCGAAGTTAAACATCGGTCACTGATGAAGAAAAATGCGCTAACTAAAGCAATTACACTTTTACAGTGCTAATCAAGGTACATACTATTCGGTACGACCCAAATAACCAAAGTATTCCGTGTTAATTTCCGGCTAAGAGACAAAATGCACGCGCGTTTTCCCATAGGAATGCACAGGAACACCGCAGAAGTAGACTGGTTGCTGTCTGCTTCAATTTGCGTCACGGAAGTCGCATAGACACTAGCGCCAGTTGAACCTCTAGCGTACATTATAATAACTCTATGGTATTACCCTCTGACGTAGGAGGCAGGTTGCTCGGGTAAAATTTGGAACATAGCCATAGAAGTACGGTGACTGGAAGGCGTCTTTGGCGGGTGCGCTTAGCGTCTCATGATTCCCATGCCTCGGGAAGGGTTACGAAGGGGGATAAAAAGCGGAATCACAGCTGGGTCATTCCATGCCAAAGGAGACGGCAATTTTCGTCATATTTTGGTTATGCTTGAGAAAACTAATATGAATAAAGACACGTTCGAAAGTAAGGCTGGTTAAGTTTGAGGGCTGAATTACGTTTATTTTTGGTGATGTCATGCTCCAAAGTGCGGGGAATCGGAGAAAACCTTCTGTATTTCGATAAATTGCTGAAAAAAAGCTTTTCTTATCACGCAATTTTAATTTTGCATGCAATCGGTCACTAATATATTCTATTTTACCTTGAAAGTAAAACACCTTTAGGCGCCATTTTGGGTCCAGACAGGCACTCCAAACCTAAGCAAATTTTTGCGATTTCTGGATTTTTTTAGTCAACTTGAAATTAAAGTTTGATTAAGAAACTTTTTTCACTTGTTTTACTGAACCTTATGCTCGACTAGGTTGCATTACAATTATAAAAAAAAATATTCGGACAGTTCTTAAATAGATCGTGAATATGTCACTTTTTTCAAAAACGGCCATATAGAAGGCAAGAAAAAGTCATGTGGGCTACGGTGCTCGCACTTTCTGAAATAGCCGAAAGGTTAACCAACCCCTCTGTTCAACATATCAAAAAACGAGAAGAGTACTTTTTGATATTTTGGAGAAGTTATTTTTTAAATATGAGGCAGAACAACATCGCCTCCAGGTGTCCACCTCGTCGGCTACGCTCGCCGTCGTCTGGAACAGTCGAGTGAAACACTGCACGGGGAGCTTAATTTCGTTAATTATATTTGTATAGCTAACGCTAAGAATCTTGACGTTGTTACATGACTATTTTTAGTGACTAGAAAGTGCATAATTTGTTTTTCTCTAAACAATATGTTCGGGTGCGCTTGCAAGTTGAATAGCGACAACTCGAAATACTGTTTGGGATACTTTTTATCAAAGACGAAACAAAGCACATTTGTAGTTCACCGACATTTTGTTTTTTTCTTATGTACATGAATGTAACATATAGTCCAGAAATACTATATCCAGATGTCACTCAGATAAGATATCAATATGCCAGAAAGGGCAAGCGAATACTCATATTTAGGGGTTTTCGATAGGAGCACAACACACAACTTTTTTTCATATAGGGGAGACATATATATTTTACGAGTGGTAAACACGCAACATGCTTCTGTTGTGTTATAAGCTTCAAACGGCCGTTGGCCTCAATATCCACTCTTAATGTTCTGCTTCTTTTAATGTTTCACTCTCTGTTTTTCAGTTGCACTATGTATTGGCACCCCAATACCTTTTCGCTGAAAAGGAAGAAAATCACCGTTATCGCTCCGCATCGTTGACGGTTTCCCGCGTTCACTATTTCATTTTTTACAAGCAAACGCAGTGTGACCAAAAAGTGAAGACGCGCCGTCTGCTAACCAATTCTGACGAAACGTCTGCATTCACAAACTCGGTTAGCAGACGACGGCTTTTCTCCCGTCACCTGAGCACATATAAAGTGGAATTGAAGCCTTCAAATTAGCGTGCCAAAAGAATATTACTACGTGGTAACTAAAATAACACCCGCATCCATCGTGCAGGAAGAGTTTTGCATGCGAATTTAAGACATCGCAGCAGACGAATCATTCCGGTGACGTTCCAGACGTGCGCAGTGTTCTAGCCTATGACATGAACTGAAAGCTAATGAAACACTGATATTCTAAATGTGATATAGTATTTCTGGACTATATTTTATATTTATCCACATAAGGAGAAACAAAAACGTCGGTGAGCTGCAAATGTGATTTGTTTCGGCTTTGATAAAAAGTATCCCAAACAATATTTCGAGTTGTCGCTATTCAACTTGCAAGCGCACCCGGACATATAGTTTAGAGAAAAAAAAATATGCACTCTCTAGTCACTATAAATAGACTTGTCATAATGTCAAGATCCTGAGCTTTAGCTATACAAATATAAGTAACGAAATTAAGTTCTCCGTGCAATGTTTCACTCGACCGTAGCAGACGACGGCTTGCGTTGCCGACGAGGTGGACGCCTGGAGGTGATGCAGTCCTTCCTCATTTTTAAAAAAAATATTTCTCTAAAATAACAAAAAATACTTTTCCAATTTTATGATATGTTGAACAGATTGGGTCGGTTAAACTTTCGGCTATTTCAGAAAATGCAAGCACCGTTGCCCACATGGCTTTTTCTTTTCTTTTTTTACCCTCTATAGGGCCGTTTTTCAAGAAAGTGACATATTCACCATTAATTTAAGAACTTTCCGATTATTTTTTTACTATTATAATGCAATCTTGTCGATTATAAGGTTTATAAAAATAAGTAAAGAAAGTTTTTAGTCAAATTTTAATTTCAATTTGACAAAGAAGAATTAAGAAATATTAAAAATTTGCTTCGGTTTGGAGTGGCTGTCTTGACCCAAAATGGCGGCGTAAGGTGTTTTCCTTTCAAGGGAAGATAGAATATATTTGTGCTCTATTGCATGCAAACGTAAAATTATGGGGTAAGAATAACTTTTTTTCAGCAATGTTTTTAAGTACAGGAGGTTTTCTCCAATTCCCTGCACTTTGGAGCATGACGTCAGCAAGAATAAACATAATTCAGCCCTCAAACTTAGCCATCCTTACTTTCAGATGTGTCTTTATTCATATCATTTTTTTCAAGCATAACCAAAATATGACGAAAATTGCCGTCTCCTTTGGGTTGAAAGGACCTAGCAGTTGGAGTGTCACGCTGCTGCATGTCGCAATCCTGGCGGTTGCTCGTAGAAATGTTGGCGAAAGAGGCGAGCGGAAGCAAGGATCGCTGTTGTCGCGAAGTCTCAACTCCTGGATGCTGGAGCTTCAATGGACTGTCAAGCTGAAGGGCGACCTACAGCAGAAGCTAGGCGTCTGCCGCACTACTGCCGTTCCTGTTCCACCGCCAGGATTGCTGAAGGGCAACAGCCCGACACTTTTATGACGTCATCAGGCGGTAATTGACGGCCCACCGTTCAGGGCGCGGTAAACACATCGGTCTAAAATGTGGTTTAGATGTCAAAGCTAGAGGCTCACTGTTGTACCTTTCGGCGAGATTGTCTCGCGGCCTTAACACTTCTTGCAGCTTTCAGCGAATATTAGGTTTGACAAACGCTTTTATTAAAGTGTTTTACCGCTCATCAATGTAGACTGGAACGATTTCTCAGATACTATCGGGACTATTACAGACACTGAGGTTTTTTAGATGTTCAATTATTGCACATTTTGGATGCGCAATTAGGTTCTCTGCTTGTGTCCTTTCTGATGTCAGATTTATATATGCGTTTGTGTGTCTTAGTTCTTTTTTGTTGTCAGTTCTTTTCTGAGCCTGTCCCTTTATTGTTTAGTCATTGGTCAATTTTTGTTTATTTTGAACGGTACTTCAGGGCTTTAGGTTCACCCTCAGGAGTAAGTTTTATTGTTTTCTCTGCGTGTTTTGTTTGGTTTGGTTTTTATACAGCATCCTTATATTTGCCAGCCCCCTCTTTATATGTTTTACCGTCCTTAGCAGTAACCCACAAGAAATCGATATTTCAAAAAATAAAAATAAAAAAAAGCTTACACGAAAAACTTTCAAGTGACGCAAGAGGGTTTGTGGTTCAGATAACCGGTCCCAAAATATTTTACAATAAGTTTGCACATTGCACAGCCTAGTGCGTATCACGGGGAAAATCCGGTTATGCATACATAATTCACAGAGGAGGCCACATTTCTCATGCCAGAAATACTTAAAGTAAAACGAGTTGGAATGGTGTTCAAATCGTCAGCCCCACAAGAACGAACACGTCTTCATACGAACATTATAGGTATGTACGTACGCTCTAAGAAAGTTACAGTGTCCATTTTCCTGAGCCAATCGCTGCAACCGACGCAAGCAGCAACGCGAATGATAGCTGAAAATCTGAAAACATGCTTAAACATGCAAAAAACATTCTTTGGTGTCGCACTGCGCATGATATTTTTCACTGCGCTCCGTGGCACAGTGCTGACGGATTTTCAGCTCTAAAGTTATCATCGTCTTCGTGATAAGCCGAGCCTCCTCCGAAGATTGCAGCAATTTGCTTTTCCAAGTTCTTTGTAGGAAAGTACACGTTGATAATTTCTTGGAGCCTATCATTGGCTCCCCTGAGTTTCGGAAAGTGCGGAGAGTATAATAAATGCTCAATGTGTTAGCGTGTGCGAGTGAACGAATTGAAAACAGTTAGACATAACCCGTGCATACATGTGCATAATGATAGAATCACCGGGGTAGAATCGTGAAGGCCTATTTGGATAGTTCGCGCTTAGATTGGCGTGAGAGGTATCATCGGATTTTCTCTCCAATGTTTTCAAGCTGCCCAACTCCCACAATATACACGATACACATCTGTGACCATGGGTTGTGACCTTCTAAAAAGACCGTTTGTCTTCTTTTGTCGAAACATTAGGGCAAATGTTTCGGAATAAAATACTCGTACATAAGAACAAATATTCACGATAGGTTGTAAGGCACACTACATTACGCTATTACTACGCGCAAAAAGGGATGCTTTAGCGTGAATGCCGTGTCTTAGACCGTCGTTCCTGCCTTTTATCTATCTTCCTCTTTCTAACGGGAGTTTTTTTTTTTTTCCTCTCCGCCTTTTGAGCAGCTCTGATGCGAAAAAAAAAAAAAGAGTGGTATTTTCTTAAAATATTTGATAAAAAAAAACTAAGTATAGCAGTCGTACTGTACCGGCTTAATTTCTCATCGACAGCCGAAACACCAGGCGCATATTGAGGCTGTTATAACTTCCCGCGTCCGAAGACACTCGCAGAACACAATTACAAATTAGTGTATAGTGGAATCCTCTCTTGCTTCCCACCGCACGACTATTAGTGTATGGCATTCTCCTTTCGTTTTGTACCCCTCTTGTAGTAGAGATTCACTTAAGTGAGCAACAACGCGAGTGATCTACCAAAAATATTAAACGTGTCCTTAAACAATGCCTACCGTAGTGCAGCTGTCGTTTCTTGCATGGGATACTGAATGGTTAGAAGAAAGCGAAGCACCTTACATGCAATACATTTTTTTTTTTCCTAGGTTTCCATATCGACCTCCGTTAAAGCCGGCAAGGGAAGCAATTTTCTCGCTCTGGATGACATCACGTTCCAACCGGGCCCCTGTCCTTCAGGTTTGTTATTATGTTGCTTTCGCGTAGTAAATTCACCAAAAACCTAAGAAAAACAGAGAGCGCGACAGGACAACACAATTGCATTATTGAAACGTAGCCTACGAGATTGCAGAGCGACCTAATCGTAACAATAAATCTCACACCGGGAAGCGACCCGCCCAGCTTCGCGCAGTGTAACACATGTAGCTTTGTGACAAAAACCCGTAGTCATTGTCGTCACACGGAAGCAATGATCGATATTCATATGGTTTCCCTGTAATTTAGTTGTGAATAGGCTCTGAAATATTCAGATGCATTTATTTTTGCCGAAGGCATAAGAGAGAAATTTACTGAAAGTTATGATTTTGGCGAAAAGATCTCGGGCTCTAATTAAAATTCGCAATGCAAAGCTGAACACTACTAGGGAAAATGCGCGAAGTGCAGACGAACTAGTGCGTATTAATCATGATGTTCAGATACTAGCACTGGAAAAGAAACTTGAAGATAAATTATAAGGGACAGAAGAAATGCGACAGACAAGCGTCTCAAACTAACGTAACACAATTTATTTCATACCGCGCTTTTACTTTCCTTTCGCTAAGTCATCCGCAACTTCATAAAAAAAAGAAGAAAAAAAAGCTTTGTCTTTAGGGTGACTCAAATTCTAAGCCAATTCGTTCCAAACACACCAAGGCAGAAAACAATAATATCAGACCTAGTGGAGAAGCCGACCGAAACAGTTCTGTTGAACTGTTTCTGTCGGGTTACGTCCTGAGGCTGTTAGTGCTCAAAGGCATAAAAGCGACGAAAACAACAAGCACGCAGACGAAGTAAGACAAACACAGGGCGCGTTTTTAACTAGTTTATTCGGAAAGAACGCGTACTATATCGGCCCCATCGGTCAGTCTAGTCATCATAACATCGGCGCACAGCATTTTTGATAAAACTGACATGTTCGTTTTAAAGGGCGATTCATGCCTCACTACACAATCTGTACTTTACGCTCGAATTTTTAATGCCTCATGCAGTTCTATGCATGATTAGTATTTCTATCTAGCAATGATATTAACATCCTGCAACACCGGTAACGAGGAGCATTTACGGCAGTGAACGGCGTGATGCTCCTCTTTACCGTAGAGCTCCTAATTACCGGCGTTGTATGATATTGCCACGCACGTTGGCGAGTGAGCGCGTGCTTGGCCGAGTGGTTATCACGCTTGACTGTCGCGCGGAAGGTGTAGGTTCGATTCCAGCCATCGGACTGTCCTTTTATTTGCTCTTTCAACTTGCCCTTCTCGTAAGTTCGAGAACATTCTCGTCTGATCGAGTTCCGAATGTTCTACGCATCGAAAGTTCTACGCCGAATGATCCAGAAACCCACGAGGGTACAAAAGGGACTCAGCAGGGTGAGCGGAGTCAGTTTCGCCCCAGCGTTCGACTCTGCTGTCACGCCGACATCGACGCCCGCGGCGCTCTGCTTTATTCTGTTCCTTTTTTGCATTTTCGGGCACAGGTTCGCCCCATTAAACGTTTAGTTTCTCCAGTTATTATCGCCTCATCACTTGTCATTCGTGACATTTTGGTGGAGGTGCGGGGTGTTTGCATTCTATCCCCGTGGACCGTACCCCTCCGAAAACACGCCGGCCAAGTGACGTGCTGAGCCCTGGGAGGTTACTTTTCGCAGAAGACCAGACCAAGGCCCGGTCAAGTCGCCGTAACCAAGGCCTGCCCCGGAACTCGTACCCCTGCCGCAAAAACCAAAAAAGGAGACCGCGACAATGACGACTCTACCCGTTGTTGTCCTACCCGTCGCTGCCCGTACGCTCGCGTCCTTCCACGGTGAGCCTTATGAAGACATCGAGAACTGGCTACAGCAGTACGAGCGAGTGACCGAAGAGCGCCTGCAGAGTCTTTACTTTGCGCTCGAAGGGACGGCCAGGCACTGGTTCGAGAATCGCGAGACGTCCTTGATTCCCTGCACCACCTGCAAGGATGCGCTGAGACGGACATTCGCAACCAATATCGACGGGAGAAGGCCGACGACCTACTTCGAATAAGGACACAGGGACCAAACGAGACTATCACCAGTTTCGTCGAGGATGTTTTGCGCCTGGTCGCTCGCGCGGACCCTCAAGCCACCGACGAAAAGAAGCTGCGGATCCTAATGCGAGGTGTCAAGGATGACATCTTCGGTGGTCTTGTTCACAACCCCCCATCCACCGTCGAAGACTTCGTCACGGAGGACACGAACATGGAACGTGCCCTCCTCGCAAGAGCCAGGCACTACCATCGGCACTCGAGCGTCGCTGCTGCTTCTGCATCGGGCTACGACCTCAGCCCTAGTATCCCCGGCCTTCGCGACATCATGCGCGATATCGTCCGGGAGGAGCTTAAGAAGCTTCTGCCGACTGCTGAACACACGGCCTTAATCTCCATTGCCGAGGTCGTCCGAGACGAGGTTGAGCGAGCGTTCCTACTACCAGATGCCCCTGTCACCATGGCCGCACCCGAAGAACCGACACTGACCTACGCCGCCATGGCCCGACGACCGACGCAAGCTCACCGCCAGGCCGAAGTGAACCTCCAGTGCCGCAGTTTTCCCGAAGCCAGGAAGATCGGGCGCACGCCCACCCAGAACAAGCAGCACCACGAAAGAACGACGTGTGGAGGACGGCCGATCGAGGCCCGCTCTGCTATCACTGCGGTGAAGCCGGCCACATTTATCGTCGATGCTCCTACAGACAACTTTGGCTGCGCGGGTTCCACCCAAGCGACCCGCGCCCAAGATACGACGAACGCCCTCGCGACATCGAGGAGTACTTCCGACGCTCACCCTCCCCAGTGTCGTCTCTCCACCGTGAAGCCCGCTCCCCATCACCACGACGTTCAGCGTCCCCAGTGCAACGACCCCGCCGAGAGTGCCTTTCTCCCCTGCATCGCCGGGAAAACTAAGTGCGGCAACGCCTGGAGGTGACGTGGTCGAAAACGACGGAAGCAAACAGCCTCCAAGAACGCCGGAGCGCTCCCACTCTCCCGACGCCCCGCATCAACGGCCCTGCAACGGTGTCCAACAGCTTAAACGTTGTTATCGACGGCCTCGACGCATCGGCACTCTTTGACACCGGGGCAGATTACTCACTCTTGAGTGGGAGGCTCTCTCGCCGCCTGCGAAAAGTGACAATGCCGTGGGATGAGCCTCAAATGCGAACCGCCGGAGTGCATCTCATCACACCAGTCGGGAGATGCACCGCTCGCGTCAAGATCCACGGTGAGACGTGCCCTGTGAAATTCGTCACTCTACAAGACACTGTAAGGGACGTCATTCTCGGCATGGACTTTCTGTGTGAATACGGTGCCGCCATCGACCTTGGTGAAAACAGGTTGACGCTGCGGACGCCTGTTCCATCTTCAGAGAAACCCCAAACAGCGTCAGCCGCCGTCCGAGTCGCTGCCGACCACGTGAACCTGCCGCCACGATCAGGTGTTCTCGTACCCGTCGTGACCGATGCAGCTACCTGCGGCGAAGTTGTTCTGGAAGGCAACCTTCAATTGCTCCTGGGAAGAGGAATAGGCGTCGCAAGAGGAGTGACTAAACTTCAGGATGGGCGCACCATGGTCCTCGTGACAAACTTCCGACAAGAGACGCAACACCTCACAAAAGGTGCCGCTGATGGCCACTCGAGGAACTTCGGAACTCCGCCGAAATCGCCGCTATTGCTCAAGAATCATCGCCATCTCAGCAAGACATTACGCCGCCAGCGCAGCTTGACATTGACCCCAAGCTTCCAAGCCCGAAACGACAGCAGCTGAGTGATCTTCTCGCCAAACACAGCGACTGCTTCGCGACGTCGTCGAAGCTGCGCCAAACCACCGTTGCGAAGCATCGCATCGTCACCGAGGAGGACGCAGACGCACTCCCTGCGCACCGATCGCAGTACCGAGTCTCCATAAAAGAACGGGAGGTCATCCAACAGCAAGTGGAAGAAGTGCTAAACGACGACATAATGCAGCCTTCAGGCAGTCCGTGGGCCTCTCCAGTCGTGCTGGTTAGGAAGAAGGACGGAACTCTTAGGTTCTGCGTGGACTACCGGCATCTGAACGCGGTAACGAAGAAGGGCGTCTGTCCACTCCCCCGAATCGATGACACACTTGACCGGCTGCGCCACTCTGGATACTTTTCATCGATGGAGCTGAGGAGCGGCTACTGGCAGACCGAAGTCGATGAACGGGACCGAGAGAAGACAGCTTTCGTCACGCCGGATGGCTTGTACGAATTCAAAGTGATGCCTTTCGGCCTATCCACGGCGCCGGAAACTTTCCAGCGTGTCATGGACACGGTGCGGGCAGGGTTGAAGTGGCAGAGCTGTCTGGTATACCTTGACGACGTCGTAGTGTTTTCAAGTGACTTCGACGAGCACTTGCGACGAATCCGAGCTGTTCGCCAAGCCATTCAGACCGCCGGACTCACACTCAAGCCGTCAAAGTGCCGGTTCGCCTGTGACGAACTGAAGTTCCTGGGCCACGTGGTTAGTAACAAAGACGTCCGCCCAGACACCGAGAAGACTCGCGTTGTCACGGCATTTGCAGCGCCAACAGATAAGAAGGCCGTGTGAAGATTCCTTGGACTATGCGCCTACTATCGACGCTTCGTTCGGGATTTCGCTAAAATTTCCGCACCGCTCACAAACCTCAAGAAGGACGCCGAGAAGTTTGAATGGGCCGAGGAGCAGCAGCAGGCATTTGACGAGCTGAAACGACTCCAGACTCCTCCTGTGCTTGTACATTTCGATCAGGATGGAAAAACCGAGATTCACACGGACGCAAGTAACGCGGGACTGGGCGCAGTACTGATCCAAGTGCAAGAATGCATCGAGCGAGTCATCGCCTACGCAAGTCGGACACTGTCCAAGGCGGAGAAAAATTGCTCCACGACTGAGAAAGAATGCCTTGCGGTCGTCTGGGCAATCACGAAGTTTCGTCCGTACTTGTACGGTAGCCCGTTCCGCCTGGTGACAGACCACCACTCGCTTTGCTGGCTTGTGAACCTCAAGGACCCGTCAGGACGCCTCGCTCGATGGAGTTTCCGACTACAAGAGTTCAACATGACTGTGGTCTACAAGTCAGGCCGCAAGCACAGCGACGCTGACTGCCTGTCCAGAGCCCCCGTCGAAACCCCTTCCGGCTGCAGTGACGACAATGACGACGAGTGCTTCCTAGGAGCAGTGAACACCGACGACATGTTACGACGTCAACGGGACGATCCTGAGCTGCGCGCATTAATCGAGCACCTGGAAGGGGGGCGGGAGTACCGTGCTACGTGTCCTCTCACGAGTACTGCCGACCTTCGCCATTCGACAAGGTGTGCTCTACAAAGAGAACTTCGAGGGCAACAACACACCGTGGTTGCTGGTAATCCCGACCAACCTTCGGAAGAAGATCTTTCAAGCATGTCACTACGATTCGACGTCCGGACACCTCGGTTACAGCCGAACACCGGCCCGCATTCGAGAAAAGTATTACTGGCCAAAGCTCCCCAAAGCCGTCCACCTCTACACCCGATCGTGCCGCGAGTGCCAGCGACGCAAGAAACCGTCGACGAAGCCTGCAGGTTTCCTGCAGCCGATTGCTCCCCCGACCGCACCGTTCCAGCAGATCGGAATGGATCTGCTTGGTCCTTTTCCGCCGTCGACGTCGGGAAATCGCTGGATCATCGTCGCCACAGATTATCTCATGCGGTACGCCGAAACGAAAGCCCTTCCATCAGGTACGGCTGTTGAAGTCGCCAAGTTTTTCATCAAGTCCACTGTCCTCCGGCACGGCGCCCCCGAAGTCCTGATCTCAGACTGTGGATCCTCGTTCATGGCCCAGCTCACACAAGAAGTCCTTCGTCTCAGCCACACCAGCCATCGTCGCACCACGGCGTACCACCCGCAGACCAACGGGCTGACGGACAGACTCAACAAGACAATCGCCGACATGATTTTTATGTACGTCGACGTGGAGCACAAGACATGGTCGAGGTGTTGCCGTACGTCACCTTTGCCTACAACACGGCCGTGCAAGAGACCATCGGGGTTACACCCTTTCAACTGGTTCATGGTCGCAAAGTGACGACAATGCTGGACGCGATGTTACCCCACGAACCAGATGTCGACGGAAGCGACGACGCCCAGGTGGTTGCCCAACGGGCAGAAGAAGTCCGTCAGCTCGCCAGACTCCGGATTCAAGCCCAACAACGTATCGACACTGGCCGCTACAACCTTCGTCGTCGGGACGTCCACTTCAAGCCGAAAGACAAGGTGTGGGTGTGGACACGGATTCGCCGCCGGGGTCTCAGCAAGAAACTCTTGAAGCGCTACTTTGGACCCTACAAAGTGCTTCGTCGACTCGGGCATCTGAACTACGGGGTGATGCCGGACGGAACACGGACTTCATCACGCCGCCCTCCACGACCGGAAGTCGTCCACGTCGTGCGCCTCAAGCCGTACTGCGATCGATAGGACTGTGAATTGTGTTTTGTTATACGCTCGATAAGATTATGGTGCACAAGTCTACGTAGTTTGCCGTTATTTTTGTTTGTTGTGCAATTTTGGTTCCCGGAACGTCGCATCGAGACAATGCTCTTTTAATTGGGGGACTAATGCCACGCACGTTGGCGAGCAAGCGCGTGCGTGGCCCGAGTGGTTACGGCGCTTGAATGTCGCGCGGAAGATGTAGGTTCGATTCCAGCCATCGTAATGTCCTTTTATTTACTCTTTCAACTTGCCCTTCTCGTAAGTTCAAGAACATTCTCGTCTGATCGAGTTCCGAATGTTCTACGCATCGAAAGTTCTACGCCGAATGATCCATAAACCCACGAGGGTACTGGCGAGCGGAGTCAGTTTCGCCCGAGCGTTCGACTCTGCTGTCACGCCAACATCAACGCCCGCGACGCTCTGCTTTATTCTGTTCCCTTTCTTTCATTTTCGGGCACAAGTTCGCCCCATTAAACCTTGAGTTTCTCCAGTTATTATCGCCTCATTACTTGTCATTCGTGACCAATATTAGTACTCTTTTATATATAAAGAGAAGCAGAGAAATGCATGGAGGCATTCAAAATTCGGGCTAAAGCGTAAAGATTGTGTAGGTGAGGCATCAATCGCACTTTGAAGCGAAGAGCCTGATTTTATCGAAAATGCTTTGCGCCAATTTGACGATGACTAGACTTGCCGATTGGGCCTCTATATGGACGTGTTCTTTCCGAATAAACTACAGTTGCGGGTACGCCTTTCGCGTGTGTTCCCTCGTCATTGTCCGTGCTGTTCTTGGCGATTTTATACCTTTTAAGACGAGGAACGAAGTGGGACAAATAATCACCTCGTCGTTATTGTTTCCTACCGTGCTGTGTTCGGAACGAGCTGGCATAGAATTTGGGTTACATTGAAAACGAAGTTCGTTTGCTTTTATTTTTGACGTTGTGGATGATTTTGAGCAAGGTGTACAAAAAGCATTGTACGCGGTACATTCTTGTTAGCCGAGCTTGAGGCGCTTCTCCGTCACCATTCTTTCTTGCCTTTTACTTTATATTCACGTTTCCTTCCCAATATCTGGGTTTGCACATCGTAATTAAACTGAACATGACATGAGCACATGAAACGTCGTGCACACTCTCATATTAAAATTGTTCATTTCCGAATAGCGAAGCATTTCTTTTTCTGACCTACAATTGAAGATAATAGTGCTCGTCTCTCCGGAGTTCAATACAGGCGATTAAACATAAGCATTTTGTGCTGTGCATACCTCATTTCGATTTCAAGGGCGACCGTAGCCAAGACTGCCATCTGTTAGCCGATCAAGATCAGCGCAAAAAGTGCGTTGTCATGGCGCTCGACGTATTTGTGGATTTGCTATCACCAAATAAAACAATCACTCGCAAAAAAAAAAAAACAGAAAAGCTCAAGAGGGCTGTTTCTTGACTGCTTGTGATTGGCTTAGTCGCTGATAGCAAACGCATAAAGACCAGGAGCGTCATGATGAGGCAAATTTGGCGCCGATTGATTGGCTTTTTGGATCGTAGCTTTGGCTGCGCTTGGAGTTAAAGTGAAAGGGACTGTGAGGCACCTGGTGATTCTCTTGTTTCTCAAGGCACTTACCTGGGAGGCCCAATCGCTGCAATATACGCCGGATGATCAGCGAATTACGAGGCTCGAAAAATTGTTAAGACATAAAAAAAAAAACGACCGTCTGCGTTTTGGCAGTTTTGCTATGCTGCTCCGTGTTAAAGTGCAAATTCTTATTTTTAGGTCTAAACTTGTCAGGCAAGTCATTGGACAACCTTGATCCGTGACTGCAGAGTTGACTCTCCCAAATGATTTTTCAGGACAGTAGACGCTTCATATATTTTCTTTAAATGCCCCGCCGAAATCCCCCCCCCCCCCTCTTTAAAAAAATTATTCGGGCAGTTTATTGAATAACAGGAAGGAGATGGTAATTTTAAGCGTATTTGTCACGTTGTGAGCATACCTCGGCATTCTCACTCATGAGTGCGATCACTCACGATCACTCACGCTCACCATCAGATTTGAGGTGATCGTGAGTGAGGCCGCGAGTCTCGAAAAATTGTGATTGTGAGTGTGAGTGTGATCGTGAGGTACGTGAACTTATGAGTGTGAGTGTGAGTGTGAGTCCTGAGAACTGATGAGCGTGAGTCTGATCGCGAGTGTGATCGCGAGTTCTGAGAACTAATGAGTGTGAGTGCGAGTGTGAGCCCTGCGAACTCATGAACGTGAGTTTGACCGTGAGTGTGATTGTTAGTTCTTAAAACTCTTGAGTGTGAGTGTGAGCTTGAGCGCTAAGTGAAGTACTCATGAGTGTGAGTTTTGAGGTCTCTTGAGTTTGATTGTGAGTTTCGAGGCTCATGAGCATGAGCCTGAATCAAGACGTGAGTCTTTGGGTGGATATGAGTCCGGTGATCGCATTAGTCTGCGTGATGACGTGAACCTGAGGACCATGGCCATGATGAGTCGCGGTGAGCGCTGGTATATTCTTAGCTGGGTTGGTCACGTGAGCTCCCGGGCCGTCTTAGTGGGCGAGGAGACTCTCGCTTCGCAACTACTGCGTGGGGTTCGGGCCTTCAGAGTTGGTTTGGGTGTCGCTCGCCTGCTCCTTCGCCATGTGAACGCGCCGGTTCCTGTGGAGGGCGGAGGAGGGGGGGGGGGGGGTGCTTCTTCTTGCAGGCTCCTCCTTGCCAGCGCCGTCCGCAATGTCTCAACCAGCTGTAGAGGGCAGAGGGGGTATGAGGAAGGGGGGGGGGGGGGGGGTCGCTTTCGTCTCTCCTCGGCTTTCGCTCTTCGCTTCACGGCAGACTGCGAGACACCAACGGACTGACGGCGCCTCGAGGCGGCGCGGTAACGTCGGAGTTGGGGAAGCGCTCCAAACGGCTAGCGCTCCTCTCCCTGCGGCATAGAAAGGTTCGTGTGTATTTCGGTTCCTGTTGTCAAGTTGGTGTCAGTGGGCACATAATTTTATGATTGCGTCAACTATAACGTTCGCACAGCTGCAATAAAATTAAATCACTCGCATGATCCTCATCAGCACCCGGAATTTCATTTCTCCGCGCAGCTCAACGTACCTTTCGCAATGAGTCATCACTCAGGAAGTGCGACAAAGGCGGTGTCATGATCGATCGAAGCTTCGAGTGAGGTCTTTCACATTGTGCGATATCACGCTTTTAAGTGTTGTTTGGGGCAAGATGGCGCAAGTGCAGGACAGCCAGCCGGCAATGGCCAGGCGGCGCCACGAGAGTGCTGCATTCGGCGCCACAAGCGGAGGGGTCTCTCTTAATGGGTCGGCCAGTGGCTAGTCTGCCCGTCGGGCCGTGGCGAGCGGCGGCGAACCCGATTTCAGCAGTCCCCGTGTGCACGTGCGCGCCATGTCCCTTTTTATTTTATGCGGTTTTTTAAGACCATCGGGAGCCTTGATAGGTCCAAGTGTTGAGAGCATAATCTGGAGCTGTCATTTGGACACCTGTTTGAACTGTCTTCGTGCGCTTGCGGTGTCGCTCTATAATAATCGCCGCCCGATCGGTCTGTGATTCGTTCGTCTCCCAGGAAGTGACACAACGCAACGAGATGGCAGCGAATGGGTTTACTGTACTTCCCGGTTGCCCGTCTTCGAGAGCCGGCAGTCCGGACCCGCCGACCCTAGTTGTCGCCCGTCGTTCATAGCTGGCAGTCGGAGTCCGTGTCCACGCCTGCGGATCGTCCTTCCCACGCACTGCGTACGCTAGCTGTTCCGGGCTATCACAGCTAGAGTTTCGCTGCAGAACCATTCCTGGACCGTCATGGACTAGGCCGATAAGGCCAGGCTCGCCGTTTCCGCCGGTCCTGATCCGAAGCTCGCTGGTGGAACGCTCCTGGGACCGACATGGGCCGGACCAGCCAGAACGGCTCTATCGTTCCTGCCCGGCCCCAGCCTCGTGCAGCACGCTCTTCCTCTTTCCTCGCCGGCTGGCCCCCGCTCGCGCCTCGCTCGACCGTCCTCTTCTTCTCCCGGCGCCCCCACGACACTAGAATAAAATGTGGGTAATTAGAACCAAACTCTCCGTGCTAGAGAACAGTGCACAAGTCTGGCGACAGGATATGAGAAGGATATTTACGCTTCGCATGAGCTTTTCCCAGAAAAAAGTGAGCATCCTGTTTTCCGCACGCCGTCACATTTGTTACCAGACTAAGCATTAAATTTGGCAGCCGAAACAAACAAAAATTTGTTCTACGAAAATCCACTATTTAAAAACTTGCATGCTTAAAAGGTTTTGGTTGCAACCGCGCGTGCCGAACGGCGCGCGCGGTCGCAACCAAATGCACGCCTACAACTACGAGTGCCGGAACAGGTCGAAGGGCATCTCGCTTGAAGACCTGATCGTCTGATTCTCGACGTCAAAGCGAAGCAACAATCGGGCCAATTTTTCCTACTGTATTTCTCTAAATGGTTGTCTCAGAGACTCGTAAAAAAACTAGTATAAATACGTTTTTTTGCAAAAGGAGCCTGTCAGACCACTTTCCAAACCTGCACATCTATTTTCGTTCACTTCAACAATTAATGTAAAATTCACTTACTTGATGCATCGCACTCCAGTAATCCACTTTGTCGCCGTGTCGCTTCCCAAGGTCTTAAAGGGAAGCGGTAAAGTCTGACGCTTGGGTCACCTGCACGACCGTGCAGTCTTTCACGCAGCAGTAGCGGCGTTTATTATTGGGGAAAACTCTGGGCTTAGGGGAGATGTCACAGGAACCCGGAAAGGTCATAGAGACGTGAAGTTGAGACTTAATTTTATGAAAAAACAGTTCCAAAAAGGCTCACGCCGATCCAAAATGCCACGTTCACACGTGGTTTCTAAATGCGCCCGCCCACAGTCCTCGCGACCCAGGCCGTCCTGGACTATCCAATTTGTTTTATTTTTCAGTCGCTAGATGGCGCAACGTGTCGTGTCAACTTCCAAGCTGCACTGCTGGTTGCCTATGGGCACACTTAGCAAACTGTGAAACCTACGACTCAGTGGGCCAATTAGAGCGTCGCATAAAGACAGGTGGCATCTAGAATGGACGCCTGTGAGACGCTGCCATGTGTCTTACTCCAATAAATCTACTGGCTCATCGGGATTTGCAGAATTCGCCGTGTGCCGTGTGCCTTCGCTGACGGAGGCGCGCAGTGGCCGCAACGTCGCGGCGCCTGCCCCACGGCCACGGCCGGGTTGCCGGCGCGCCGGCTGGACGCGACTCCGAGGCGCCAATTGCCCGGGCTTCTCGGGCTTCGTGCGTGACGCTATGCTCCCCTTGGCCGTTGTTTATTCATGTTTGTTTTTTACGTTGTTATGGTCTAATGCATAGGTGCTCAGAGTGAGGCAAGAATTTCTTGTAAAACAAAAATAATATATCTGATAACCAACTTTTTACAATTCAATTCTGAAACACTTCTTATCGTTGGAAGGCATATGACACATATCGCGATGATTCAAGCCCATAATGAATTTTTACAATGGTGTAGCGGACGGCGAGATTGATCAGCGGGTCGCTACTGCGTTGAATGAACACTTGTTAACCGAGCGACAGAGAATCTGTCTCGAACCGATGGTTACAGAAAGGCCGCGAATTTGATAATTATGCAACATAAATTATGATATATCTTGTGAATGTGCAACTAAATGTCCGGAGAAACCGTTTGTCATCATTTCCGCGAGTTATGAAAAAACAACACTCAACTTCAATTTCCCGAATGTGCTGCTAATTTCCGGGAACTTAATGCGCGAAATAATGCTAAATATTGCATTTAAAAAAACCGCCAAGTTCGATTTTGATATGGGCGGACATTGTGCCCGGGAAGACACCTTCGATATTTTATTTTACAATTAGAATAGGATTCAGGCAATGTTGACAAAGTCATAACCTGTAGTGACGCTTGTGTGCTGAACAAATCACTTAATACCCCGCGAGTATTCGTACCCGTGGCGACACCTCGAAAAGGCGAGGAGACCGATTTTCCGTGACGGTCGGGTCAAGCGTACCATCAGAGTAGGCTCGTAAAGGCCGGTTCACACATCTGCCTTCCGAGCTACAGGAAAGACAGAAACGACACGAACGACATGACACCGGGACAACCGTGACACATGATTGCTTGACAAAGCTGCTCATTGCATCATCTGCCACCCTCTGTAATACGAACATAATCGTCCCCTTTGTCATGTCGTTCGTGTTGTTTTTGTCGTTTCTGTCGCTCGAAACGCAGATTTGTGAACCGGGCTTGGGATAATAGACCGACCTCATCGCCAGTTTCGCAATGACTCCTCTGTCGCAATGAATTGCGGGAACTGTGATCTTTCCGCACAAGGGTAAACGCCACGGTAGTGCACGAGACGAGCCGTCTCGTGCACTACCGCTGCCTCCTGTGAAGTACAACTATGGCTGCGTCACGCACGCTCTTGACGGTTGGTGAGGTCGGTCTATTGGTCAAAGCCAACGTTGGTCAAAGCGAACGGCGAGCTCTCGTTTTCTTTCTTTGTCGGGGGGTGTTTACAGATATTGCGTTTTCCTGGTTGATAACAATAAACTATTGATATGTTGGGCCTGAAA
This sequence comes from Ixodes scapularis, assembly GCF_016920785.2. NCBI lineage: Eukaryota > Metazoa > Arthropoda > Arachnida > Ixodida > Ixodidae > Ixodes > Ixodes scapularis. The sequence goes on along the minus strand of NW_024609881.1, from coordinate 48,669,276 downwards.
TATTCGCTACAGTACACACGGATGAGCACTATATAAATAGGATTACGCTTCCAGCGAGAGCTCGCGCACGTAGAAGCGGTCAGCGACGCGATGTCACCGCCCTGGCGGCCGGTCGCCGAAAGAGAAAGAGGGGGATAGGTTAGCTGGGCGTTGGCTTTGTGTAAATGTGTTGGCCACGAACGTCGGCTTATAAACTTCAGCAGCAAGAATATTACGCGGCTCTAGTGTTCCGGTACGAGCAACAGAGCTGACACGATCTGTTACGACTAGCCACGACCACCCGCCGCAGCGATGCAGACGTCGAAGGAGCGCAACCGCAGTCAGTCGCCGTCGCCCGACGCAGATCGTTTGGCATTCAGGGCTTTCCGCCCCGGATTCTTCGCTTGTACTTGGAACCGAGTTTTATTTCCTGTGCTTGTGTATGTGCTCAGTGGTTGGATATGGACCTCATAGAGCAGTTCTTCAGACTCAACAGCGACTCAAACTTGACGGCGGAGGTGCTTGCAGCAACGCTTTCGTTTGGTGCACGGGTGTGACGACTACACGGGTAAAATTTAAGATAGCTGCTAGCATGGCGGGCCATAGTCGCTTTATGTTGACACGATTTTAAGTTTAAGTACTCCGTGCAAAGGCGAATCTATCGCGTTTCTAATCCACCTTTGTTTTTGTTGTCGTTTTTATCACGCACGACCGACTACTGAGCAAATGCTTCTGTACCGATCACGGAGTGAATGTCTTCGGCCTTACATTGCGGAACGCCCAATAAAAAGTAATGTTCGTTCCGCGAGAAAACTTCCCTTTCGAGGGTCCTTCTTTGATTGATTGATAATTTCTCCCGTATCTAGGTGCTTTAATCAACACGATCGATTAAGTTTGCTTCCCTAGTTAGGACATTTTGCTGCCACACGCGGCACTAATGCTTGACACGATGTATGCCACTGGTGGTACTGTGAACTGGTTTACTTCCAAAGCTAAAAGTGTAACAAGTGGGACCATTCAGTTTGCTAAAAATGTGATGATATGGGAATTTCGTCTACAGCATAAGCTTTCTAGATCTAGAATGGGTGTGCTGGTGGCTACAGCCTCAAGGTGTTTAATGGACCAAATGGGTGATTACACGGCGATAATGCGGTGGAAAACTGCCCATTGACTCAGTGAGTTTTGATTGCGACCATTGGTGTGCTGTTGGCAAATTAGGTAATGGCACACCTTTTCCCTGACCATCTGGCTTCAAGGAACATCGTGTCTAGATGTGCTTAATTATGTTTATTTCAAGGTTCAGTTGACCCCTCTGCATCATTACAGGAAGGCAGTCTCAAGCCGCAACAAACAGTGGTGAATATACAATGCATAATAACAGGCAGTGTCCAGGCGTTTAGTCCGCAGAAGCCAATTTGAACCTAAAAATGTTTTTTTTAGATAGTTTCCATTTGGTGTATACTCCGCAGGGCCTGGTTTCCGCGACCAGTGCATAGTCCACCAAGCTGGTGCGTTGTGTCTTCGTGCTTTTTTTCCTGGGTGGCATTTTCTTCACAAGTTCTTCGGCGAATGCTATTGAGCCTGAAGAACTGCTCTTGAGGCCCATATCCAGCCACTGAGCACAGACACAAGCACAGAAAATAACACTCGGTTTCAAGTACAAACGAAGCACCTGGGCGGAAAGCCGTGAATGTCAAACGAGCAGCGTCGGGTGACGGCGACTGACTGCGATGCACCCCTTCGACGCCTGCATCGCTGCGGTGTGTGGTCGTAGCTAGTCGTAGCGAGATGATCTTCACTTCAAGCAAGAAATCTTGCCATACCCTAGTCATGATATGGGTGCAAGTGTTCGACGACGTTAGCTCTCACGTTGGTGCAGTTTTCACCAAGAAAGGTACATATCAACAATGTTTGGCGTTTGAGGCTGAAACTATGACGCATACTTTATCTAAACCTAAATTTATCGGTCTGCGGCTACAAACATTTTTGTTGACGTTGCTTAGATGACGTAACCATTCAGGCCTAGCATTAAATGGTGTTGCGAACTCTTCGGTTGTGTATGAAAACCTATTTTTGCCCTAATAAAATACATTTTCAAAAGGACACGTGCCTTCTGCTGATACATATCTTTCAATTTACAATGCAGAGGCAAAAGAAAATTAACTGTGTACATCGACCACTTAGCATAAGCACCTTTTGCCATTCATTCTTGAGCACACTCAAATATCAGCTTAGGTTGATCTTGTTTCAGAAGCTTTGCCCTCTTTTGTAAAAAGAAAAAAAAGTTAAAAAAAGCTTTACCTTTGTTCTCCTTCTGGCATTTAATACAGACTTGTTTATTTTGCAGATCGCACACAGCAGATATCACCGTGGCACATACAACTCGAACGGCCGATGAGACTAATGCTATTACAATAAAGCTTTCCACAAGAGCCAAAAGGAGGCTTGTAGGGGTGCACAAGCACATCAAAATGAGATTGGCGCTTCCGGGGCTTGTTTACATTATGCATAAAAACAGGACGATCGGCGACCAGCTGATCGCAATATAACACCAAGGATACCGATGTTTCCATACATAGAACGCAGGATAAAGACCTCAATCGTCCCTTGTATGCTGTAGTTGTCATACTTTCCATCCAACCGCTTTTTAGCGCAATTAACTAGAACAACCGAAGAGTTCGCAACACCGTTTAATGCGAGGCCTGAATGGTTACTTCATCTAAGCAGCGTCAACGAAAATGTTTGTAGCCGCAGACCGATAAGTTTAGTTTTAGATAAAGTACGCGTCATAGTTTCAACGCGCCAACATTGTTGATGTGCACCTTTCTTTGGACCCAAGTAGATTCAGTTCAACTTGATGACAGCTGCACCAGCGTGAGAGCTCACGTCGAACACTTGCACACATATCTTGACTATGGCAAGATTGCTTGCCTTCGACTGGCTTGTACACTTCATTTGTAGCATCACGGTAGGTCTTGGTTGAAGCGATGATCGTCTCGCACACGTAAACAAACAGAGAACAGCACGCTTTGTTTCTACGGGCGTCGCAAGTATATCCCCCCCTTTTCCGCCACGTTGGATCGATCGGAGTGCCCCCTATATTCGTTCAAACTCCTTATGCTCCGACTCTATAACAATGCAAATACCTCGTTCATTGCACTTTTAAAGACTACCGAAACCGACAGATTAACCTCTACGTCACTACCTATTTCGGAACACTTGCAAAACGTCAGTTTTGGAATTTCGTGTGCATTACTGGGTACAAAATAAGTCTCACATGACGCTACAAAAAATGAGCGGTATACTAAGCCACCACTGCGCCGAGAAAAACTCCTTTTAGAAAAAGTTTGGAATGATTCAGCATCTCGCGAGCGTCAAGTGTGCACGCGGCCAAAAGCACGACAGAAAGCAACAATTACGTCCGACCGTCTGGCTGTCGAGCTCCGAGCATCAGTTACCCCCCCCCCCCCCCCCCCCTATAGGGCACGCTCCTTTCGTAAACCAATATCCGCTAGACAGGCCGAGCTCGCGGCCAAACGGTCATACGTGTGCAAAAGGCCGCCTCGCCGCACGCACCACTCCAGCAACGTAAGCGACGTAAGCGCACAGCCAACACCACGCACAGTACACTGCACTGCATACGTACAAAGAGTGAGGAGCATTTGCGCTTGCGCCACCTGCGCCCTGTCCGAAGCGGACACCGTAGTGCGCTGCGAACACGCGAAGAACGCATGACGTCAAGGAGCCAACGCCGCGTCGATGAAAGAGAGAGAAAGAAAAATGTCGTTAGACGTAAGAGTAAAACAAAACGAACAAAAAAAAGTGTCGACGAAATGTAGTAATATGGTGGCTGAGTGGTAAGCTCTGTCGAGCATCGAATGTCGAAAAAACGATCTTCGGATGACACATCGATGAAACAAATGTTGAAGAAACGATCTGCCGATGAAACATCGCAGTGTCGCTGAAACAATCTGTCTATGAAACCTTGTTCGACGAACTGATTGCGTGTAAAACTGCGTGTCAAGAATGACGCGGCTTGCCACATGAAAAGTGGCGCGCCCTACATGATCGAGAGCGCGACAAAGAACCACATGGGGACAGCCGCAAACCCCCAAACCACTGCAAACCAAACCAAGCAAAGTCATGCCAAAGTCAAACCAATCCAAACGAAATCAATTCAAGGACGGCTGCATGTATCAAGATAATAAATGATGACAGTATTTTATAAAGGCCAAGATGACTGAAAAACAATGCCGGCCGATGATTCTCCCTAAATCGCAGCCTACTCCGGCAAGCACGGTCGATCAACAAAAGCAGAAGCAACTCGAGTGAGAAGAAAACTCGGTCACCGCGGCCTCTGTTCATAGAATAGCATACGACTGACAGACACCACTGTCAACAGGGATTATGGTGAGATTTCAAACCGTCGTCACGTGCAACCACCCTACCTAATATAACCGTTCTCCCCCCCCCCCCCCCCCCCCACACACACACACACAAAAATGGGTCGATGCCCATATGTTTACTATATATACATTCTGCATAAACTTCCGTAGAAGTACCTGTGGGTGGCACAAAAAAAGAAACGGAGGTGATATATGTAGTAATTGTTTATCTGTGTACAAATGAGCGATGTATGCACAGCGAGGCGATGTTCTAATCACTGCGACATTGTCTGTGTAACCTGTCGGAAGGCGCGTTTCTGTTTTCCCGCCGCCCTTGTCAGCAGGCGAAAGTTAAACGCACCCACTTTCGTCAGCTTGCATTTAGTTTCTTTCGTAATTCATCCAGGTTTACGAAATTTGGTAGAAATGTGCGGAGCATAAACATTAACATAGTACATTTCTTTCAAATTGGATTAGTGGCTCAGAAGTTTCCCCGCCGCACGACTCACGCGAAGACAAACCAAAGGCTTGAGAGAAACAAAAGAGCACAAAGAAAGCAACCGGCAAGCGTGATGACCTGTGAGTGTGAGGACCTGTGGGTGTGATGAGCGTGAAGACCTGTGTGAGGACCGTGAGGACCGTGAGTACCTGTGTGGGTGTGAGGACCGCAAGGACCTGCGAGTGTGAGGACCGTGAGGAGCTGTGAGTGTGAGGACCTGTGAGTGTGATGAGCATGATGACCTGTAACAGTGAGGACCGTGAGGAGCTGAGAGTGTGAGTGCCGTGAGGACCGTGATGACCTGTGAGTATGAGGACCGTGAGGATCTGTGAGTGTGAGGACCGTGAGGAACTGTGAGTGTGATGACCTGTGAGTCTGATGATTCGTGATGACCTGTGAGCGTGATGACCGTGATGATCTGTGAGCGTGACGACCGTGATGATGACGGCGAGTGAGTTTTGGTTTTGCGTTGAGCCGTGAGGGTGAGTCCGGGTGATGATCCTATTTTGAATAAATCGTGATCGTGAGTGGGCGTGAGTTCTGATTGAGGAAAAAATAGTGATCGTGAGTTTGAGTGAGGACAGCTTAAAATGCCGACCTATGGTTGTGAGTGAACGTGACACTTCACACGTCAAGCGTGATATCGGGTAACTTTTGTAGCTTTGGAATTCCTCCAAACTGAAACTCCTTTCTAGGCCGTGTATGTACAGTCTCCGGCAATATGAAAGACCCACTGGCAACGCGTGGCCGAGGCGGTGGCTGGCGGGGGCGCTGCGAGCGCTCCGGGTAATTCCATTCTGCTTCGAGGGGAGGACGCTCACTCGGGGCTCAGCACAAACTGATAAGCGCGTTTCGCTTTAGCTGAGCCCGAGTGAGCGTCCTTTCCTCGAAGCAGAATGGAATTGCCCGGAGCGTTCGCAGCGCCCCCGCCAGCCACCGCCCCGGACACGCGCTCCCAGTGGGTCTTTCATATTGCCGGAGACTGTACATTGCATTATATATGATTCACGGATGCGATGCTAAGTCAAGGTACTCCGGCGGACAATGAGTTGAAACACGCGATACCGCCTTTTTCTGCGCACGCGTTCACTACAAGCTCTCTTAATTCTCAGTTTCTTATTTCGTTCAAAGTATGGAAACTCAACCTCGCATAATCATTCCTAGGTCGGACCATAGCTCCCTTAAAAACTGGTAGTACGCCAAAGAAGCATCGAGGATGGTGTCAACTCATTTTATCGGTGACATTACCCTATTACGTCAAAATGTGTTTTCTCGTTTAAAGAAACCACAGACACTTTTGCGTTTGCTTACGACCGAATCCTTTCGATCTCTTACGACTATGGGACACACTGGCACGTTGGCGACATCTATGGATCGAGTGCCGTGAAACTACATTTCACTAAAGCGAACGTTCTGCATCATTTTCCAAAATCAAATGTACAAACAATCTGTGAGAAATGATCGCTTAAGTTAACACTGTAAAAAAATTTTTTTAGATGAACAAGAAATGTATCACCCTAAAAAAAATGTAAATGTTAAGTATTTCACTGTTATCCGTTTTATGCTAAGCGTAAGTTCGTCTGCTTCTTGCACGGAGGTTGTAGTGACGTCAGAACGCTGAACTCGTATTGGGTGATTAAGAAAGAAAATAATGGGTAGGCTCAATATTATTAGATTAGCTCAGTTACGGAACTGCTCACAAACGCTGCACGCACGAGCGGTACTCCCCTCACTCAGCACGACTCGCCTGCCGTCGTTCGACGCGCCAGACGGCTGCTATGGTAACTGCGGTGTATTCTATGGAATACGCACGTTTGGAAGTGCAGCCTCTAAATGGCGTTCCACCGCACACAACGAAACGCACAGTTCTTAAACAGAAATCTAGATGGCGCTTCGAACGACGGGAGGCGGACTGAAGTGAGGCAGCGGGGTGGGGGCGGGGGGGGGGGGGGGGGGGGGGGGAGGGGTACCCTTTTTCGCGGAAGTTCCACAACTGAGGTAATCCAGTAACCTTGGGTAAGCCTCAAGGCATCCTTTAAGCAAAGCCAATCAGAGCTCGGCGTCGCTCTGACGTCACCAAAACACCTACGTAAAAAGCAGACGACTTGCTATCCGCATAGCACCCAGTGTCTTCTCTCGTCCGAAGATTTCACGATATGTTTTAACGCACTCGATCATAAGCAGCCGCAAGTGTGTGAACCACCCTTAAGAATACATTTCTTACAAACCGATGTTAATTTTTTTTCGTAAGGCTTGTTGAGACACGGAGTTTTTCTTGCAGCTCCGAAGGACGGTTCTTGTGACTTCGACTGGGATGACGCTTGTGGCTACAGCGTGGGGAACGGCTCAAACCTCTGGCGGTTGAACCATTGGAAGAGGAGCGAGAGTGTCACGGCTTGGTTGACAAACAAGGACGTGACAGTTGGATTTGGAGGTGCGTGTTGCCTTCTAAATAACTTCTTACCCAATATCTTTCTTTTTAAAGATCTGTTTTTTGTTTGTTTTTAGATTCACCATACATTGCAGACGATCGACTGGTCTGCAATGCTGGAATTGAATCTGTGAAAGTTTGGTTTCAACAATCATCAACGGCCTAAAGTAATGCCTATAGTTTTAGCATATATCGGTCAACCCTTTTGTGTGAATTAGTATCGCTTGGCTCAAAATGATAAAATATAACAGCATTTTCAGAACGTTATACTATTACTACGGAAGAAAGGCTGCAAGTTTTAACTTGGAGGCAATTGTGTCCACAAAATATTATCGAACGGTTTTCGTTAGGTTTTTTTTTTTTTTTTACGCATGGAATATATTTAGAGCACTCCCGAATCCCTAAACCCTGCCTGTCCGGCCGTCCGTTGATATATTTATCTGCTAAATTTAGCGGAAAAAATTTATGCTACGTGCGGTCACTTCCTCATATGACTTCACTACTTCACACCGATATGTCAAGTCACGTAAACACGTCGCGTGACATCAATTTGCGTGGTTTCGATTTCCTCACTAGATATAGAAGGGAACGCAAAGTCAAGTGACACGACGTTATGTGACGTAAAGTCACGCTGCACCGTGACGTCACATGTCAGGTCCTAGTATCACGTGATACAATGCCACGTGACGTAAGTGACGTCAATTTTTACTATAAATTTAGCAGGAAAAGTAATATACATTGATTTTCTTCAATTCGTGAAAGGACTGCTGAATGTCTTGTAAACAACTTTACACCATTACTCCTTAAATGCTACACTTTGATGCATCTTAAGAGATCGAAGATAAAGGACGGGGGGTAGTTTTTTAATTATATAATTTCGAACACAATTTAGTTTTTTTGTTATCTAGATACAAAGGTAAAGTTTACTCGTACCCCTTCATGGGGCATTCACAGTGCAGTGTTTGTTGTTCGGCCATTGAGTTGGTGCATCAGCACCATCGAAGGGTAATAACATATCGGTTTAGATCAAACCTAGATCTTAAGAGGAAAATTTTTAAGCTATTAGCTCTATAACAAAATAAAAAAGAGACAACTCCGAAACATTTTAGCATTCGTTTGCTCGTAATTCTCTCACCACTAATACGACTTGAATGATGGAATTGCCGTAGATTTCCTTGCAATCTGAATGTTCAAGAAAGGGTGATTTCATATCATAACGTCCAAATGCGTGGTACGGTACATGCCTAGATTTGTTTTCTAACAGAGCTGCAGCCCCGTCTTAATTGGCCTCTTTCTATTGTACCCCTCAAAAGCAACATCTCCTCTCGAGACTCGGCATTTCTAAGCGTGACGGGTCAGTGCTCCGTCATGCCTGCTCGTTGTACCCCGACAGCACGCAGAAGCGAAGAACCTAATGTTTGTGGAAATGATATTTTCTAGGCTAAAATGCTTACATTTATAAAGGGGAGGGGTAACTATAGAAAATTTATACCTGCGCCGTGGTCTTAAAAGAGGAAATTAACATCAAAAGTGGAGGATAAAAAAAAAAGGTAGTTCTCGCACTAACGCACTTCATGGAACTCCGGCATTAGCCATAAAAAGAATGTTTTAGTTAACTAGGTATTTTGTTCTTGTATTTTTTTTGTTCTTTCATAAATTCCTTAAAGTCTGTACGGTTTTAGGCATCTATGTTGCTAGTATAGACGACGCGATTAACCGTTGAATGGTCACTGGAACCGACCGGAGATGTAGAACAACACGCTGTTTACAAACCAATCCGAGTTTGCCCAAACTTGCTGCGTGCACTGCGCATGCGCAGAAATAAGATTCGCGTGAAGTGAAGCATCTGTGTATGCGCCGCACCGACAGTAGCACCACCGCAGCGGCGTGGCGCCCGAGCCGGGCATTGGTATATAATAAAAAGGCAGCATAACTTATCATCATGTGCACCCCGCCCCCCCCCCCCCCCCCTAAAAAAAAGAAAAAAAAGAAAAGATATAAAGAGCTGTCGAACTAGTGTGCGTATGGTCTATCAAGCAGTCTTGGTGCTTTGAAGGAATACTGAATCGAAATTTCAAACATACCTCTCTCGTTCAGACATAAGTTACACATGATCAACTCATTTAATTTAATTTCAATATTATTTTTTCCCCATAGGGACCCATCTGAGGGCACTACATAAAAAGGGGCCAGGCAAGAAGTTATGCAATGAAAGTTTTGGAAGCACAAAATCTGAACCAAAAATAGGGTTATCGTAGCTTCCGAAACAATGTCGCGCCCTATCGGCTAATGACAATCGCACGCTTTCATTTTAGACGGATGGGTGTGTGTGTGTGTGTGTGTGTTTTTTTAATATTCAATTCTGGCGAGCGCTTCAAAACTGTCAATCGAAGAGCGCGGTGCTTCTCCAGATCTCCCGTCCATAAGTTGCCCCGTGACGTCATGAGCCTCCCTAGTATGGTGGCTACGGCCAAGCGTACCATAGTTATGAGTGTTAATACTTGGTGGCGTCCAACGCGTTTCTACCTCGCTTCGTCGGAGTACCCGAGGTCTGTAACATATCACCGGGAGATTGCGCAGCCGGTGGGGTCGTGCGCGCTGTTGCAATACCATGACCGACCAAGTGAGCTGCCCCGGTGAGCGCTTTCTGGAGAATATACTGCAAAGAATTCACAGGTCTGCCCCCAAAGCTTCTGCTACACTGTGTTTTGGCATCCCGCCGTAGACTCGTCAAGAAAGACCACCGAAAACAGTTGCGAAGGTAACGATACCACGACAAACGCACACGGAACAAGCCGCGGAACGGCGAAACCGCGAGATCTACGAGACCCAGAGGATGCTAACTGCTGCCGAAAAGTAATGCGTCTTCTGCTCCTCGACATGGCCGAATTGGCAACATCGGCAACGTCGGTATCGGGTGCGAGCTTCTTGCTATTTTAACGGGACGACATCCTCATGAGGCGGCTAAGGCAGCTCTGTTACCTTGTACGAGGCGAGATGCAGGAATATTTGCTACCCCATGTTGTCGAAGTTGACGAAAGGACAACTTCATGTGTGACATTGGTAGAACGAGGCAATTGCTGCTTACCCGATTTACCATCCGACTGGTCACAGAGACAAGACTTGGCGAGGGCGCCAGCGTCACGGACAAATGAATATCACTTTGAAGGTGCCACACAAGTAGGCATCCTTCATTTATTAAGGTGAGCAAGGAAGCAGGAGGAGTCAGTTAAGACAGCACGGCGGTGGTATCAGACGAGTATTTCACACAACCTATCACATCGATAGTGGTGTGACTGTAGTATTGTCACGCCACCTCGACGAAACGCATACACCACGATTTTACGCATTCCTTGTCCCGTGCGAACACTAGACGAGCAAAGGGGATGAATGCATCGGCGTATGGGAAGCCTGCGCTTGTTTCGACGGGCGAGGCTTACGTGATTTTCCAAGCGGGCGCACAGATCACAGAGGACGTGAGTGTACAGTTCTCGCAACGTCACACAAAATCTGCTACGAAAAAATGCTCACACCGCCATGATTTTGGAAGCGACTTGTCTCGATTGCGAATACTAAACTATTGAAGAAAAGTCATCGGCACAGCTTTCGTCGGTCTCGTCGAGCGAGGCTTACGCGATCGTCCAAACGGTGGCACTTAGCAACTCGGCGGCGACTTATACCCCTGTCAGACAGGTACAGTCACGATCAGAGGTAATTGGAACACGGGAGCGGTGGCCCAACTGCAATGCAGCGCGATCTAGCCACGCTCGTGGGAACTGATAGGAGACTACGCGCATGCGTGCATGCCGGCGCCGATGGCCTCTCCTCTTCTCTCGACCTATTCCTTTTAGCGGCGGTTCGAATCTTCTTTACCGCTTCTGGGACGCAACGCTACGTCCACGATGGCGCTGATAGCAGACAGCGGGCACGCTTCCCGCGCTCTTTAATGTCTATACTTCGTTTCAGCTTCGGTCCGAGCGCGGCCGATGTTATGAGCCGAAGGGCCAATCAAACTGCAAAAGAGGCACAACGTCATGGCGTGCTCTCTGCAGTTGATAGGACCAGCCGGTATTCGCCGTCTCTCTGTGCGTGCTTCTCCGCCGGCTAGTCTTATAAAGCGCAGAGAGCACGCCATGACGCTGCAAGTTTTGCGGTGTTTGATTGGCCCTTCGGCTCATAACATCTGCCGCGCTCGTACCGAAGCTGAAACGAAGTATATAATATATCTTTAAAATATGTTCTTTAATATCTTATCTTGACACAAATAAAATAAAAAACGCTGTTCGTTGCTTGGAATTAATGGTCTTTGTCAGCTTTGGGTGTAATTTTCTGCAGCTGGCGTTGCTATCTACTCGAGAACAATTTAAATACTTTTTTTTTACGAAGTGATGCGTCACGCAGCGTTTTCCGCGTCATTGAACCAGCACCGAACCGCTTTAGAGTGCACCCGTTTCCTCAGTTCGCGCTCGCGGGGAGCGTCCTCGTAACGCTGACGGACGCTATCAACGCCATCACGGTTGCAGTGCTGTATCTGAGAAGCAGCGAAGGATTATTTGCACCGCTGGTAAATGAAATAGATAGATCTGTGCAGAGGGACTGTCGACGCCGGCAGGTAGGCATGCGCTTAGCCTCCTATCAGTTCCTACGAGCGCGGCTAGATCGCGCTGCAATGCAGTTGGGCCACCGCTCCCGTGTTCCAATTACTTCTGATCGTGACTGTACGTTAAAGGAGTTCAGAACAACCAACTTTTAAATATCAGCGAATGAGCGCACGCCAACAGGCATGAGATCGCGAGCTGATTCGCCGATTCCTTAAAGGACTTCGTTCTGAACTATTTTAACGCACCCGTCTAACAGGGTTATCAGTTGGACGGGGAGATAATCTTTGAATTCTTACATCATAGCACAGAAACTTCCGCGCATCAGGCGATACCGGCACAGCTCTGCGAGGTAAGCCCGAGTCTTTTCGATGAAAAATAGCGCACAAAAAGACGATGACAGGGACTGGAACGTAACACAGACAAGCCCTTCTGTGTTCCGTTCCTGTCCCTGCCCTCGTCTTTTTCTGTGCTATTTTTACAGCGGAGCTGTTAAGGTCTAGTTTCCCCAGGATCGGGTGATGACACCTACCGCCATCTATGAGCGACGGCGCCAAGCCCCGTATCTGGTTGCCGCCGTCGCTCATAGATGGCGGCAGCCTTTCCACTCTGGCTTGCCGACTTGCGGCCGGTCATTACTTTCCATTGTACAGCTCCGCTGGTCTTCCTTCTTCACCAGAGTGAAAAGGCTGAAAGTCTTTCGTCATGTTCAGCCAATCCCAACTCTCCCAGCTTACTACCGTACTATACACTCTTAGAAAAAAGGGTATGGATAGTCCTCCCTTAGGGGAGGAACGGTCTTGTAACCTATGTTCCTTTAGAAAGGGAGAAACGTTCGTCCCTGAAGCAGGGGAGCAACGTTCCTTCGTCGCTTGCATCGCAATATGGCGGCCCCGAATCGAGCAAATCGAGCCCAATAAGGCTTAATCAGGACGCTACGTCTCTTGTACGGGATGAGAGCAGCAGCAAATAAAAGCGTCACACGAGCTTTCCGCAAACTGTGTTTATTTCCGAAGCCAGATTCCCCCCACAGGTACAGAAACTGGCGTTTTGAAAGCAGTTACTCAGTCTTCTCGTCGACAGCACTGCGATGTTAAACGGAGACAACCGATACCCAGTTACTTCGCGCACTTTGAGTCTTACCTTTGGTGTTCCTCGAGTCACAATTCCTTCGTCAACCGCACATCACAGAGAAGGGCAAACTCAATCCGCGAAACCAAAAGCCGCTCTCGAAAGCAGTGTTGCCAACCTATTTTTCAAAAATACCCCACGGCAGCGTCCAGAAAGCCCTACATTACCCTACGAATGTTTCTTGTTACCCTACATTTTACCCTACGAGGCAAATCTTTGTTCAAATAATACTATTGCATGGATTATGATGATACAGGGTAATATTAATACAGTACAAAGCGACAGGGCACGCATGCACGCGCATGCCTGCGTTATTCTGGAACACCATGCTTGCATCTTGCATGTGCGCTGTGTAGCATCAGCACAACAGTGATGTACCGAGCGCACAGACATCCCAACCAACATGTTTAGTCGATTTGTCGTGCAATTAAAAACTGGGCTACGCGGAACCAGCACTCGCGGCGTCAGACAAGGCGGCTCATTACAAAAGGAAGCTAATCCGAACGGTATATTAGCTTCTTTGGGTGTACCGCCTAGGGAATCGTCAAACTAAAGTACTATTGCGATCAACTATAGGCTATTACACCAGGGGAGGATAGGAAGCCGGCGGCTCCTCCGTATTCGCCAAGTCTCATTCGATGACGCGTAATGGTTTCGGCTTCGTTCGCTAAAACGTCGTTCGCTCAAGTGAACGCCTCCAGTCCCCGGGATGCACTCACTTGATCGAATGACGTTTTCCTGGTGGGATCGCTATGGTTCCGCCCGTGGTGCCAGGTGTTTCGCAGGTGTAACAAGGACCGCCGCATGGACCAGTCATCAGAAAAAAATTGGCGGGATCATTTCCACTGAGAGGAGGAGGAGGACACAACTTTATTTATACTGGGAAGACACCTCTTCTGGCTCCAAACTTCCCAAGAGCAACTCCACCTCCTCCCACCTCTCCCACTTGCTTCAGCTCTCCACTACTTTCCAACTTAGGGAGCCTACATACTCCAACTTGGTGTGGTGCTCTCAGTTAGCACGTCTCGCAACTTGGATTCTTTCGTTTTGCACGATGTTGTGGTGTGACAGCACACGGGTTGTAAAGCTATGCAAAGCTTGCGCGGCAGCTTTTTTTTTTTTTTGTAATGTTTGCCGTTGAAGAAGCAACGTCTGAAAATACCCTACTTTTGGCGGGAAAATGGCCTGACGGCCCTACAGCCCTACAACATACCAAAATCCCTAAAATACCCTACAAGTAGGGTAATTACCCTACGGTTGGCAACACTGCTCGAAAGAACAAACTCGAAGCCGCTGTTTATCGCGTAGAGTGAAAGGTTAAATCGCTAGCCACCAGATGGCGGGGTCAAGCAGAGTAATTGCAAGCAGCTAGGCTAGGTGGCGCTTGGTACCGCCCAATTCATGTTCTACAAAAAATAATTTATTCTTTTCAGGCTACTACTGCGCTTCAGAGCCGCACTCCTGCGCTTGGGGATCCTCTACTATACACACACAATACACTTGTTACAAGCATTAGGTGAACATAGATAGAGCACATACACGGCACACACACAAATATCAATACAACGGAACACCACACTAACCCGAACACTACACCCGTGCTCTGCGTTTCCGTCTTTTATACTGGTCGTTTTGAACGTACGGAATTTTTTGGTGACCCCCTAAGCAATAAAAAATATTCCCAGCAATGTCATACCTCTGAAAGTATTTTAAATGGCTCAAGGGATGAATCTCTTATTAAAAGTAAACGCTCGATCAAGCCGTAATTATTTGAAAGCCAATAAATCAAGCCGCCCTAATGCGGTTCGAAGCCATGAGTTTGTTTCCCCACACGGCACGTCGTAGCCTGTATTTCTATTGGTTTTTCTATTTGTGCTGTTCGCGCAAAGCTGCAATTGCCGTGTTGAATTAATCTCTGTAGAGCGGATATTCACTCAGCTGGAAGTGATGCTTCACATGCTGAGAAATCGCTTTTCGATCAACTTGAATGCAGTCAAAGCCGCGACTTGCGGCAGGTGTTCAGTGTACGGAGCTACGCCGTGGCGAGCCCAAAAACGTCTAGCGCTCATCCCAGCGCGCCACTTGGAAGGCAGTTTCTCCAGGAACCATAGTATATTTAAACAGCAAAATAAAGGGCAGCTTTTTTTTTCGATTTTAGCTTCTATTGTTTTTTAATGCCGAAATTCCATACTGTAAATATACGTACTTTCCGTCACGATTTCGTACTGTTCAGTCCTTGCTTCAGAGCGCAATCGCTCTCGGGGACGAGACAATTCCGACAGTCATATTGGCCATTGTAAGATAGCGCTAGGAGCTTCTACTGTTCAGACCAGCGTTCCAACATGACTATCCGCACGTTGATCGATTGCACGTAATCCCTCAAGTGGTATTAAACTTTTTAATGTAAAGCGGAATGTCAACCTGCGACACCCCGCCCCCTCATCACGGCCCGACCAACGGCATCAATGCCCGACAGTTTACGATCTCATCTTGTTGTTACACCACTGATACGCGAACACACGGTCACATCGGCGATAATTCCAGTCTTCTGTTCACAACCCAGAACACTGCCATCACGATGTTGCAGCTATGTTGCTGACACGCACAAATACAGAACCACGTTGAACGCCGGTTGGCACTCGGCATCGGAAAACAGAACCGAACTCAGCGCGGAAGGCACCCAGGCAGCCGGCAACAAAACCTGCCTGTCTTGGACGCAGTTCCTGCGGTTTCCATAACGTCGAAAACGTCGACACAGTTCCGCGTGGTTTCGCTATTGTAGCGACTGTAGTTCCGTCGGTTCGCCGCGCGCGCGCGTCCCGCAATCTGGAGACGGCCATCCCCCAGTGTACGTGGCACTGCTCTCAGTGCTCCGCAACTTAGCTGTTTCTAGCGGCTTCGTTTGCTCGTTTGATAAAATTAGTAATAAAAGCGTCAATGCAACCGAAATGTTCTGCACATTTAGACTAGAAGACGGAATTACAGGCGGCCTTCACTGCCACTGAAGCTCAATCAACTCAACAGCTATTTATTAAACAACGTGCGCGACCTGCTCGAAAAAACGAAACCGAAAGAAGATGAGTCGGGAGGGCGAAAGCTTTCTCCCGTCTGCCTGGAGAAGGAGGAAAACGTTTCGTTCCTCCCCTTTTCTCGTGTCCGGTTGGGGGCGCGTCAGTAGAAGGGAGGAAGACGCGCCGTTGCTACTTTTTTCCTCCATTTTTTCTTAGAGTGTAGCTCATCAAGACCTGACGGCAGTGTCGTTAAAGAATGAGTGGAAGCGATTTGTTAGCGGAGTGAATTGAAAAATGGCCAACTGTGCTCTGAAATTCTTCCCCAAACTTTCGGTATTACCTTCTGGCCTAGGTGATTTGTACTAGTGGGCGTACTTCCCGTATATTGGTGCTGCGGTTGGGAGGCCGAGGCCGCATTTTATCGAAGCTTCGCAGACATCCACTAGGTGGTTTTCGCTTGTCGTTCAATTCAGTTAGAATGGGTTTCCTTGTGTTTTCCAATGAAACATTGACGTTTCACAGGTTCTCCTACACGTCGTGTTTAATCAAAGAAATTAGCTTGAAAATTTGGTTTCCTTACCCCTTTAAATCAAAGTAGGCAATACTATCGAGAGTATATAAAACAATATCTTCAGATTCAAATTATTAAGCTTATCCATATGCTGACTCTTAGGATCCGATATATCTTTTGTGCCCTACATAGAGGGTCGGTAAAACTCAGCAGGTGTAAACGTTTTTCGTTTGCTTTCGTTCTCAGTCACGTGGGTTCCGTATCTTTTATGCGGGACGAAAAACTATGAAGCATTTCAATCTGGAGTATTCGGAAAAATATAGGATAGGCAGAACAAGAATGTGACAATCATGCATTTTTCCTGAACACCTTCAAGAAGCGTGAAGAGACCAAACCATGTTTTAACGCATACCGGAAGTGGCAACGTTCAAGATGGCCGCGCCATTGTAGAAGAGGCGTATATTCATCTGAATAATCTGGGCCTCCAAAAGGCAGGGCCTAAATATGCTTCGTTTCAGCTTAAGTCCAGGCGCAGCCGACGACACGAGCTAATAAGACCAATCAAGCAGCCTCAAAAGCTCAAGACACTAAGCCTTTTCCGTTTATGATTGCTCCAGCGATGGTAGAACACGCACAGAAACGTGACGAACGCGATGGTGGTGCGCTTTTGACGCTGTTTGATTGGTCCAATCCCCTCGTAGCGACGGCTGCGTCTTGACTTCAGGGGAAGCGAAATATAGATCATTACCATTTTTACAATGATAACATGTTATGGCTCGAAATTACGTAGGGCGTTCGTCGTCGCCACGTCGCAGAATGCCACTGCCACGTCGCAGAATCATATGACGCCATCATGTCACGCGACACCACTGCGTCGCGAGACCTTATTATATCATGTGACTACGCCAGTTGTCACGTGAAATCAACAATCGGATAGTTTTGTAGTTAAACGAGTGTGTTACTCTCCGAGCAGACATTGTCGAAGGTTTCTCCGCGTTAATTGCAAGATTCATAAGAATACACCAGGGTAAGGCGTCGCAGCTATCGCGGTTACTGTACTCTGGATTTGCATAGACTGCTTTTTGTTTCCCTCGACTATATTTTGTGACGTTCCCACAGGTGGCTTCGCTACTTTCATCGCTCCAGTGGGCACCGAGTCGAACGGTTTGCTCAGTTCCCCGCAACTGAAAGGGCACACGGGTCGTCAGTGCTTACGGTTCTACTACTACGTCTCGGAAAGTGCAAAAGGAGGCGACGAGGCTGTTCCGCACGGACTCCAAGTTTTGGTTACTGGTAAGAAGCCAAGATACGTTTTCCTATTTTCACACGTCCGTTTAAAGGCAAACACAAACGGGAAGGCTTGATGACCTTACTTAACTTCACTTTAAGTCCTACCGCAGCCGCACCGCAGCCAACGGTATACAATCCGATAGAGCCTATCATGCAGTGCCAAAACTGAATCGTCATGGTGTTCGCCATCTTTTTGCGTTTTCCATCACCGGCTTAACGAATTACGCACAAAAAAAGATGCCAATTTTTGCTCACAATGGGCAGGAAATTAAAAAGCGATAGCCGTAGCTCGTTCGGGAACCTCGGGATTCTCCCGTCGCCGTGGAAGCCCCTCTGCTTCGCGCTGTCGTGAGTGCCTAGGTATCCTCGCGTCGCCGTGTACGCTCGATACAGACGGCCTCCTGTTGGCGGTCAGTGTGGGCGCGACGCCGGTTGCTAGCCGCGGATGCCAGCCGTTCCCTCCGCGCTCGCTCCTGGGACGGAGTACGGACTTGGCACGGCGAAACCACTACGAAGCGACTGCGGCAGTGGCGACGCGAGTGAAGGCGCAAGTGTTCCCGGTGTTGTTGAGCGGTGAAGAAAGGGTTAAAAAGACATTCGGAGATGTGCGGAGACGAGACGCGTGCAGATACACGAAGCGAAGCTCTGCGGGTACGGCGAGTGTTAGAAACAAGTTTTGGCAGAGCATAATTTTTGTTTTGAGTTAGGCTTGACAAGTAAAGATATTATAGGGAAGTCGAACGCGGTTTAAAGCTATAAAACCCTTCAACATTGGCTGCCCAGCGATAATAAGACACTCGGGAATCCAACACGCACTGGGTTCCTCAAAGGAGCAGTGCAACGATTTTAACGTTGAAAGAATTGGAATCTTCTACTTTTGACATAGTTCATCTTGTCATAAAGGACAAAAAACACACCTCCTTCCTTCGAAATGTTTCGATTCCGCCGCGTAATTGTGAGGAAAAAATTTAATATTCCTCGACCTGCAGCCGCGAGCGTCGGCCATGAGAAACACGCGGTATGACGTCAATGGGGGTCTTGTAGAAAGGTAGCGAATTGTGCGAATACCTGCTCGATAAAAGGTAACTTTTCTATAAATCTTGTCGTTCCAACATAAATATAAATGCGTCATACCGCATGTTTCTCATGTTTCTCAAAAAGTCCACCAGACGGCGATACCCAGACTTCTCGCCGCGAATACGGCCTGCAAGTTCGCCTTCTTCTTGCGCGCTTCGTGTGTTTGTTTACCCCACAAAAGTGCGCCCACGTGCTTTTGTTTCCCCCGACTTAAGCCAAAGATGGTACGTGTTTGGCTGTCCCGCCATGGCACGCGCCTTCTTCTCTGTCTTGCCCTTTGATAGGCGTGCCCCGGTTCTTTCATTTCGATGCTCCAAAGATGCATTATGGAACACTTGCTCGCAGTATGGGGTTTGCTTTTCGGGATAATTAGACGAGAAAAGGCTCATCGAAGCAACAGCACCGACCAAAACAGTGAGCCAAGCAATCTTCTTCGAAAAAAGGCATATGAAAAGAATGAACATTTTCTCATGACGAGTGGTTTCCGCAAGATGACACAGTGGTACACACCCGTAGTCATTAGTTGCGCACTTTCTGTGTACTTTAGCGGGTAATATTAACTAGCGGCCTCCGAAAGAAAGCTTGTCCTTTTGGTAATTATCATCAAAATGTTTATTAAATATATTTTGCAGACATTCCTACTTATAATACAGTTGATATCAGGTATTTTCGGACACTGGCTAGTATTAATATTCTGGCAAACACATGACGTGCGCACTCTTTAAAAAAAAGGGTGTATTGTTACACCCCTTGTCCGATATACGACACCCCAAAACTTCAGTTCGGTGCGTACAGCACGCCGACTTCGAACCGATGGTACGAACTTTAACGAGCGGCTTGATAGCCGAGAGGTACAACTTATTAAAATATATAGTGTACGTGTTACTGACTGGAAAAACGTAATCTGGGTTTTCTTGGCCTTTTGTAAAACCTTAGTGGTTTTTTTTTCTTCTCTGTAGTCTTTGATACGTACTTTAGCAGTTTAATGAGGTATATCTCACCGTTCTCAAGCCCCTCGTAAAAGTTGGGGCCGTCTCTTCGACATCAGTGCGCTAAACGTCGAACTGATGTTTCGGGGTGTCGTATATGGGACAAGGGGTGTAAAAATATACCCCTTTATTTTTGAGAGTGCGTGTGTTGGTAGTATTGTTGGTAGATGTCACACGTCGTGCACGGCACTCGGCACCATATGCCAGATGTCATGTCGTTGCGCAGGGAGTCTATTGTTTCAATTACTTACTGCATCTCCTACAAAGTCCAGAGGCCGTTACAGAAGGAAGTGGAATGTAGACAAAAAATAGATGAAATTCCGAAAACTACAAACACGAAACAAAGGAACAAACAGATGTAGGCAGCAAGGAAAAAACTAAACTTTTTAATGGCGATTTTGAAAACTGATGCGTCGGTGGATGTGGCGATTGAGGGGAACAGGTGGTCTCTCTTAGCGCTATTCTTCGGTAGGAATGAATAAAAAAAACACGCTAGTACGCCGACGGCTGATATCTACTTCATAGCGGTAATCCGAACAAGACAAGCATGACGGCTCAGAAAGAAGCTCACTTCTTAGTAACTGATTATGATGGTAAATTTTGCGAATTAGAGGTAAGTAGCTGTGACACTTTTCTGCGCATTTAGACTGAGAGAACGCTCTCTTTTACTGCTTATTGAATAGGTTAAAAGGCACTGTAAAGGCTGGTTTACACTGCCCCAATTTCTTACGTTAAGTTACGTTACGTATAAGTGAGCAAAACATTCGTGTCTCGAATGTCGCGTGTCATTCTTTCTCCCTGAACTTGTAGCCTCGTCTAATATAAAGCACAGAGGTCCCGGTGACTTCAACGGAATATTTCGTAACGTAACTTAACGTAAGAAAATGGGGCAGTGTGAACCAGTTAAGCTAACGAGGTACAACGTGCACCACCCAATAAAACAATTACAAAATGGTCTAAGTAGTAGAAAACAAAAAGTACTAGTATTTTGCTTTTTATTTTCGGAGAATATGCGTTTTTTTTTTTTTTTTTATTAATTCATATCATATGGTATACAAATTCTTTGACTTTGCTGAGTTTCAGTTGAAGTCCGGCTGAGTTTAAATGCCGTGAAGGGTGCCTGTTTTCTTCGTTGGTTTGCTATAACCTGCTAAAGCAATCTCGCACAGACGAAAGTGCAGAGTTACCGCGCATTCACTCTTCGTGACTGGTTTACTCCGTGATAGGAAAGCCGCCAAGATGATAAGCCCTGTGACGAGTTACTCTTGCCACTGCTTGGTTTGATCCATCGGGTCGTAACCAGAGACGGCTGCTCCAGGACTTAAAGTAAAACGGAGTAACATCATCATTATCATAATAATCGTCGTCATCATCATCATTATCATTATCGCCATTTATTTATTTCTGTACTTAAGTGCTACAATTTCCTTTGATATGACACATCGTAATAAAATATAAAACATGCGGAAATAAATGAAATGCAGATACATATACGTATATGTATATATATATATATACAGGGATGGGCAAGATACATGCAAATATGTATCGAAATACAAATACAAAATACGTCGTCAAAAATGTATTTTACTACAAATCTAATTAAATTTCCAAAAAAGCATTTAAGTACAAGATACAAATACAACCAAATGTATTTGGTCTCCTCCAAATACTTTTCCAAATACATTCCTCAAAAATTTGCGTCGGCGACTTCAGGGCACCTGCAACGGGTTTCTGGGTATGTCATTTTAATTTTGCATCGCACACCCGGGAGTTAGTGTGCGAGGCTCTAGTAACGTAATAGAAATATAATAACAAAAAAAAATGTAATCAGCTTGGACGTAATAGGTGAAAAAAGTACAGAGCCTCAAGCAGCTCTTTTTGTCGACTACATTTTGGTATAGACCAACAAAGAACTGAGACGACCAAGACGCGCAGCACTAGCCAGAGAATTTTTTATTGTTGCAACTCGCACCAGTTACGAAAATCTGGACGACCCGCGCATTTAGAGTGTTCCAGGCAAAAATATGGATGGAAATCAGGCTGGAAAGCATCGCAAGTTGTCACAGGCACTTATTTAGCCAGTCTGCCAGAGAACGTCAATTTGGTCGCTATTCTTGCCCTGGACTAGCACCGTAATCACAAAGTCACTAAACGCTTGTGCTTGACTGAGAGACAATGCATTCGGTGCAGAACGTAGTTTTCTTCCTGCTCTGGACACGTCTTAGGATGAGCAAAATGAGTCGTGACAATAAATTTGAGAGATGTATTTTCGTCCACAAAATTGTATTTAATTACAATTGTATTTGAAATATCCAGGTTTTAGTATTTAAATACACAAGTCAAATACATTACCCAATTTGTAATTAAATACAAATGCAAAATACACAAAGTATTTGAAATACGTATTTCAAATACTTGTATTTGAAATACTTGCATACCACCACTCTTGCTCCTCCAGACCGAGTATCATCACGCCTTAATCACAGTCAATGCATCAAGCGTATTGCAGGCAAAACGCTTGCCTTCAACACTTCCTTTTTCCCTCATGCAATAGCCATCTGGAACTCCCTTCCCGACGACATTGTAGTCATCACTGACCCAATAAGGTTTCGCCAGGAAGTCTCTTTACACAACCACTAACCATTCCCGACTAAACCATATCAGTACTTTGTGTTTTTTACTATTGTTATTTTGATTCTCTCCTTTTCCTATTTGTGTCGTTTTCAAGTGTCAAAGTGTATTTTAGTTCTCGTCTACTCCCCCCCTTATGTAATGCCCCACCCGGGCCCTTAAGGATAAATAAATGAAATGAAATGGAATTTGAAATACTGCCCATCCCTGTATATATATATATATATATATATATATATATATATATATATATATATATATATATATATATATATATATATATATATATATATATATATATATATATATATATATATATATATATATATATATATATATATATATATATATATATATATATATATATATATATATATATATATATATATATATATATATATATATATATATATATATATATATATATATATATATATATATATATATATATATATATATATATATATATACATATATATATATATATATATATATATATATATATATATATATACATGTGCACCGGGTGTTTCATATTAATTCGAAAAGACTTATTACAAAACATTCGTAAAAAGTGTAGTAATACGATTTGTGCAGGCGAGTTATACGACCAGAGGGACATTATTTGGATGCCTAATCTTTGCGATAAGTCGGATAATTAACTAAACGACTCTAATTAACTTTTTAAGTTGTAAACATTATCACATGATTTCAATTAGAAACATGCTGAGCACAATCAAAATCCACTATATTGCCGCGGGCGCAGCTGACCAAGTGGCCAGCGCGCCTTTGGCCTAACGGTTATCGCGCTTGCCTTCTACGCAGAAGGCCAGGGTTCGATTCCTGGCCGCGTCTACACATTTTTGATAATGCTGTAGTGTAATGTTCTGGTAAATTCGAGAACCGTCTTGGGCTGATTCGAGGTTAGAATGTTCTACACACCGAACCTTCTACGCCGCATGTTCCAGAAGCCCACGCGGGTACAAAAGTTGCTCCGCGTGGCAAGCCGGAGTCAGTTTTCGCCCCAGCGTTTGACTCTGCTCTTTTGCCGACTTCGACGCCCGCGGCGCTCTGCTCTGCTTTCGTTTCCTTTTTATTTTTGGGCACAAGTTCGCCACCATTAAACGTTTCAGTTTCCCCAGTTATTCTTTGTTTACTGGCCTGTTCATTCGTGACATTTAGGTGGAGGTGCGGGATAGTGCATTCTCTGCCCGTTAAGCGTACCCCTCCGAAGACATACCGGCCAAGTGAGGTGCTCAGCCCCGGAAGGAATGCCGCGGGCGCAGCTGACCAAGTAGGCAGCGCGCCCGTGGCCTAACAATAAAGAAAAAAAGCGCCCGTGGCCTTACGGTTATCGCGCTTTCCTTCTACGCAGAAGGCCAGGGTTCGATTCCTGGCCGCGTCTATACATTTTTGATGATCCTGCAATGGGATGTTCCGGTAAATTCGAGAACCGTCTTGCTGATTCGAGGTTAGAACGTTCTACACACCGAAGAAGGTTCGGTGTGTAGAATGTTCTTCACACCGACCTTTCTACGCCGCAAGTTCCAGAAGCCCACGCGGGGACAAAACTGACTCCGGCTTGCCACGCGGAGCAACTTTTGTACCAGCGTGGGCTTTTGGAACAGTAGAAGGTTCGGTGTGTAGAACATTCTAACTTCGAATCAGCCCCCAAGACGGTTCTCGAATTTACCAGAACATCCCATTACAGCATCATCAAAAATGTGTAAACGCGACAAGGAATCGAATCCTGGCCTTCTGCGTAGGAGGCAAGCGCGATAACCGTTGGGCCACGGGCGCGCGGCCTACTTGGTCAGCTGCGCCCGCGGCAATATCAGTCAATTTTAGAACGACTTAAAGCTCGTGGGAAACTCGGGGGCTCACCGAAGTTATCATTCCTGCAGCAGACGCACAGCTAGCAGTGGCCAAACGCGGATGATTAGATTATCATCGCGTATCTAAATTCTTTCTCGTTTTATTCAGAAAATGGCGGATCGCAGAGGATTATTTGGGGACTTTCCGACGATGCTCTGTTCCATGATCAATGGAGTCCGGCTCAAGCTTCTTTCGATGGCTCAAGCACTTTTCGGGTTTGTAATATTTCTTTTCTTCTCCGCCAAGTCTTTATTCTCGTCGCATCTCAAACGCAGAACCAATTATGTCCGGAATTGTAGAAATACATTTCGAGTAACTGGTCCACCAGTTCAAACGGACGGCTCCAGGAAGTGATTATTGACACATTCAAAGTAGAACACAAGTGAGCTTGTTCAATGCGAGAATTTCTTGACGGCTGGGCCTACTTAATGCTGAACCTCGTTGAAACTAGATTTCGTATTGTTCTATGCTAAGTCGGTCTTAAGGCGGATGGTCACTTCCGTCTTACCCACCTCCCCAACAGCGGGTAAGTCGGAGGTGTACCCACCGACAGTGGTTAAGTCAAAGGTATATTCACCGACAGCGGGTCAGTCCCCGTCAGCCTACACTCTACAAAAACAAAAAGGAGGAACAGGTAGCAAAGGCGCGTCTTCCTCCCTTCTACGGACGCGCCCCCAAGGGGACCCGACAACAAGGGAGGAACGAGACACTTTTCTCCTTCTCCAGGCAGACGGGAGAAAGGTTCCGCCCTTCCGCGTCATCTTGTTTCGTTTTTGGAGCACGTCGCTCGCATTGTTTAATAAATGTTGAGTTGATTGCGCTTCAGCAGCAGCGAAGCCGCCTGTAATTCCATCTCCCAGTCCAAACGTGCAGAAAACTTCGGTTGCATTGACGCTTTTACCACTCATTTTACCAAACAAGCAAGACAGCGAAGTTCCGGAGCAGCGCCAGCAGCCCTACGTGCACTAGGCTGAGATGACCTCCTCCGATTGCGGAGCGCACTGATCTGTCTATCTATGCTGGAACGCAAACTAAATGATGTAGAATACTACATCGGGCACTCATCGGCTATTCTCTCCGGTCACGTGACATGACGTTCAAATGTTTTTCCCTATGCAGTTCGAGCTATGCTCGTAAAATGATGCAGTTGGCGGTGACGTCAAAATGTCGTCACGGTGCACTTTGACGATGCAGTTAACTGAGTGGTCGATACGAAGCCAGAGATCAATCTGCATCGTAAAAGATGGCGACCCTAACATATGCATCTCAACTGTTGGGTTCGCCAGCGGATCGAGTTTTTAGAGATCACCGGGATGCTTTCGAGACGAGCGAGGCGAGGTTTGTGGGCGAATAACGGATGACCGAGGGATTACTCGCTGGCTGTATACGACCAGCTTCGCGGAAAGCTCCAGCGTTGTCGTGAAGGGTCCCGTGTGCTGACGGTCGAACAACAAGTCTTCGCGGCTCTACGCTTCTACACCTCTGGCGGCTTCAAGGGAACCGTCGGGAGCGACGAAAACATTGGTGTTTTCCAGTGCTCTGTGAGTCGCGTACCTAGTTGTGTCACCAACGCTATCATCGATTGCCTCGGATCGAAGTGGCTGTGTTTCCAACAAACTCAAGCAGAGAAGGCGCTCACAAAAAGGAAGTTCTTCGAGCGATGCAAGTTCAGCGGCGTTATCGATAAATATTCTAAATACTCTTACACGATTTAACACGATTGTGTTTTCATTCAAAGCCAAGCAAACAACGGTAACAGGCTTAAGTTGAGCTAGTTCGTTCATACTTCAGGTAGAGAGAGAGATAGGAATATGCTTTATTTGAAGCAACTACTTCAGGTAAGGCCAACTGAACTAGAATAAACATACACATAAAGGAAAGAGCATACCCACCGTGGGACTAACAACTGATTTTCTTTTTCCTCCTCTTCTACTATACGAACCCAACTTGAGGGAAATATTCTCTTTTCTTTTTCGCTTTCTACTTCACCGAAAATTTAACCCCCGAAGAAACATTTTTTTCTTTCTCGCGCAGCACGAGAGAAGTTACACTAATGCAGTCAAACATAGTCATAAGGTAAAATTTGTCGTTGGTTGTTCACACAGCAGGAGGTTAGTCTGCCTGAACATGGCGACATTGTTACCCACTGTAGATAAGCAATTTAGCCAGTACAGTACAACTGCTAGCCTGGGGTCTTCAACGTGCATCACGAAGTGTATACATGACCGGACGTTGGTACGATGCTCATCCAGATCGAAACGGTCAGGGGCGGGGATTGAACCGAAGATTCGAGGGTTCTGCAGCGCGAGCTTTCGCTCCACGTGCTCCGAGCTGGTGTGCGCTAGCCTACTCGGAGATTCTCCGAAATTCCCTGTAGGAAAAAAAACAAAACTCTAGTTTCAACTCAATCGCAACTGTTCGGCGACGTCACCGGACACGTCACAGTGCAGTTCTCTTCCGATGTAGTTTGTTGGCGACGGAGATTAGCCTCCTACCACCGGCGACGTCACTATGCAGTTTCTCCACCGATTTTTCCAGCATAGACAGACTGCATGACAATTGCTGGATCGCGCTTCCCCGCTTGGTGGCTGCAGCGCGAGAGAAGCCACCGGACGGCTCACAGGCAAATTGCGGTTTTGCTAGCGTTGCAGAGGCTGGCGGCAGCGTGCCGAAGACACGTTTTCTACTCGTTCGTCGTCATTCGCCGTACAAGTTTCTTAAAGGGACCATGAAGGCAGTTTCCAAGTTTTATTCAACGATTGAAATGGATGGCAGGCACGTCTCAGATACTGTTGATCAAGTTCTAGCCCGAACAGAAGTTAGGGTGCCGCACCAATCGAGCAAACAGGCGCGGTAATAATAGCGCCGGGAACGATGCCTGGGACCCCACCGAGGCGGCGGCAGAAAGGTGAACTAAAGTGCGCCGTCGAAGCGTGACGACAACGGGCACCTCGTCTGGCGATTGGTTAAAAGGATAGACGCGCTCTTGGTTTCAATTTCGGTGGTGAGATGTGATGAAAATTTTTTATTTGAACGTTGGATAATCTTTTGAAGTTGTAGTTGGGAATTAATAGGTTTCATACCGTGTATAAAAGCATAATTTGAAGCGATCCCTCCGTTTGTCACTGGTTGAACGCATCCCGCACTGCTACCTCGGGCGCGTAAAAAGCATCGAGCAACCATGGACAAAAAGAGAAAAAGGTACGAGCGCCGGGGGCGGCGGACTTTTGGTTTTGGTTTCGTGCGTCGTCTCGTGTTCGCTTTGCGAACTGGTGTCTCACCAATCATGCCGCGTTAATGTGCAGTAGTAGGTTGCGCGAAAGGTCGGCTAAAGACGTGCGGTCGATCGGGCGACGTTAGTTTGCATAAATTGCCGACCGATGCAGCCATGCGCAGCATTTGGTTGCGCGCCGTCGTCTTGCGTAGAGCTGTGGACAGCGGTGTCAGGATTTGTTCGTTGCATTTCCGACCAGAAGACTTTGGGCAGCACCTTCACGTCAGCCGGAGTCTGGGTAAAAGTGGGGCGGGGAGTCGCTTTGGAGGCGGCGACCGAGGAGTTGGTGGTAGGTCTAGGGCGCCCTCGTAAAGCGCCAATTCATAGTTCTGCGTCCTTAGCAGCACCTCCCGTTCAGTCGGCGTGAGGTCGCTGAACGGGAGCCCAAACTCGTTTGCGAGCGCGGCGTTGTCGTCCATTTCTTCCAAATTTTCTTCACAGACCGCCGTGCACTAGAGCGAGCCACGGGAACCACATTGAGTGTGCGCTAAATCCTACCGATGCCGACAGTGCTCCCTGACGTCACTTCTCTTTCCAGAGGCGAAAAAGGGAAGAAATCTGAATGTTTGTTTCGGTTTCGCAAATTTATTTCCAGGTACAGAAATAAGAGTCACAACGTTCTAGAAAAAATTGTGTGGCGTGCCAGGACCCCAATGCTTCTGAAAACACCTTCTTTTAGAAAAAAAAATTAAATTGCCCTCATGGTCCTTTTAAGTGTTAGCGTTGAGACTTGCCATTGAGAACACGTGGAAAGGTTTACGAAAGCGCACTGCCGCAGGAAAAAGGCACAACTCGCTGAAAGTAAGTTTCACGCTGTTCACAAACTAGCCCACGTTTCACCACAAGAGGTGTGCGCGCAGCGCGTGCGCTGAAACCAAATTCGGGAGAAGTGAAGTTTCTGCGGATGCGCAGTGCCGACAGCAGCGCCACCGCAGTGGCGTGACGTCAGAAAGTTGAGTTGGTGCATATTGAGAAAATGGCGGCGCGGTCTTAAGAGCACGTGCGTTGGCTCGAGCGGCGGGAATTTAAGACGCCGTGTCGAACGGATGTGTTATATTTTCCGAAGTTTTTCAGCATGGAGAAGAGACTGCCACGCAAGCAGGTAGACACGACCCCCGACGACGAGATGGATATCGCTGGGCCGGCGAGAAGCCAAATCCAGAACAAGGGCCATGCCAAAGCAAGTAAGTCGAGCATAAATACGCATGGTCAAGAAGGAGCGGACATTGAGGACGCCGTAGCGGAATTGACGACTGCTCTGGGTAACACCCCAAGGGCCGTTTTAATCGCACTGCTCAAGAAATTGTTGGAGGAAGACGACAAAAAACAAGGGAAGAAACCCAAGAAAAAAAAAGGGCAAGAACAAAAGCTCGGGCCCGACCGGGGACACTCCGGCGAACATCGGGAATCACCAAAGCCCCATGGTGGTTGTTCCCGGGAAGAAGATGGAAGCTTCCAGAACGCTGGACAAGGAGAGGAACGTCGATCGAGCCACCGGCATTCGCTTAGATGACAGTTCTACACCTACTTCGGAAGCGACAGAGGCGAAAACAAGAACCGGCCAAGCAGCTCCGACCACCTGCGGGGGACCGGCAGTTGGACGAAGCGCCGAGGAGCGATAAAAGCAGCAACCACTTATTTGCATGGCATTAAGTAACGTACAAGAAAGCGTCGAAGAGGCCGCGGGTAGACATGAGACGAAGCACCAGCAAAAAACCAAGCAGCACCCAAAGGATATGTGGAATTGAAGATTCGACCGGCCAAGAAGATGTCTCTCAAACCCCACATTCAAGTTGTCAAAGCTCAGTTTGTGGCATTATTGCCGCATGGAAATCAAGCCGTGCTCACTTTTCACCGCATCGAAAAAGCTAACGCCATTTCGGTCCGGACAGACTCGGAAGACTTAGCCAGACAGATCCTGGGGATCAAGGTGATCAAAATTAATGACCACGAAGCAAATGACGTACAAGTCTTCCGCACGTACGGAAGCAACTACACAAAAGGGATAATCTACAACATCTATCCCAAAAATCAAGACGAGAACGACAACGTTCTGAACACTGAACTAGTTTCAAAACCTGCGCCTCCTTCCCTTCAGAGCGCGGCGACGTCACAAGATCAACGACCAGGCTAGGATAATCACATTCACGCTGATCACCAGGTCATTATGGACTCCTACTATGTAGGCAGCGAGTGCGGAACGGAAGAATGTAAGAAAGACCAGACGACGAAAGAGCGGGAAATCCGACGGGAGGCGCGATCGCGGGAACCAGTGCGGTCACGTGACGCCTGCAAAACGGAGGCCAATGTGGACTCCTCGCGTTGGGACGCCGGACGGCGGTGCCACCCAGCGGCGCCGCCCGGCGGCGCCGTTCACGCCAGTGTGGTCGGGCCTTAAGAAAGCCTCCAGTGCAGGCAGGAAGGTCAAGGAAATTAAGAAATGTGCAGCCGAACTACGTCAACTTGGCACCACCATCAAGATAAGTTGGATCCCGGGCCATGCAGGGATCCCCGGCAATAAAAAGGTGCATCAACTCGCTCGCGCGGCGCTCGTTTCTTTCCGTGAGTGAGGGGGAGCACCCACATCCTCACAACCACACGACCACGGATACGCCGCACCCGGTAATGGGAAGACGTTATGGGATCACAAAAAATATGATCCTGACAAGGAGAGGATCCTAATCAAGGAGAGCTACAGGACAAGACTGTGGGAAAGCCTGCCCAAGACGCCCGACCTTCTACCGAGAGGGATCGGAAGAAGGGACAAGGTCCTCCTCACCCGCATCATGGCAGGCGCCACCCGCTCTCCGGCACGCATGGCCGCATGGAGCAAAGGAAGACGCTCCAGCACGTGCATCAAATGCACGAACAACATAAAAGGAGGCATGACTCATCTCTTATGGGAATGCCCCTACTATCAACGAATTCGGACCAAATTCAAACCCATATATGCCCTCAACCTCGATGACTGGGTTCACCCAAAGAAGTCATCAGACAAAGAAAACGGCCAGCTTAGTCTCCTAAACTTCGTGCTAGAAGCGAAGCTGGACGTATATGTGTCGATTCTTTCCTCCCTCATATTTTTTCCTAGTGCCACATGCCCAGACGAAGATATTCCATATTCCCCTCACATTCCTCCATATTCCCGGCATATTCCCCTCACCTTCCCCTTGTGTTTGTGGCAATAAAAACGCATTTTGAATCTGAATTGGTGCATATTTCCGTCGTGAATTCATTTGAGCGTTTCTGATACATACTGTTCTACAGGGAAGATGCCTGAAAATAAAATAATGCATTGCAATCGCTGCTAACACAAGATACGCTGGCGGCGTAAATATTCTGCTAATCTTTTTTACCGAAGATAGTACAGTTTGTTACTTTTTTTCTTATCCAGGCACGTAAAAAAACGTTTAGGGGAGTGCAGTGTCCATTTAAAAAATCGCGCTCTTTATTTTAATACAATAAAACGGTTCATGTGAACAATCTGTGCTTTTTTGGGAAATATATTAATGTACTATCGAGTGTCAGGGCTGTGCCGAAAAAAAAAAGCTACAGGTTTGGTTTGTCTGTTATTGCTCGGTTTATTATTTTTTGCGCCAGTTTATTTTTTCGAACTTCTTTTTGCTGCGTCGAGAGTGGACTACATGATCAATTATGTTTTTCTTTCTGTTTCGGCGAAGTTGGATTTTGAATGTTACGTTGGAGCCGGATCTCATGGTGGATTCTACTGTGGCCTGGATTATGTACGCCTCACTGAATGTGCACGTTCTCTGGGTGAGTTTTTTTTTTTTTTTGTGTTTTTTAGTCTTTAGATTCGCTTCTTGTTTTAGAAATACTAATGCTCTGAACATAACCGTTGTAAAGATAAGATAATTTTTAAACATCTTCTCTTGAGAGAAGAAATACAATAAAATATCTTGACAAAACGTTCTTTTTAAGAAACCCCAATTCGTCTGTTCATTGTCATCTTCGTTTCAGAAAGGTTGTGTAGATGCACCTAACCTTTCGCCATCAAACAAAATCAGCTTCTAGAAGTTTTCAACTGTTCTAAATTACTTCACAACCATTGAACTTTCACTTAAATGCAAATGTATTCGAACTATATACATGAAAAGAAAGAAATGTGGACTTTGAGGTCTACGTGCCATTCTCAATGTACATAAGTGACACATACATGTATAACTTATTTGGCAGAACGGCTGCCAGAAATGTCCGCAAAAAAAAGCGATGATTGAATTGACGAACGGAAAAGTATGCACAAAAATAAATTATGTATTTTTCAAGCTATGCAGCAGGCTGAGGAAATGAAACGTAAAACATCCTATTGATGCATCCTGTATTGCGCAGTAAAAGGGAGTGGTGAGGGAAATGAGTCAGACCGTACTCACGTATTTTTCAATACTCTACCTCGGATGACACAATGTGTGTCGTGCCAAGAAAGTGTTACTGCCACGAACCATCAGTACTGGAGTTTTAAGCCAAATAGGTCGCGATTGCGATGCTCAACTGTATTTTTGGCTCTACAAACCAGCAAAGTGAAATATATGTATTGTGGGTGGTTGGAACCTTTGATTTAACAACAGAAATTAGGAAAAACATAAAATATTTCTGCTAATTTTTTTTAAGTTAATTTAGATACCTTAACAACCCGCAACAATTTTCGCACGAAAAAGCTGACAGTTAATATCAATAAATGCAGAAATTCTGGTCTTAACCAAAAGTTTCAGTTGAAGCGATTCTTTTCTTTCCTATATTCGAAACAGAAATGCGTCACCTAAACCCGCATTTGGGCTATATAAAATTTCAGACGTGTTATTGAAGAAACTGACTACATACCGTTACCCGTTACTCGTTCAAAAAGTAACAAAGTACGATTTTTGTTACGGATATTCAAAAGAAACGTGTCACGTTCTCGTTACTCTGAATATGTCGTCTTTCTAGCAGTAGCCGCCTTCCAGTGTTTAGACACGGACATACCGAATTCGCAAATCATCATGGAATATGCTGATCGAAAGCATCAGCTGAGAACCCTTGTTGCTGCGGTTGCTAGCATCTGTTATGCATGTGACGAGAAATATAGACGTGAAAAAAAAATAATTTCTGACAAAAATTTTGACAAAAATGATTTGTGTTAGATCGAACGTTCTATCTTATAGGTACAAACAAAATTGGGCGACTTGGGTTGCACGCGTTCCTTTTCAGTCCATCAAAAAGCATCAAATGTATGTTACTCGTTTGTGCCCTCGAACATTTACTAAGTCGTTGCTTTGTTATCAAAACAAAGTAACTGGATACCCATACGTATTGCTTAGAACGCGTTACGTAAAAGTCTTTAAATTTGTTTTAGCTAAAGATGCAGTTCTATCTTACTAAGCTTTTTTGGCGACTTCATTACAGTGTTTTTGATTCCTTTGTTAAAGTGCGTACAGCACTAGGGTAATTAACCTTTTTTGTTTGTTTGAGTGCTAAAAAGAGCAATCCCTTGAGGCGAACGTGCACTTAGTTAGCTACATATTAAAACCTCTCTGAATAACCGCTAGGGAGTTGCAGAACCTTAAATTCTACTACTACAATTTTTAAAAAAAGTTATCTTTAAGGTTTGTACATTTAACCAGGCCAATAAAAATGACGATTATTAGTGTCTTTTTTTTTCAGATATTAGTAACCAAGACTGCGACTTTGAGGGAGGGTTTTGTTCCTGGATGAACCTCGGCGGTAGCTACGACGGCTATGGTCTATGGACGCGCGGGGGTGGTGCCACCAAGACAACGCTCCCAAAACCCAGCAAGGATCACACCCTCGGAACGAGTACCGGTGAGAATGGTCATGATTTTATTTTATTTTATTTTTTTTGCTTCGTGTTCTCCAATTATAGGAGGTATGATTATCTGAGTATCGTTATTTTACTATATTTGTCACTTTTTTCTATTCTCCGCGGGGGAATTTATTCGAACCGATTAAGTGATAGGCGAGATATTTGCTAAGCGTAACATCGTGCAGACAATACTTGAAAGACAAACATCTTTAGTTATAAAATGGTAAATGCTAAAGCGGAAATAAATATCAGTAGCTTCCAACTTGAAAAAAAAAATAATTAACACCCGGCTGGCAAACACAGAAGAACACAACCGCGCCAGGGTTTATCCTGAGAATTCAGATTCTTTGTGAGCTATCAAGGACAGAAAACCAAGGGTGTATTTATTTACAGATGCTGCTATCTTTTGCGTTAATGTTTTGTGGGACTGGATTTTTATACCAAAATATAAAAGTACTATAAATATGTTGTAGCTATATACAAGCAAATACACGCAAAATGTTACGTTTGAGGTGCATAGCTCACACCCCGCGTGAGGCGAAACCTATTAAGTGTACGCATCCAGCAATGAGAAAAACGAAAAAACAATTGTCAGAAACATGACATTAACCATGGGAAAAAAATGAAACAAGCATAGTCATAAAACTAATTTACAACATGTGCGCACGAGGAACCTTCCCGCAGAAAGAGTGCGCGCTGATGGCACAGTGCCTGACTCGCTACGAGTTTGTTATTTGGTCACAGGGGCTGTAGTTTTTGCCGTTTGTCAAATTATGCTGAAACCGAATGTCATTGCACAATTTCCTGAAAGTTGTGTGAAAAAATATGGATAGTAATTGATTTGCCTCAAAATTGGCTTAACTCATTAATAGCGCATCTGAAATAATAACCAAAATTTTAAGTTAAAATATTTTTTTACACGAAGGAATTGAAGTTTTGAATTTTGTCTGAGAAGCTGACAGGTTCTACTGGAAACACTGGCCAGTAACATCAGATGTAATATAGGTCTATTGGTGGTTTTACAGCTTGTTCCTAACAGGTTACAAGAGATTTAATTGTGCGAAGTGAATGTCGGGTAAGCTCACGCAAAAAAAAAAAAAAGAAAGCAAAATTGGTAAACACTTACGCTACCCGTAAGGTAAAACACAGCGAGGCCTGAAGTGTGCCGTCGGAGCAGCTAAGGGGTCATTTCGGAGCAGATGGACTGAATGAACGTAAAGGTGCGAGCGCGCACCATAAAGTCCGCGTGGACGCTTCGTAATAAACCGAGTAGCCTAAAAGTCGAAAATTCCTTGGGGCTTAGGAACCAACAAGGGTATATTAAGTAGAGAGTATTTCGTGAACCCGTTAAACAATTTTATTCAACACAAACTAAGACTGCCTCGTAGTAATTGAAGAACGCTTCAAAAATCGCGCGTCCATGCTTGAAATCCAGGGGACGACGAAACTGCACGTGTACGCATGAGCCGTTCCATGTCGTTGGTGTGGCTGCCTGAATGTTATTGGACACAAACTAACACCGCCTTAGGGTCACCGAAGAACACTTTCAAAATCGCGCTCTCAAGTTTCAAGCGTGTAGCTCCACCTACTGTCACGCCCGTTTTTTCGCTGATTTAACATACACCCAACTTTTTTATGTTTTTTTATTTATTGCCCGAGGACCTTTTTGACCTAAGTAGCGAAAACTCTGTGTTTCTGCTATTTCCATTATCAGCAGGCTCATGTTTATGTTTTAGGTGCCGTCATGGTGCCACCTGACGACGTATTTCGCGTGACGTCAAAATGTGACGTGACGTTATGACATCACGTGACTATCGGTGTAACCTAACGTCACTAAGTCGCGTGGCGTTACTGTGCAACGTGACTTGATGTGACAGTGTCACGTCATGGTGTCATCTGACGCCAGGTAACAGGTGACGCGACGCGCGGCGTTCCGTCAGCAGCGTGACGTAAATGTGGAATCTTTTGGCGGAGTGCCGAAAATGACCCGCGTTGATAGGGATCGCAGTTGTCGGCGCGAAAGCCGTGAAGTGTCCCTCTAATTGCTATCGCAGTGAAGAAACATACGCAATATACTGTTCCTAAGCTGCCTGCTCGACTTGACACTTACACAACGCATGACGACACTGCTCTGAAGAACACGGGAAAGTTTTAATGGTGATTCTTGAAATCATCCCCCATTGGCCGTTTTCTCAATAGCTATTTCGAATTTAAAGACGGGAGATATCATGCCGGAGAGAGTAAATTCTTGATACTGAGAAAATGTGTTTAGTCTGAATATCTAAAAAAATCGCCGTGTTTTTTTTTAAATATATATCCAGATGCCCAAAATGAGATAGCCACATGAAAAGAAATTGAAGCACTTTTAAAAATAAATTATTTATGAGCGGGCTTGAAAAGTTTCTTGACCAGTGAATTAAGTTATTGTACTTAACTTGGGCAGAATTAAACGCATGCCGCACTGTCTTTTTTTTTATTGGTCTAAATACCTGCAGCGATTTCTGCAAGGCATGCGACGAGCTTCTCTGCTGACTCTCACCTGTCCAAAGCGTCGTGACGTCCTCGTCGGCATTCCCGAGCCAGCTTTGGCAAGCAAGGGTCATTTCACCCACCCGATGACGTCACTTTTGCTAGTTTTTTTTGTTTTTTTAGTCCGTTCTCGCGCTATCCCGCGCTTACCGCGGCGCCACGGCCGGGGCTACGTCGAAAGTTTAATTGACTATTACGACGCTCCAACTAAGATCAAAGAAAACTTAAGACGCACCATATTAAACGGGCCTACATAAAAAAAAAATTGCATAGTTTTTTGTTTTTTTTTATAAAGGAAACTCCTCAGCTTTTTTTTTAACACGAGTGCCACATTGGCTTTTACTTTTAATTTGCGACCGTGGCTATATTCATTTGCTTTAAAAATGCACACTGATGTAGCAATGCGTGCCCTATACTGATATACTCGACCCTATCAGGCGGAGGCTTCGAAATGAGAGATAGGTACGCGCTGACCACAAAAGAAATGTGGTCCGCAGGCTTGCAATATTTGGGAGCGACATCAATCCGTCTATAGAACATATATATTAGCTCATTTTATTCTGAAGGGCAGAGTTTATTTCTTCCTACTAAGTGGGAGGAGTAGGAAAATCTTTTGGGATACACCAACGCAGCCCTCTGACGTTACGCCTCTCAGGTGGCGCTGCTGTCGGTACTGCGCATGCGCAAATTCCTTACCTCATGCGAATCCGGTTTCCGCGCACGCGCGATGCCCACACATGGTGTGGGCGAACGCGGGCTTATTTGCGAAGAGCCTGTTGGCGCATGAAAAATATTTTTTTTTTATGTCAAAATATGTAGAGGAATCTCGTTTGAGCGATGCCAAGTTTTATGACCGGTCTTACAAGAAACCGGTGTGACACAAAACGTATATGTTATTTGAAAATAACGAACAAGGATTTTTTTTTTTAAGGGAGGCCTTTTATTTATTTTTTTTGCTTTTTTTTTTACAAGACAAAATGCGTGAATTAAGGTGAATACCACTAATCAAAGGTGCTAGCAGGTCTCATTTGAATGCAACAAAGGGTAAATATCATAAATTGAAATCTTAATATTCCTGCTAGCTACCATACCGCTCAACCTGAAAAAAAAAAAAGTTTCAGTTTACCCGTATTTTTGTTTCCAGGTTCCTACCTTTTTTACAGTTCTTTCGGGGAGATAAAAGGCGCCACGGCACAGCTCGTGAGTGAAGCGATTCTTTCAAAAGGACGGGCGACCAACTGCTTGGAGTTCCGCTACATTGTCGCGGGAGACAGAGATACAAAGCTCAGAGTAAGTTATCGCTTTCGAAAAAAAAAAGCTCTATCTCTAAGACGCCACTTTTGCCTAAAGTTGTGTTATGGAACGTAAAATGACTAAAGATTTAGAACATTCTGGGTATCAGTTACCATGGAGTAGCTGATACAGTTTCTTTTTTTTTTTAAAGCCGGAACAGATATGTGATAAAATGGACGAAAGGGTGAAAAGAACCAAGTCAAGGCAGGAACATTCAGAAATATATTCTTCCAAGGCGACTCACTTTTTTGTGCGGCTGCATAAAATGTGAAACGTTCGTCCTTCCGATATCCATGCAATTCGCAGGAAGGCAGCATGCGGCATCCCTTCAAACATTGCCGCAATGATCTTTGCACTCAGATGAAAAAACGGAGACAAGCATGACAAGATAGCACAAATGGCTTGCACGCTTGTGCTGCCTTTTGCGCACCGAAACAAGAATATCGATATTTTAGGTATTTTTCTCATGCCGTTAGAGTTTTGTAACTCCATTTTTCTTACCTATGCTTCCATAACGACAAAAGTGCCATTAGTCCATTGTGACTAGCTCTGCTCAAATCGGCAAGTTGTCTCGCTTTTAAAAAAGGCTTGGTATTCAAATACCAATACAGCGCAATGTTGGTTTCACAACCTTAGGTAAAAGTCACGTCCGTGGCGAACGATGTAAAAGACGCCAAGCATCATCAGCTGCTATGGGAAGCTGAAGCCGGGGAATTCGATACATGGCTGTTGGGACGAGTCGCACTCTCGGACAAGTCTAGGGTAAGTTTTCTGCGGATGTCTAAGATTTAAACAAGGATGACGCTGCAAAAGCATAAAGAAAACCAGAAAGCTGCTCATGAAACGAATTCATTAAGCAAGTCAGGGCGTGTTGCCTGAGAAAGCTTGAAAAAGGGGCAAGTTTAACGCCACCGAGATAACAAAGTCGTAGTGCTCAATTTTAGGCGTCACTTAAAGAAGGCAACGCGGGGAACGAACTGGCACGAGTTCCACGTCAGCGTTCGGCTGGAAGTCGTGCTCAGTCAG
The DNA here is from genome assembly GCF_016920785.2 of Ixodes scapularis. Classification (NCBI taxonomy): domain Eukaryota; kingdom Metazoa; phylum Arthropoda; class Arachnida; order Ixodida; family Ixodidae; genus Ixodes; species Ixodes scapularis. The sequence continues at coordinate 48,630,929 of NW_024609881.1, read as the reverse complement.
TGAGAACACGAGACCTTGCCGAGCAGTGACGTAGCACTGGTGTCCAGTCCGCGGAACCGAGTTTATCTCGTTTAGGCGACATTGAAATTTGGCACTGCAGCTGCGTTATAGGTAATGACGTATAATGGCTCAATCTGGGACAATTTCTGGTAAAAAAAAAAAAAAAAATTAACTCATAAACGCGCTGACCACGCTAACCGAAATGCGGTGGTTGGAAGTGCCCATCGAACACTGAAGAGTGAATATTTACAGACCTAGCGTTTTTGCTGCTAGTTTTTTTGTTTACAAATACAAATATCATCGGACTGATCCAGGATTTATGAATGGTATGCGTCGTTTTTTGCCGCGGTCTTCAAGAAATAACCGATGTTCATACTTATATATGAATTTTTTAATGTTTTCTCTTCTGAAGGTCATATTCGAGGCTGTGACCGGATCGGGGAATCCACCCGGTTATATTGCACTGGACGACTTGAGGGTCTTCACCAACGATTCGTGCGAGACGTTTCCCAAAACTGACCCAGAAACTACAGCAGGTCAGTGTTCTGTAGTTTAACGCGACTGGAGTTGCTTAATTCCCCGTCTTCGCTTAGACAGGAAGAATGTGATTAAATAGGAGTTCACGCTGAATGCAGACGCAACGCTCTGATCTAATACGTGTTCACATTACGTGCCCCAAAAATGGTGCAGTCGAATCATTGGCGCAGCAGCGACTATAGGTGGCGCTACTAATTTTGAAAGGGGTCCATTGCACCCACGGTGCACTAAACACAAAAATAGCGGCGCCCACACCCAAATCGGGCAACTGATGTGTCTATGATCTAAGCGCTCCTCATTCGGTAACCCTAATATCCAGCGTTGTCTCTTCCAGTGGACCACCTCTTGGATTGTGACTTTCAAGACCAGAGTCTGTGCAAGTGGTCGTTCGAACCCAGGGACAGCAGCGTCGTGTGGCGTTTCGGGAGCAGGTCGTTGCCACAAACGAACATCGGACCGACACCACTTCCCGCTGAAACTCCTGGTATGCTTTTTTTTTTGTTTGTTTGTTTTAAGCATAAAATGCATTTAATTGGATCTCCACAATCACGAAATGTTGTCCGTCCATCCTCCTGTGCATTTCCCGCTGACTTTTGTGGCTAAATTTACGACTCGTTAGCGGACGTCACGTTCCCTATACACCTGTTTAATTCCCCCGCTAAATTTTAGGGAAAAGTGAGGTCACTCGACCTCACGTCGCGTGACCCCATACACCAACTTCTCTGGCCTGCAAAATTTAACGGGAAAATTGAAGTTACATGACCTATAGATCAAGTTAGTTTCCTACAAAATGTCACATGGAAATCGATAGAAATACAGGTTCTTCACTCCCCGAAACAAGTGTTTATTGTCTTCTAGACACATTTTAAACGAAATGATCGTTCTTTAAATCCTGCATTTCATGCATTTTAGACTTTCAAGATAAAGTTCGCTTCAAATGTTTATTTGGGGACCCCCTTTAGTTTTTAGGTAATAATCCTGATTAAGGAGAAGTAGAATGCACCCTTTCACAATTTATGGGTGATCGAGAAACCTTGACCAAGTGGACTACTCGAGAATCCCTTTTCCACAAAAGAAGTCATATAAGAAATCTCTTTCAATAGTTCCGCTCTTGTGGTGCTAGTCCAAAATTCGCAACTATTTTGATATCTTTCTTTAAATATTATCGAAAGGGGCAAACTAAAATTTATGTGGTTATACACGATGTCTGTGGCTGCCCGAGGCACCACGAAGCGCATGTTTTGTGTAAAGGACATGTTTTTTTTTTTTTTTTTTATTTGTGCACTAAACTATTTTGCATTCGATGCCCAGCCATGTTTTCTGTGGTGTTGAAACATGCAGGCGTGTTGGAATAAAATAAATTATAATTATGTTCTTGTTTAAAAACTCTGGGTGCATTAAAGGGATGCTGAACCGAAATCTGGATTCCACAAAACACACGGCAAAAGCGTGCAACCGGGATGCTACAAACACCAAAACATCACTCATACAGCGCTATCTCGAACGGATGAACGTATTTTTCAAGAAAAGGAGGCGCATTTGACAGAAATGTCCACGTCTTGTTTCTCTGAGAAGGAGAGCGAACGGCCTCGCGTCTTCTCCGTCTTGCCGCCTTGAGGGGGCGAAGCGAAGAGAGGAGGAAACAAGATATCTTCACGTCACGCGCCTCGTCGGCCTCGTTCAATCTCGACCTCTTTTTCCCAAAATACGGCCGTCCATTCGAGATATCGCCTTACCAGTAGCGTTGTAGCGATTGTAGCGCCCCGCCTACATCTCCTGCATTGTTTTTTTCTGAAATCCAAATTTCGGTTCACAATCCCTGTAAGTACACGCAGTCGGAGTTTGGAAAAACTTGTTAAATAAACGTGCCCTCCTTTTCGCCTTACACAAAATCAGCGAACTTTACTCGACGTAGCAGCACGCATTGGTTGTGACCGTCATGCTATTGTCGTCTTGACGTACGTCTAAAAATGCTAAGTACCTAAATCTCCTAACCTACCCTACCGAACAAACCAGTCAGCAAACTGGATTTCAGGTTTAGAGCAAGAAATCTAGTTATATTAACTCTTTCATAATCCAGATAGCGAAACGTTATACTGTTTTTTTCGGCGGGGTATGTTTTCGCGTGCAATTTATATATTATGTAATGCGGTATATGTCAACAAAAAAATTCAGATATAAATAAATCAATAACTTAAATAAATGATAAACAAACCATAAGTTATTCAATAAGAACGTCACTTTATATCCTTTTTTTTTGTGTTTGATAATGGCTTCCCCGAAACTCGGCATTGGTACGTATAGTATATTGTCAGGCGACATTTTGGTTTTTGCTTTGTTTGCCTTCGAATCTTTTAAGCAGACTTGACTTAAAAGTAAGCCAAGCAGTAATTGATAAGTTTGTGTCCTTGCTACAGGCACATTCATCTTCACCAATCGTGGGATGATCTTCAAGAACCGCGGTTCTCTGTACCTGACATCCCCGATGGTTCCTCGTCAAACCCACCCCGTTTGCGCCACCCTACGATACCACTTTTTCGGAGCCCTGGGAGCTTACATCCGAGTGTCCTTGCTGACGGACAGGGGCGACGGGATTCCAGGGAGTGCAAAGACTACTTCGTTCATCTACCACATGGACCGTGTTTCGGTAGATCGCTGGTTCACCGTTCGACGTACTTTGGACATGAAGAGCAAGTTCAACCAGGTGAGCCTCTGCCCTTCGCTGTTGTAGTTGGTAGGGCGATTAGAGACGCAAAACTATAGATTGTCGACTATCAATAGTACTATCGACAGTTTTTCTATAGGTTTTCCATAGTCGACTATTTATAGTACTATCGACAGTTTTTTTTACTATCGATAGTCAGATTTCTGGCAACTATCTATAGTATCGATAGTACTATCGATAGTTGTGCATTACTAGAGCGAACACAGTTGCCGCCATTGCCGCTCGCCTCCTTTTCTCTTCTCGTCGCCCAAACTACCGTCCTCGTCAACACTGAAAGCCAGTCTTGGGTAAGTTACTTTTAAGAAGTAATTCGTTACAGTTAGAGTTACTTTCAGAAAAAAGTAGCGAAGTTACCGTTACAGTTACCGCAGCAAAAGAGTAACTCGTTACAGTTACAGCTACTTTTAAAAATTAACGACATTACTTTTCAATTACTTTTGTATAACACAAAAAATTTAGAAAAACTAGAAAACGCCCATCACCAAGTTTTATTGCATAAAACAACAAACCACGTTTTTTACTTCATATTGTAACTTAGCAGCAGTTGCTGCTCGAAATTAGTGTCTAAATGTTTTCCCCGTTTGACGGCGAACAGGTCCCTGCCCTTGTTGAACAGACCCCGCGCAACCAGAGCAACGGGCAAACCACCCGCAAACAGCAGGAAATTTTCTCTCTACTGTTGACGCCACCCCGGAGCAGGGCGCAAATCAGTGCAGATTACTGGTGCTAATCAAAATACGAAACATTTGCCATGCCCTCTGCGTGTATTTCTCTTTCACGGTTGATTCACCCGATGAAAGAGAGTTTGCCCAGGAAAAAAAAATAACAGCGGCAATATTGATAGTGCTTCAAGATACTAACATGAAAGTGTTCAGTCACAAAGTACAAGCGCGTGCGTAAAGATAACTATTCTTTTTTTACATCACACCTACACGTGGCTATATTCGGGTCGTGACTCGCGAGAAAGAACGTATTTACAAGTTTGAGCAAGGCCAACTTCACACTCGAAACGTCGGAACAGACAACTTGAAAAGTGCAAAGAAAGAGCTAGGCTGTACCCGTTCACTGATATATTATTCATAAAAAAACTGGAAAGTGACGACAAAAGTAACGTCGTTACTTTTATCGTTACCTCAGAAAAAGTAATAGAACCACAGCTACAAGTTACACTTTCAAAAAGTAACTCGTTACAGTTACAAGTTACCGAAAAAGTAACGGAGTTACAGTAACGCGTTACTAGTAACGCGTTACTATTCAGGACTGCTGAAAGCTGAACCAAAGTTGGGGTGGTAAGTACTTGGGCTAGTTGGTGTCCCATTCGACAAAAAGAAAAATATAAAGCGAGAAAAAAAAAAGAGAGAACGAAGCAAACTGCTAGTGTCGCAAAACTATCGACAGTAAACCGTCGACAGTATTATCGATAGGTTTACGATAGTCGACTATCGATAATTTTTCAATAGTCGACTATCGATAGTACTATCGATAGTTTTTCGATAGTCGACTATCAATAGTACTATTGATATTTCTTGATAGTCGACTATCGATAGTACTATCGATAATTGTTTTACTATCGATAGTCAGATTTCTGGTGACTATCGATACTATCGGTAGTACTGTTGATAGTGTTGCACCACTGAGGGTGATCCATCTTACTGTGTCGTTCAGCATTGTGGGTCGCTCTACTATACTGCTGCCCAATCGGTCCCTGCCTGGTCCGCCCTCCCAAGAAGTCACACGAGCAAGAATGAATTCAAAACGTTTTACTGTTTCGGCTGGTTGCTGTAGCCTTGCCGTTGCAGTCCTCGTCCGTGTGTCTTGCCCCAGTGCCTGGCGGAATCTCCCGTGCACCTCCTCGGCTTCCCACACTTCCCCCCCCCCCCCCCCCTCAAGGCCCGGTCTTCGGGGGGCCCCGGGTGCTCACTCGTTTTGGCCGAGGAGTTGTTTCACCTCGGCCATGATGGCGTCGTCGGAAGTCGAGGGGGACGGAGGGGGCTGGTGGACGACACTGGCCCGATGGCTTGGGCCGCAAAATGTGGTGGCGGCCGATGTTGTGGGGGCCGTCGTGGTGGCGGGTTCGATAACAGCGGCTGCGGCAGCCGGTGCGGCGGCACGGTTTTCGGGAGGCCGGGCTGGCTGGACGGAGGCCAAGGCAGCGGGAGCCAGGAGGTCCGGGCGGCTTGCCCTCAGAGTCTGGACCGCTGCCGCCACGTTGTCCGGGAGGGGCTGTGCCTCCAGCAGGTCAGAATGGAGTCGACCTGCTTCGTGGGTGTCCAGATGTATTATCGGGACCCCGCACAGCCAGCAGGAGTCAGGCGCTCCCAAGACCCGTGGCGCCGCCGGTTGCGTGTGGCCACGGAACGGGAGTGGGACTTGGTGGTCGGGCTGGCCAGGCGTTGGTCTGGGTTGATGCTTCCAACGCCGGCGGGAAACGAAGTGGACCGCCCCTCCTTTTCCCACGCCGTCCACGTGGCCACGGTGTGGCAGGGGGGCTGACTCCAGGCAGGTCCCCCGGTCGTAGACGGACCCGCTCCGTGGTGGGGGGCTCCGTCGCGGACGGCAATGCCTGGTGCCGCGATGTTGCTGCGGACGGCCCTGCCCCGTGCCGCGTAGGCCTGCCGGCTGCCGGGCTCGCGGTACCTGCGGAGCCCGGGCGGCGCTGGCCCGCTCCGCCGTTCGGCCATCCCCGGTGTTGACGCCTCCCTGGGCGGCCGCCCCGAGGGTTTGGTCGACCGGACCACTGGGGTCCAGCCGCCCGGGGCCTGGCCCGTCCGGTGGGCCTCCTGGGTATGGCCCTCTGGGGCGGTTTCTCCAAGGAGGCATCCTGTGTAGAAAGAGCACTGTCAGACACCGGAAAATCATCACTTTCTGTGGCCGAATGTGGCGGCGGCGGTAGTTTTCATTCAATATGTTCCCCATCGCGACGGTAATACCCCTTCAAGTCCGCGATGTGAACTGGACCCGACTCCTCATTTGTATCACACCGAGTGAGTTTATAAGTAAGCCGTGACATTCGCGTCTTTACCTCATAGGGCCCTTCCCATCTGTGAGCAAGCGATGCGGCGAAACCGCTAGCTGCGTTACTCAGAGGGTGGGTTCTTCTCAGGACCAAGTCACCAACCTTGAATTCCAAGTGCCTATGGCTCCTGTCGTACTGCGCCGCTTGCTCGATCCTTGCGGCATCAAGATTCTCTCTAGCATCGTGCAGCGCCCCAGACAAGCGGTTCGTTAGCTGTTCTGCATACCTAGAGAGCGGGCGTCCTGGTGTTCCTTGGTTGCTCCGTAACTCGTTCTCCAGCGGAGACGGGATCTCTTTACCCAGGTTCAGAAACGCTGGCGTGAAACCAGTCGATCTGTTCACAGTATTCCGGATGGCAAAACCCATCTCAGCGATGTGCTCATCCCAGTCTCGGTGTCTCTCCGTTAGCGCGATCAGCATGCTTTTGACATTCCGATTCACTCGTTCAGTGATATTGGCTTGGGGATGGTACGGTGTTGTCCTCTTGTGCTTTATGTTCAGCGCCAAGCAGGAGTAAACGAACACTTTACTAGTAAAGTAACTAGCGTTATCACTAATGAGACACCTGGGTGTGCCGAAGCGTAGGAAAGTATCCAGTAACTTTTCCCAGATCCGCTCTGAAACTAGCTTCCTCAGTGGGTACATCTCTGCCCACTTTGAGAAATGATCGGTAATAACCAAGAGGTACTGGTTTCCCCGCGGACTTCTCGGCAGTGGGCCGATGATGTCGCAAGCGACGATCTCCCACGGGTAGTGACTCTCCACCGACTGCATCAAGCCCGGAGGCTTGCCCCCTCTGGGCTTCGCTTTCTGGCAGGCTGGACAGCTGCGGGCGTATCGGAGTGCGTCTTGCCTCATCGCCGGCCAGGTCGCGGCGCGGCATAACTTATGAAAAGTCTTGCTGCCACTGCCATGACCTGCCAGAGCCGAGTCGTGGAATTACCCGATAAACCTCTTCCGTAGCTTCCTGGGAATCACCACCCTGAAGGGAGACTCATTACCCTCCCCTTCATCGATCGTTAGGATGTAGCGAAGCAATAAGCCGTCTTCGCCCAGCAGATATGAATCAAATTGATCATTAACTCGACCGCCAGCCTTCCCGGTGTCGACCGCAATTTCAGCCAGTTTACCCAACACCCGCTGGCAAAAACCATCTGCTTTCTGGGCCTCGACAAGCTCTTCCTTGCTGACCACTTCACCCCAAGCGACGATCCTTTGCTCCTTCGTGCCGCGCGCTAAGGCTGCTACACTCTTAGAAAAAAGGGTACGTATAGTCCTCCCTTACGGGAGGAACGGTCTTGTAACCTATGTTCCTTTAGAAAGGGAGAAACCTTCGTCCCTGAAGCAGGGGAGCAAAGTTCCTCCGTCGCTTGCATCTCAATATGGCGGCCCCGAATCGAGCGAATCGAGCCCAATAAGGCTTAACGAGGACGCTACGTCTCTTGTACGGGACGAGAGCAGCAGCAAATGAAAGCGTAACACGAGCTTTCCGCAAACTGTGTTTATTTCCGAAGCCAGATTCCCCCCACAGGTACAGAAACCTGCGTTTCCAAAGCAGTTACTCAGTCTTCTCGTCGACAGCACTGCGATGTTAAACGGAGACAACCGATACCCAGTTACTTCGCGCACTTTGCGTCTTACCTTTAGTGTTCCTCGAGTCACAATTCCTTCGTCAACCGCACATCACGGAGAAGGTCAAACTCACTCCGCGAAACCAAAAGCCGCTCTCGGAAGAACGAACTCGAAGCCGCTGTTTATCGCGTAGCGTGAAAGAAGGTTAAATCGCTAGCCACCAGATGGCGGGGTCAAGCAGAGTAATTGCAAGTAGCTAGGCTAGGTGGCGCTAGGTACCGCCCAATTCATGTTCTACAAAAAATTATTTGCTTCTCTTAGGCCACTACTGCGCTTGAGGACCCTTGACTCTACACACATGACACCCATACACTTATTACAATCATCAGGTGAACATACATTAAGCACATGCACTGCACACACAAATATCAATACAACGGAACACCACACTAACCCGAACACTACACCCGTGCTCTGCGTTTCCGTCTTTTATACTGGTCGTTTTGAACGTGCGGAACTTTTCGGTGACTCCCTAAGCAATAAAAAATATTCCCAGCATGTTGATTTTTTCCCTGCAATGTCATACCTCTGAAAGTATTTGAATGGCTCAGGGGTTGAATCTCTTATTAAAAAGTAAACGCTCAATCATGCCGTAATTATTTGAAAGCCAATAAATCAAGTCGCTCCAATGCGGTTCGAAGCCATGAGTTTGTTTCCCCACACGGCACGTAGTAGCTTGAATTTCTATTTGTTTTTCTATTTGTGCTGTTCGCGCAAAGCTGCAATTGCCGTTTGAATTAATCTCTGTAGAGCGGATATTCAGTCAGCTGGAAGTGATGCTTCACGGACTGAGAAATTGCTTTTCGATCAACTTGAATGTAGTCAAAGCCGCGACTTGCGGCAGGTTTAAGTGTACGGAACTACGCCGTGGCGAGCCCGAAAACTTCTAGCGCTCATCCCAGCGCGCCACGGAGGGCAGTTTCTCCAGCAACCGTAGTATAATTAAACAGCAAAATAAAGGGTAGCTTTTTTTTTTCGATTTTACCTACTATTGTTTTTAATGCCGAAATTCCATACTGTAAACATACGTACTTTACGTCACGATTTCGTACTGTTCAGTCCTTGCCCCAGAGCGCAATCGCTGTCGGGGACGAGACCATTCCGACAGTCACATTGGCCACTGTACGATATGAGCTTCTACTGTTCAGACCAGCGTTCCAACATGACTATCCGCACGTTGATCGATTGCACGTAATCCCTCAAGTGGTATTAAACTTTTTAATGTAAAGCGGAATGTCAACCTGCGACACCCCGCACCCTCCGATCACAGCCCGACCAGCGGCATCAATGCCCAACAGTTTACGATCTCATCTTCTTGTTACACCACTGATACGCGAACACATGGTCACATCGGCGATAATTCCAGTCTTCTGTTCACAACCCAACACTGTCATCACGATGTTGCAGCTATGTTGCTGACACGCACAAACACAAAACCACGTTGAACGCCGGTTGCACTCGGCATCGGAAAACAGAACCGAACTCAGGGGGGAAGGCACCCAGGCAGCCGGCAGCAAAACCTGCCTGTCTTGGACGCAGTTCCTGCGGTTTCCATAACGTCGAAAACGTCGACACAGTTCCGCGTGCTTTCGCTACTGTAGTCTGTAGTGCTGCAGCCTGCAGAGACTGTAGTTCCGTGCCGCGCGAGTCACGCAATCCGGAGACGGCCATACCCCATGTACGTGGCGCTGCTGGCACTGCTCCGGAACTTCGCTGTTTCTAGCGGCTTCGTTCGCTCGTTTGATAAAATTAGTGATAAAAATGTCAATGCAACCGAAATGTTCTGGACGTTTAAACTGGAAGACGAAATTACAGGCGGCCTTCGCTGCTGCTGAAGCTCAATCAACTCAACAGCTATTTATTAAACAACGTGGGCGACCTGCTCGAAAAACGAAACCGAAAGACGATGAGTCGGGAGGGCGAAAGCTTTCTCCCGTCTGCCTGGAGAAGGAGAAAAACATTTCGATCCTCCCCTTTTCTCGTGTCCGCTTGGGGGCGCGTCGGTAGAAGGGAGGAAGGCGCGCCGTTGCTACTTTTTTCCTCCATTTTTTTCTTAGAGTGTACGAGTGCCGGTTGCTTCGCCTCCTCCCAACCGTCCGTGAGGGACCTCACCCCTGCATCCGGAGACATTCTCCTGTTCTTCCCGCGCTTCTCGTTACACTCTGGTTGCGTCACCTCCTCCCAACCACCATCCTGGGGCGCCCGAGAGAGCGCATCCGCGACCTTGTTGGTCGATCCCTTTCGGTACTCAACCGTGTACGAGTAGCGCTGCAAGGTTAGCACCCAGCGGGCCAGCCTTCCCGCGGGTTCTTTTAGCCTCTGAATCCAGTTAAGTGCTGCGTGATCAGTCTGAATAACGAAAGTCGTACCGTCTAAATAGAGGTAGAACTTCTTCAGAGCAAACATGACGGCCAACCCCTCCTTTTCCGTCACGCTGTAGTTGCATTCCGACGGTGTGAGCGTTCGACTAGCGAATGCCACAGGGCGCAACTGTCCATCATGCTCCTGTAGCAATACTGCTCCGACACCGTAGTCGCTCGCATCTGTCTGCACAACAAAATGCCGATTAAGATCTGGTAACCGAAGGCTAGCGGTGCTTGCTATTGCCCTCGCGAGAGACGAGAAGGCAGCACCCTGCTCTGGACCCCAGACCCACCTCGAGCCTTTCCGGAGCAGCAGATTCAAAGGCCGCGCCAGATCCGCGCATATCGGGATGAACTGCCGGTAAAAGCCAACCATCCCCAGAAACCTTTGAAGGCTCTTTACATCGTGCGGTGGTGGATAATCGAGAATGGCCCTCAATTTCTCATCGTTCGGCTTCAAGGTACCATTGTCTACGACAAAGCCTAAAAGATTTACCTTTGAGGCGGCCAGTTGCACCTTTTTTGGATTAATTGTTAGACCGGCCTCACTCATTCGCCTTAAGGCGATCTCGAGATGAGATAGGTGCTCTTTGAACGACTTGGAGAATACCACAACGTCATCCATGTAGGCCATGGCGAAGTTAAATTTCGCATCGCCCAGCACGATGTCCATGAGCCGTTGGAAACTCGACGGCGAGTTCGACAACCCAAACGGAAGACGCGTAAACTCAAATAACCCCCTGTAACAGGTGAACGCCGTCTTTTGGACATCGTCTGGCGCCACCTGGATCTGCAGAAAGCCCCTGCTACAATCCAGCGTGGTGAAAACCCTCGCGCCTCCAAGCGAATACATTATAGACTCAATAGAGGGAAAAGGATACGCGTCGCTTCTAATGACCTCATTAAGTCTTCGGTAATCAACGCAAAGGCGCGCGGTGCCGTCTTTCTTTGGCGCCAAAACTACTGGAAACGCCCAGGGACTCTGCGATGGCCGCACCGCCCCTGTGTCCAGCATCTCGTCGAGAGCCGCGTCTAGGAGGGCCCGTTTATGTACGCTTAGTGGTCTAGGATTACACCCCCACGGCCTGGCCTCTCCTGTATCTATCTTATGTTGTAAAACAGTCGTAAGCCCCGGTCTCTCGGTAAACATAGCTGCGTGTTGGGACAAGGCGTTCGCTAGCATCCGCCGTTGGTCGGCGGGCCCATCGGAAGACGCAATTATCATTTCGACGTTCCCGGGCACGACTCGCGCAGCTAATACCTGCTCCTGGTGTGACGCAGCGAGCGAACGTTCCATTCCCTGCACCAGGGATGATGGAGCAACAAAGGGAATAAGAGGAGAAAACGCACTACAACGATACCCGTTGTTCCTCAAGTCCAGGATTATGCCCTCACGACAGACGAAGTCCTGCCCCAAAATAACAGGAATCGACATACCGGGCAAGTAAACGATACGTTGCCTCCTTCGTCTGCCGTCAAGGCCAAGGTGAAGGCGCATCGCCCCTTGCGCTTCGGCCAATCCTGTCGCTAAACGCAGCGGAGTTACAAGTTCCCGCTCGCAAAGGTTCCTGTTACGGCAGTCCTCGTACACATTATCGCCAATTAGAGAAAGGGTAGAACCGGTGTCAATTAGTGCCGAATATTCTCTACCACCGATCTCTACCCGCACGTACGGGCCCTTCTCAGATGTCGTGCTCTGAGCCCGACACGCCGACGGGGCCATCGCCACGCGGTCGCCGGCCACAATTTCAACCCTGTCGGCACACTGATACTGGGCCTCGGCAGCGGCCGGCAACCTCGACTCAGAGGACCTGATTAGTGGCGCCGGCCTCTGGCGTTTCCCTGGGAACCCTGAGAACCAGACGCTACCCACGTGCAATGCCGCCTGATGTGCCCAAGACGGTGACAGTTGTAACACCTGACTTGTGGCCGGTCGCTACGCGCAACCTGTCCATCGTTACTCTCAAGCGACACTTCATCTGTGGCAAACCGCGGTGAGTCATGATTCCCGCGACTGTCGTGACCAGTCGCGTCTCTGCGGTGGTTGACCACTGCGCCACCCCTACGGGTCTGCACTCGGGCCGAGTTTGCTTTGGCTGCCCTGCGCCTTTGCTCGTAAGCGAAGGGGTCCAAAGCCCGGGGCGTTATAGTTACCCCGTGACCGCGCTCCGCAACGGCCGTATACGCTGTCCGCGACTCAATGTGAGTGTCTGCGGCGCGTCCTGCCCACGCGCATCTTGGCTCTAGGGACTCCTCGGCCCTCGGAGGGGGGCGGTACTGCAGCTCAGCGAGCAAGCCCGCTTGGACCGTTCGCGCCTCTCTGGCAAGTGCCTCCAGATCCGCGAACTCCCGTCCGCGCAGATAGGCTTTGAATATAGGGTGACATTGCCGGATCGCTCTAGCTACCTTCTCTGCGTCAGACGCGGATGGTTCGGCCCTCGAGTAGAGCTCCTGGAGCGCGCGAACGTACTCCACGAGGCTCTCGTCGGGGTGCTGAGTGCGATTAGCTAGTTTGTCCCTAATCCGCATCTCGTAATCAGGGGGCAAAAATTCCTCCCTAAAGCGCGTCCGGAAGTCCGCCATCGATAGAAACGGTCTTTGCAACCGTCTCCAGCGCGACGCGTCGCCCGTTAACGCGATTGGCACGATCTGCACCAAGGCCGTTTCGTCTGATGCTCCCAACGCGGCTGCATACGCGTCTAAGTCCTGTAAGAAATCGTGAACCGATTTCCCGTCGGAATATCCCGCGTAGGTCGGCGTCGGTACGGACAATCGCGGTCGGGGCAGAGACATAGGCGCGGCACTCGCGACTCCTGGAGTCGTCGCGATTTGTCGTGAGAACGTCTCCATCATCGCCGTCATGGCGCGCATAAACTCGCCGACGTCTGCCGCGCCTCCAGCTGGAGCTGGTGGTAAAATCCCAGCATCTGGAGATGCTCGCGTACTACACTCTAAGAAAAAAGGGAGGAGAAAGGTAGCAAAAGCGACTGTTCCTCCTTGTTGCGTACAAGTTCCCAGAGAAGGGAGGAACGCCAGTTCAGATGAAAGGAGGAGGGCGAGTTCCTCCTTGTTCAGTTGGCGCAGGGGTAGAACATCGCGCTACTGACCAAGTGGTCAACGGTTCGATCCCCAGAAAAGTGCGGTTTTTTTTGTTGTTTTTTTTTGTTTTTTGTAAAGTTTTTTTTAAATTTTTGTTTACCAAAACACACATAAACAAACCCAGACCGATGAAAGGAAAATTAGAGTCCTTAATATTCTCCGAGACGTTTTCCTCCTCCAGGCAGACCGGAGAAAGCTTTCGCCCTCCCGACCCATCTTCTTTCGGTTTCGTTTTTCGAGCACATCGCGCACGTTGTTTAATAAATTAATGTTGAGTTCATTGAGCTTCAGCGGCAGCAAAGGCCACCTGTAATTCCGTCTTCTAGTCCAAACGTGCAGAACATTTCGATTGCATTGACGTTTTTACCACTAATTTTATCAAACGAGCTAACGAAGCCGCTAGAAACAGCGAAGTTCCGGAGCAGTGCCAGCAGCGCTACATACACTGGGTAAGACGGCCGTCTCCAATTTGCGGGACACACGCGGAACTACAGCAGCGAAAGCACGAGGAACTGTGTCGACGTTTTCGACGTTATGGAAATCGCGGGAACTGCGTCCAAGGAAGGCAGGTTTTCCTGCCGGCTGCCTGGGTGCCTTCCGTGCTGAGTTCGGTTCCGGTGTCCCGTGCCGAGGGCCAACCGGCGTTCAACGTGATGCTTCTGCGTGTCAGCAACATCGCCAACGTGGTTCTGTATTTCTTCGTGTCAGCGACATCGTGATGGCAGTGTTGTGGGTTGTGAACAGAAGACTGGAATTATCGCCGATGTGACCGTGTGTTCGCGTATCAGTGGTGTAACAACAAGATGAGATGACGTAAACTGTCGGGCATTGATGCCGCTGGTCGGGCCGTTATCGGAGGGGCCGGGGTGTCGCAGGATGACATTCCGCTTTACATTAAAGAGTTTAAAACCACTTGAGGGATTAGGTGCAGTCGATCGACGAGTGGATAGTCATGTTGGAACGCTGGTCTGAACGGTAAGCTCCTATCGTACAGTGGCCAATGGGACTGTCGGTCCCCGAGAGCGATCGCGCTCTGGGGAAAAGACAACACTACGAAAGTATGACGGAAAGTACGTATATTTATAATGGAAGTTTAGCATTAAAAAAAAGACAGGCAAAATCGAAAAAAAAACAAAAAACGCTATCCTTTATTTTACTGTTTAAATATATTACGGTTCCTGTAGAAACTGCCCTCTAAGTGGCGCGCTGGGATGAGCGCTAGAAGTTTTCGAGCTCGCAACGGCGCAGCTCCGTACACTTAATAGTTGTCGGAAGTCGCGGCTTTGACTGCATTCAAGTTGATCGAAAAGCGATTTCTGTGCCCGTGAAGCATCACTTCCAGCTGAGTGGATATCCGCTCTACAGAGATTAATTCAAGACGGCAATTGCAGCTTTGGGCGAACAGCACAAATAGAAAAACGAACACTACAATATAAATACTGGCTACGAAGGGCCATGCGGGAAAACAAACTCATGGCTTAGAACCACATTGGAGCGGCTCGAGTTATTGGCTTTCAAATAATTATGGCATGATCGAGCGTCTTCTTTTTAATAAGAGATTCATCCCCTGAGCCATTAAAAATAGCCTCAGATGTATGACATTGCTGGAAAAAAATGAACATGTTCGAAATAGTTTTTTTTGCTTAGGGAGTCACCGAAAAATTCCGTACGTTCAAAACGACCACTATAAAAGACGGAAACGCAGGGCTCGGTAGTAGTGATCGGGGTAGTGTGCCGTTGTATTGATGTCTGTATGTGCGATGCCTGTGTATGCGTTGAATATATGTTGACCTGATGTTTGTAGTGTGCGCAACGTGTCTACATGTGTTAGAGATTCCGAAAAAAAGGAAACGCAATTGTGGCGTCAGAAAATAAAAATATTTTTTGTAAAACATGAATTGGGCGGTACCTAGCGCCACCTAGCCTAGCTACGTGCGATTACTCTGCTTGACCCTGCCATCTGGTGGCAAGCGATTTAACATCCTTTTACGCTACGCGGCTACGCCATAATTTCGTGTTACCGTGCTGAGATAAGCCAAGAGGTTGCTTCGGATTTGCTTTTTTTTTTAGAGCGGCTTTTGGTTTTGCGGGCGAATGATGTTCACTCCTCCGTGATGTGCGGTTGACGCAACGGTTGACGAAGGAATTGTGGCTCGAGGAATAGCAAAGGTAGGACATAAAGTGCGCGAACTGAGTGCCGGTTGTCTCCGTTGAACATCGCAGTGCTGACGATGAGAAGACTGAGTGACTGCATGCTTTCGAAACGTAAGTTTCTTTACCTGCAGGGGTAAAGAAACTTCGGAAATAAATACAGTTCGCGGAAAGCTCGTGTTACGTTTTTATTTCCTGCTCCTCTCGCTTCGTGCAATAGACTTAGTGTTCTCGTTAAGCCTTACCGAGCTCGATTTGCTCGATTCGTGGCCGCCATAATGAGATGCAGTCGACGGAGGAACTTTTCATCCCCTGCTTAAGGGACGAAAGTTTCTCCCTTTCTGAAGGAACATATGTGTCAAGAGCGTTCCTCCCTTTAGGGAGGACTATACTGACCCTTTTTTCTAAGAGTGTAGAGCCTTCTCCGGCCCCCGCAGCGTCAGTCGGTTCCTGAGTTCCGCTCTCCAACGAGTCGTCCTCGTCCCTATTGGGGGTCGACCTCGTCTTGGGGGGCATCGTTAGCGTTTACCCTTCTACACCACGCTGAACGCTCAATAGATCTGTGTGACTCCCCGGGACGAACAGAACAAGCAGCAGACCAATCGGGCCCCACGTTGGAAGCGCCAGTTGTGTGGGTCGCTCTACTATACTGCTGCCCAATCGGTCCCTGCCTGGTCCGCCCTCCCAAGAAGTCACACGAGCAAGAATGAATTCAAAACGTTTTACTGTTTCGGCTGGTTGCTGTAGCCTTGCCGTTGCAGTCCTCGTCCGTGTGTCTTGCCCCAGTGCCTGGCGGAATCCTCGTGCACTCTCGCACGCGCACCGGGCCGCCGGCCACCGCTCCTGCCCCCTGCGCGCCGTCGTCCTCCTCGGCTTCCCACAGCATTGGCCGTCATGAATCGGCTTCAACACCGGACTCCTCAAAGTTTATTACAATTGTAAAAGTAATGTCTCAGGTAGAAAATGTTACACAATTACAGAACTAAATTAATGTTTGATTAGGCTTAAGCAAATAAAAAAGGCTACACATCATGTTGCGGGGACGCAAGAGCGATTGCCTCGCAGCTGGGTGTCACCGCTGCTTTTACGAACACGATGCATTTGGGAATGTTCTGATCTGAAACACACGCGCCGACTGCCGTAAATGGGCTGGAGCCTTCCAGAACAGAAAAGTTGGTTGATATGAAAAACCGGGCTGAGTGGGGGCCTAACCACGCTCCTCCACGTGGCAGACATGTTCGTTGCCAACTTCGCCACGCACGCATCAATGTGTTCTTCGTAAAATATAGATGATTGAATAGTTACTTGTGCGAGTGGCTACAAAGTATAAATATAGTTTCCTAAAGGATCCAACTTAATTTCCAACTAAAAAAAAGCGTAAATGTAAGCATTTTTGTATTACTTCTGACGTTAAGCATGTATAGGCGAAGAAAGGCAGCGCTATGGGTTTTTTGCAATTTCTTAATGCGTCTTTCTTCTCTGTAATTCTACCCTGAGTTTCACGACCCCTTTGCGTTAAACCTTCGGCCATCGCAACTGCGAAAACTCCGTAGAGTTAGTCATCGCAATTTTCATACACCTCTCTCACCAAATTCTAACTCTATTCGTCAGTTGTGAATCGGCGCTCTTTTAATTATTTTCATATAATCACAGCTGCGGGGTTTCGTTTACACCTCCCCCCTTTTCCCCATCTAGTGCAAATCGTTTAAACTGTGACACTAAATATGGTCAACTCGAAGTAGTCCAGAAAGATGGGCGGCCCTAAATAGACGCACGGTTCCGTGGAACTATTCGCGTTTTACGTGATTGTGCATTCCTTACACGTGTAAAGCTACCTAATGCATATTCTATTGACGCGGCATGTCAGTTGTTACTATATTCGTATATGGTGGATAC
This sequence comes from Ixodes scapularis, assembly GCF_016920785.2. Taxonomy (NCBI): domain Eukaryota; kingdom Metazoa; phylum Arthropoda; class Arachnida; order Ixodida; family Ixodidae; genus Ixodes; species Ixodes scapularis. Next base: position 48,613,510 of record NW_024609881.1, on the reverse strand, counting down.
CGCGTATGCTAAAAGCCGTGGAAAGTACGATTCAGGAAGCAGAGTTGTGTAGAAGCTGTAGTCACTGACAGGATTAGAACGGCAGGGCGTGTCTTTCAAACTCCCTGCTTCCGACAAGAGCTTTATGCTTTCCACCGCGCTTTGCTTTCCGCTGTGCTTTCAAGTGCACGAGACGGCGAAGCGTTGAAAAATGCAGGAAGTTCGAGCTTGAAGTTGGACAACTGAAGCTCCTCTCGGCCGCTCTTGCCTTGTCAGTGGCTCTAATGGATCGTGATCAAAGAGCACGCCTACTCAATAAGTTCAGCTCAATTGAGTCACACAAATGTCGAAGTGTCGATCCGTACAAGTGATTTCGAATCAACAAGCGGAAAGCTGTAAAGCGTTTGCTTCTTCTTTTTTTTTTTTACATTTCCTTTGCAGATTAAAGTACAAATAGGAAGTAACGAAGAAAGACCTTCTGAGATGGCGTTCGGCCCAATGGAGTTTACGAGCGGAGCTTGTCAAGTCGTCACCGACACCTTGGGTAAACAAATCAAGCGTGTTTCTTTGTTAAAAAAACTACGTTTGCATGGAGATAAAGTTAGCTTATTTCATCTAGCCCACAAAGTCCCTGTTTGTTGACTGACTGCGTTCATGTAAACTGTGTTTCATAGATTCTTTTCAAGTTACGATGACAGAAATCTCCAGATATAACATGCATGTCTAGTTTAAGGGAGAATAAATTACGGAAGCCACGCCATGTAAACGTTCTCAGTGAACAATACCCGGCGAAAGCTTGGCTAACCTTGGTGGTTCTGAAAAAACAGCCCAGAATATGTATAAAGTAGTACAACGGAGTAAAATCTTAATATATACACTAAAGTGTTGAGTCATCTTTTTAAACATAAATTGTTAAAGTATTAGTATGTTATCAATTAGTGTCTGATGGGACGATACACAAAAACAAAAAAAGGTCTATAAGTTCACTTTCCTCCAGAAAGCGGATGCAGACAATCCCTGCGAACAATACAAGGCTCACAGTGAATGACGGCGTTCGCAGTACGAAGAGATCTAAGAACGGCAATGTGCTTAGGGTCAATGAGCAAGCCAGACGTTATGCTCACTGTACCTGCGCAGATCGTATATTTTTGGGTCTAATCATGCTCTGAACCTTGTCATTCGCCGGATTCCAGCCGCTGTTCGCAGTATTTGATTTTTTTTTGTATGTGCGTGTGTTCTGTGGGAAAGTTAACTCAGATTGGTTTTGGAGTGTAGGCATCTACATGCAGACGCATTGTTCGTCTTAAATGGACACTGACTGAGAATTTATGGTCGCCAAGCTTTTTATTTGTAACTGGCGCATGAGAGCCTAACTACCCAGAACAGAATTTGCGGCTCTAAATTTGTTTTATTTCTGCCCGAAAACCGCCGATCCGGAACGGGCCGGCTTGGGTCGCGCTCACTCTCTTCCCCGTGGTCGCGTGTCGTTTTCTTTGGTTCAGACACAACCACAGTATATAATCAAATGTCGTCGGTCATTGAATAAACACACTCAAGATTAAAAATAAAAAAAAAAATACGAGATTCATTTTTTGTGACTTCAAAAAACTGCAAATACGATGATTGAAAAAAATAGAGAAAAAAAAAGTTCCAGTCACGTGATTCCTGGCAAATTCTCTTCCTTTATAATTCTTCCTCCCCAGTTTAATTTCGGTTTCAAGCAGTTGAAATTTTTTCTTTATCAAAATGTAGGTGACGTTGTAGCAAGATATTCATGGGGTACACTTCTGACACCATTACAAATCGCCTGGCAAAAAAAAAAGTTTTTTTGGACGGTGCCAGTGTCCCTTTAAGGTCCACCGAATTTCGACTTCTGCTCGTGAGCTTTCTTATCTGATTCTTGCAAACGGGTGACTGGGAGGTGCTCATCGCACAGTGGCGTATCCGGAAAACCTTGTACAGTCGATTAACAGGCCGATTTGGACACTCTGAATGGTGCATTTGCATGTACTTTACATGGCATGTATTACAGGGGAAGATAAAAAGAGAGGGAGGGGAGGCTTAGTAAGACACGCCTCGGTGATTCACGCGCTAACCTTCAGCTGACTCCCCGATTTGCTTACGCTTGTCATGTGAGCAAAGGCTAGCGCGTGAATCACTAAGGAATGTTATCGTAAGCGCCCCCCCCCCCCCCCTCCGCCTTTCCTCTCCCCCTCCCCGTAAACATGGCGATGTGACAGCATTGAAAACTCGCCAATGAGATTGCCGATGTTAGCCGGTTGACTTAGTTTACGAGCTTTTTCCGAATAAGCTTCCCGGTGTGTTAATGAGCAGCAGCAATGACAATATGCAGCGGTCTGTCGCACACTCAAAAAGGAATTATCAAACGACAGACTTTTTTGCCTAGAGCCGCCAGTTTACATGTGACCGGCGATTCGTATGGTTCCTAATGGAATACAAATCTCGTTGCAGAACAGAACTCGTTACCAAACTCTCATGTCCGTATGCACATCCGATTTTGTTCTTCGTTTATCGCCTTTACAGGTTGGTGCGACTTCGAGTACGACACCTGCGGATGGACCTTGAGTGATCCCAGCAGCGGCTGGAGACGCCAGTCGAACGGCGAGAAATTTGTACACTCCCACACCCGCTCAGGACCACCCGATTCAAGTGAGCCCCGCCGATTGTACCCTGTGCCTTTTGTACGGATTGTACTTGAACGTCCTGATGAGGGTAATGCAGCCCCAAATACCGAGGAACACCAGCATTCTCAACCAGCTACGTCATAGTAGTCCAGTAATGCGAGCATCGGCATGCGTGGCGCCCTTGCTAAACTAATTTATAAAACCTCTCACCGTTACTGATCATGTGAGCAAAAAATTGAAAACGGCAGGGAAGAGTTTTAGTTGTTGCGCCACCAGAGCGAGGTTCTTATATCTTCGATATCGCATCGGCGTCTGGTGGACCTCGAGCGCGCAGATAAAGCACGACGGAAAGCATCGAGCCCGTGCGGCACTCCAAGAAATCTGAAACGTCTGCATCTCCCGCAAAGCACTTTGGAGATCCAATTGCTGGAATCTACGGAAGGCGCTCAGCGAATGACAAGGCTGGTGGTACATTCCGACCCCCCCCCCCCCCCTCTTTCCCCTAAAACAAATTAGAAAAGAAAGACGTTTACAACTTCCTCTAATTCGGAATTAGAGCGCAGCTGTTGAGGAGAAGGAGGGAAGGGTACTGATGGGAGGGTATATCCGTCTTCCTCATCCGTACCCTCTCCTCCTCCCGTGCTCCTCGCCTCATCCTCTCCTCCTCCTCCTCCTCCCCTTTTTTCCTCCTCCTCCTGCTCCTCTCTTGAGCTATTTCGGTTTTGTGATATACCGTGCTGAACAATCTGAGGAGTACATATATGTAAACCGGGTGATATTTTTTAGTCGAAACAGATTTATTACAAAAACTGCGTAAAAGATGCATTAATACGGTTTATGAAGGTGAGTTATACGGCCAGGGGGACATTATATGTGTGGCTAATCGTTGCGATAAGTCGGCTAATTAATTAAAATTCATTAATTAACTTTTTAATTAATGAAAATAGACATATGCTTTCAATTAGAAACTTAGAGAGCGTTATCGAAAACCACTAAATGAACTCTTTTTAGAACGACTTGAATCTCGAGGGAAACTCGGGGGCGCGCCAAAGTTACCACTCGTGAAGCAGGCGCAAATGTAGATGTGGCGGAACGCAATAATGATCTAACCACCCGCGTTCCGCCGCTGCAAGCTTACAGCGCAGACAATATTTTTAGGTTTAAACATATTACCAGCCCCATCATTCGCCAAGCGACCTCCATATATTGCAACGATTGGCTGCCCCAAGTGCTTTGGAGAAGAGCAGAATCTCCAGATTTATCCGAGTGACAGAGGCCGGACCTTCGAAAGACACGCCGAGCCGTTCTCATTGTGTCAGTGACTATAGTAGAAGACACCGCACGATATATATTGATCCTCACTTCAGCTAAACAAACGTTTATTTGCCTATGCAACACAAAAAGTATGTGTGCAACTGGATTTCCACGATCACTTTGCGCTTTCGAGCAATTCGCTTCTCGCACAATCAATCCCTTTCCCCCTGAAGTAATCCTTTGCTTGATGCCTTCGGGAGGGGAAAATAAATTACACAAAATAAAGACTCATTCTTTGTGGACTGGTATTAAAATGAGCGGGACGCGTCATTCATCGTGTTTATTTAAGCTCTATAAATAGTATTTGCAGTTTTAAAAGAAAAAAAAATTGAAAGCCGTTTACAACTCCCTGTAACGGCGAATTGGAGCGCAGCTTTTGAGGAGGAGGAGGAGGGAAGGGTACTGAGGGGAGGGTAGACCCTTCCTCATCCTCCCCCTCCCCTCATCCTTTAATATGCTCAGGGGGGTCACCTGACCTCGGGGGGAGGGGGTGTCACGTGACTTCGGGGGGGTCACGTGACCTCGGGGAGGGGGTCACGTAACCTCGGGGAGGGGGGTCACGTGACCTCGGGGAGGGGGTCACGTAACCTCGGGGAGGGGGTCACGTGACCTCGGGGTGGAGGCCACGTGACCTCGGGGGTCACGTAACCTTGGGGGGTCACGTGACCTTGGGGTGACCTCGGTGACGTCGACGGCGACGGCGACGCCGACGCCGCTCAAGCCGGAAACGGGCGCCTAAGAGCTGCGCTCTAAAAAGACCCGAACTGTGGCTCACTAGGTTCGCGGTTATAGCCTCGGGATTTGTTATTCAGAGTGCTAATCGGCTAATGCTCAAGTCTCATTGGTTGGGGAGCGATAATAAGACGCCATGGACCCTCCCTGCATTTCTTCAGCTGTCAGTAGTTAAAAACGCGGTACTAAGAGTTGTGTCCTCTTTGTTCTTAGACTATTTCCTGGAGCTGCAAAGAGGCCGCGCAACCAACGACTCTACGGTGACGAGCCCATGGTTTCGAGGGCGTTCTGAGCCCTATTGCCTGAGGTTCTGGTACCGAAGGGACAACCTGAGCCTCGGAAAAATCGTCGTAGAACTGGATTCGGCGGGAGGCGGCCAGCCTGTCGTCATGTGGGAACAACCGCCGTACCCCAAGAATGATTGGATGCTGGCTCTTGTACCCATCGCTCACCTGGAGGAATTTAAGGTACTGCTGAATCTAACAACAAATGCAAAAATTGTCAGTTTTCTTTTTGTTTTTCGTCTTTTTTTGTAAATGTTTAAGAACCGTCATCTAAGCAATTATTATTTCTATGAAAAGGGATCATGTGGTAAAACAAAAAGTATGTATAACTTTGTGAACGTCAAACGCTCGAATGGAGGGAAATTTGTGCCGATTGCTGCGCTGAGTCAAGAGCACTTAGATTGCAAGGCCGTAGTGCTCAGTTTTTAACATCGTCTAAAAAAGAAAACGCGAGACCGGGCCACGAGTTCCGCGTCAGCGTTCAGCTGAGACCTGTGTCCTTTCTGGTGAAAGGCGAGTCTCAGCCGGGCGCTGACGACGCATTTATGTCCAACCCGTGCTTCTCATTTGCTTCCTTAGGTGATACCGAATATTCAGCACTACGGCCTCGTTTATCGAGAAGGTGTTTGCTGAGCGCGTAGTATATTTTAGGCTGGGGAGCTGTGTGTCGCATATGGGTGCAAATTTGATTTTTTGATTTATCTTTTATTTCTGGTTTATGTGCAGACAGCAGGTATATTTTTTCTCTGGCTCATTTTAGGCCTTTAATCATAGAAATCTGAGAAAAGTATTGAGACAGATCTGATTGAAAGTTAACTTTTAGCTTCCCCTTGCCCGCAGTAATGTTCTCCTAAGTCGAGGTCACACTGCTTATACATCATACAAAAGACCGTCTGCATACAGATTCGAACGCGGGTCATCGGAAGATCCGTACTTCAAATTCCGCATATGGCAGTCAGTTTAAGGAGAAAACTTGCCACGCAGCATTCGAACCAGGAATATTCCGTTGGCTCGTGTTTGCACACCGTCTTTTCTATGATCTATGAGCAGTGCGGCCCCGGCTTTAGTGGAAAGTGGGTCATCTGCGGTATCATTTCGTGTTGTGGTTATATAAAAAATGCTTTTTTAACTTCCCTCCGTCTAAAACGTGTTATATAACGCTTATCAGTTCATCGCTCCGGTTGTAGTTCTATTAACAAAATTATCGCATTAAAATATTTTTTTTAAGTCTCTGGGAGATTTCTTTAGGTGATGCGCCATAACTACTAGTGATTTGTGTAGGCTAAAAACACATCGTGTTAAAAAAAATAAAGGAGAAAACATGTGTAAAAAACGTTTGTTGTATCTTGTCGAAAAACAACAATAATAATTGTGGTATGTCAAGAGACAGAAAGCGCAGCGTGTTGAAGGGGCGGTGCAACATTTTTTTTTTGTACTTTGTGCAAGTACAACTAAAAAAGAATGACTCCCTGTCGGTTATAACAAACGAAACACGCGTTAAATTTTCTCCCCACTCACGGGCAGTCGCAGGAAAAAAAAACAAAAAACACGCAGCGCTCAGTACCTAAACTCGCAGCCAGAACAAGCGGCAACGTGATTTGGAGACAATTATATGCCGCCCATGTTAAATCGCTTCGCGCTGAGTTCCGGACATTGTTACGGTTCGGCAATTATCGTCGTTGCAGCGACTGGACACGAGCCACTACCCGAGTGTTTGTACAGCTATTGATTATCACGAGCCCAGAACCAGTGCTCACGTAATGCTCGGGTCCAATCGATGATTCGTATTCAAATATCGTCACCGCGGGGACTATGCCAACACCACGATGGAGGACGGGAGAGGCGTCTGAACGGCGCCACCTCGCCTGGTCTGGACATGGAGCAAATGTGTCGAGCTTTGCTCCAATTTCTTGCTAGCGCCGCAAGATGGCGCAGCACGACAGGAGCTCGAGGAACCATTCGACATCTTGTAAACCCTGAAATGGGGAACGATAAAAAAAAAAAAACGGACGAACACAACAGATTGTGTTCGTCCGTTTTTTTTTATCGTTCCCCATCTCAGGGTTTACAAGATGTCGATTGATTACCAGCTCGCCTGCACTCTCTCACTGCTTACAACCATTCTCATCCGCGCGCACGTTTTTAAAGCCGCGAGGCGCGCAACCGCGCTTCTGCGCGGAGCCCCAACCCAATGATGCCCTTTCCAGGAGATGCTCGAAGCTCGAGTGCAATTTCATCCCCTTTTCTGTCCTTATTCATACTCTTCCTTCTTTCACTGTGGCCAACACTCCGACCTCCATAGTACGTAATCACGTTTTGCGAAGGAGGACATAAAGAAAGCGCTCGGCCTTATCCTTGAAATTACATCCCAACTAAGAAGTTTCTTGGTCAGTGGCATTGCGTGCGAGTATACTTGGGTTTCGTAAATAAGGTCGCGTCAAGTGAAAAAAGATTCAACTGTGTATTGTTGCGCCACACCTTCAAACATGCTCTTTTGTCTTAACACTTCAGAGCATGGGAGTCCCTTCCCTTTGGCTTGCGATTTTTTTCGCGCAAACATTTAGGAGCCAGGGGACTGTATTTCGTGACGCTATTTGGTAATTTAATGCTCATCTTATGGAAGACATCTATACATACGTCACAGAGTCCATGCTTATGAGTGATAATAGCATAAGTTATTAGTACAAGTAAAGTTAGCACGTCCCCGACCAAAAGCAAGGCGTATTTACCCTCGTGTCATTCTGTGCTCCTGAATAATCGTTTAAATCTATTCACTGAGACTGACATGTACGCCTGACCTAATTCCACGTCTGAAAGTTGTAGAATCACGAGCTCAAATATCTGAAATATACATTTGGAACGCGTTCTTTTTTTCTTTTTTTTTTTCTGTAAAACTACGACGCATTATACCCACACGCACTTAACGATTGGGTCTTGTAAGACAGCATGAAATCAAGAAAAGAGTCGCAGTATGTAAGTTTCTTATATAAGCCTGTACACCTGACTATAATTTCTTTGCATTGTTTCCACCAGGTGGTGTTTCGGGTAAACGGGGGTGCAGGCAAAGGGTACCCTCTGTCCAGTTTCGGAATCGATGACGTGCAACTCGACCCCGAGCCCTGCAGACCGCTCTTTGAGTGTGACTTTGAAGAAGACTTTTGCGGTTACGTGAACGACTTCACGCGTAGAGGCGTGCAGTGGCTGGTGGGCACAGGGCGGGTCGCAGTGCCGAAGCTGTCCCCGAAAATTCCGCCGCCCCATAACCCATCGGCAGAAGCCTCTGGAGGTGAGTACTCCAGTTTCCAGTTCTCGGTTCAAAACTGAAAGCATATTTAGAAAGGCTATATCCGGAATTCTTACTTCTAAAATGCGAGGCACGTCAAGAAAGTCTGTTCCCTGTTTAAATTAGTATGCTATGTAGCGTTCTTTGGGGGAAATGCTTTACGTTCATTGAATTTTAGACACTTCATCTTTTTAATATAGTCCCCTAAAGCTCTAAGGATTTTATTGAAATGCAGATTGACCCCTTCTTTCGTGAAAATAAACAATCGTTTTCTCTAATGGGTTATACTTTTTTTTTTCATTTACGTCTTTCTCGTAGAAGTTTGCCATTTTCGTCACGAGCAAACACTTTTGGCACCTGTCGTGAAAACATTTTATGCTACTAAGATGTTCTCTAAAATATTGTAAATTAATGATTTCAAAATATTAGGGACATGTGTTGCGAGACAAGGAGCAGTAAATGGTCAGTTCTACAGATCTACTTAATTCAGTTGTTCCGTAAAATCAATCGTGGCCAGCGACAGCCTACTGCTTTGGAGTGCATCATTGACGCTCTGTTGCCCTTCATTAAATATCCGAAGTTCGAGCCTATTTCTGCTGAATTCACGTGCTCATTGAATTGAGTTTATAGATTTCGCAAATTTGTTGATGAATTTCTTATGAACTGCAGGGTGTAAGATTTATCGCGTTCAGAATCTTACCACACAACAGACATCGGATTCGGCGGGTTGTTCTGTTGAATTATACACACTATTTCAAGGGAGAAACAAAACAAAAAATACATAGTCTCACAGAATTGAGGGTGGGATTAAATAGTGAGCTGACAGAACTGTCCATACAAATCACGTGGGTGATCAATCTTGCAGGATTAGCGCCCTAACCATTCTTACTTTCTGGATGAGTCTCGTAAACTACGCGTAAGTACTTAAAGGTCAACAGCGATGACACGACGTTATTGCTATGGGCGTAACGTTGCCGAGATTGCGTTTAGGAACTTTTTGAATCAATTCATTCTATTTCCTGTTGACGCTAATTGTCGTTTTAAAGTTTTATCGTGTCCATTCTGCGAGAGTGTTTAGGTGTTATTAAAAATAAACAGCACCGTTTTTATGTAAGTATTTTAAAATTATTTCGTCTCCGATGGTAAACCAGAGGCCACGTATCAAAACTCAGGTTCTATGGGTTCTGACATTTTATTCTAACTCCTTTGGGAACTTTTGAATCTAAGTACCGGCTGTCAACCTATAAAGTCGCCTTCAAGTGCAGTTCTGGTTCTTCGTGACTCATGCCTCATTTTATGCGGTGTGAACGTATTGGGAGCCTTATTAATCACGCACACTCAGCATGTTCAGTAAAACCTGGGCAAACTCGCGGTATGCCCGGGTATATTATTTCTTATGGGGAAAGAGGGTCGTCTATTTCCGTGGCCTGCAGGAGATGCAACTAGAAACAACGTTTTGTTGTTACAAGAAAAGTAATGATTTAAAAATAAGAGGTTACTACGGACACTTCATGCTGGTTCCTTTTGCACAATCACGCTCTAGAGAAATCTCGCCCTCCCCAGACCCACAGTTAAGAGAAAAATACATTTGAACTATAATAAACTTTCTCAATTTAGATTAATTTAAAGCGGAGGACAAGGCACTTTCAGCACTACAAAAAAGCGTCACACAAAAACATCACTATAAACGTTTTTACCTTTAAAAAAGCAAGTTTTGTGCACTGGTCATTCGCGGCGCCAAGTAGTTCTTACTAGATTTGGTTGCCGGAGGAAAAAGCGATTGTTTTGGCGTTTGGAACGGGTACGTCTTAATAAGACACCATATACATAATCTACAGGTCACCTACATATATCTTAATTCTCTACACAAAGGGGGAAATCACTAATGCTGTGCGAGAAGCCTTACTTCTTTTGCTACGCTTATTGAGGTGAAAACGGGAATAGGTTTAGCGGGAAAGTAATCATCCGCCAAATTGAAGCAAATCTACGAACTTCGTACGTTTCAAATTCAAATTCAAATTCTTTATTTGACATTCCTTGTCGAACAAAAAATGCCAGGGCAGGAACAAAAAGCTACAATACAGTAGCTTGACGGGGTTCCTGCCCCTACCTTGGCATAAGAAACAACCGAACCGACAGTTTAAAATTGACAAGACATATACACAGAAATTCAAACCATGAAAAATATACATGTAATCAATTTACATCAAATATAAACTAATACTGACATCGTGCACACTAAAACATGTATTCCGACAGTTCATGCAGGAAAAATATAAAGCAAAGACAACAAAAGTTTTGCACAATTATTCACTGTGTGAAAAAGTGTTCTTTCAATGTTTTTTTACAAATGGTGTGTATATCAAGGTTCCTTTTCTCTAAAGAGTTTGGTACTTGGGCGGCCATTGCAGTAGTTTTCTCACCACAGCGAGGCTCCATCGCAGGTTGTGAGCATTCCCTTTGGCTGGCGCAAGAGAACCCGTGACCATAATGGCAACCAAAGACAGCTTTGTTGTAAGTCGCGGCAGAAGTCTCGGTACCCGAACGATTGCCTCGAGCTTTGCCGAACCTGAAACGTATTCTAATTATGACAATTTTGTGAGGTATAAGCAAAGTTCTGCTGCATTTATTTAGCACAGAATATCGGTAGGGCTCGATTTCACGAGCAGAGTGACAATTCACTCCCGAGCGTGACGCCGACTCACACACAGAGGTCACAGTCGTATAAGCAATAGAGCCCCATATGGGCTCTATTCCTTGTGTTACCTGAACGTCAATGTGCATGTGATGCTCTGACTTCAACGCAACGCAACGTAACATTACGACATCACGTGTTATTATGACGTCACGTGACACCTTGGACGTCTAACGACAAACGAACTTGACGTAATTCAGGGAATGTCACAGTGTCACCTCACCTCATGATTTCACTTGACGTCACACACACACACACACACACAGCATGTGTTCAGCTCATTGGAAACACATTCTATTTGTCATCGAGTTTGTCAGATATGATCAAGATATTCTTTATTTTTTTATGTACAGACGAGTCCAAGTCTTGGACGAGGTTCGCCTACGTTGACTTAACCGTTCCCACCGGTCGGCCGAGTGGCTGGACGCCACCTGCCGGGGCTGAAAAGGCAGACTTGGTGAGCCCCGTGTTCCAAGTAGACGACAAGCGAGACACCCTTCGACTGACGTACTTCCGAAGCGGACCAGGTCAGTGCGTCTCGTGTTCAAACGACCCTAGTTTGGAGCGGCGTTTGAAAAACACTAATAGTTTTAGTTCAAATTGACGGTGTGTTGTAGAACTTTGTTTCAGTTACATTGCTTTCCTGTACACGAAAAATAACCTCGACATAAATTGTTTCGAAACTCGTTTGATTTAAGGAGTATTAAAGGGGCAGTGCGACGATATTCAATTGGAATGTTTTTCACTTTACACGAGCTTACTGGCACTAGTGGGACACAATGATACTGGCACGCAACGCCACTGACCAAGAAACTTCTTTGTTGCCGTGTAATTTCAAGGACAAAGGCAAGCAGTTTCATTCAATTTCTCCTCCGAAAACCTTGATGCCGTAGCTGGGCAGTCGTAGTACCGCCCAGCGACGATATTTGAATGTGGCTGATAGAATGGGCCCCAGCATAGCGTGCGCACTCGTTTTGGGTCGTGATAATCGATAACTCGAGAAGCATTCGGGTAGTGGCCCGTGTGCAATCGCTCCAACAAACGACAATAGCTAAACCACAACAGTGTCTGGAACTCAGCGCAAGTCCCGTGCCTTGCCAATCCCAGCGCAAGGCTGTGATCAACATTGGCGGCATATAATCGACTTCATATCACGTGGCCCCTAGTTCTGGCTGCGAGCTGAAGGTGTGAACGCTGCTCCTTTTTCTGCAATTTTTTTTCTGCGACTTTGATTGCGTGTGGAACACGAACGGTTGTTTCACAGGTCATTAACGTCAGGGATCCGTTTTAAGCGGTATTTGCGCAAAGTACGAAAATCGTTGCATCGTCTTTCTAAAGACTTTGTTTTTATATATTGGCAAGTAGGCAGAGATTTGTCGAGCTACACCATGTAAGCTTCTTTTTTCTCCCTCTCTCCTTCCTTCATCAAATACTATGAAAGCAATAAAATTAATTTTATCTGAATTGAATGGAGCCTTGTAAACAACCGAAGACCAAGGGATGTTAGAAAACGATCAAAGCAATATCGGATTGAACAGTTTCAAGATTCTTGAGATATATCCTTAGTCTGAAAGGTTAAACAATATAGCAGATTTATTTTCTAATATTTCTGAGTAGTACATAACTTAGAAATTATACTTGAAACCCTTCCCACTCACTATCTAGAGTTCTTAATGGGTTCTTGTAGGAATACGCAGAGTTGTCAGCTTAAAGTTCCTTCAAAAGTCCTGTAATTGATATAAAAAAAAACTTTTTTTAGTTAGTTAAGCTAGAGCCGGAAAAGTATTGTGTTTGGATAACAGTAACAGATAAGTGCCCCTTGTTTGAACGGGTAGGCAACTTCTGAGATTATACCCAGGGCATGGAACTTTATCTTTAGTTGAAGTGTACCTGAGCTGTTTCACAATCAAGTGTAGGGCGCGCCGGCGAACAATACGAAGCAGTAAAAAATCATGAGCCATTCCACTTTGTGAAGGTGGGAGACCAGCGAAGCTGTTTAGCACACGACACAGACTTGCTCCGATTTTAGTATTTTTTTACATTACACTGTGCCCCGCGATCTGTTGTAGACGATGACATGGACATGCCCATAAGGCCTGTGTGCATATGCACAGGCCTTATGTTGAGTAAACACCGAGGTGTGGGGAAAGAAACGGGCCAGAGCGCCCCCTTTATTTCGATTTCCTTCCCAATAGTTTTGAGCCAACGCACACGAGAAAGTTATGGAGCCCTAGCCATAAACAGCTTCCCTATAAAAGCTTTAGGTATGCTGGAATTGGCCGACCGCAACCCTCTAGACAAACAAGTATTTTTATGCTTGACCTGCCGTTCATTATTATGTAGGATAGGAGGGGAATGGGGGGGGGGGGGGGAGAGGTTGCCCCCCTCCCTTTTATTCCTTACGGATCCCCACCCCTTCAAGATCGTGATAATGCTTTGTAGAGTCTGGCAACCCGGAGCAAATACTCCCATATTAGAATGTTCGGCTTTCAGAAATTCAAATACGAAATATCGGGTTCATAGAAAATAAAGCATGATTAAGTTGAACAACGAAACAAGACACACGTTGCCTTGGCTTCGGTGGTCTGAAACCGAACCATGCCAGGTCAAGCGGATATTCCACAAAGTCATATGGATGTACCTGGGATTGCGTACACCGCAGGAATATTTTTGGAGAATTTTCACAATGCACAACCTAAATTGAGTTTGGTACATTTCCCGCGTGAGTTCCCGGTGCATGAAAGTAAAAGAAAATTGTTACCACTTACATTCTTGATGCGTGTGTATTTGACACTACACAGACATTGTCTCCATGGAGCTGAGGCAGGTCGGCTACAAGGATGAGAGTGGAGTTCCTTCCACGCTCCAGACAGTTCAACTTCCGGCGGCCGAGGCCTGGCAGACAACACAGTTGAAGCTCAAGCCTTCCCAGCAGTCCCAGATTATAATTGCACTTACCAGAGGAAAAGGAGCCAATGGAATAGCCGCCGTCGGCGTTATTTCAGGTAAGAATTAGAGCCTGAACCTCCCGCAATTTCGAAGCAGCAAGAAAAGCCCGTGAATTCGTTCGTCGGTTCTTTAAAAAAAAGTAAAACATCAAAATTATAAATATTTGAGATTGTTGTTGTAGCTTGAGACCGGCAATATCAATCGAGCACTTTACTTAGCCAGTTTGCCTACCTCTAAATTTAGCAGTAATTAAGAAAAATTAAAAATATGGTATGGTCTAGATGAGTGTAAAATTAAATATCGTAACAATTTTTTCATACACTGTGTCTGTCATCTGTTTTCGTTTGTTTTTGCAGCCGGGGAACCTGCAGATGTCATAGCTGAACAAGCATGTAAGTCGGCTAAGATATAAAGAACAAATAATTAAAGAAAATCGTATTGGCTCTTTTGTCTTCACATCTAAGTTGTTGTCTGTTTGTTTGTTTTTTTCGTTTAGTACTCTACCCTGACCGGTTTTAAATATAAATATTACCTCAAGCTAATACCAAAACAATAAACCTTACGACGCCAAATTTCAATGAGAATTCGTTACAGAAAACGGGTATATGCGATCAACTACAACACTCTTGTTTCATAACCTTCAAAAATGACCCTTCAGCAAATCGAAAGATAGCCCCAGCTCAGTGACTTTACAGTGGTAGAAGGATTCCCGTGCATTTACACCCTTTCAATCAATCTATTATCTTAATTGCCCACTACTATAGTCGCAGATAGCTTTAACAAACGCAGCGCGTGGCTATTTTAAGAAGATTTAGAGTATTATCGCTCCAGTGCCGCGTGCAAGAAGCGCGTAGGTTATAGGCCACGCTCCGCGTTCTATAAACTCTCGGTGACAATAGGAACCACGTAGACAGAAGGCCTCTGCACGCATCATCCCAGTCGGATCGATCGAGGCCTGAGATTGGGCACGAGTGCTGTGTCAGCGTTCGGCTGGAGCTCGCGTCCAATCAGCGCGTCGGAGGTCGGTCTCGGGCCCAATAGCCGAGTTAGCGCGATCCGACTGTGATGACGTTTCATAGAGGGAGAGGAGACCATGTGGAGGCTTGTGTTGGCTTAGCCCCCCTGTTCTTGGTAATCTATTCCCTGAAGTTATCTCGTTCACGCTCAGTTTAGTCCAGTTCTACTAGATCGTTCCGATATCCCGTTAGCTATGCTCAATACTTTGCCAATGTGTTGTTTTTTGTTGTTTCTTTTTTGAGGGGGGGGGTGTATTGTATGGATTTTTTTAGCACTTATCACCCATGGCAAAATATGCTGAGTCACCGAGCTATGGGTCCTCTGGCAGCGTCTAATATATCACGCAACGGAGCTACAGCGCATGCTCAGAAGGGTTTTTGCGGCAAAGCAGACATAGATCAATGCGCGCAGAAAGCGCAGTGATTGCAGCGCAGCAAAGAAAGCGGTGAGCAAAACTGTCCGCTAATACCTACCAATGACGTTCGTTTGAAAACAATACACGTTGGGGACGAAGGCATGCTGAGGCCTTCCTCAGGGCCTTAGCCTTTCTTTTAATGTGTGAAATCAAGAGCACTTAAAACTTAGGCATGAAAGGAATTTGACAGGACGGTGTTGTATACTGTTCACTATGACACCTCGAGAAACAATTAAATTCGAGAAGGCATTTGGCTTCAAGAGTAGCAATTGCCGAACGTAAGCGCCCAAACTTATTTCTCCATACTACCCTTTTTTAAAGGCAATATGTTTTTTCTTCTATCTTCGTTGATATGCAGGCTATGATTTTGCATGAGGATTTTGGGACATTCAAGCTCAATAAACCCGTACAGAGATGAGCTGACCTAGATCGTTAATGTACATCACGGGTAAAACCACCTGAACAAGAAGGGAAGAAGAAACAGAGAAGACAACCAACTATTTTAGTAAATCGTCGTCCTTTTCTACTATTCGCAGAAGAACTGGTGGATACGCATACGAACTAGTAGAAGGGGAGGAAGATTTATTAAAATAATTGGTAGTCGTGCGGTAAATTGTATTTTCTGTTTCTCCTTCCTTCATTGTTCAGCCGGTTGCAACCGTGAGCAATCGACACATTTCAAAAATGCGCGCCATCTATCTGGTAGTCGCTGCGAGTCCGCCATCACTTGGGCACACAGTCTGTGCATGTATTGGGCACAGGAGCTGCGTCAGCGTTCGGCGAGAGCTCGACTCCTCTCACAGGCATTGTGCCCAATAAATGGCGGCAACCAATGTTGCTTGAAGGGGCCTATTCTAAAGAGTTTATTCTATACAATGTTTGAGATAAGCAATCAACACATACATGGCGAATATGAAGATTAATATTCTGGAACATACTAGCACTAGAGATTACAAAACATCAAAATGTGAGCGTATGTGGCATAACTCTACGATCGTTGAAGGAACCTTAAAAGAAATCTGCGCGTATATCGAACAAATATGCCAGTACGAGGTAGACATCTTTTGGTCTCGGGCGTTCCATTCTTGGCGCTACATAGACGAATCGGTGAAACGTGCAAACGCAATTTCTCAACAGTTTTTTTTTTTTTTTTTTTTTAGTTTGCTTAAAATAAACTTTCGCGTTTTTGGTAAAGACCGATAAACACTAAAAATTAATCCTCATGACAAGCTTCTCGAAATGAAAAAAAAAAACGAAATACACCGAATCCCTGTTGGCCTTCAATGAGGAATACCCAATCTTCATGCAGGAAGAATATCTTTTATCTACAGTTTTCAATATCTTAGCCCGGAACAGAACACTGACCGAACTGTCCTCAAGGCTGCTGCTTTCTTCGGAGCCTACAGCACTCTTTACTCCTCTTACCGGTACCGGAATGTTTAGCGAATATTCGGGACAGGCGCGTGGTCACTAGATATTGGAACATCCCATTCCCGTGTCATGTTTTCTCCAACATATACCCGGATGAGTGACGCCTTTCTATCAACACCAAACATGGACACCGACAAACACCAAACCTAATGGGAAAAAATAAACCACCCAAAAAACACGGATCCGTAGTTATAAAGCAACTTAACTGTTTACTAAACGCCTACAAGTCTCTAGAAAGATTCCAACTTGATGTTCAGATTATGGAGTTGCGTCTGTGCCGGCATCGACTGGCAGCGTTTCGGGGGGGGGGGGGGGGGGGGGGGGGGGGGGGATATATTTGATATTAGCTAGCGCAGTTCGCAATGATTGAGCTACATGACTGTAGTAACTATGGTCAATGACAAGGTGTTAAGGCATATAGGAGCACCAGTTGTCCTGCCTGATGCGCGAGCTTCTCACCTTCAACAACGCCAACGCCGGCTCGTACTAGAGCACGCTCGCGCAGCCAAAGCACGACGGAAGGCATGAAGGGCGTGCGTCATGCCTTCCGTCTACCACAAAAAGAGATTAAATGTGACATTTAATCTTTTTTTTTTTCTTGTTTCAGCTCTTTCGTGCGACTTTGAGAACGGCACCTTCTGCGGATGGGATGCCAGCCTCGGCGACATTCACTTTAAGCTGAACGAACCCGCCAAAAAAAATCCACCCTTTCCCAAATCTGACCACACCCTCCGGGCGTACAGAGGTAACCATGCATTGCAAGATCTTCTTTTTTTTTTTTTTTTTTGAGATACATTGTTGCAGAATGTTGCTCACCTTAAAACAAACAAAAAAATATTTTCGTTCATTTTGGGTTATCAAGTGAAAAGATATAGTAACATTTAGGTTTGCCAGCGCGATAATTATAGCTGTAGTTTCAATGGTGATAATGACTGAAACGATTTTATAACCTATAGTTCTAAAGAAAGTTGATTTTAGGAAGCAATACTACACAAGTTATTAATAGGTCGTAGACCTTCCGGTTTTACCCGAAAAGCATCGATAAACGTTGTCTGTTTTTAAAATGCAAAATCGGTTAAAACCGAAAAACACAGATAAACATATAATGCTGCGAAACTCAATAAACAAGGAACACCGATTGCTGGGAATATTTACTCTAGCTAGGACCCTTTTTGTCTAAACTCTCTCCAGGCTTGAACTGAGGCCTTCATGCGATCTTTTACCTATAATCACCGCGGTGTGTCTATTCGCAAGAAATCGCCGGAATACACCGACAGTTAAAACAAAAAAAAAAAAAGCAGCAAAATATATCCGCCGCTTTTTCTTGCAAATAAACGCCGGATATTCTACGCTCTACTTATAAAATTTTCTTCTGCGGCGTAATTTCTTCAACTTATTTTGGCTGGTTGTCATAATTTGTCCACTTATGCATAAACCAAGTCCAGCGAGTGATATTGTAGCGATGTGTTACTGAAAAGTGAGTTTTCCATGTGTGTTGAATGGTGTCTGTATGTTTGCAATAGCTATTCTTTTTAAAGTGAACGTTATGGCAGGTGTCTCTAAAAAGCTGATTGATGGATGAGGCGCATCACGCAATACGCCGTCTTGTGCTAACTTGGCAAACAGCGAAGGGTATACGGTCCCAGGGAACTAATCAGCGCTTTGGATGGAGGCACGTGACTATACTCCTGCTCATTTGTTGTCCGTAGTAGGGTCGAAACCGTGGGGGCAGAGAGAAAGGAAAGCCTCTTTTTAAAGAATTTTAAGTGACGGACTAGTGTTCGAGGGGGAGAAGAGCGACGTCTTGGACTTACAAAAAGAGGGCTGGGTAAGAGAGCGTTTCCTCCTTCCCCTCTTTTTCAAATGCTTGAGTTACGCTCTGCCGCTGCACCTTTGGCAGGGGCTCTCACGTGTCGTGTCTCCGTCGCTTTCAGTGGCTCGATGGGGTCGTACCATTCGCTCTTCGCCAAGTTACCGGAAAACGACGTATGGTCTTGTTCTACAGAGGAAAGCCTA
Organism: Ixodes scapularis; assembly: GCF_016920785.2. Classification (NCBI taxonomy): domain Eukaryota; kingdom Metazoa; phylum Arthropoda; class Arachnida; order Ixodida; family Ixodidae; genus Ixodes; species Ixodes scapularis. Next base: position 48,594,750 of record NW_024609881.1, on the reverse strand, counting down.
CCTTGTTATTCGCTTGGGAATTTTGGAGAAGGCTGGTATGCTTTCAGCAGGAAGATTACCATAGTACTTTTAGGTTCATGAAAATATCAGACGGCTTGAATATCAAGGTCAGCACTTCGCATGAAAATTTCAAAAGTGCATCAAGGGTGACCTCGCGATAAAAAAAGATCCCCGTCGACTATATTAGCTATCCAAGTCATGTTTTCTAAGAATGTATGGCATGGTGCCTAGGTAAAATATGCCGGTTGATCTTGATCCTACGCCATACAAGTTATGTAGTTAATTTTCTTGGGAAAGCACAACGTTTTTAAATAAAGAAATCTTCCCAATTTATTAGTAAAATATTTATAGTAAAATCAATAATGAAAGCTTAGTCTTTTCACCTTAAAAAGGGCTTAAATAAACGGTTTCTCACTGTAGGCCAAGTTCTTAATGTAGGGTGTGGTTTTGAGTATGAATAAATGTTGCTTTCTGCGAACAGTTATATGTGATTATACAAAAGAACTAATCCAGTTATCATTTTTCTCTTTGTACGCCTCAAGTCAAGATATAATATGCCGATAATTTACTTGTGTAATTGACGTGCACTTAATAGTCTATGGAAATAAAGTCTTCATGTTTGTGTTGCTAAAATGTTTCTATAAAAATGAAGCCTTTATTCCGTACTCATTCTTATCTCCAGTTTTTCGGACGTGGGTTCGAATTTCACTTTCACACCATGTTTATTGAAGTCACTTCGCGGTGTCTGGTTTTGTGGACATAAGTTCAGATGCCACTATTGACACTATGCTATATTAGTTGTTTCTGGGTGTCACAGAGACACTATACATCTTGTTGACGAGGGAAATCTGAATTTCGTTGGCCAAGTGGGTTTGGCCTTTAGTGAGTAGGTTGAATCCCATAGGGAGCGATAATAACCTACATAACACTCGTGAGTAAAAAGATTCGATTTAATGAAACTCCTAAAGTGCACTATAGTATAATACAGTCGTATATTTCAATAAAAAACCGGTGAACTAAATCTCTGATCTCAGAAGAGCTGTTCTAAATTCTTCCTGTGATTTTATTCTTAGGACGCTTCATTTACGCCGAACACTTGGGCGCCAAGTACGCAACAGCTCGTCTCAAAAGCCCCGAGATTCCAACCGACGTACGCAACGAATTTTGCGTGTCCCTATGGCACGCGGTTCTACCCAAGACGAAAGGATTGTAAGTAAACACTTCGACAAAACCGATAGTCACCGACCGCTCGAGAATCGCAAGGTGTGGCTCACCACGAACAACGGTTCTTCCTTTGTGATTGGTCCTTTGTAGTTCTTGTCGGCAAATGCCGCAATCTGATTGGCTCCGGGCCGATAATGAGGTTCTCAGGACTATAGGGAACTATAGGGAACTCAGGATCAATAGGGAACTATAGTAGCTGCTCCAGGAACGCAGCATGAGCTTGAGCTCTCCTTGCTGCAAAGCTTGTAGTGCGATAATAGCGCGCTTCGACAGAGGCTTCCTTTCTTCTGAAGTGTGGCGTCTGGTTGGCGATATGTATTCTTCTGTTTTTCAGTATTTCGCTGAACGACACAGTCTGGTCGAACCCCTTGCTGCGTGACCACTCAAGCATTATCCACCATTGGGCACATGACCTGGTTCAGATGAAGTTGCCAGAAAATGTTGACAGGGTATGTCTTTCTTTTTCTTTTCTTCGTTAAAGGGAAGCTACGGAGCTTCTTGAAAAAAATGAGTTAGAAGTGAATTCTTGTGTATTTTTCCCCCGTGAACCCGAATACCCAAACCATTTGCTGCGTAAGAATTGTTAAACGCGAGAAAAACGCGAAAGACAGTCGCTGTCCGTGACGTCATCGACGGCTCTTTTGGCTGCCCAAGGCTAGGGGGGCGGGGCTTCAGTCCTATTTTGAAATTGCTCGTATGGCTCTCCAGCGCGTCGCATTGAAATACAATTTTGATATATGTTAATCTAAAGGCCAAATGAACGCAATTCAAGCGTTTTTTCCTAAATGTAGAAGTGCCCCATCTTCCCTTTAACTTTTAAGCGTCTTCAATATAGCGGTGCTTAAAAATTTTGTGTTGGGTGTCTTCTTTTGCTTCGGTTTCCGGGTTCTTCGTAAATGTGCTTTATTTACACCCGCTTCAATTTATTGTTTAATAAAATTGAGGTGTTTTATATTAGAGAGGAAAAAAGCAGGTATGTATGTGCTGGTTAATTATATTTGATTTTGTATTCTTAGTTGTATATGTATGTCCACACGTGGATGCACTTTGTGTCGTCTATAGTAAAACATTGAAAATCTAATATTGCGTAAAACGTCGCTATCCTATTGAAAGAACCACATACGCACGCTTATCCGTAATACCATACAAAAGGACCGTACGATATATTCTATGAATGTTTCTTCATTGAGAACGCACACGTCAATCCGATGCTGGACCATGGTAGCCTTTGCCTGGCAGATAATTTGAATTTTTCTTTTCAATTAATTTGCCTAAAATTTATATTTTTATGCGGTAAATGTATGATCGTGTTAATTTTACGTGTATATTGCGTGTATCAGATATGGGAGATTACCTCGACCCCTATAAAAAATAGGAGGCGTACACAGCTCGGCACTGTTAGTACGAACAAACGATTGCCGGCTTTGTACTGATATTTTGTATCAGAGCAGCTGTTATCAAAAGCAACCATGGTAGTGAAAAGTACTTATTTGGGACATTAGCATAAGCAACAAGACTTAGTGCCAACCAATATCCTTCGAAGTAAAACGCAAACGAGCGTCGTTCTTAAATTATTTATTTATTTAAATACCTTAATAACCGTGAGTCAGGGTATTACATAAGGAAGTAAGTTTAAAAAATAGCTAGGTTAACATTTGGCGGAATGAATCGATGTCTTGAGCAGAGACGATGACTTCGGGCAGGCCGTTCCAGACTACAGATGTCGCCGGGAAAAAAAGATTATGGAATGCTGTATTTCGAGTGAAAAAAGGCGGACTTTAAATTATTTAAAGTCGGCCCTTAAGGGTTAGTTCGCGCTAACTGTGTCACGCACTGTACACCACAATAAAAACTAACCCTAAAAGACGATTTAGCACAATATTCACGTCTCGCCATAAGTACTTCAGCGATTTTCAAACTGGCGTTTATATCGGGGTCAGCGTCTCGAAATGCAGAATCGCTCCTAACTCGAAATGTGTATGGGGACGTAAATGTCGCCCAATTGTTTAAATGTTATTTCTATGATGTCGTTTTAGCTGCCTTTTCTGTGTGGCATACGTGTCCAATTCAGACACCTTAAACTGATCTCGATAGTTTGGCATCTTTTTAAGAACCTCCTCGAAGTTATTAGATTGAAACTGAAGTCGATCGTGCTGACGTTCCGATTAATCAATTTTGATACTAAACATATATAGAAGATAAGTTGTTACAGGAATACATATTTTTATTTGTGGCGATTCATTAAACAAAATTGTTGGATGAGTTTCTTAATAACAAATAGATACCTACTAAGCCAATTTAGGAAGACTTGTTCGGGTAGTAGGTTCATGGTACTGAGTAAACTTGTATCCGCTTGTCATTGTCCACTCCTTCGTGTTCGTCCTCTGTGTTTAGGCGCGCATGTTTACTCAATACTATGACTATTTAGTCGCGGCGCTTGAAGGATTATATTTATTTTATTTTTTTTTTAATATCTGATGGCAGTTTACCATAGATGCCCACATGATATCTGGCTTGATTGCACTGGATGACTTGGTGCTGACTCCAGGTCAATGTCCTATGCCAAGTGAGTGTTTTAACATCCCTATTAATACACTGTATATCAATATACAGGGTGTTTGATTTTTAATTTGAACATATTTTTTTAATTAAGGCCGTGTGTTAGACGAGTTCTGTTTTCACCATATATTTAGCAGGCTCGGCAGACATTAGATGAGGGGTAATCATCATGCTCAGTTGACTAATTAACTAAATTGGGTTAATTAACTCTTCAAGTGTTGGTTTTAGTGTGCATGTTGAAAATGGAGTATTGATGGCAATTACTAATAGAGGCCAGACTACATAAGAAATTTATCAAAGGGAATGATTTTTTATACATTAATCGATCAATATGCGTGTTTTTTTTCGTCGATTTATATTTTGCACTAAAAATAGCGTTTCAAGCCATGTTCACAGTGAGGCTTGGAAAACTCACGTAGTTGTTTCAATGACGTTGTCTCTTGCGTCGCTGTCGCACGCATCAAGGACGAGCTGCCGAGTTGGTGACGACATGGTTGAAACGCCTACATCACTCTTCCAAGCATTACTGTGGGCAGGGCTCTTGACGCTCTTATAGTAGTTACTATTTAAATTGAGCCAAAAAACGCAAGCGTCGATCGATTAATATTGTTAAAAAATTCATTACTTTTTCACAAGTTATTTTAATAGGTCTGACCTTTAATATTAATTGTCATCAGTGCTGCAACTGCAACATGACCTCTAAACCCAATCATCAGAAAGGTTATCAACAGACTTCGTTAATTAGTCAACTTAACTTTACAATTATCCCCTCATCTAATGTCCGCCGAGCCTGGTGAATGCATTGTGAAGACAAAACGCGTATAACACTCGCCTCCTATTTAAAAAGAGATCGGTTAAAAATTAAATCGAACGCACTGTACATGCCATTTATAAAATATTTTATACTGGTGGACTTTGAAACAACAAGAGATTAGATATTACGTCAGCAATATAGCGTACATTTTTAATGGAGAAGTCTGAATCTCCCGAAGGCAAACAGTGAATTCCATTTATCAGTTGAATAATTCTTATTCTGGTGTGAAATTTCTTAAAAAGGCTTTCAGAAAGGCTGGTTGATTTTGACAACGTTATATTACCCTACTGAATATAAAGTGTAAGCATCTGTATACACTACATTTTATTTAAATTGTATTCAACTAATTTATTTCTGTTGCGGCCCAGATAGTAATTAAATAGTAAGTTTTTTTTATGTAAAATAAAACAAATTAGTTCAGTGTACGACAATGAAAATGTCAAAACATATAGCTTGTTTAATTGATATTTTGATTTCAAACTAAATGTTCATTTCGTGCGTCATAGCACATCAATCACATGACAGTATTTATGTCCTAATTTTTCAAGAGACCCAAGCTTTCATTGATTAGGATTTCGAATCCTTATAATAATAATGTTTATTTTCCATTTTAAAAGAAATGTGGAAAGGAAGTGAAAAATGCTTCAATGCTCAATACATCGATACTTCAGAACATCAATGCTTCAATACTTCAGTACAATTGTGTGTTTGTGGCAAATAAGTGATCTCCTTCTGTTTTTCAGACAAGTGCACTTTTGAGATCTTCAGTCCGTGCCGCTTCAACACGGAATTCGTAAGTCCAAGATTGTGGTACATCGGTCGGAGCAGAGTGCTGAATATCCCTGACCACACCATGCAAGACTCTACTGGTAAGGAAAACACAGTCGTAAATGAAGTAATTTTTAGAAGTAGAATCCCGTTTTTACTCGTGTTTGATTTGTACTCTTTACTTTGATGACATGTCATAAATATTTTTTTGTTAGTTGTATTATAACTTTTATAGCTGGTGGTGCAGCCCAGTTTTGTTTTTAGGCTATGTGCCACACAATATCTTGTTTTATTTTTTTAGCTTGGACGCCGACACGTCTGTATAGCGTTAGAGGAGCTGTAAATAGGTTGAATTGTTTTAAAATATGTGCACATTAGCCGCGTTGTTTGGGTTTCAAACTTTACTCCCTTGCACGTCTGTTGGTTTGCAATTAAAACGTTTATTTATTTCACAACGCTGGTGGTCCAGTGTAGCACATTGATACATTTCGTTTCGCTGATACGAAGAGCGGGTTCATTACATGCATACACATTCGGGCATCCATGGGTAATACATGCGTGTCACATATATTTTCTATAACCTACAAGCAGGATTCTTAATGACCTTTTAAAACCCATCTAGTTTTCAGTTGCATGCCTAGAGCTAATGGATTTTGTATTATTGATGTGTCACTTGATATTAGCGGATCATTTCATTTGTGCTCAACCAGTTGATCACTGAATTATGGCACATGACTATCGATATAGGCATCATGATTACTGCCATAGCGCGAGTACAATTGTTCATATCTAGTTAAAGCTCTTGAGTTTTCCTTTCAATTCCAGCAGCTCCCTGGCTTAGATATTAGTTTATTATGTAATTCGGTGAGAGCAGATTTTAATTTTTACCTGTGTTCAACCCTGTAACATCTTTATGACGAGTGACTGCTTGCTGCAAGACATATTACCCAACATCACTGTATTGTATATAGGCTAGCAAAAAACATGGCCTAAGCTTATAAAGAAGCACATTGATCATGCATTGAAGCCAGTCACGTGACAAATGCTACGTCTTCTGTCTGGTTTCTAAAGAGTCTCTGTAATAATTGTTCGGCACTATGAAATAATAAAACACTTCCCTCTAAACGCTGCACACACACTTGTTCAATTGAACTTTATTCGTGAATTTGCACAGGCCATTTTTTGTACGTGAACACAACCGTCGTTGATCCCGCCCACCCTGAGGCCAGAGTCTTCCTCGAGCACCGTGGTCCCAGCCCCGCCACGTGCGTGACCTTCTGGTGGAAAGGCATCGGAAAACCCAGCGATCTCAATGTATACGTGTAAGCCCACTCGACGGCACTACCCTACTGAAAAAGCCCATGATCATATTAAAAAAGCTGAAAAAAAGAATCGTAGATGAATTATTTAATAAACAGATCAATTGTATATGGCTTATAAAGGTACATATATATTTGTATATGTTTTTATATGTTTAGTTTTTAAAACAATTAGTTTTTTACTGGGAGGCTCCCATATACGTACGTTCTATAACAGCACGCAAAATACCTATCTAAAATATATGGGAATTGTGTTGCATACGTGAAATGTTCTAGCATCGATTAGCCCACCCCTATCTTCCTCTCCCACCTATCAGCCAATCAGTACAGAGCCTTGCCGCCACGCTTTTGTCTGGGCTTCACAAAATTCCGGACACCTATATAGACAACGTTTCACGTTAAACATCCGACATTTAGATACTTTTATTAGTGGACGTGAACCATTTTAAGTGATTCAAGACTATCTTTCTTACAATACACGTATTATACCGATCGAATACATGAAACATATTAATATTTGGGGGTGAAAAAAAATGCTATTTATATGTCCCCCACCTGACAAAGAAGGTATAGTAGAGGACCATGGCCGAATATCAAATTGATCTGTGCGCTCTTCATTGAGAAAAATGTTTATAACGTGATATGGTTCTTTCATATGATGTCAATAAAAATTAGCGGTATAGGTGAATATATTTTTAATGGAGGATCACATTGAATTTACAATAAAATTATGTTACAAATAAAATTAAGCTTAGATGATTTTAAAACGGAGTGGTACTAGAGTTATTTTCACAGTTGAAAGTGCCAGTTTAAAGTGTGTTATTTATTCGGAAACACTAAGGCTTGTTTAAAATTATTTATAATTGTGGAAGATAATTGGTAGCCAGCCGATATATACAAGGTGTATGGTTTTAATTCCCACCTACATTTTTTTACGAAAGGGGTTGTAGTTATATGTGTTTTTACCGTTTAATTATCAGACACGGCGGACATCAAATAATGAGATAACCGTTAAGATAAGTTCTCGAATTAGCTAGAATCATTTTATTTTTATTATCTTTTTTTAACTTTTATAGTTTATATAGCGAATGAAGTTTCAGAGACAGCTATTATGAGAGTTTAAATCAATATCAAAATTTATGAAATGCCGATGGGCTTTGAGATATTCAACAATTTGTTTTTGCATTGTCTGATTCTCAACGAAGGTGCAAAAAGGGAGCCAGAACTTCCGTTCACAACGATAGATAGAATTGTGACGTAATCTCTTGGTGCAGCTCGTCATTATCTTGGCAGCATGTCCTTGGAGGATGCGCCGACGTCGCGATTCCGACATAATGGCGAAGCGCCCGGAACGAGTGCGTCACGCTTCCATGCGGTAATAGGATTAAGAGTTTCCGCCGCTCTGTCTGCGTCCAGTTCAAAATCATTTCGCAAACACACGAAAACTAAGATTTGACACCAGACATTTAGGTCGGTTTGAACTCTAATATTGTCTGTCTCGCATACTGCAATTGCACCGTGACCCAGCAATCCAATCATTAAAATGCGAAATTGCCTATTTAAAATTAGGTTGCCAGCTTATATGGTGACTTTTACACCATCTAATATCAGACAAGTCAGATCAAATAACGAGTTAATGAAGACGGCCTTTTTGTAACTTACGTCTATTTTTATTCAATTTGTTCCAAACAAAATATAGCAACCTGTATCTAGATTTTTTATGCTTCTATTACAAGAAATGAAAGGTTGCTAGTCTTCCTTGTCATACTCTCTGGTTTACTTTATGACAACTTTGAGTAGCACCACTACCACTGCAGTCACCCACAGCTGAAGGAACAAAGGGCGTGTTTTAACGTTTACACGCTTCTTGCTCTTTAGCTTCGTTCTTCAGCGTCCTGATTGGCCATTTACAAGGTCTCGTGGGATAAGTATTGATAGTAATTGATGATGGGGGGGGGGGGGGGGGGGGGATCGACACTCGCCAGTCTAAGTACAATTAAAATCGCATCTTTTAGTTTGGTTGTCAAAAGAACAAGGGACATCTGAAGTGCGAGAGAAGTTTCAGTGACACGGCGACTCCTCCGCAATACGCCTCTTTCAGATTTGCGCAGCTCAGCCGGGATTCAAACCCACCAATTGGGCCGGTGTTTCGCCTCAAAGCCATCGAGGCGGCTACAAATTTTTCACTACCTACGCTTCTTAAACTGTATCTGACTATAGGTAATGAATAACTCTAGGTAAATGCCTCAGTTCCAAACACATGTGTAATGCCGAAGAAACATTTTCCTCGTGTCAATACTGCAGAGGTCGACAGTATTAGTGTGGGCTTCATGCAAGCGAGATGAAAGTTGAAAAGTGCCTTCAGGCTTCCAGCGATACGCAATATAAAGCGTATTAAAGCATAATATGCTTTTTAACGCTACCCCGAATCTCAAATTTTCGTCCGTCCGTCCGTCCGTCCTTTTGTCCGTGCATTTTCTGCTACATTTAGCGGGGAAAGTGGTATCACGTGACGTTACGTGGCGTCACGTGACCTAAACAACAATTCAGTTACCCCCTAAATTTAGCGGGAAAATTCACGTCATGTGACCGAGACACCAATCCAGATTCTCCGTTAAATTTAGAGGCTGAAATCGACGTCACGTGACCTATACAATATTCAGTTTCCCCGCTAAATTTAGTGGGAAAATTACGTTTTGTTACACGCCAATTCATTATAATGCGTTTAAGGCATTATAGGACTTCAGAAATAAAAGTCACTTCCAATTTTTTTTCTTTATTTTACGTTTGTGCAGCCACAGAAAAGAAACTGCGCTGAGGGACCCAGTCCTTTCTGTGTTCACGCGACCAACACCCCACTGGTGGAACCCACGTTCTGTCACAGTTTCCTCAAAGACCAAGTGGCAGGTAAGTTTTAATTAATCATCTTTTTGCCTTCTACATGTCAAAAAGCATGACTTTGTCTCGTAAAATGTTGGGCATTCCATAGATATTTATTGCAACTTAAAATACGAAGAACGGCTTTCTAAGCCGGCCATAGTTCCACGAGCGCCTTAGAAATTCCTAGTTTAGATAGGTGCATGAGAATTATTACTCTTTATCAATAAAATATTCATATTGCTGATACTGCCTGGGGCGTTCCACCGAACATTCAGATTTTGGCTCTCGCTTTTAGGTTGCACGAACACGTATGACGAAAGTTGAGGAAAGCTTTATAACCGACTTAATTTCTCACGGGGAAACTTTCACCATCTTACTTGGTGTCCAAAAATAAAATATTTGAAAATATACGGGTGAAAGAACCGTACTTGATCGGTTGATTATTCTGCATATTGTAAATTTATATTTATTGCTTACGGGCCAAACTTATTTATTGAAAAAAGTACACTGACCATTACAATACTGTTCTTGGCAGTTCGCATCCCCATTTAAATAAAGCGCACCTTTTCAGATTTTCTATAACTCTAGAAAAATATAAAGATTCCGGCCAAATGTGTGTACTTTTTTGGACACCAGTTCAACGTCTACTTTTTTTTTTTTTTTTTATTGGGTTTGTATGCGAAGTGCAACTTCGTCTGCCTCTTGCGTAGGGGTTGCGCTGACGTCAAAAGGCCGAGTTCTAATTGGCTCCGATTAGAAGCATCGTCATGGTAGACCTCAGTGCTAGCTGCCTAGAGGTCAAACCACTATGTTTCTAATCGAGCAAATCAGATCTCGGCGTTCTGACGTCACATCAACCCCAGCGCAAGAGGCAGATGAGCTTGAGCTGTGCATACGGCGAGTAAGTTCGTCTGCCTCACGCGCAGAGGGTACAAAGGCGTCAGAGCGTCGATCTCTGATTAGAAGGATAAAGGGTAGACACAAAAAGACACGTTTTCTTTCTCTCTACCCCAGTGTATCCCTCCAATTAGAAAGGAGAAGGTCGTTATCAGCTCCCGCAAAGAGAAAGCAGTAGCTTGTTGGCCTGGCGGTCGGGCGCCGAATGCCGGCGTCATCTGCCAGACTTAGCAATCGGTGTTTACACCTACGGATAACCTCACGGTCAAGATGTCGTCTGCTGGGGCGGAGGTTCGCCGTGCTCGTCATCACTCCCTCTCATCGCTCCTTCTTTCCTGCTCTTCTGGTTCAGCCAAGACTTCCTGTAGTTCGTTTATGTTCAAACGCAGCTGAAGCTACGAGGTAATGGGACCAATCAAGCAGCATCAAAAGCGCGAGTCACTAAGCCTTTTTGTGTGTTTATGCTTGGTTCAGCGATGATATGACACGTACTGATAGATACATGACGAGCACAATGATGGTGCGCTTTTGTCTCATTGGTCCTATCATCTCATAGCGTAGTCAGCGTATGGAATTAAGGTGAAGCGAAATATGGAAGACACAAGGCCGGGGGCCGAGTTTTCAAAGTCACATAAAAGAGGCAAACGCGAGACAGACTGGACACGAGTGCTGTGATCGGCGTTCGGTTGAGAATCGCGTCTCCAGTAAACCGAGCTCGGGAGTCAAGCCGAATGCTTATGCACCAGACGCATCCAACCTGTGCCCGCATTGGCCTCTTTAGGTGATGTCAAATATTCAGCCTTCGGGCCTCGTTAACCGAGAGATATTGTGGCGAGCAGTTTAATCACTGCTTACTCGGCGTATCAACCGACACGCTGTTTGCGAACAAGCACCACCAGAGAGCAGCGCCACTTCAGCGGAGAGACTTCAGAGCCACCTGTTCGGGGTGCATAGACCGTTTCAGTAGTCGCGATTCTGCGCACTGCCGTCTTTGTCTGCCGGGCTGTGGAATGCGTACTGAGCGCACGCGCAGTAGTGGCTTCATTCTGCGAAATATCGGGCGCTTCGATTGCGTCCACAGACAAGTGACGCGAGTTTTAATTTAGGTGATAAGAGATGGAAAGGTGTGCAATGTTTACACGTGTGTTCGTGTCTTTTCGCATGGTGATGTTTCCCGGTGGTCGTCGGGCATTTTTGGGAAACGAGAGAGCACGTTGGAACCCGAATGTTCAAGTCGCGTTCAGCTCTCTACTGCCGGTTGTTTTCCTTGCTTCGGCATTATCACGGGCAGCAACGCCAGAGAAACGCTTAATACGACACAGGCTTGGGAATCTAGGAACCTAAATTGTGTCTAATGTAGTTTTGCTCCAAGGCATTAGTTAGTGCCGGAATGCTTTTTCTTTGGCATTTCTGCTGGATTCCTCTGGCTCGCCAGATAAATGCCAAAGTGCCAGACTTTACCAAAAGGTGCCACGTATGAAACTAAGCACCAGGCGTAAAGCCTAAATATGGCACTTGCTTGGTAACGCAGGCCCAAGCTTGCCGCGTAAAACCGAATAACCTAAGATAAAGCCTAATTCGGGGTTTTGTTCGGTGATCCAGGTCTAAAGATGTCAGGTGACGGCCAAACAACTAGCACTGAAGCCTACATTTTGCGCTCGTTTGGCGAATTAATGCCCAAAGGAAGCGTGGTTCAACTTTGGCTTGTTCTGGCTTTCTAAATCCCTACATTGTAAGGCAAAAAAAAATTGATCCTAAAAACCTGGAACAGCATTTTATTTGTAAACAGGAACCACAACCACTTGCTTCACCCTTGACGCCTGTCTTTTCAGCTGGTGTTCGAAGCTGTCTCGTTCCCGTATTTCACCGGACAGTCTGGTGTAATGGTGGACGACGTCGAGTTCACCGATGGAGAGTGTCCGCCTGAGAGTAAGTGACGTAACAAGTAAATAATTTTAAACTTATCCTAATTATATAATTGAAGTCGTAAAACACGCACTGTATAGTGTGTTTTGACCTGCGCTGGGTGTTCGTTTATGAGCCTATCTGATTTCGGGGGCAAGGCTAAATTTCACTAAACTTGCCGAACTTACGACGCAATAAATTGAACCCAGGATTCCTGGGTTCTGCAGCAAGAGCTTTCCTTCCACGCACTCGGAAGAGTTGTGCGTTAACACACTAGGCTACAGCTACAGTTGCAAGAAAAACCTGAAGGGGTTTATTAAACCGGTTCAGATTCCCCGATAAATTTAGCGGTAAAACCGGAATTGGCCGGTGCTCTATACCAATTAAATGTCCCTGCTATGTTTAGCGGGGAAACGCTTACCGCTAAATATTGTGAGACAGAAGCCTGCTAAATATAGCGTATTACACTGCTGCGTTACATGTCCTCTTGTAATAGTTTATTAAACACAACCCCTAACCACAGCCTGTCTATCAAATTGATAGTATAATATTAGAAGAGTCTTTCAGAATCGTTGGCGAGCCTCCACTCGTACGTGACTCCCTCACATGCGAAAAAACGCATTTAGTTTGTCAACGTGCTCGTCGTAGAATGATTTCAGAAGCCCGTATACAATAAATTGAGTAGAACCTTCGTTGTGTTTTTTTAAGTAACACGAGTAATAATGCAAGCCGAAGACTTACACTATGAATATGTTTTCAGACTACTGCACTTTCGAAGAGGACGTCTGCATTCCATGGGCTGACGTGAAATGTAAGCTCAGCATCCAGATTGTCATCGAAAGAAACTTAAAATATTGTTTTTTTAATGATTTTGCTAGTAGTAGTATTTTTAAGCACGGATATTGATATCATCAACCATTGCTGGGCAATCCCCGAAGAAACAAATGCAAACGTGGCATCTATACTGAAGGATGATATTCGAATGTGATATTAACTTTCTTGTTGAATTTAGCCCAAATCATGTAGAAATTGCGGGATGACTAAAATAAATAGTATCGTACAAAAACAAATACTATGTTTTATAGCGAGCATTTTATATACCTTCACTAGTTTCTTTGCCTTTATTCACTTTGTTTTCTTTTCATTTTTTTTTTTTTTAATTGTGACTTGTTCAACAACATTTCCACCTTAACAGAAGGTTCGTGGCACGTTCGGCTGTATAAAATATGAGTGCTTTGATATAAACTAATTTTCGCCACGCTGTCTCTTGCGAACTCCTCAGTGAATTCAAGCACAGCCAAACTTGAATGGGAAGTGGAGCGTGCTGGAAGCTTCGAACGACTGTCCAATGATCACACGTTGGGAACAGAGGACGGTGAGTTTATAATTTTAGAACTTATGCGCCAAGTGCTCTACGAACATGAACGCCATACGTTTTACTGGACGAGTTTGTTTGGCCGTCCTCTTCTCCCCAAATTTTGTAAAGATTTGGCGTCGAGCTTTTCTTTTGTATCTGGCTGCAATACTTATTTAGAAGGCACATACGACCCACACCACACATATTCCGTAATACAATAATAAAGAACCTTATGACATACTATTTTTTTAATGAAGAACGCAAGGGTCAATCGGTTGTTTGGTCACGGTTGTCTACCGTGCCTTCTCTGTAGTTTACGTATGAATAGTATTGCTGTTTATTTTCACTTGTCTTTAATATTAATTGAATTAGCGTTATACTAATTAAATCAAAGTGTTGCATCACAGCAGCCGACATTATTTATGCGTATTTTATATTATCAATGCATGTCTAAAATACGGAACATTCTCTTAAACGACTTAACATTTCAAGGTCCGCTGATAAAATTACTTGATTTTCACTTTTTCGAACTTCGTCATTCATGTGGTATTATCGGATATAAGTAGTATGGGGGCATAGGTTTTCTTTTTTAACATAGTTTTTATACACATGGCTTCATTTAAAAATATAATTGCTACTTCATACTTTAGACCCATGTTACTGTTAAACAAAACAAAACGAAAAAAAAACAGGGCGCCAAAGAAACACGCTTTTCGTGTAAGGCTAGTCATATTATGAGGCGCGGGAGAAAACCAGCCTTCTGCGTTATATCCTTATGTTGAACTATTTTTATTCGCGTTCCAACCATTGAAAAGCATGCGGGGAGGGCCTCAGCATGCACCTCGTATCGCTGCAATGCAGTGTTCTTCCGCTGAATAATTACTTGTAATGAGTGCCGCACAAATCTCCTCGCCATTAATGGGGAGACTTGGGGCTAGTGAGAAATAAAGGAAGAAATACTAACCAAGTTTGAAGGGAAATTAATGGACTGAAAAAGCGCTCTAGGTCGCACGGTTTAGTGCCACTGAACAAGCTACGCTCAGAGTCGCGACGCTCTAGCCGTCTTGTTGCTTAATATAATTGTTGCCAGTTATCTAAATCTTGATCTGATATCGCAGAAAACGATTTTACGTCCTCCAGAACTGATTAAACAGTTCACGACATAACAAACCAACGTCGCCGGCGCTTTCTGACAACATATACCTAAAAACCAAGAAGTCGCATCTTTTAATCGTATCATCGCCCATCGTTAGCCCTCTGCAAGAGCCAACAAAATGTCGGCGCCTACATGACAATCGAGAAATGAAGCATCGGTACTCTAATCATAGTTTATAAAGTGACTCTAGTGGGATTCATGCTCATAGTAAATCTTCTTCCTTTCAGGCCATTACTTGTTGTTCAGAGGCACAGGAAACGTCATGGACTCGGCTGTTCTCGAGCTACGGGAGCGTCGCTTTCAGTGTGCCAGTTTCTGGTACTTCATTTCCGCGAGCTCCAGCGGATGCCGCATTGAAGTCGGCGACAATGTCTTGCGTAACGCTACGCAGGGTTGGAAGCACTACACCTCTGACTTGAGCTTGAGCTGGGTACTACAGTATGGGGTAAGTATTATTCGGGGTTTCCAGCTATACTTGACGAGGAAGTACACCTGAGAAAAGTCTAACTTGGCCCAACTCTGGCAATTCTGCGAGCCTGACCCGGGTCTAACAGGCTTTATTATAAGCCGCTAGTTAGGGCCAAAATACTTTTCTATGACTCTAACTATCAAAACAAATACCAAACCTGGCTTCTTTTAGTTCAGCGCGTAATTGCGAAAGTGCCAGGTGTAAACCAAAAATACCACCTGGTAGTCGATTAACCAGCAATGAAGCTAACTCTGGTACCTGTGTATCGATTTTCGTTCAGAGGCGACCTGTTACAACCGAATGACCAGAATTGAGACCTAATTCCGGCATTTTCATGGAATCTGACAACCAAAGAAGCCAGGCGACGATTGAAGATCACTAGGCAATGAAGCCTATCTTTACCACTTGTTCGAAAATTTGGTGCAAACATACTCAGACTTTGGCCAAATAATATCAAGTTTGGTTATACCTTTGACTTTTCTGGCTTTCATGGCCCCCAAGTAAAAGATGAAGCCATATTTTGGCCCAATAAACCATGCTACTTGTATATGACACATCAAGGACGTTCTGGAAACGACGCTGTTATTACAACATGTCTTTATGTTAAGGCCTACTGATGAAATGAAGGTTCTTCACCCACATACAGAGAAAGTTTTAGGTTTGATCAATCAATTCCTGGTAGTTGCGGTACTAAAAAAGTAATTAATAGTTGTTTTGTCCGACTTTAGAGAGCCGAGTTTTGGTTGTTTTGTTTTGAATGTTTAGTTGCAGTCGTTTTATTTTTCAATATTTAAATTATGCCCAGTTCTTGAGGGTATTACAAAATATAAAGTCAAACTGAATCACAAAATAGTAACTACATTTGTAATAAACAAGCATACATAAAAATTACCAAATAAGTAATGGGTCACTACAGAAGTGGTTAGCGATGTCCCTCCTGAATACGTTAATGTCAGTAATAGTATTCGTCGACCTGGGGATATAATTTCATTTTTCGCGTGTACGATTGAAGTGAGGGAAATGTTGTGGTTTGACGTTTGAACTTTGTGTTTATAAATAACATTATAAATAACACGGGACGACATTATCAGAGATATATTACAAAATTGTTTACTATAAAACCATAAGACTTTACCTTTTTCATAGGCATTAGAGTCAGTTGTTGCGATGAAGAAAGAGGCAGTAAAGCAAAACTAATTTAGACTGCCGTGACACTGGCAGTGTGATTACATTTCGATTCTATAAAATGTACGGATCTATTTTGGTTTGACCAAGGGACAAAGGTGCCGTGATTCGTATTTATTTATTTATTTACAATTACCCTCAGGACCCGAGGGGCACCACAGAGGAGAGTGGTTGGTTAGTACAATTCTAAATTTAGCGTTATCGGTGATGGGGACCATGTCATCGGGAAGGTCATTCCAGTCCACAATAGCTTCTGGTAGGAGGGAATGTTGATGGGCTGTTAAAATGGTCTTGGGGCGGGCATTCGTGCATGAATGATCAAGTCTTGCCGAGATATAGCTCGGCTGTCTGAGGAGAGACTGCCGTAATAGTTTCGAATAGTAAATTTGATAAAGAAAGCCAAGACGGAAAGTTCAGCGACGAACGAAAAGATCAGCAAGAGCTCATTGAGATTTCATTGCAGTGACACTAGAAAAGCGAGAGTAATTAGAAAGAATAAATAGAGCAGCACAATTTTGAATATATTCGATTGCGTTAGTTAAGAAAGACAGATGTGTGTTAAAAGATCCAGGCTCCATAGCCACTCACAACTTAAGAACCGGAGGACGAAGCCTAATCCCATATACATGCTTATACTTTGTATTCCCTCTTCGAATTTAAATTATTCATGCCGGAATTTGATTGGCTGCGGTCCGATAATAAGATGCGCTGGACAAACCACGCTCTGTGTTTTTTGAGTTAACGATGACCATAGGGCTGATAGGTGTTTTAAGAGTGTCAATTTAGAGACACGTGTGCCAATGAGACTTACGATTATATTTATCCCAAGATAAGATCGGCACGAGAAAAACTATACTGAATGTAGAGCTTCCGTGATAGGTTAGAACGCACACGAACAAACACGGAACATGTTTGTTTTATTGTTATTTTTTAAAGGCGTAAATTTGCAGATGTCTGTTGGGCGGCCCAACAAGATCTCTCACGCTTAAGACCCATGTTTGGACGAGGTTTGATGTGTCTTAGATTCTTTTCAGGTATAAGCCATTAAAGAGACAACTATTCTCGTAACAGGTGACAATCCGAGCCTACTCCGGAACCGACGACACTGCCTTCGTCGCCATCGACGACATTCGGGTGGACGAACGCCAGTGCACCGAACATGGTGAGTCATCATGTTGTTGAACAGGCGGGTGCTGGGGCACCATACGTGCTAAAGAATGTTAAACACCTATTTCCCCACAAAGCGCTTGAGAGAGTCAATCGTTGAAGTATGCTCGTGGAGCTTGGTGAATAAGGAAGCGAAACATAGTATTAAACCCAAATTAAAAAAAAGTCTGGGCTGGTACACTCAGCGTGCCGTTTCACGGGCTTTGCGGTATGCTCAGGGTAACAGCCAAGATTGTTTTCCTTTTAGGTCTAAGGACATAACATTTTGAACATCCTCATTCGCCGAGATGCCCGTGTAAATTTCAGCGATTGGATCTCCCGGCAGGTCCCGAGAGCTTTATTCTCCCTCCGCAGCCCAACGAAATCGCGTCATTCGCCGAACAAGGGCCTCGGAGAACGAACCCCGAATCGAGAGGTGGCAACATAATACGATACAATCTGCATCTCTTAAACAGTTAGTGTAAAAATTGGCGGCGACCTTTACGTTCAAAGTTCTATATTTCATGAAATGCATTATGGGGAAACAGCCCCAAGCCGGAAATTTTGCCGCTAAATTTAGTGGGAAAACTAAGTTCACGTAGAGGTCACTTGCCGTCAACTTCCCCAAGGTGTATAGGTCATGTGACATGACGTGACTTAACATTCCCCGCTAAATTTTTCACAAAATGCACAACCGGACGGACGCACGGACCAAATTTTAAAATTAAGGAGTAGCGTTGAAAAAGAAAAAAATTTCTGGCTTTACAATTAAAAATGAGCGTGTTGGTTAATAGATACAAAACTTGAAAGTATAAAACAGAGAGGACGATGACGGGAACAGGAAATCTTTCATTTGGCAACAACATAGAAAGGCACAACGATAAAACCGCCCCCCAAGGGTCTCAAGTCTCAACGCTCTCAAAGAGGGAAAGGATATACTAGTTATAAAGGAAAGGGAATATACTAAAAAGAAAAAGTTTGAAAAGCGCATCAGTAATCTAGTTATCTCCGATTACTTTGAATTCAACCTTTGTCATTGGCGCATCAGTAATCTAGTTATCTCCGATTACTTAAAATACAACCTTTGTCATTGAAATATCACTGACAATGACAAAGGTTGAATTCTAAGTAATCGGAGATAACTAGATTACTGATGCGCTTTTCAAACTTTTCTTAGTGTATTCCCTTTCCTTTATAACTAGTATCACCTTTCCCTCTTTGAGGGTGTTGAGACCCTTGGGGGCGGTTTTATCGTTGTGCCATTTTATGTTGTTGCTAAATGAAAGATGTCCTGTTCCCGTCATTCGTCCTCTCTGTTTTATACTTTCAGGTTTTGTTTCTGGCTTTAAAACACGTGGATTGGTAAAAATATAACCTGCCAATTCGTAATATTTGGGACGTCTCGCTCTCAGTCCAACCGGACCCGGCGCTACGATATTTTGGAGCTAATCAAGACTCCCAAAAGTGCTTCGTCATGGCACATGCGGCGTGTGACTTCGTGTTCCTTTTTCATTTCTAGTCGTAATTGGTTTAGCCGGTTATGGCATACGCACAAAGTGCATCATCACGCAACACTTTTGGCGGTGCCTACTTGCCACCATCAAATCGTAGAGTCGACTGCGATTGGACCTGCGCCGCGTTCACACTGGAGGTTCAACCGCGTCCTCAACCGCTTTGCGGACGCGGTTACTCGAAGACGCAATACAAATTCCCGCGTAATTTTACGATGAAATCGAGCAAATCTGCTTCACGGTTGCGATTCCAAAGCCAGTGAGAATGATGCCTTATTTCGTGTTTACACTCGCGAAATCCGGGGCGGATCAGCGCAGGCAGAAAGTGGATTTTGGAGCCTGGTGGCGAAATGGACGCGTCGCAGACGGAAAATCTCGATATGGGTCCTTGACCGACCCGAATTCTCCGCCAGCGACGAGTCGAATTCGCCACCAGGCTCCAAAATATATTTTCCGCCTCCGCAAATCTGCCTCCGCAAATCCGCCTCCACAAATCCGCCTCCGCAAATCCGCCCGCGAATCCGCAAGCGTAAACGCGCCGTTCGAGTGGAACGGAGCAGCCCTGCAGTCGGCAACGGTCAGGCGGCGCCGTCAGTGTGAGAGCCCCAAAATTATGCCCTATCGAGGTGTAACTCGGCAAATGGCGAACGCTACGCGCTGCATTGTGCTCCGACGCCTTCGATATGCCATACGTACACGAGCCCAACGCGCACATATGGGAGCATGACGATACGTAGCACGTGCCTCACTCCGTTGTTCCGATTGGCCCGCAGGAGCCGTAGCTTCCGCCGTACTGGCATGTTATACACCCACGGCTTCCTGGCCTACCCAACATTTCTTGCTTGTGAAACTAGGGTCTGCGACGTTGTCAAAGTGCTGCATGGAAGCTGCCACTTCCATGCATACCCAATGTCTCGTACTTTAATCGCTAGATAACGCCAAACCAAACGGCATTGCAGGTCCCGAGTGACACGTATACGTATATATCTATAAAACTTTCTGCACTTGCAGACACGGTGATCACGGATGACTTCGTATGTAGCATTACCACTGAAGAGACGGTTCCGATGGACAAGGTGTGCAACTTTGTCAAGGACTGCTCAAACGGTGTCGATGAGGCAGATTGCGGAAGCTGCGACTTCCGAAGTACTCCCTGCGGCTGGGACCTCGGACGTCTCGGAGACAAAGGTCTGCTATCCTGGCAGAGAAGGCAAGTTGGAGAAATTCCCGGAAGTCCCAAGCTTAACCACGACGACACCACAAACGGTATGTACGAGGATCCACGATGCAATCGAGGAACTTTCTTGCCCGTGCTGGCGGCCAAATATTGTCATAGATCAAAAGAGCAGAATAAGTTAGAACTGAAAGACATCATTTATTGGCGCCTCATTAAAGGTCAAACGGGCACCGGGCATTATCCGACGGCAATGGAAAAGTGACTGTGCCAAAGTAGCTCGTTACCGCTGCCTTTATGCAAGCGGTGCGTTCACGAACGTTGCGAACCAAAACGCTGGATGACTGACAAGTATGAGCGGGAACTTTTGGAAAGAGTGGAGGTAAATAAATCGAAGATCCGTCCGAGCAGGGTTCCAACCCCTTTCCTCCTTGTGGCAGCCGCTTGCGTTGCAACGTACTGTTCTAGTCACTGACATGGAAACAGGAGCGAGGCGTCTTATTCCGATGTTGAGCCTCCAGTACTTGTTTGCTGCTTTCCGTCCTACTTCGGCTATGGGCTCTCGCTTGAGGGTCGCGAGACGCCGAAGCGTTGTCGAAAGTAAGAAGCTCGCGCGCGAAGCGGGACAACTGAAACTCCTTCATGCCGTTCTCATCTTGTCAGCGACAATACCTGTGCATTCCCGATTGCGATCCGGTTGTAAAATGATCGTATAAATGTGTGTGTGTGTTGTGTGTATACTTATACAGCCTGAACTAAGTCTGCCTCTACGTGCGACATGTCTCTCAGCTGTAGATGAGAAATTTAGCTCATCTACAGAGTAAGCCAATGAACTGAGTACAACTAAAATGTATTTGTATAGATATCTATAGGCAGTAGATTCATCGTACTCAAACTTCATGAATGTAGGTTTGTGGGAAAAAATGCAAACATTATAAACATGTTCAAAACGAAAACAGAACGTCTGGTTGACGCTGGTACTCCCAGGTGGCTCCATATAAAAAATAAACTTGAAAGCTTCTTTTAGGACGAACACCCGAGGCGTATCCAGTAAATCTGAGCGCGTGTTGTAAGAAGCAGCGTCAACGACATAGTTTGTTTACGTTTTTCTTCGTGTGCACATGAATAACAAATTTTGACGTTCCTGCTTCTTTTTGTCTTTTCTTTTTGCAATTTTTGGTGTTGAAACCGGTTGATTTGAATATGAGCAATTTATTTTATGCAACTAGACTGGCAACAACTAATTTACGCTACTTGGCTATACTTAAAAAAAGCATGCAACATGCGCTTTCAGGGCAAATGAGGTATGCTTTACATAACCAGAACGTACTACCCTTTGCGAAATTCCCAAAAGCCCGCTCGCGCCGGGCGACAAATAAGGGAGTCCTCGGTACCCATAATGGGAGTCCGCACCCATCGCCTTTCCTCCCTCTACCACGTGGTATACGCGAGCAGGCGCAGGTTACCATGGCAACAATGTTCGAGCGGCTGAGAGCCGAGTCGGACGAGCGCACGGATATGGGAGAAAGGGTATTGCGTTGGCTATTTTGCGAGGCTGCCCCTATCTCATCCCTCTTCTTTGTACCGGCTCTGTCGTCTGCTGCACCCGCAGCAAACGACAGAGTTTTGTCTAACGTAGCCGAACCCTACTACGTTTGCGGTGAAACTAAGTGGATTAAGTGACACTGCCAGACGTGAAGGTAAGTACGACGAACAACGTATTCAAAGTGAAAAGCTTCACCCGTTGCGATGCGTTCACGCTTCCACTGACGTACAGTCGGGAGCAAAAGTTTGCGGGGCATGGGAGCGCGTGCCGAAAGGCATCGCCGCGCCGTCCGACGGCGCGCCGCCGCATTAAGGAGCCGCGCTTTGCGCATGCGCGCCTTTCGGGCTCGCCATCATGTCACTTTTGCTCGTTTCTTTCCGACGCACTCCTGATAACAAAAGTCGGCGCCAGGGGCGCGAAATAGCGCTTCGCTGGCTGTCATGCTGCGCGTTTACATCAGCTGCCTCGGCCGCCGCGATTTGTGACGGAGCACGCGGGGTGGGGTAACCGGGCGCTACGTCACCCAGCGTGGCTGATGAGGCAGCTGAAGAGGACTCGAGGCACGACAGTCAGCGAAACGGCAACTTGCGCCCCTGGCGCCGACTCCGGTTATCAGGAATGAGTAGGACAGAAACGAGCGAAAGAGACATGACTGCCAGCAGGAAGGGCGCGCATGCGCAAAGCGCGGCTTTTTAATGCGGCGGGGCGCCGTTGCACGGCGCGGCGATGCATTTCGGCACGCGCTGCCGTGCCCCGCAAACTTTTGCTCCCGACTGTACAAAGTTCCCGTCGGATGGGCGGGATGGCGGATGGCTGCGACGGCTGCTGGCGGTTGCTGGCGCGACTCGCGCGCGGTCGCGCAGGCGCAACGAGAATGCGCGTGATCTGTACCGAGGGTTCCCAAAATCCCCTGCCGTCGCGGCGCCGTACATTTTGCAACAGGTCTATTTCGCCTCTCTTTCTGAGGTGTTGGCATTCCGTAACTGTCATGAACTAGGGGAGTAAACTCTCTTCCTCATTCTGAATCTACTAGCTTCGACTTTATTGCTGTTGCGCTGAAATACGTAATAACTTGGAAGGTCAGGTGGCTGCAATATTTAAAAATTAGTAAAGATCTTACTTTTGTTATTGAATTAATTTTCAAAAGAACAGGAAATCTAGCTGTAGTGCTATAACATACGCTTAGCTGTTACGTAACTATTATTAGATTAAATAAGAGCTTTGGAATATTGAGTACATTCAAAGTCCACTCAATCCAAGCACAGTGTTCTTAATTTGACATTTAAAATAAAAGTTGACAATATAGTCACTGGCAGCCTAAAAAAACAAAAATTGGGCGAGTCCTGAGCAGATAATCTCACTATCTCCGGAGAGCTTGTGAGGGTGCCGCGTTAACCAATGAGAAAGCCAGAAAACGAGCTTGGAGACAATAATGATGAACATAATAATCCGTACCCTCCGTATCTTAGCCCCCTTTCAACGACTATGGTGTAGTCGGTGACAGGTTAAAAACCAAGTGCACACCATCTCGAGCGCGAGCTTTCTGCCTTAGATGACACTTTGTCGCACGTGCAACCAAAACCCGGCAAATGGCAACGTTTGCGTGCTGCAGGCGGAGCATGTACTGGGTTTTCATTCTATCACCGGGTTAACTTTCGAAAAGGGAAGATTTTTAGGAACGGGCTCGCATTTATTCCTTAATTTTTGTTTTTTACCACTGTTTGCTTCAATTTTTGCAGGTTTCTATATGATCTTTGCGGGTGAAAAAGAGTCCAAGCACGTTGTGGGAAAAGCGATTGCATCGGCGCCCATCATCCGAAACACGGACCATCTTTGCTTGTTCACCTTCTGGTACAACTACGCCAGTGAGTTGCATACAATCTAACCGATTTTTTCTCTAATAACGGAATAATTTACGTGTTGAAGCTATGGTTGTTCTAGAAACTATTTGCGGCACAACTCTAGACCGGAAAAAAGGGCGCAGCGTTTCTGCGAAATTATTAGGTCCCCGGGGAAACTAAAGACCCCTCTATAAGGAAAAGTAACGGCCTCCTTTGAAGAGCGCCTCTTGCTATCCTCGGACGCTCATGATGGCGGTCGATTGCGGGAGGGCAATCCACACAGATGAAAAAGAATGCGCAGCCAAGGAGGAGAAGGAGGAGGAGGACGAAGAGAAGTGAAACGAAATGCTTGCCCCCCCCCCCCCCCCCCCCCCCCCCCCCCCGAATGCCTTACTATACTCTTCGTTACATCAAGAAATAAGGAAGTTTCGCGTATTATTCGTGCGCGGCACAAAGTAGTTCTTACAAAATTGGGTTGCCAGAGGAAGGAACTATGCTTTTTGATGTTTGAAACACGTGTAGGTCTTAATAAAATGACAGCCAGCTAATATAAAATTCACCCACGTATATTTTAACACACCATGTAAATTAGTAAACCAATAATTCTCTACAAGAAGAGCTTTTTTTTCTTCTTATTGTGGTTCTTGAGGCGAAGGCGGTTAAAGGGATGCATCTTATTAGATTTTAGTTTACACGTTTCTCGTATTGTTTGTCATGGTCTCCGCTGCCTTGGCGTCATTTCGCGCTTGACAAGGAAGTTTCATTTTCCTGCGTGTCTGTTAACCTTGTACGATGCACTTCTTAGATCGCGTCTTGAGTTCTCGTCCGCAATATGGAACTCTATTGCGACGTCACACAGCAATTTAGTTGAAAATGTTCAGTGTAGATTTGTACAAATGTTATTTGATAGATATATTGGCCGCCGCCGCTTTTACAGCTACCACTCTCTTTTGGTGGGCCTCTATCTTTCAATCTTTTAACTCTGCATGGTAGAAGAATTCCTAGAGATATACACTTTTTAATCAGGTTGTGCTTGGTTCTATTGACTGTTCAGAGTTGTTGATAACCTTGAGATCTCGTATGCCCTTTGGGCGGTCATCCAGCTGCCGAGACACTTTTTACCCTAACATGCGATCAATCTGTCCGATGACACGATTGCAACAAACCTGTAATGCCTTGTTCTTAGAATATGGCAGTTTTGTTTGATTTTGTTACTTAAGAAACATACATTTATATTCTGTATTCACTCACTGGAATCGCTTTTCAGTCGAAAAAATCGTCTGCTAATGCCGCCGGCTCTCGGCGCGGTATGCTCGTTCGTTGGCGGCAGTTGGCGTCGCGACCGCTTGCGCCATCTCTTGTCTCCCGTGCGAAACGGGGCCGTATTGTTTGAAGACCGGTGGCTTCGCGGCGTTTCCATAGCAGCTAAGACTTTTTATTTATTTACTTTTTCGTCAGGTAAGTTCGCTCTTCGCAAATTTCACCAAAAAAATGCACCATCTGTGGGCAACGCTGCACAAAATCGTAGCGCGGTAGGTTAAGAAACCGAATTTTGCGGTCGGTTTAAAGAGCCTGGCCGCTATTTCGGACATCCGGTATTACAAAATAAGTGCGAATGAAAACACTTAAATTGTAAGGGAGGAGGAGAGGAGGAGAGAACTTTATTAGAAATGAAAGGCCCAAGTCATGGGCCAGATTGAAATCATAGACAAACGGTTACTAAAATATATTTTCAAACATATTTTTTGTCAAAGGTTCGGTTTAATGAACCAAACGTAAGGGCGCAAACCAGCTAGTGAAGTTTAGATATAAACAAACCCCGAGACTGCTGGCAAGCAAAGGACGACACAGGCACAGAAAGTCTCGAACGCAGCTGAAATGGATTTCACTGGAGAAACGCTCAAATTGAAAATGCCACAAAGAGACACAAAAACCGCCAACGAAAAACAAAGAGGCAATCACCCTCTTTTTACACCAGTACTACTACAGCCAGACACTCACTCGAAAACACAAATTATTATAGTAAATCTTGCATTAGAAAAATCATGAAAGAAATAATATGCTGAATTACTATTTGTATTATGATTTATATCAAGATTTTAATCATAATAATCTATATTTTGCGTTCTGTTAAACATCATTTATTTTATCTGAGCATTTTTGTTTTGCCAAATCTCCAATGGGTCTGCGGCGGCTATGTAATGGTTCTGAGTTCCTGATTTTCCTTTTTCTTCCGCGACTATCTTCACTAGACACTTCCACCCACGTGGACCTTGAACTTGAAACCAAGGGGTACAAGATGAATGTCTGGACTTTGCGTGCCGTTGCACCACCGCCTTCAGAAAGAATCTGGCACCTCGGTTCAGTTGTTCTCGGACGCTACCCGGGAGAAGTGAGGGTGAGTCAGCGGATTTGGACACCACCACCACCTACAATTCTCAAAGGACGCGAACTAGCGTGTTGACGTCATCGCGGGAGATCCAGCGCAGACATAGTGTAAAAACGCGGGTGTTACAGCTTTCGCCTAGGCCTCGCGTCCAGTCATTGCGTCGAAGGATGCTCCGTGTCGTGCGCAGGTGCCGAGTTGGCGCCTTATCCGTGTGATGACGTCACCTGTAGACACAGAGCCCGCAACGCGTCTCCGACTGGTGCGCTTAGAGTCCCATTCTGCCGATGCATCAAAACTGGTGCCGAAGTGCTAAAAAAATAGCGTCACAAAAACAGGCGTCTCATGCTGTCAGGTGTCGCGGTCCTGGCGCGGTTGGTGTTAGAAGTCCAGGCAAAAAAAGCAGGAGCAGACGAGAGTGTCGCCGACGTTACGGTGTCTTAACTCCTGGCTACCGACATTTCTGTGGAGTGTCCGGCCGGACAGCTACGTGCCGCAGAAGAGGCGTCTGCCGCCTATCCACCACCGCTGCTATCACACCGCGTCAAGGTCGCAGCCGACGACGCCATGACACTTCCGTGACGTCATCGGGTGGAAATCGAGGAGCCACTTTTTAGGACTCGGTAAACGCACCGCTCGGAGACCCGCTCCAAGCACCACACTGTAACTGCTTAAACAAAATCGAAACTTAAAAAAGAAAAAAGTTGTATACTGAGTTATCGATCAGTAAGTCGTAGAATTTCGTTTTACGACGAACGCAGCGAAAGCTCATGCCCAGTCACTGTCTTCCTGGCGCTAGCCGCCGTTTCTTTTTAAAGCAGCACCGCGTCCTCCTTCGTGCCTTTTAATGTAGAATTGAATTATTACTTACGTTAGCTTTAATTTAGCCTAAAAGTGAGGCGTGTAGAGCCAAGAGAGAGCCGAAGAGGGTTAGCCGGCTGCGAAACACAAGTGCCGCAAGCTCCGTCGAACGCAATGGACCTTTTTCGAGAAGCGTTCTGCGCACGCGCTTGCATCCGATGCCAAGCTGCGGAAGTCGGCACGAAAGATCGAGGAAATTCGGAAGGAGGCTGTGGATTAGCGGGTAGAACACGTAATTGCAGCATATATATAATTCTGTTACAAAGACAAAGAAAGTGGACGGAAAGAAAAACACGACGTTTGGGCAGACGCCACGAATGCCCCTTTTTAAGGTCTTGTTGGGCTCGCGCCGCAACTCAGAGGGCGAAGAAACTGGTAGCGTAGCTCCCATTTTCGATTGGTAGCAGAAGTAGGTCACTTTCTCAATTTTAGTTCGTTTTGCCACCGCCTGGTGCCGTCGGTATGTGGAAAAGATCGATTGTGAAAAACAAAACGCTGAATTGGCAGGAATTAGAAGCCCGATATGCTTTGACGACACTTCATTTGTGAATTTTTTTTCGAAAGCGACAAAAGAAAGTGTACGAAAGGAGGACGCGACGACGCTAGAAACGGCGTCGCGTGCCTGGAAGGCTCAAGCTGGAGTTAACGTTGGCTGCGCTGCTTAAAAAAGTCATCCTGCATATGAGGGTGTGATCTATAGATTCAATATGACTGCATTATTTCCGTGTTGCTGCCGAAACCTTAAGGGGCACTGGCAAACGATTTTAGAAGCGCTACGGCGTCGCCTCGACCTCTTTCCGGCCTCTTATGCTTTCCTCCTTTGTTTGTGGCTTATGGAAGATGTTGGCAGCCGGTCACCTCTAGTGCTTTCTATGGTGCCACGCGACACGCTAAATGAACCCTCGCGAGATGAACGTCTGCTTCCTCAAGAATCAAATTCTGCGTTAAAAATATTCCCATTCCGACATGAATACACACCCTAACTCGGTCGACTAACTGCACGCACCAATAGTAACGCGCACGACGGTAATTTCTGGATTTTAAAACTCACGAGGCCGGTATATATCGTGTTACTACCATAAAAATGCCGACTCAGAAACATCTCTCACGTAACTACTTACAAAAAGCTAATCATTAAAATTATTTTGTTTTATTACAGTTCCTTATTACCATTACCTCGCTTTTTTATGCTAAAGCATTTTAATGCAAAAGCGATAAGTGTCCCATGGAGCGAAGCCGGCGTTATCCGCAGCAGCGAAAAACGTCACCAAAGTTCCCATTGACTGAGCGAAACGGCGCTTAAAGTCCCATTGGCCAAAAGCACAGCGACGCAGATGCTTCGTCAGGGAAGCCATGCAGCCGGCGGGGGTGCCGCGCCAGCGCAGTGGTGGAGCGTGAGGTCGCTGCCGGAGTGCCATAGGAAGACGTGGCGCGCTGCTTCTTGGAATGCGCTGCGTGTAGGAATGCAAAAGCCTTCCTACACGTAAAAAGTCTTGAGTGTTTTCGTTTAGTTATTTCAGTTCTCGGCGTAAAAACGAACGGTGCGCGCAACTGTTTAATATAGCTCACGAGTACGGTCACTGAGAGTTTATGATACGAGGGACGTGCCGAGTCGTGCGTACCTTATTATGGTCCAGCATCCAATGAGAGTTCGGCGTTCGCATATAACAACGTTCAGGGGGCGAGTCACTGAGCATAAAGTGTGAACACGATAAGCCATACTCTGCATCTCTCTGAAGGTTTCACTCTTTATAGACCAACACGCCGCTGGGGCGTGCGCAGAAACCATATTCGCGTGAGAGGAGGCGTCTGCACATGCGCTGTACCAACGGCAGCGCCACCTCAGAGGTGTGACGTCAGAGGGTTTAGCCTGAGTATGGCAGTCGGGATATCTACTTCAACTGCGGCGCA
The DNA here is from genome assembly GCF_016920785.2 of Ixodes scapularis. NCBI lineage: Eukaryota > Metazoa > Arthropoda > Arachnida > Ixodida > Ixodidae > Ixodes > Ixodes scapularis. The sequence continues at coordinate 48,565,841 of NW_024609881.1, read as the reverse complement.
ATTTGGCAGCGTCGCCCCTTTCGCGTTTAGGCGACGCCTGCCGTAGTTTTTGGCCACTGGCTCTGCGGTGTATCCGTGAGTTGCGCGTTCTCCACAGGTTTTTTGACAGCGGAGCTGTGAAGAACCAGTTTCCCCAGTATCGTGTCTGTCAGCAAACAAATGATGACACGAAACTCTGGACAGCTGTCGCCTTCTGTAAGCGACGGTGACAACCAGACAACCGGCTTGCCAGTTGTCTGGTTGCCACCGTCGCTCATAGATGGCGCAACCTTCCCAGCCTTTCCACTCTGGCTTTCCGACTTGCGGCCAGCCATTACTTCATTCCCACCGTAGTACAGCTTCGCTGGTCTTCCTTCTTGACCAAAGTAGAAAGGCTGAATTTTTTTTTTTTTTTAGGTTTTACAGATTTTTTTTTTTTAAAGGAGCCGTGAAAGCTACCTAATGGTGTTTGTGCAGGGAACATAATATGGGGACTGATTGTCACAATGCGAAATAATTGACTAAGATTTGTAAGTTACTTTTTTTTAATTATTGAACACAAATGTATGTTTCAATTAAAAATCTGCTGAGCGTCATCGAAAACCACTAAATGTAACCTTCATCAAATTAAAAGTTTCCTCATTCAAAATAACCCACTGACGACGTGATGATAGATATGCTTTCATCCACTTAAATATGGCAGTGTCTAGGTTTAGAAGCTCTAATTTGAGCAATAACAGTGACTGTGATACTGTGTCAAATGCTTTTTTATTATCTAATTACGTAAGCACGAGGTCGATGGTGGTGTCGGCACGCGTTGTCGGTGCGCTGACATCGGACACCACGCAGAGGCCCCATTCCGCTTCCACGAGGCTGAGGAACCACTCGCTACTGCGGCCGCCAAGGTCGACGTTGAAGCCGCCGGTTACGATTAGTGGAACGTTGTCGCTGCGCAGAGCACGGATTCGGCGAAGACTGAAATCGGTGAAACGTTTGTTGCGTGTTGGCCACGTCGGAGGTATTCGTGCACGGGGGCTGCTGCGTAAGATACCCGTTCCCTCCCAGCTTGCTCCTGGAATGGAGTACGGTCTTGACGCGGCGACGCCATTAGGAAGAGTCTGCGGCATTGCCGACGACAGCGAATGTGCAAGTTTTTCCGATACTGCTGAGCGGTGAAGGGAAGGTGTAATGATGGGGGCGTTCAGCGATGAGCGGAGATTGGGACGCATAATATTCTCTCTCCGCGCGGCGCGACGATTGGAAACACCCGATTTATCTTTCCTCGGGCCAAGAGAGGAAGAAGGGTTTCTCTTCTCCGCTGCGACGACCGACAGCAAGAAACGCCGCCAGCACAATCCCTGCTATGTGTCACCCGTAAAAATGCGAAGCGTGACCTGTTGTGTTCACGCCTATTGGTTCGGGAGTCGGTCTTGGGGCACTTTCAGTGGACAATTCAGCTATCTCGATGGCTGAGCAGAGATATTGATATACTGAGTTCTCGCCAAGACCGGCCTTTCTTAATATGCCGGTAGCTATATCTAAAAGCAGCGCGTCATTTGTGTGGCTTTAATATAGCCGCCATTTGGTTTATGTTTTCAGCTCCATTTTAGTGGGCTTCAGCACCCTGCGAATGTCGGGTACTTCGCCATAGACGAAATCAAGTATGCAGCCTGCGGCCTGCCTCGTAAGTGACCATCCTCGATTTTCTTGTGTCTTCTGATTAGTGTGTTACTTTAATTACTGCACTCCATTACCTACATTAAAAGCAAATAACATCCCGATGTGTGAGCAGCTCTAGGGTCGATGTTTGTGTTTTTGACACTTATTTTTTTTTTTTAAGCACCTGATCCTTCGTCATGCGAAGAGGACTTCAAGTGCGCAAATGGAGCTTGTATCTTCCATTTTGAAGTGTGCAATTATGTCGACAGCTGTGGAGATGGCAGCGACGAACATAATTGCGGTGAGTGGCATATTGCGATAAAAAATATAGGTTGACGCAATATTCACGAACTCTAAGAAAACGCACTTTATGAGGCCTCTTTAACCCTTCCCACATCACAATTTTTTATGTATTTTACTTGTTTCGTTTTACTTAGTTGCTTATTCCTAACCACAACTACTGCACGTATAAAATTTTAGTTTCGGAGGTATTCATTTGATCAAGTTCGCAGTTCTCCACATGGAAACGGAGTCAGAAGAAAAAGAGTGAAAACATACGGATATAAGACACCTGGAAATTATTCAGTGTAACAAAATATAGTGCTATGTGAAACAGTGACACGATGAAAGCATTGGCAAATCATTTTCAAGACAAGTTCAATCGTTACTAGCCTATACGAACAATTATAGGGATGTTTGGACATCATTCTGCAGTTTAACAGATATTGTTTCAGGACTTAGGCAACGAAAACATAACACACTTACTAATTGCAACGTTTATTTTGTCGTTGACGCGGTAGTCTATCTATCTGTGTTCAATTACTTCAGCTTTCCTCTGAGTACTGGGCATTATATTTTGCACTTTTCTTCCATCGTTTGAGTAAACTAAATTCTGTTGGCACATTATCAGCCTAATATTAAACAGTTTATTTGTAAGCTTGCTGGCACGTTATATGCTGTATTCCAAGCGGTGACTGATATTTGACATTTTCGCGACAAACAAACGTAACTTCTTTGTTGCAATAGCATATACGACAGTCGATCTGGTGAACCTTCTACATCGTGGTTTCTACAGTGTCAATTTTATGTTTTCACTTCCGAGTTATTTAACACGCTGTAATTTTCTTGCTGCGAATTGTCAGCTTCTGTTCTAAATTCTCCCGCGTTTTTTTTTTTTTTTTTTGTGATGAACAATTTAGTGTAATTTACCCCGACCCAAGACTATCTCAGCTTCAAGAATATTTCATTTTACCGCTATTCCTACATAGAAAAATAGTGCGTTGTGATCTTTTGTCACTTAAAGCTATTCCCTTTGTATAAGGCAGTTACCACTTGGCACACTAGCGCATTCTATCATGTAGACCAGGAACGCTTCCAGACGGCGTATAACTGGATAGCAACACCAACACAGAAAAACCAGAACATTACGATATTCTTGCGTTGGACCCACAGATACACAGAAATCAAGGGAAACGAGATTGCTATCAAAGTTGCCAAAAAGTATAGTCGTCCCATCCTTTCCAAGAACGTAAACAAATTTTAAAAAATTAAAAAAAAAATATTATACAAACTTTGCCGAGAGAAACAATTTGAATTGTGAAAACGACTCAACCGCCATCATAAATGTAAAGGTTTCTAATTACTCATACAAGAGGAATGAAGACTTATTCCCTCCTCTGTTTCATCTTTTCTATCTATCTTCGTCATCTTTCTTCTTGTCTTTCTCTTGGAACTAATCATTCGCCGTGGCTTTTGTCCTCAACCATCCTGAGATGATAGGGAACGATGTTTCGAATAGAAGCCATTTCGGTAATGTTGTTTGGTCCCATGTAGTAAAACGCCTGGAGGATTCCTTGTTGCTTGCATATCTTAATTACCACATAAAAGGCGGTCTTGAACTCTGCAAGCCTTTTCGCACTAAAGTCATGCCCCCGGGTTGTATCTTTGTAACGACACTCTGGTGTCGTGTGTCGTAATTCCACTTCACTGTTGATCATTTTTTTTCTGCAATGGGAGTGGTTTTTGTTCCTTCAGTTGTATGTTTAAAGTTCAAAATGTTGTTCGTACTCGGGCTATACCAAGACCGAATCAGAAGAGATTACCTTGACCAAGTACTGATACACACCCTCTCGCACTCATGGCACCATACAAATGGCGTATCTTCCTTAATTAGTGCGGTTAGGCACATTGTGTTTGTGGTGTAATCATCTACAAATCCCCAGAAATCTCCAGCAAGCCTGAGAAAAACACGAAAATGTACATCGTAAAACTTCGAGGGGGGGGGGGGGGGGGGGGGGCGAGGGGGGTTCAGCTTTGAGATTCTTTGCACTGATTCCTCTTTGGTGCTTTTTGTTTTTTTTCCGTTGAAAACTCGTCCGAGGAGCACCACTATTTTTTCGAAGGATGCGCTTTTTTTTATGTTGATCTTCAACCTGGCAGCGCTGAGTGCTTCGAGAACTCGAGACAGGTGGTCGTGCTGCTCTCTTGTCCAGGAATAGACGATAATATCATCAACATAGACATCGAAGAAATGTCCCAAAAAGTATTTAAGTACTTCATTCGTCATCTTTTGAAACCACGCTCCAGAGCTCTTCCAGCCGAATGGTAGCCGGTTATATTCGTATAGACATCAAATGGCGTCACAAAAGCTGTGTAGCGCTTGGTGTCTTCTTGTAGGGGAACCTGGCAATAACCTTTGAAGTGGTCGGTCCTGGAAAACCACGAGCATTCGCGACTCCAGCGACCTATAAAGGGCGCCACCACCAAACAAACATGGCAACTGAGTCCAGGTCGCGTCGGCTCGGCCGGGCCGCCTGAAGAGGTGGCGCGTTCAATTGAACACATTTTCTTTTGTTTATTGCCCAATTTTATAGGTATTTGAACTGAGACGGTTAAGTGTAGCCGGTGCACATAAACTTGCAAAGCATAGTTTTGTTTTCCCGGTGTTTTTTGTTCTTTTCGTGTCTAACTTTCGTTTCGGAGATTTCGTTCAAAACCGAAACTATGGGCTCCGGAGAGACGGTAACAGACTAATCAGTTTTTACCATCAAAGGAAAGCGGCGATGACTACAGAATTGTTCCACCGAGAGTAATTTTCAGCTAACTCGCATGCCTCGACCATGCGACTTATCTGTCCGCGAAATGGAGCTTCTGTGCGTATCCGCGTTTAAGAAACAGCTCCAGACGCCTGCTCGGTCAACAACACTTGGCTTCAGGAAAATTGCGAAAATTAAGCAATCACTTCTTGAGCCAAGAAGCATGTTAACCCGCTGGCGCCCCACTAAGCAGCTGACACTCGTATTTCAATTCAGGTTTTAGTAGCAATCGAGAAGTCATTTTGACTAGCGGGTTATGTATTATATTACGTACTATGGTCCCACTAAAGCGATATTAGTATATTCTTCGGGTTGAACTATGAGCTTAGTTGACTAGTTAGTAGGTGAACTGCTGAATAAAAGTATATTTGACAGTCAGAGAGATACTACTTAAACTTAGCCAAATGGTTCTAGCCGGCAGCGCGGACACAAACTGAAGAGAGTCTCCATCTTAGATTCACGCAGAACATCTCTGCATTGAACTTTGCTTCGAATCCTGAACGGAGAAAATGAGTATTTTTTGTGGCCGGTCAGCCTGAGCAATGTAGTCGTATATTGCTGCTGGCTTCGACGGGGGTATAATATAAATATTGGAGGCGCGATAGACTAAAATGCCGTGACAGCTTCTAACGTTGCGAGACTCGTCCCCCATCTTTTGAAAACATATAATTTCCCTCATTCATCATTTGCAGCGAGCAAATTTCCCTAAATCAAGTAATTGCGAAATCAGCCCAACTTCTTCGGTGTGGTCCAGAGGCTTTTTCGGCGAAAAGCAACCAAGATGAATAGCCAACGCACCGACCGGCGTGGGTGGCTCAAACTTGAAGCTAACCGAACACAACCAAACTCAAGAAAAGCAGCTATCGAACCTTCCCTTTCACTTCACTGCAACATCGGGGTTCCCTCCAGTGAAATGCATTATCTGTCGTCCTCAGCCCACTTTTCTACATCCTTACAAAGAAACCACTTATCAGTTACAAAACAGTCGTCACTTTGAATGTGATTAGAGACAGAAAAGAAATCAAAACGTTTTTCTGTGATTCCTCCCCATCCAAGAAATCGAAAGCACGCGACCGTGAGTTGTGGAGTAAACGGGCTTTCAGACACGTGATGGAAGGAAACAATCTACTGAGGCTTCACCACAGTAATGAACACTCAGGCAAACTTAAGAAATTTTCGGACCTTCGTGAAATTACACTGTTCGCCACCGTGCCGACAACACGTGTCCGCGAAAGCTACGAGAGACGCGGAGGGGCGCGGAGCGACCTGGTCCGGCTGGTTCCCAGTTTTCCCGCTTGGTGGCGTCCGTTTTGCTGGAGTCGCGCAGCTTTTTTGATGATGTCATCTATGTGAGGTGTTGGGAACGGGAAGCGTTCTGTCTGGGAATTAATTTGGCGGTACGAAGGTGATTGGGGATGCGAATTTTGATGTCGCTGGCCTGATGATCTCGGCATCTAGCGTTTCTTGTAACTCATGTTTGAGCGACAATTTGTTTTCATAAGACACACTGTAAGGTTTCTTTCGCATTGCCTAAGTGTGCCGAAGTGTGAAAGAAACCTTAATAATCGAGGTTGGAGGTGGATATGTTTCCACACATATTAGATCCGCGGGTACGAGGTAGGCACTTCCTCGGGACTCTTCACGATTCGGAGTATTTGAACTGTTGTCGGCAAGGTGGGCGTCCGCCCCCTGGTCTAGTGCTATTTTGTCCGTCCATAAGACGGTCATTCGGAAGCGCCTTAGATCGGGTCGAGATAAAATGAAGACAAAGTCGACATCTTCTACGAGTAGCAACTCCACTGTAAGTTTCTGTCCATGAAATTCAACTTTCAATGTCACCCAGTTTCTCATGAGCTTAACAGTGCCGTCCTAACTGTGAACTTCGATAGGGGTTCCAATTCGCATGTTTCCTGCGTCAGCGATATTTATATTGGCAAGACTGACGGATGCCCCGGAGTCAACTAGGGCATTAGCATGTTTACCACTGACGAAAACGGGAGCTTAGAGAATGCCGTATTTCACCAGGTAGACAGTAGCCTTCTTCGATTTTGGGTAGGACTGTACACCCTTATTTACTCTTTTCTTTATTGTTCATCAGCGGCACGGCATACAATGTAGTTAAGTGAATTGGGTTTTGAATTATTCATCTTGGGCTTGCTACCTGCCTGACTTTCTAGGCACCCCTGTCGCAATGAGGTTTAAAGGCCGAACTTCTGGGGTTATTCACTGGCCGTGGTTGTTTGAAAGAAGTAGGGTAGTCTGTGCTCGCTCCCTTCAGCGAATGTAGAAGGTCCTGGGTGGTCTCTGGGTTTTGTGATTGCACTCGTCGCAGTACATCTTTGTTCATGTCATGGATGACCAGAAGGATGATCGATGTTTCTGGTAAGTCGGGGTCAGCGAGCGGCAGGAGCCTACGCTTCTCATAGAAGCAATCCAGCAAGCTGCGTCCTCGATGCTTGTGGAAGATTGCCTTATCCAATCGTTCAACCGGACATTTTTTTCAATGAAATCTTGAAGCTCTCCTTCTAAAGATTCTACGAATTGTCAGTGTGCTCGCAGACACGAACTTCATACCTCTTTTTCGCGTTCCCTCCGAGTAAGAGTTCCAGATATAGTATTTGGTCGGTATATTCTATCCAACGATTTTTTTCGCAGGCTTACTCTTACAAGACAAGCCACGTAGCCGCACATGAAGATTCGCCGTCGAATAATCCGGTTTCACTTTTCTTACCGTTTATGTGTGTGCACTCTAATAGCTTCGGTCATAGCGGTCATAAACTGTCTGTTTTTCGAGTTGAGACACTTGCATTTGTAGCAGTTGAGAAACTGCGACTGTCTGGTAGAAATGCAAAACTATCGATAGTACTATCGATAGTCGCCAGAAATCTGACTACCGATAGTAAAAAAAAATATCGATAGTACTATCGATAGTCGACTATCGAAAAACTATCGATAGTACTATGCATAGTCGACTATCGAAAAGCTATGGATAGTGCTATCCATAGTCGACTATCGGAAAAGTATCGTTAATTGACTATCGGGACACTATCGATAGTCGACTGTCGTAAACCTATCCATAGTACTGTCGACGATTTACTATCGATAGTTTTGCGGCACTAGCAGTTTGCGTCACTCCCTCTTCTTTTTCACGCTTATTTATTTTTTTTTCAAATGGGACATTAACTAGCCCAATTACTTACCTTCCCAACTTTGGTGTAGCCTTCAGTGATGACGAAGACGGGAGTTTGGGCGAACAGAGGAGAAAGGGAGGCGAGCTTCGGTGCAGCAACTGTTTGCTCTAGTGGTGCAAAACTATCGATAGTACTACCGATAGTATCAATAGTCGCCAGAAATCTGACTATCGATAATAAAAAAAAGCTATCGAAAAACTATCGATAGTACTATCAAAGTCGACTATCGAAAAACTATAGAAAAACTACCGATACTCTTGGAAAAAACTATCGATAGTATAGATAGTCAATTTATCGATAGTTTTGCATCACTACTGTCAGGTCCAGGCTATCCGAAGCTACTTTACGGGATGTAGTGGACGGCTTCTGGAAACACTCGTGGGAATTCTGCATCCAGACGTTTAATTTTACTGTTCGTTTTTGAATCAGCCAGAGGATTTAGGTGAGCTGGTTCCTCACCGTCCAGCTGGTAGCCCTCTATGATAACTTTTCCTTCCCCATGAGACGAACATATTTGAATCCACATCTTTCAAAGGATCATGTCGACTGCGCCGAGTGTAAAGGTTTCTAATTACTCATACGATAGGAATGCAGATTTATTCTCTCCTCTGTTGCATATTTTTCTATTTATCTTCCTCATCCTCCTTTTTGTCTTTCTCTGGGAAGTGTACAATAAACAAGACAAAAAAGACTATATAGAAGCAAATATAAAACCGAAATCCCGAAAAACAAGAACTCCATTCTTCCTGGACTCAGGAGATATCAAACAATTATGCTGAGAAGGGTAAGAACTGGCAGCGCGACCAACCTCACTCTTCCCCAATAAATGGGAGACACAAAAATTTTTGCCGAAGATCCAGAATTTACGCGAGAACCAGCAGAATGTATCTTCAGCAGAGAAAAGACGCCAAAGCAAATTGACCTCCACCTACGGGATTGTAAACACTTCAGAAACGAAATTGATGAAACACTTGCAACTCTAGCGCCACAACACAATCCGAAAGATACGCGAGCATGGGTATCTTTCGGAATCGCCTACAGGCGATTCCGAAAGAAGACTCCAATGCTGAGATTCGTAGTCTCCTATCTGCATAAAGCGTGCCTCTGTAAAGCATAATTTTGACTTTCTTATCAAGCCATTCCTATCAACACCAAAACAGTATAACTTTTCACGACTAAAAATTTAACTGCAATTGTTTCTGGAAACCTGAAATCAAGATTGCAGGCAAAGGAATAATTTTTGAAACCTGAAATTCATATAAACTCCAGACAAATTTCCAGTTCCATAAAAAAAATTATAATATTAATATTTCATTGCGTGTTAAAATAAGCATACAAAAACCAGGCCCGCCAAAGCCACATTGGGCTTGCCTGGCAGTGCCTGCCAATCAGCAGAAGGGAACACACATAAACAGGATTCGTGAATAAGGATCCCTTGTGAAAAACCTATTTATAGAAGAACGCTTTGTAATTATAATGTACTTTCTCAAACCCGTTTCATCTTGTATTTGGAACTAGAATTCAGAGCACTGGTCGTAAGTTTGTTGAAGAATGCTGAGTTATAGTATTTGCGAATTCATTTTCTATATCTCCTGGAACATCGAGGCGTCCAAAAGCGATCTTTAGGCCTTGGATCACGTGCAGGGACGGGTCCTAAAAGGGCTAGTTTGAAGCTGCCTTTGTACAACCATTTCAGACTACAGTGAATTAAAATCGAGCATATGTAATGTCCTAAACACATCTCTGTCCTTTCCCAGGAATAAATTGTAAAACACATTTTTCCACAGAAAGCGCAAAATTTAATTAATTCTCGTTTGCCAACGTAGAGCACAATGCCATATCGCCATATCGATATGACATATCGATATGCCATATCGAAGTATGATGTGACCCAAAGCATGTACAACAATTTTCAGACACGATAACGGCATATAATATCACGGATTATATATCAAACAACATAGTGCGCGACTTGCAGACGTGGGCGAGATGGCAGTTCCGGGCATGATCACTGTTTAACAACAAGCCGCGATACTTCACTGTGGATGTATATTTTACCGGTTCACGAGAACACAATAAACAATCAGGCGTATATAACAATAAAGGATAGGTGGGTATAACCTTCTTAAAGGCTTATGAAAACAAATATTTTGCAACTTAGACCAACTAACAAGAAAAAAAAGTCGCTGCAAACCAGTCCATAGTTTTAATCACCGCATCTTGCAAAGAAGATATCGCACCTGCGTAACTGGTTGCGGTAGATAAAATAACAGTGTCTTCAGCGTATTGAAGTAACGAAACCTGCACAGCACTGTAAAGATCATTGATAAAAATATTAAATAGGTTTGGATTCAGAACAGAGACTTGGGGAACACCGACTTTGAGTATTCGAAAGGTGTTCTGGAACTGTCCAATCCAAAAGAATTGACGTGTTTCCTGTAGGAGGTTTGCGAGTAGTGTTAGAAAAGAACCACGAATTCCCAACCTCAAAAGTTTTGTTATCAACAGTCTGTGGCATGCACTGTCAAATACCATACTTACGTCCAAAAAGAGCGCGAAAGCAACTTGATTTCGCTCAAGGACGAATTCAGGATATCAAAAAAATCCTCAAAAAGCGTTCGCGTACCTCGATCTTGGATGAAACCCTACTGATAAGGTGACAAAACGCTGTGGCAATAATCCAGATAAAGAAAAGTTATACTGGCTTTATCGGTAAAGATACCATAGTGCAACCGTATTTTCACCAATAAACCTATTTTCATTCTGTCGCTCAACTAGATTATTTTAGAATATTTTCGAGATCATATCAGCTCACCACCTACGAGCAATAGTCGCATAAAACAGTTTCAACATTATCTCAAGCCCACAATAAAAATATTGAACGCAAAAAAGTATAGAAATATATACGCAGGTCTAAAGTGTTTTATACCTACCCGATAGATGACGCCAGGTTGACAGTGTATTAAGCGGTTACATGAGATTAACGCGTTCAGTCACAGACAAAGGCACATGTGTAAACCAGCGTTTATTTCAAGCGGACACTTGGGAATGCTCTTTCCAGGAGACTACAATCTGGGATGCAACTTTGACTCTTCGTTTTGTGACTGGAAGCTGATTGTGCCTAAAGAAAGTGCATTCGATACACCTGTGTGGACAAGGATTCGTCCGGGCCGGACCTTGGCCTACTCCCCCACCAGGGACCACACCACTGGACTCCAAGAAGGTGACTCGCTCTTTGTGCCGCTTGACCCACGAAAACGCATCTTAAAGAGATGGTGAACCGAAATTTGGATTTCACAAAAACAATGCTGGAGATGTAGGCGGGACGCTACAATCCCTACAACACTGCTAGTAAGGCGATACATCAAATGGACGGCCATATTTTTGGAAAAAGAAGTCGAGATGGAACCAGGCCGACGAGGCGTGTGACGTCAAGAAACCTAGATTCCTCCTCTCTTCGCTTCGCTCCCTCAAGGCCGCGAGGCGGATAAGACGCGAGGCCGTTCCCTCTACTTTTCGGAGAAACATGACGTCGACATTCCTGCCAAATGCGCCTCTTTTTTGAAAAAAAGACAGTCATCCGTTTGAGATATCGCTGTATGAGTGATGTTTTGGTGTTTGTAGCACCCCGTTGCACGCTTTTGCCGCGTGTTTTGGTGAATCCAGATTTCGGTTCAGCATCCCTTTAAAGCATGAAAGACTTTTAAAGCTATTGGGAAAAATATCAAACTATAGGGGGCGCTTTATTGAGCTTGTAGTTACAGCCCAGTGTTACTAACACAGCATAAACAGAGAAATGTAACCTCAACTAGCACGGTGTAGACACGAGCGCTTTTCTCTGACCAGTGCTTTAGTCGAATCGTCGTCTTCGATTTCTTGGATCAAAAACAAACAAAGTACGGTTTGTTGTCTCAACAGCTGAAGCGTACTGCTGGAGGCGTGTATGTTCTTCCTCACTCATTTTGGTCTAGCAAAATGACGTCAAAATGTCACGTATTATCCGATTTCCCCGCTAAATTTGGTGGGAAAATTGACGTCAGTTTCAAGTCGCAATGTCAAGTGGCCCGATGTCAGATGACGTGGTCATGTCACATCACGGCAAGCTGTCACGTAATCTAGCATCGCATATGCTGCCAATTTACGTGATCTAACAACACATGCTGTCAGGTCACGTGACAACACGTAACGTCCGGTCCTGTGACATCAATTGCCCCACTTAATTTAGTGGGGAAATCATCATGGCGTATGGTACGTAACGTTATGGGGCCCGTTACATCACGGTGTCACGTGACCCCACGATGTCACGTCACGTGACGTCCGGAGGCATGACATCATGACTTGACGCCAAACGGCACCTGACGTTTATTGTCTTCTACACAAATTTAACGAATTGCTGCTACATTCAAAGCATTATTGAATTTGATTGATAAAGGTCACTGCCAATTATTTTTTTCGTTCAAAATTGTCTGTTACCTGTTTATCGCGTGTTGAATACTTGTGTGAAGAGGTTCTCCTGCTGAGAGGATGTGAGAGTTTTATATGAGAAAAGTCAACCCAACAACACAGGATGCGTTGGCAGATAGGAATGAGTTAGGGTTTTGTTAAAAAGCGGAATTTCTATTTATTGGATTGTGTTATAATACAGTGAATTGTCCATTTTATTCTCGTTCTTGCTGCGTCCTCGTCGGAAAGTTGGGCTGTTGTCGCATGAAATATTGGGACAATCATTATCTCCATTATACTCCATCTCCATTATATTTTCAATAATAATGTTGCGCTTTGGTGCCCCGGCTCACTCGAGTTACTACTGTCCTCGCGATTGCCCTTAATATTGAATAAATATGCATAATCCTTGAAATCGGTGCACATATCAATATGGTATTAATATGAACTTCAGAACTTGATGTAAAATATACAAATGTACTTAAAGAACAAAAACATTATGCACTCATTGCAGTTAATTGTTTATGGGTGTTTCCACGTCAGATCGTACAGTGATGGTACTGGTCGTATTTTCTTTTTTTTAATATTTACGTAAAGAATATATTTAAAAGCCATATACCTGGAAAGAACATTCAGCTATATTGCAACGCTCTACCTAACTCCGTTCCGAAGATATGAAATTTCAATGCTTCATTCGTAAATATTGCCAATGTTTCACTATGGTATTTTGCACAACTGTCAATTTTACACCAATGCATGCACGCAGTAATAACGTTTTATACTCACTTTATGAAAGATATTTAACATGTATACGAAATATTAAAAGTTACAATAACAACTTTTTTATGCAAGAAAGCTACGAAACACGTCAAGCGAAGGTGTTTCAGAGATACATTCACTATTTACCAACAAGCTATTTCAAATTAAATACCACCAAATATATCGAAATGAGCACCTTTAAATGTATCTTACGAATGTATAAAAAGATATGCTTTGTCATTATTTTAGTTCCGTTGTTAACCCGAAAACAGAGCTGATTTATCTAACTGCGGCAAAATTGCACCTTTTATTTATTTTAAGCTATCCCTAATCGTCTGCAGTATCTTAAGCTAACTTGTAATTGCAAAACATTGAGTATGATATGTTCTCCGAAAGAGAAACTATCAACAAGCCTTCACTCAAATTTAACTAGCTTGGCTTCGTTGTAGGAGAATTGCCGCGCGACGTCGGCTCCAAGGAGACAATTTCTCGAACTGAGGAAAGCTGTACAGCGATGCCGCTGTATCGTAGGCTGTAGAGAGTCCTGCTGTCTCTAGCTTTTGCTCACGAAGGACTTTCGGCAGACGCCACAGCTGCCGACAGTTGAGAACTGTTTGGACAGCCCATTACAGTGAAACGCAAAGCCCGCACGCAAAAAGGCCTGTCGCCACGAAAGCGAGGCTAGGAAGTACGTATGTATCTGGAAAGCCGGTATCTTGGTGTTCAACATTTTGTGACGGCAAACAATCGATCGCACCATGTTTAAGTATCAATGCGTACGTTTCAATAGAATGCAGTTTAAAATTGATAACTAGAAAGGTTTTGTTGTCTATTTTCATGTCAGTCTATACACTGATAATCCAAGTCATATTTTTAATATTTCTTTAAAGTATGTACCATATTAAAGCCATGTTTCAGGGAGAAGCACTCAGCTATATTATACCTACACGTATACAGGGTGTTCCACAAAAGCGGGCCAAATCTTTTATGTGAAAAATACGCACGCGCACGTTTCACATGACTTTTCTGTGCGATATGCTTTGCACAAAGAAAAATGTTCATGCAGTTTCGGTTCCTTCCAAACAGGCACGTAGCCAGAGAGGGGGGGAGGGGGGGGGGGGCCTGGAGCCCGGGCCCCGCCACCCCTCACCCCCCCCCCCTCTCTGGCTTTTTTTTTAAGGGGGGGGGGGGCCAAAACAAAAAAAAAATCTTCTATTTTGCTGGGATCTCTTCTACCCCCTCCCCCTCATACAGCATTTTGTCATGGGCGGGCCCCTTCCCCCGAAACAAAATCCTGGCTACGTGCCTGCTTCCAAATGACTAAATTAGTACAAGAGAAAAAGTGTTTGATATGACTATGTTAATCATTACTTATAATACTTAACTTTGTAATTATTAAATTGTAAGGTAACATTTCCACGAAACACATGGTGGGCATTATCGAAGACTATTAAATCCACCCACGTTATAAAGATTTATGGCGTGCGCAGCATTTTACAGCGCTCTGAAAAACACTGGCTTTGGACGTGTTTTAAAAAGCAAGGGGCCGGTGGGGGGGGGGGGGGGGGGGGGGTAAGGGTGTTTTTAGGCTACGCAAGGGAATATAATTATAAAGCTAAGCTAGGGACCGCATGGAGCCTGCACCCTACGGTAGAGCAGCACAGCATTTGTCGGTTCAAGAGAATGTCTTTTTGGAGCCGGCGTCGTGCGGCGAAGCCCCATAACGAAAAAAGAAAAAAAAACCAGCTCAGTTTCAGTAAAGGTTTCTTGTCGCTTTTCTCTTTTTGGGGAATATTTTACTGAATATTTTCATTTACAAGTTCTTTCAAGGCGCCGCAAACAATTAATGATGTTTAAAAAAAATAAATTATTAAATCATTTAGATATTGATGTGCAATCTTTCCGAATAAAAAACAAATTAGCTGCGTTTTTCAAAATTATAATCTAACTAAAATAATGGCTAATCATATCTTATTTATATATTCGTAAAAAGCATTTATATATACTCATTGTTATATATTTTGTGCTATTTTGTATAACATTGTTTGTTCGTAAATAATCTGTGAATGTGTCTCGAAAACGTATTTACTTGACGTGATTCGTAGCGTTTCTTTCTTTCTGCATAGAAATCTTTTGTTGTAGTTTTTAATATTACGTGTACATCTCGTGATCCTTTAGTAAAATAAGTAAAAAAAATATTTCTACGTGCACGCTTCGGTGTGACACTGACGGCTGAGCAAATTACCATAGTAAGACCTGGGGAACCTCCTCGCCTCGAGCTTCGAAATTTTATTTTCCAAAATAAAGTGAGCTACAACTTTCGAATACAGTTGAATGGTCCTCCCAAAAACAAGGCTTTCATAAATAGTTTTTACATAAATATAAAACAAGTATTCCCCGGATTATTATTATAAGGTATGACCTGAAAATACCACTATTTGATAAACTTTTACTTAATTTGGGGTAGAACTACTTAAGTTTGCATTAGCTAACTTCTTGCAATGGAGAAAATGCCGAGATGTCTGTGATATATGTTGAATTTAAGGAGATCGCGTTAGCTGTACAATGCTTCTCTAATCTTTAGCAATCTGCTCCGTGGTAAAGCTTACGATTTATAAATTTGCATTAAAACACGCATTTTAGTAGATGCCAGATTAAATGCCCTCCTTTTCCTTTTTTTTTTTTTTCGTTGTCAGGCCGGTTCTTGATTTTCCGTTCTAGTGAAACTGCAGTGCAATCTGAAATCGCCGGGCCTATTCTACAAGCCAACGATACCTGCGCGGTGAGTAAACAAAGACAACACAATGTTTTGCTTTGGTACACACTAAGTGATGTTCCGCCCCTAAGGTTTTTATAAAGCTTTTCCAGAGATTTACATCTACGACAACTAATTTCAGCACCCTTTTTTTTACCTGAAACACAATCTAAAACAACTTAAAATAGTGTGCTTTCTTAGGCAACACCCTTCATTTCTTGAAGGGTATAAAACGGTTGGGGAATATTGTGCTACAAAGAAATGAGGCGACCATCCTTCTTCAATACTGTTCCCCGCACTAACACCCGCTTCATTAGAGGTTGTTTTATTGACGGTCTCTAATATTTATTGCCTGCACCAATGTTTTTTTTTTTTTTTTGTTTACTTGGAGTTGTATTCATTGAACGTAGCTATGCTATGCATTGCGTGAAATTTTGATAAGAAGAAAGCAGTTCACGTGTAAATGACGTAATTGAGGAGGTGGTCACTTCCAGATGAGTAGCTTTGAATGTGGTGGAGCACTGAACCTGTTATTGATTCCTCTTTTGTGCATGATTTATTGTGTGTGTGGTTGCTTTTGTTCGTGTGAAATCTGGCATGTGGTGCTTCTTGCCCGTTAAATTTTTTGTAAACCTGTTGCTTCCAAATTTTTTGCCAAAAACATATATCACCACTAAGCTGCTAACATCGCCTGTCCTTTTTCTAAACGTTCCTACATCGTCCTATAGATCTTGCTGCAACACCCTTGAGTTGTTAGTCCTAGAATACGCTGATTCACACCCTTAAAGTTTTAGTGTGTGTCGCAAGTCAGCCAAGTCCTCGTGAAGAGCAGTAGATGATTTGGCGTCAAAACACGCGGCGTTGAAGCAAAGTTATCAGCAAGGAGTAAAACAATTGACAGCGTCATATGGACAACTTTTGCATTCAATAGAACCAAAACGCGTAGCACCATTAAAGCAAAATGTGCAGAGATGACTATGGCACGTATTTTAAGGAAAGCAAAGCGTAAATACACGTTCCGTCATAACACAAGTTTGACCAGTAATGTTTGTAAAACTAGGTTGGTCTCTCCACGCTGCGTATGAGACGAGTTGATTGGAACATAAGCAGTGTCAACTTTGGCGCCTTTAAAGAGGAAAATGAACGAGATATTTGTAATACAAGAAAACCTTTTTTTTTTTTTTGGCCCTTCGTAAATAAACTATGCATCGCAGAAAATTAAAACTCCATGCGAATGTACGACTGGGGTGATGGAATGCGGATAACTGCGTCAAATGATAAAAGAGAAAAACAAAATTTCATTACGTGTCGATGCTTCCCTTACCCTAATATTGTCAAAACAAATATTGATATTGTGGGCACATGTAGTACTATATGAGTGAAAAATAATTTCAGCAAGAAAGACTTCGTGTTCTCTCTTGCTGACACGTCTTTAGTTACAGTTACATATGTCACATGCGTCCACAATGTCAGTTTGCGTTTCGACGATATAAAAATTAGGTGGTCATCGGCTAATAAAAAATGTTTGTCTTTCTTTTTACCGTTTTGTTCAGGTAACGTCATGTGTTCAAAGATTAGAGTTCTATCTTGTAGCACTACCAGCTTCACATACTCACTGAGTTTCATCTTTCGGCGATCCGCAGTTTGTTTAAACGGGAAACAAAACCACGATTTCTTTCCTCATAAACACCCAGTATTTTAGCGTGCTCGAGGAAACAATATTTCCATCTTTAGGCAGAATAGGAATGGCGCTCAAAAATTTAGCTCTTTTATGGTATAATAACAAGTCCATTATCAATCGACGATTAGGATCTAAATATTCGAATGCCCTAAGGGCATAATCAGTCCGCCGTGGCAATTTTATGTCACTGGATCTCACGTTCAATTATTTATTATATTGAGCAGCCTAATCTTAAGAATAAAAATTGCCTGGCGCATCAATATGTTGGCTTCTGGTTGCTGATTGTGTCAAAAGTCGCAAAAGAATAAGATACGGGTTTGTTTTAAAGTAACAAAACTTGTTTCGTCGACTTCGGTGATATTACTTTAATCGCCCTTTTTGGGCTTTTTTTTTTTTTCGCTTAACAGATCACGTTCTTCTACACAATCTACAACGGTGCTTCATCGAGGTTAATCCTCGGCGTGAGACACACGATCGGCGGGCCGCTTACGGAGATCTGGAGCACAGGGAAACTTGACACCTCCTTCGACTTCCTCGGACATTTTGAGTACCTCCGTGAGGAACGTCCGTTCCAGGTATGGAAACGGGGGGCAATCGGTGGCCGATTCTGTTCGCGCACTTCGGAGCACGGTGCGCGTGGAGCTTAAGCTCGCGCTGCAGTTCCCAAGGATCCTGGGATCAATTCCCACCCCTGCCCGTTTCGATATGGAGGAGTATCGTACCGGCGTGTGTTCGTGCAACCGCTACTGCACGAGGCACGCTAAAGAGCGCACACCAGCGGTGGCGCTGCACTGGCTAAATATCTCATCTACAGAGGACACAAACGCGCACAAGGGGCTGACTAATTTTCTGTTGTCTAAACTAACACAAAATGCAATAACAATTTTATTAAAACCGCACTATTTTGTTCTGTTCTTTTGACAACTTCAAGTGGCACAATATGTAACTTGGACTTAAAGCATATGAACGGAAATTAGACATTAGATAAAACGTTTTCTGGCTCTATATTTTTCGAATTTGGGTGTAACGAGCAGCTTTTGTTTTATTCGAGTTAAGCGGGAGTAAATTTAAGTTTAATAGAGTGTCGTTTAAAGTTATGGTTAAAAGATTTCAAAAGTCTAACAATTTTATCTGAAGATATTTTCTTTAAATAGCGACCTTAACAATAATTTCGGAGCTCATTTTCTCTTACGAAGTCATACGTTTTCCTAACCCAAATCTAGGGAGTGCTCTTGTGTGAACTCAATTCTTTCAGCTTCTTTTAGTTGGCTATTTATCTCAGGCAATAAATCATGTTTAGCACTGTCACTTCAAACCTTAATGTTACAGAGCGTTGTTGTTTTTATCTTTGCTCTCGTAGCTTTTACAGCAACAATGAAATGTTAGGCATTTTTCTTGATTCCTTACCTATTGCAAATAAAAAGTCATATGAACTCTGACCCATCTTACAATACCATATGAAAGAGCCAAACGACGCATTACATATATTTTGCTGAATTAACATATTTGTAAGTTTTATCCGTGGTCGTGGTTATCTACTATACTCGCCTTATTAAAGGGCACACAAACGCTATTGTTTTATTCTACCTGTTTTACAACTTAGCCAGTTAGCGACATTTTAATTAAATAGATGTAGCTCGCAGCACTCGCAATATTATGTTTTATGTATAATTCGAATATAAGATAGGCTAAAAAGAGTTTCTCGAGCCACTAAAAAGTGTGAAGTCCGCACATTGTGTTGTATTTTTTATTGAAACAGTTAGGTGCACTTTGCGGAACATGCATCGGGGCCGTTTTCGATACAAAAATATGTGAAATGCTATCGAAGTTGTCACTCTACTCCTCATTTTGAATTTCTTTTTTTTTTATTTCCATTATCTGCTACAATCCCCAATATGTTGAAAAGATAAACAAAAATATTAGCTACCTAATTTTGAAATAATTGTTCGTATGCGGTTGTCTTAGGGTATTAGGCATATGGCAAGGTTCTTGTTTCCAATGGGGCTGTCAAGACGAACTTCGTTATAGTCAATCTGTCTTGCCACGACAGGTTAGTCTTCACTAAAATCCGTTAACTCTGGTGCTTCTAAAGCCTTCGCAAAAAAGAAACTGAAGGGCAAATTGCTGGAAAATCATGTTGCACGTGAAACGTGTTGTTTCAGTCCGATTCCTCTTGGGTTTGACGTCTACGCTTTCGGCGCTCTATATCGGCTAGTTTAGCAACTGGCTTAACGTGTGGCATGTAACTCGATAGCAATTCCTGAAATGAAGATGCCGGCGCTAACTCGGGTTTTAAACCCCTGGCGGTCTTCCAGGATTATTCTTAGCCGCAGATGTTTCTCCGACGGCATCCAACCACAGTATGGCGGGCGAGCGGTGGCGCGTGAATTATTGAGCGATCACCAGCCAAATCAGCGTCGAGTGAACGTGGCCTCGCACGTGACGTTATACATGAACCAGCCAATCGGCATTGAGCTAGGGGGTGTGTTACGTCATCACCTGGATCAGCTAATCAGCATCGAGTTAACGGTGGTTTCACTTCTAGGCTTTAACAATTTCTAGACCCCGTGATGAGACAAAGCACGTTTCACGTGAAAACAAATTGCTCGGGGCAGCATGACTGTTTGTCTAATGTCTTGATTGTGGCTAAAGGAGTAGCGATTATACAACTGTGAACCGGTGCAATATGCGGTCTCGTCCAGGCTGATAGAAGTTAGATATGAACTCAAGAAAGCACCCACATATGCTTTCCAACTGCTGAGTGTTCGGGGACTCGACCACCAAAACATTGTGGCATAAGGTAACTATTTTGCCACTTTTCCACGCGAGGACTTAAATGTGTAAAAAGACATTTCCTATAAAAATGTATTCACCGAGAGATTTTTTTAAACTTTTATTACATAAAAAAGTGCAAAAAATAAGGCATTAGCAGAAAGCACATGTCAGGGCATGTATCTTGCTTCTGTGGTTCTATTCCCTCCCGCTATTCCAACCACGTGACAAGGCGCTTTTTGTTTTCGAGTATTCGCGTATGTTTCTCTTCGCTTTAATTCAGACTCCGCTTTAAGGTTGAATTGATTATATTAGTCTCGTGTTTTCTTTTTTAATGACACGCAAAACAAGAAACAGGGGTGTGGCACATGTATGGTTCCTTCTTCGTGATTGGTTCTTCGATGTTCTTATCGGCTGATACCGCCACCTCATTGGCTGAGAAGTCTTAATTAGATGGTGCGTACTAGATGCGCCGTTTGTTTCTTGAACTGTCGCCGACTTTGGTACTAGCGCGATGATCCAGTGAGTATTTGCTTAAAGGACAACAAGTTGTGTTGGTCTCGCCCTTTTGTTAACGATCCTCGATCTGTTGACACGCGCTGTCTCTCCAGGTGTTCTTCAGAGGTGAACACCGTGCCACCGACAAAGCCTCTTACATCGCGATCGACGACGTTTCCTTTACAAGTGGATGCCGCCCATACCACGGTTAGTATATTCCTTTACTTAATTTTCTTTATATTGATGTGTTAATTCCGTAGACGTTTTGAGATAAATAACTGACTTTATAGTTAATATAACGGCATGTCGCACGTCCGCCCATCACCGCTGTTCGAGCGAGAGTGTCCTCCTCTCCCTCTGGGTTTGCGCTGCGTGCGCGCTTCCTCCGATCCTCGCACAAGTACCGCCACCTCATGTTTAAGTGGCGAACTGCGGATTATACATGTAGATGCAAATGGAAGGAACTAAGTGATCAAAATTAAAATGATTGATATTCTTTTTAAATGATGTCCTTCGGGTCTTCAAGTCCTTCGGGTAAATTGGTGGGTAAAATCCTTGCTTTAATAAAGTATTTTCAAAAATGGGCGCCATGTAGTAGCTGCTGTACCAATTATCCGAATTCTCCATTGTCCGGGCACAAATACTCTGAGCGGGCATTGGACACGAGAGCTACTCCAGCGTTCGGTGAGGACGTTCCCAATGCGGAGGGCAAGTTCGTCTGCTTCTTGCGCAGGGGGTAGTGGTGACGTCAGGACGCCGAGCCCTAATTGGCTGATCGCGACCCCCTATCTGAGCGTCGTCTGCTCCTTTGCAACGTCGTCTGCGTCTGTCCTACCTTTCCTGCGACTTTCGAAAGTGCAGAGGCCAGGTTCACACAACGATCTTACACCAAAAATATGCGTAAGAGAAAACTTCAGAACGAATTCGTATTCACGAAACGAAATTTTCGAAAGTTTTGCGCAGGTTACGACAAAATCCTACGACAGCTCCGAAGTTGTCTTACGAACTTCTACAGCGTCTCGGTCGCGACAACCAACGGACGTTTATTTTTTTACGTGCGCTTCTCACGCGTTCCGACTGCAAGCAGCAAGAAAAAAAGTAAAAAGTACTTGAAACACACCACGACGAACAAGAACGCTGGATCCACAAACCCGGGAAAAGCTCCAACGGCCACGATTCTACCGACAACGACCAAGCGAGCTCGGCAGACAGGCCTAACAGGCACTCCGACTTGGCGACCCTCTGCCCACGACCGGCTGGCGTGATGAATGGAATAAGCCCGCGCGACCCTTGTGAACCCTTCCCGTCTTATACTTTGATCGCTGGCCTCAGTTTTAGATTAAGAGGTCAATCTCTCTCCTCTTGTCATCTCCTTGTTTTCCGAGGCAACGGTGACTCTCGCCGGTAAAAAAGCGGTGAATCTCCGACAGACGCAGAAAAGATAAAGCAACCATCGCTTTGACTAGCAGACGTAAAGCAGACGACATTAACTGCGCCAACCCGTTGATGCCGTTAAAGAGTGAGGAGTCTCGCCGCACACGAAAGGAGGGAAAAAGTATTCGGGAGGGAACTTGCGGACACTAACAAGCTCAATCTCGGTTCTTAGCAAACAAACCTCGGCGCCTCGGGACACCTCGCCAGTGAGTCCTTTGACTTCCCTCCTTGATGCGCGTCTGCTAGTTAGACAGAAACAACGTACCGCTCGAGTTATTTTGTCTGCCCTCTCTGAAAGGCGAAGTCGAGCTCGCTCGACTTCCGAAAGTCGCAGGAAAGGCAAGAAGACGCAGGCCACGTTGCGAGCAGACGACGTTGCAAAGGAGCAGACGACGCTCAGATAGGGGGTCACGATCAGCCAATCAGGGCTCGGCGTTCTGACGTCACCACTACTTCCTTTCTCACGCGCAGAAGACGAAAATGAGCCCACTTGCAAGGCGTATAGAAAGAAATGGGCCGAAATCACTGCTGATGCTGCCATGCAGATTGTCGAAGAAACGCGTGAGCTTTTCGCGCTGCGGTTACATATAACAAAGCGGGGTGATTGCAGCCTCTCAGCACATGTCACGGCGTCGCTTACTACAACCAGCCAATCCTGTGCGGCCTCCGTTGTTACGCGTCCTATCGCCAAGCCTTTCGAAATATGCATCCCGCCGCTTTTGGTCGGCACTTGCAGGAGGTGTTTCCTAGACGGTTTTTACAGCCAGTGAGGCTGTGTCGTTATCCCGTGGCGACTTTGCGAATTTTATATACTTGTGCTCCAAACCAGTCCAAGATCAGCGCATGTACCAGGTCACCAACGCTCACGCATGAAAAACAGTCCGCTCCGTTTTGTACTGTGCAGCTTGCCACTTTCACAGTCTGCTCGTCGGCACTGTGCGTCACCTTTCTCTACGCTCAGCACCAGAGCGCAGACTGTCCTTTAGACCAAAACATATTCTCGGCCTTGATTTACCGATATCCCTCCGTGCAAAGAGCGCAACAACAAGGACCAGAGTAAGAAATACAGACGAACAACAGCGCTGTTGATTACCTCCATTTACTCTGTCCTTGTCATTGCGCTGTTTGTACTTTTAATAATGAACCCGCTAGGCCAATCGTCTACGTTATCCCTCCGTAGATTACGGCAGTCGGCTCTCTCAAGTGCTTTGTCGAAAAATAGACGTTTAAAAGTCCTTAGAGTGTACAGCTGCGATTCCAACCAAGTTTTTAAGATGTCATGCGTTCCCTTGTTTGTTGTGGCTGGTGCAGGTACCTTGCCCATTGCGCCCCCAACGCCCGCTCCCACGGACCCGCCCACCTGTCCTCAGGGACAGTTCGTATGCGTCACGTCTCGCCAATGCATTCCACAGAGCCAGGTGTGTGACTTCAAGCAGCACTGCTCTGACGGATCGGACGAAAGGGACTGCGGTGAGTCTAATCTGCCTTTTTTTATTTTTTGTTTGTTCCTTATTTCCTACTCGGCCAAGTGAATATTTGTGCCTTTAGTCATGGCCAACGCTCTTAGATGAACTCAGCTGTGGAACTTACGTATCGCAGTGGAAGGTACACCCTCTCCCCCTTAAGCTCACCACCCGTGATTTGCAGCTTATCTATACTCCGTCTCACTAAAACCGTGCAGTACATTCAAAGCCACAGGGTAGAGATCGTGTCCCAACCTTTCAAGAGGAGGGACAGAAAAAACAGGTGGAAAAGGCTGCGATTCCCAGCTTTTCTGTCCTGCTCATTCTTTTTCTCCTCTTGATCAGGTTGGCATACGCTCTCTCCCCTGCAGATTTGACCGTACTGCACGGTTCTAGTGAGATGGAATATAAAGGCTGACTTACAGAACTGTGCGATTCGGAAAAGCTACGGCGAAGCGGCAACTCGACGAGGTGCTTGAAAACCTGTGTAAGTGTAGCTGCCATAGCAGCCGTGCCCCCAAGAAACTGTAGCGCGTTGAACGACGAGAGGAACACCTTGGGGGGAGGGCGGGTGGATGCTGGTCTTGGAAGTGGCGTCTAATACCCTTGTTACACGGGCACACTTAACTGCAGTTACGCTAAACCGCAGTTAGCACACAATATTTGCCGGCAACATTCTGTGGCTATGCAGTCGAAGCTATGAGCGAACGTGCGCTTGAGCATCTTGATCATCCATCGAAGCAGTGCACGCGCGCTCTTCACTTCTTATGGAATAGCTGTCCGAGAGTGTAGTGCGGTATCTGTGGTGCCGCGTAACAGCAGTTCAGCTGAGTTAACCGCGGTTAAGTGTGCCCGTGTAAGAGGGGTATTAGGGCGATTCCGTAACTGAGTTGATCTATTAACCTTCACCAGGGTCTTCCCGCAGTTTTCGAGAAAGTTGGTGCGTAAAGATTTTACTCAGTATTTAGGAGAATAAACATTAAACTATGCAAATCTTTGGTGCGTAGAGTATGTGTGGGGTTTTAAACAAGCATGTGGATGAATTCAAAAGAAGTATGATCTCAATAAGAAGATGATTGTGCATGGTCGTTTAAGCAGGAACGGTAAAGTGATGACTAAAAACATATAAATATCAAAGGTTTAATCAGCTTCGATTTTAGACATAAAGCAAAGCTGGAAATAGTGCCGCTCCGGCATATGTACTTGTAATCATAATGAAGGTGTTTTGTTTTGAAAAACTGAACGAGACAACCCGCAATACAAAAAAAAGCGACGACCAAAGAAACTCAATAAAAAAAACTGCTTTGACTGGGGATTCAGTTACTTAAACCACATTTAACTATGCACCGTCTAATCCTACGGTGGACTGAAGCCCAATGCTACAGGACGCCGGGTCCAATGACAAGCCTGTTGGAAACCACTTGGTATACTTGCTCCGTCGTCAGTGCGCCAAGACGCGTCATGTCGAGGCGAGTTTTTCGTCTGCTTATCGAGCTATTGCGGCTGCTCCGATGTCAGCGTGCTACTGAAGACTTCTGAAGAAATTAAATACTGTATGGATGCGATGTGGCAAAGAGAGCCCGGGCTCAGAACCAGTGGCCATTAAGAAATGAAGAGTCGAATCGAGTGTTTGAAGCGGGTGTGTATGTGCGGACCTGTGGTATGGACCACGTGCGGAAGGGAAATGCGGGTCCGGGGTCCGGGTACGTACAGAGAGATTGAATTGGGTTGTTAGGGCTAAGGCGAAACGCCCTTATGTAATTGTTGGCTGCGCGCCCTCTAACGTCTCCTACCTGCTGAAATGTTTACGAAATGTGGTATGAATGTGTTTGAAAATGAATACCTTGTCCCTTCACTTCAGCAATAAAAACTAGCGTGCTATCACGACAGTGAACCATATGCGCAAGATTAGTGCTCTTCGTGCTCTGCGTATTAAAATTTATCTCGCACGCTCTTTCGCAATGCGGAGGCAAGCTTTACTGAAGTAGTGCTTTGCCCGCCAGCCTTCGGGCACTAGTTCAGCATAGGGTGAGGCGGAGTATTTTGCAAGTGGTCCTTTCTTCGTTATCAGAATGGGGATTGACCTTTCGGTTCTTGTGCCATTGCTAATAGAAAGTTTGATCACCACAGGAGCTTGTGACTTCTCTACCGATTTGTGTGGCTTGAGAACCGATAACCCTGATGCCAAGTACACGTGGAACCGAATATCGGCTAAGGATGTCAGCAAGAAGCCAGCGGGTAACTATGGGCTGCCGAAGACAGACTCTACGAACGATCCCGACGGATTCTACTGTGCCTTCAGGCACACAAATACAGGTAAATAAACAATTGATCTATCAATGGAGCTTAGTAACACGCCCAAATTAGAGCTTCGAAAATATTCACTAACCAAATAGGAAGAGAAATGTGTTTGGTTTATTCGGAGAAACTCTCTCTCCAATGTTTTCTTAGTTATTGAGATGCCATTTACAACCGATGTCTACATTCTGCTCTGCTAGTGTCACGCCTATATTCCCTACTTAACAAAATGTGGGCGAGGCTTAGTATGTTTACTCCCCTTTCTCCGTGGTTCGTTTTTCGGCGAATTTCTCCCAAAAAAATGCGAATAGCTATGGTTTCAGTCATTTTCAAGTCCGGAGATAGAAACATCTTGGGTAACTATAGGCCCGTTTTTGTGTTACCGGCCTTTTTAAAAGGCTGGAAAAAATAATACATCCGAGGTTGGATTAATTTTTTTACAAACATTCCATCATAGCACCAACTGCTTTTTTAGCACCTTGCCAGTTTGGTTTTAGGAGGAGACATTCGACAGAACTCGCGCTATTCATACTAAAACCACTAATCTTAAGCACCATCCAACAGAAGTTAATTACATTGGGCGTCTTTATTGACTTTTCAAAAGCTTTCGGCCGTCTAAACCATAAAACTTTAATTTCAAAACTATATGCGTACGGTGCCCGGGGTCTTACCTCGAATATGGTCGAGGGTTTTGTAAGATATCAACACCAATGCGTCGAAGTAGACAGGCAGCGCTCTGGCCTGAGAAAGATAACATCGGGCTGCCCAAGGGAAGCATTCTTAGACCCCTCCTTTTCAACGTGTACGTAAATGATATAGTTAATGTAGACGACCATGCAAATTTTTTTAATATACGCTGACGACATAAGTTTCATTTTTTCAAGTAGGATTGTGGATCAGGTTCTCTATACGGTGAAGAGCAGCTTAGACCAAAAAAATTCATGGACGGTTTCCAACTCTTTACTAATTAGTAAGGATAAAACAAAACAAAACAAACTCTTTTCGATCCAGGAATACAATGTGTTTGAACATTTCTGTGTTCTCCCTCGGAGGTTGCAGAGTTGATATTGTCCAAAGTGTGAAGGTGCTTGATGATATATTCAACGAATATATGTGCTGGGACGCGACAGTGCAACGTATAGCTAGAAAACTTTCGCAGATTGTAGGTATCATTTATAGATGTCGTCATGTATTACACCGTTCAGTCATAGCCCTTTTGTGCTACTCTTTATTTTACTCGTGCCACAATTACTCCCTTTTTTATAGGGAACCATACAGAAACAACTATTCGCTCCCTATATAATCTTGGGATGTGGGTTATTCGTAATATGTTTAGTGTTGAACGTTACGCTCACAAGCAACCATTATTCAAAACGCTAGAATATTACCAATTAGAGAACACTGCACTTATAAACCTTTTCTTACATAGCAAATGTATGTCAAACAAAACTAACATTTTTGTTTTTCCATCGCTGATATGAAACCGAGGGATATAGAAACCAAGCCGTTGCGTTGGCACTTGGTCAACGCCACGTTCAAGGGCAAATTATGGTTTCCAAGTGACGCGTTTTTCTCTTTGAAATATTTTAAACGGTATGAAAAGATGTGACATCGATGTTATGAGTACGTCCAGAAAAAAAAAACATCTTCGATTTCTGTTTCTCTAGTTCTAGCCTAGGTTCACTTTGCTTGAGATGGTCCTCGGTGCAAGTAATATTTTGTGTGCCTTGTGTCGGTCTTTTTATATCTTATGTTCGCCAGACAGCTGCCGTGGCGAGTGCTCTGTGTCGGAGTTTTTTCCTCATGTTAGCCAGTGCGCTTCCAATTTCTGTGTGAGTGCCCTTAGTCAAACGACAATAGCCTGTTTTTCCCCTCTATGCCGGAGGGAAACAATAAAGTTGAAAAGAACGCTGCGATCTAATTGGAAGCGGCACTATAATGAAATGCTCGCGACTCGCCGCGCTTTCCGCTACTTAGAGTCACTGATAGCTTCAGAAACGCAAGACATGGCGAGCGTCTCAGTATCGGCTCCGCTGCAGCGATTGAAATTGCGGCATTAGCAATGAGAACGCCGAAGAACGAATCACGAAGCGAGAAACATTAACATATTAGGCCACGCCCTCCGTTTTTTAAGCTGTCAGGTGCAATAGACCCTTTTTGGAATGTCGAAACGATGCATAGATTATGCGCTTCCTTGGCATTCGGACCGTACTCAGATCGAAACGCATTCCACACACGAGTGCTGCGCCAGTGCTCGGCGCGAACTCGAAATCAATCACAGGCTTCACGCCGGAAGCAATGAGACCAATTAATGGCTGCTGCGCATAATTTATCCATAATTTCGCAATTCCGGAAACGGTCTATAGCTGCCCGTGAACTGTCAGTGACTGCAGCACCCGTCTGCTATGCTGGTCACTGAAGCTACGCGTTAAAACAAGGGCTTCCAAGCTTTTTCTCCGATGATTTCTTTACATTAGCAATCACGTCTGAAACCTTTAGAAGGAAAGCTGTATTGCTTTAAAATAGACGTATTTGTCGGTTTGCAGATGCTCCAGAAGGAGGGCCGAATGCCTTGCTAACTCCACCATTGGGACTGGTGGCCCACCCTTGCACCGTCAGCTTTTATGCATTTCTTAAGCACGGTAAGTTTGAACGTAAAGTGGAGAATCTCTCTGAGTTCGCGAGAAATCTCGGGCAGCAAACAAATGGCGTAAAAAAAACATGTCGCTCTTGCCCTCATTGTGTTGGGAGGGTAGTCGGTGACCGGTTAAGAACAAAGTAAATGCTTCGCCTCCAGCAGGCAACCGTTGCCTTCTGCCGGGCTATGCGTGAGACGAGGTGTTACTAAAGGCAGGAACCAAGCGCTCGAAGCGCAGCATAACCAAGTTAAACGTGAAAAGTTCATACTTTTATTATTAACTTTTTAATAAACAGGGGTACCCTAAGAAAGACGACTTCTACTTACGCTGTTTGAACGCAACATCGTTAAGAAGGTTGTGTCGCAGGAATACCAATGTCGATAGCGTGACGCGAAAATCCAAGATTGGTTAATAAGGTCATGAAGTCACAGCCACATGACCGCACAAAGCTCACGTGAAACGTGACGTCATGCTTGGAATGAAAGGTATTAAGAAACATCTCATGTATCGCGAATTAAAGGTCCCGGCATGTCTCAAATGATTTAATTTTATACAGTCCTATTGAAAAATATTTTTTACCGGGATGTCATTCCCAGTAAAAGTCTATTTTACTGGATTATGGGACTCTTTTCACTTCCAGTAAAGCCAGAATTTACCAGAAGATCTCCAGATTGGCAGAATTTACCGTGTTTTTTTTCTCTTTTTTTCGGGCGTCAACGTAAGGCACTTAGGAGGAAGCTTGTGAACCGTGGTTGGTGTACGTTTACCAGATGCTGGACGATTCGGTAACAATTAAAGTAGTCCATATAGACCTGAAGGGTCTATGCGGACCCTAGCAGGGAACCTAACAGGGTCGATACCAGTGAAACAATTTGCACAGCTGTAGACATAAGCGATCAAACAAATGGGAACAACCCAGTTCTTCGTCGCAAAAGGTATCTTTCAAGGTACTCACAACGCCGCTGGGTAAATTCCTAGACGTACGGTAGTCCAACTAATAAAACCGCGCAGGTGCACCACATGGACACACACACGTATACTGTCAATAGCACGTTTAGTGAAAACCACGAACGCGCGGAATGAACATCCGCCGCCTCTAGAAAAATCACGGGCACAGATCGCAATGTCGTCCCTGATGTAGTCGCCGCGGTTGCACCAGGCGGACACAAACACACTGTCAGTAGCACGCTTAACGAAAACCACGAACACGCAAAAGGAACATCCGCCGACGTTGAGAAATCTTGGGCAAAAGTCTTTTTCGCTCGCTGGATGCTTCTGAAGACGGACGGACAAAGAGGCGTAAGAAACAGGTTACTGAAAAATATTTTCTTTTCATCTGCACACCCAGCTGCTTTGGAAGATACAGGTCGCACACATGGAACGAGAAGCCGAGACTGAGCGTCCGTTCCTGGCCGGCCGTTGCTCATTGACGGTCAAAGAAACCGGTTTTCTGAAAAAAAAAAGAAAAAAAAAAGAAAACGTCAGCAAAACAACTTTCTCGCATTTTCCCCACGAACCCAATGCGAGTGAGAAAGGGGGCGTGGGGACTCATCCTTGGTGCGAGGCACCATAATTACACACCCAGTCCCCGGCTCGTCTCGGCTTTCCCCTCCCCTCGCGCCGGCTTCGAGTGAAGTTCGGTAAACAGGGAAGCGAGTCACCCGTTTCGGGTAAGATTTCTAGCAAAACCGGGTCGTCTGGTAAACGAAAGTGGCTGCCAGTGGCATTCCAGCGAAATCTGGACACCCGATGCCGGTGAAATTCCAGTGAAATCTGTTGGCCGGCAAATAATCTAGCAAATACTGGTAAACTGGTTTCGGATGTAAACGGGTGAAAGTGCCCACCTTTTTGGATTGTCAAAACAGTTCGCTGCACGCACTTCTTGAGGATTGCAACGTCGTCCCGAGCTAAAACTCCCACTCACGTGAATGCCACTGCATTGGCGGCCACCATTACAAATTCAGTTCCCCTGCTCGTCTTGGCTTCCTTGCCTTTAGCTGTTCCCCTTGCGTCGGCTTCCAGTGAAGATTGGTGTCCGTCAAACGAGAGTACCTTCCGGTAGGATTCCAGCGACGGGTAATCGAAAGTGATTCTGGTAAACCTTCCAGGAAAGTGGCTTCCACCAAAGACTGGTAAACTACGCTGGTTTCTGGTGAAAATAAGTGGAAATTAACCCGTTTCCACCGAATGTCACTGGAAGCTTTTACGGGATTTTTCAATAGAGATTGGCTAAATACAGTAAAAACATCCCGAGGCATATTGTCTAGACACGTCTTAGCTCATCAAACCTGGCCTACGGATCCCCATGTGGCGGGTTCGAATCCCGGCCGAGGTGCCCGCAATCTGACGGAGGCTTATTACGGAGAAGGCGCCGTGTAATCGAGCTTTCGGTCGCACGTCAAAAGATCCCCAGGTGGTCCAAATTAATCCTCAGTCCTCCGCTGGGGCGTGCCAGATGCCCGTCGTTGGTTTAGCACGTAAAACCCCCAAATTTGACTTTAGCTCATCAAACCTAGCGAAAAAAGCTTGTTCGCCCCCTGCCAGGCAACCATATACTCCAACCTAAGCATAATTGCTCCGGCAGTTGTTTGAGCTGCCCAACACATTTTAGGAATACCCATGACTTTACTCTCCCCGGCATGCTGTTTATTTGTTTATGAATTTTAAATGGCGACAAAGAAAACGGTATCGGTGATACAAAAACCAACGTCACATCCTGCATAACTTGCAGGTGAAGTAGGCACTTTGCAACACGTCGTATTGGTCCCATATAACATCTGACGTCACGTTTTAGTGTTGTCAGTAGAGCCTTTAAGCCTCTCAGTACGGAAATAAAAAAATTCAATAACTTTGCTAAACAAAATTATTCTAACTTGTAATTTGGGGTAATAGTTTGGATGTGTCTTTCAGTATATTGAACCGATTTTGGGATGAATCCGTGATTATCAATATGTGGCTTTAACTCTGGAGTCATTTTTAAAAATATCAATATTATAAAACATTAGTCGAAATAAAGATGCTCATCTTACCCTGCGATAAAACTTTATACAAGTCGAGTTTTTGGCAGTAGTGGTAAAGTATAATATGGTGGGTGTAACAGCTTCAAAATACGAGGACAATGAAAGGAACAGACACGACTGGACAACAGCTGTTGTCCTGTCGTGTCTATTCCTTTCATTGTCCTCGTTTTTTGAAGCTGTTACACCCACCATGTCAAACTTTTACCAACTCGCCCAATTCAACACCTTGTTATGGTAAGAATAAATCTCTCAAATTCACAATAAACTGTCGAATTGCGAACAGATCAAACGATCAAGATCGAAGAAAGACATCCAACGAGGAAACGGGTTTACTTATAAAAGAATTACACGCACACAACGCAATCCTGTTTCCATAATGAAACAAAAGTATCCTTCATTTAGAGGTTTTAGCGCAGTTACTTGGTCGACGCAGAAAATCCTAATATCTTCACTTTAAAGCAAACAAAAAATTGTGAACTAAAACTTTTCTTATTTTTTGTAGCCAATGTATCCCTGTGGTTTGGAGTGCAGAAAACGACCACGTCTGGATTGGTTTACCGCAAGCGGTTCGCCCTCCTAAGGGGCAGTGAGAGCAATGGAACCTGGATTAAGATGTCAGTCAAGGTTGGCAACTGGTATCCTGGTGTCAGGGTAAGCTTTTTTTGCAACTTTGAGACCATTCTAAAGACCTGTGACTGATAAAAAAAACGTTCACAGTGTCTGCCTTTACAAGCCGTTTATTTAACTTTAAGCATTATTTCTGCAGTCGCCGAAACCTTAAGAAACGTTGGGAGTAACTTATTACCTTCAACATTCTTGCATCGTTATTTGTTCATCGGCTTTCTTATCCGCTAAGTTTGCAATAAATCATTGGCGGCGGATTGATGTTAAAATTCCTAAAACACGCCAAGGACTTTGTTTCTTAATCTCTCAGTGATTATGGTGATGTGAGCAAGAGATGGACTTGGTTACAATTTCACTTTAGTGCTTCCGGAATTGCTTCCACTCCATTACAATTAAGCTACATTAAAAAATGTGTGCGTTTACCAAATAAATAGAGAAGCAATGTTGGCCACGTGTGACCGACATGCCTGTTAATTGTGCGATTTTCTTCTTCTGTATGTTATTTTTGTGAGAACCTCCTATCAATTAAATTTGATCTTGAAGATATTCTGAAATTCAAAACGACGACGTAAAAGAGTGCCAATGTAGTATAAATGTTCATATTACTTTTTGCTACTTGTAAGTTTGACACACGTGCGTCAAATTTACGATAAAATTTGACGCACATGCGTCAAATAAAAGGACAACTCTAAAAGAAATTTCAGGGTTGTCCTATTATTATAATTTAAGGCTAGAAAGACACCATATTGATCGGATACGTGTGGCATCAGAAACTATGACTGGCACGCCAACAATTATTGGAACAGATTATTTATTTATCAGTCACCACCATTGACTCTTTAATCAATTTTTGATATCAGAATATTTCGATTTTCCAGCCACCGTCTTCTGAAAATTTTAGTTGCTCTTCGGTAACTAACATAAACCCTTTGATCATTCATTCTACAAAAATCAATCAAAGTTGTTTTATTTATTCATCAGTCACCACCTTAGAGTGTCTGATATTTCGTCAAATAGCATCAAATAATTTTATGCTATTCAACACACACAGTCGAAATATTTGATGGTTCATTACGTTATACTAATATTATTTTCATACGCATATTTTCAATTTAATGTGAGATTTTATTGGGAACCTTGATTTAACCGCTGCTTTCCTGTTAAAAACTATTCTGCTCAAATGTTGTTTCTTTACTGTTATAAATGAGGGTTATTTACCGCATACTTTATTTGAAAACAGCGGGTCTATTCCTATTCCGGCGTTTTTTTTTCTTTGTTTTTTACCTACTCAATCTAATTTTTCTACGGGATACAGTGGCATGCTAGATTACCTGTGCTATTTCTAGACTGCTAGATTTTGGAATACTTTTCCCGGCAGGCCATTTATTACCTTTAAATTTAAAATAACTATGCAGAAAACGGCAAAGGAAGGTTGTGCCAAAACCAACCTTCAAGTTGTGTCGCGTTCTTCTGTGGGCAGATGTAAAATGGTGAATGATTTATAAGTCGAGCAGGCATTCCTGAAAGAAACAGTATTTTGCGCGTTTATTTTTTTTTTGCTCAAAATGTTTCAGTACTTTTTTTACGCCATCAGACTTCTTGTAACCCGTCGGGTGCAAGCTGCACCGCTTCCAAATAAAAAAAAAAATGACGTTACGTTTTTAGTGTTGTTTGCAAAGCATCTCAGTCTCGCAACAAATTTGAAAATTTAATAACTTTGCGAAAAATAAATATTGTTATTTGTAATTTTGGTTCTTAGTTCAGGTTTGTCGGATAATCCATTGAATCAATTTTTAGTTAAATCAAATAAACTCTAGTTTTTTCCGGTTTTTTCAGTTCTACTTCTTGAGTGATCAGAAACATGCCAGTATCGATGGGATCGAATACCGTGACTGCCACCCAGACACGCGGAGCGACACCTGTAAGTAAACACGACTTCTTTAATCACAGCTGGAGGTTACCGTGTATTTGGTGTTCGTGTTTCGGCAGAAACGTTTAACGGCTGCTCCCTATTTTATAGTCTGATAAATAATTTATGAACAATATCTATGTCATGTGATGCTGTTATTGTTTATGTAGCGACCGTTTGCCTTACTGCAGTAGGTCATCCGAAGAAAAACAACCACGGGGAAAATTTGCTTTTGTTTTATATAAAAAGTACGTAGGCTTTGTATGCGAATTTGTCGCTACAGTTTACGACAGGATATGGGACATTTTGACGTGAACAACTTTACCATCTTCTAGTGCACTGCAGTCTCTTGGAAGAGGTTAACAATTTATTCTTGGGCACAGTAATTATGTCTATGTGGTGTACAATATTAGTAAGATTTCACTATCGTTTCGGGGTTAGAAAACCGAATTTTACCGTGCAAGGTACAAAAAGATTCCTAGCGAGATCAAAATCATCTAAACCAAGAAGAGGTTTCTACGTCTTATTTTGGACTCTTGAAGCCGACATATTGTGCTCATCTTTATCAAAATATTCGTTCAAAACTTAACGATTATCGAATCGAGTACTTTTACATTTCATTGTCATGACCTCAGTCTCCAGCAAAGTCGAAATTCTTGAACGGAGGTAAGTAGAACTGCATACCTCGTTCCACTCGAGTCCGGCTGTAGCCGACCATACCATCCGGTGGATAAAATCGAGTAGCACCAAAAATGCGCAATCATGGCACTGGTTTTCTTCGTGGAATTGCAAGCATCGGCTCAACAGTCGCAGAAAAAAGTGCGGGGATCAGGCCGCGTTCACCGTGCGCAATTGGCTTAGCCGTGGATAGCGAATGCGCGAAGACGATGGGCGCCATGACGATAGACTTTTGGCGCGGCTTGACTGAATATTCATCAGATCCTAGCGTTGACCGTGGTGGGACTTGGAGTGAAACCAAGTATAGCACCAGGAAGATGGCAGGACAACGAAAGTGCGGCGTCACTGTGACTCGGCATATTCCTGTTGCTGGGTTCGG
This sequence comes from Ixodes scapularis, assembly GCF_016920785.2. Classification (NCBI taxonomy): domain Eukaryota; kingdom Metazoa; phylum Arthropoda; class Arachnida; order Ixodida; family Ixodidae; genus Ixodes; species Ixodes scapularis. Next base: position 48,530,565 of record NW_024609881.1, on the reverse strand, counting down.
GATGCACTTGTTTGCACCTCATCTTCGCCCAACGAGCTTGAGTATCATTTTAGAGCGGTAAGCTGAAACGCACAGTCTGCGGTGGAAATGGCACCCCCGCCTCCCGGTTGCCACCATTTTCCCTGTTTGCCACGTTAGTGATCACGTGACGTCTAGATGGCTGCGCCTAGAGGTGGGCCAGATCAGACTGGCCAGATCTCGGTCAGCAGATCGGCCCACTGGGGCTGATCGAGTGGGTACGAGTTACTCCGGCGGATCTGGTCACGTGACAAGACAGAGTAACTGAACGCAGGTAAGCTCTCGAACGCCAATGTACAGAACCTTTATACCCTAAGAAATTTTTGGAACACGGCCATGCTGACCCCGCGATCTGGCTAATCTGATCACGCCCGCCTCTGGGCGCAGCCATCTTAACATCACGTGATCACTAATGTGGCTAACGGGCAAAATAACGGCAACGGGGGGGGGGGGGGCGCCATTTTGGCCGCTGGTTAACCACTCTAAGTTTACTCAAGCTCGTTGCCTTCGCCCCCTTTTTTTCTTTTTCTTTTTTTTTTTTTTTGAAACCGCCTTGCTTTCTTGGCGCTGGCTTGATTCCATCTGGGCGCGCTCTAGCCTGCCGGCAACAGCCAGGCGGCGCTAGCAAAGTGAGAGCCGACAGTTATACCCTGTCTCGTTGTAACTTGGGGTTATGAAGTATAACATGATAACTCCATCACAGTATGGATTTATAAAACGCAAGTCGACAGAATCTGCCTTACTTGTCTTAAAAGAATTTATTTTACAAAGCTTTGAAAACAAAAATATGGTTCTTGGAGTCTTTATAGATTTCACCAAGGCGTTTGACTGCCTCAATCATAAAATTTTACTATCGACATTAGATAATTATGGGATTCGAGGGCACGCTTTGCAGCTGATAAGATCTTATCTGGAGCATCGAGCGCAATATATTTATATCCAATTGGAATTCTTCCACTATAAAACCTATTCCCTCTGGTGTACCACAGTATATTGGGCCCCTTCCTCTTTAACATGTCCGTGAATGATATAGTCAATATTAATGTAAGCGCAAAATTTGTAAACTATGCTGATGACACGAGCATACTGTTTTCTGCAGATGATCCTGATCTGTTATTCGATATGGCGAATCGGGCCCTGTCTAGGTTATAAACGTGGAGTCATTACAACGCATTACAAATAAATGTAAATAAAACCAAAGCCGTGCATTTTCGTCCTAAAAATAAGCTCGTTACCATTACCAAGGACATCGTTTTGAATTCAACCAAAATCGAGATTGTGAATTGTTTTAAACTCTTAGGTGTCACGTTTTCTGAAAATATGTCGTGGGAAAGTCATATAAACTCGCTTATTCCAAAGCTATCCCAAACTGTGGGCACGTTAAATCGTCATCGTTATATTTTACCAACAAGCGTTAAATTATTAATATATAATTCTCTATTTTATTCTCACTTAAATTATTGCCATTTAGTTTGGGGAACAACAACTTTAACAAACCTAGAAAAGTTACATGTATTGCAAAAAAAAGCACTGAGGGCTATAGCTGCCGTCTCGTATGATTTTCACATAGCTGGCTTATTTCAGACATTTCGCGTCGTAAACGCGCATACATTATATGATTATAGGTTTAGCACTAGCCTTAAAGTAGAGCAACTTAAAGACACAACTTTTTAACAGATCTTGGAAATTTATCAAAAAATGTTCATAATTACCCTACCCGAGGTGCTGAATGTTGGGAGGTGGCTACATCAAGAACAAACTATGGCAAACAAATGCTTAAATACACTCTCCCTAATCTACTCAATTCGTATAAGACTACAAGTATAGATTGGGATAAGTTATCCCTAAGATAAGTAAAATCATCTTTTTTCTCTAGCAGCTGAAGGTAGTTGCCTTTCTTTGTAATCTTTGTGACTAGTTTTTGCATAATTTTATCTCTGCTGTCTGTCCTGCCTCAATGTAAAAAAAGGGGGAAAGAAATCTAAAAATTGTTTTAAAATGTGTGATAGCGACAATCATTGTACATTTTTTTTTTCTCCTCTGGAATATCGTTTTTTCCGGCTCTGTTGCTGCTTTCTGTAGGCGGTCAGGAACCCGTCAAGCTGTACCTGACAGCTTTTTTCCCTGATCGTCACAATCCTATAGTGGAAAATAAACATTATTATTATTATTATTATTATTATTATTATTATTATTATTATTTAATGTTACCTTATCCAATTGCTCTATATTCTGTTTAACTGAAACATGGTTGTGTTCTAGCATCGGCTCCTCCGATTACTTCCCTCCTTGTTTTGAGGTGCACCGTCGCGATCGTGATTCTACCCCGCGGAGCAGAACGGGAGGTGGAGTGTTGGTCGCAGTCGACAGGCGCTACCGCTCTAGGAGACGCGAAGACTTAGAGAAATTTCCCGAGAGCGTATGGGTCGAGATTGAGGCTGCAAAGGGAGTACGCGTTTTAATCGGTTTATTTTACCTCCCTCCCCAGACACCGCCAGATGAATTTTATAGTTGTCTTGTTGGCATAGAGAATACAGTGAATGACTTACAGGGATGCGAAGTCTTAATCTTGGGGGATTTTAATGCTCCTGGAGTCAACTGGCCGCAGCTTGATGTTTTTACGGACAACTTTTACTGCAGGCAGAAAGGCACCCAGCTCTTAAACTTTTCTTCTTTCCTAAATCTCAAACAACACAATAATGTTCTGAATCACCAATTTAATGCTCTAGATTTATGCTTCTCAAATATGGACAGCGTGCGTGTAGCACGGGGTGAACTGCCATTAGTTCCTCAGGATACATATCATCCTGCACTTGATATTGTACTTTCTTTCGAGAATTCCTCTGTTCGTGCTAATTCTGGTGATTCCCCGCCGCACACCTCATATAATCTGTCGGCAGGGGACTATGTCGGGATGCATCATTACCTCACGAGTTTTGATTGGGCATTGATCTTGGAGTCGCCTGATGTGAATGACCAGGTCATGCTCTTCACGCAAACTGTTCGGAAGGCCATGGATACTTTTATTCCGTTAAGGACAGTTACTAAATCTCGCTTTCCTAACTGGTTTTCCAGTGAGCTAAAAACACTACTGAAAAGAAAGGACTTCTTTCACAGGAAGTTTAAGAAAAGTGGCCTTTTAAAGTGGGAGGTGGAATTCAAGAACTGCAGAAAGCAATGTAAGACGGTCCTGGATCGCGACCGCCGGGCTCATCGTTGCTCAGTGGAATCAGATCTTGTCAATAATCCGAAGAAATTCTGGAAGTACATTAATTCACGTTCTGGGAGGCATATAGAGTCGAAGATTGTCCTGGATAATCACGAGAGCGATTTGAAGTCCGTGCCTGAGTTATTTGCTGAGCATTTTAGGTCCGTCTACAGGGATAGTACGCAGCGTTCTGCACCTGTGCTGCCTCACTTAGATGGGTTTGGTGACTTGTTAAGTTGCATTAATGTTGATGAAGAGTCCGTACGATCCTGTATTAAGAAAATGAGAGCAACATTATCAGTAGGGCCCGACGGCATTCCCTCTGCGATTCTCAAAACGTATCACGACATATTCACGCCGGTACTGTGCTCTATATTTAACAACTCGTTAAGGTTGGGAACCTTTCCTGAGACGTGGAAAGTCGCTGCTGTTGTTCCAGTCTTAAAGTCGGGAAAAAAAGGTGATATTTGTAACTATAGACCTATTTCTCTTCTCTCTCCATTTTCTAAGCTCTTTGAAATGGTAGTTCATCAATTCCTGTCTTTCAAATTTCGAAACTTAGCAATTCCCAATCAGCATGGTTTTATGAGCGGCAGATCAACAACTACCAATCTCGTTAGCTTTATGTCTGCTGCATCTCGTGTAATATGTAACAGAGGTCAGTTGGACGTTGTCTACTTTGACTTAAGTAAGGCTTTTGACGTAGTCAATCACATTATTCTTTTATCCAAACTTTCCTCCTATGGAGTATGTGGCTCAGTACATGACTGGTTAAAAAGCTACTTGTCAGAGAGAGAGGCATATGTCCGGGTTAACAACATGAACTCTTCGTTGTACAGGACTCGCTCTGGCGTTCCTCAGGGATCTGTTTTAGGACCCCTTCTGTTCACAATTTTCGTAAATGACGTCTCTTTTGCTGTTTTAAATTCTTCATTCCTGCAATATGCTGACGATATAAAAATTTATCGAGAAATAGTTACTGAACGTGATTGTGCTAAGCTCCAGGAAGATGCATGTTCTTTCTACCGATGGTGCTCTGAAAATGACCTTCTCTTGAACCCGTCCAAAACCAAGGTCATGACGCTCTCTCGGAAAACTCACAATATCTCTTTTGCATATAATATTCAAGGAGAGACTTTGTCTCGAGTAAGTGTAATGAAAGATCTCGGAGTCATGGTTGATTCTGGGTTGCGTTTCTCTGATCACGTTGGTAAACTGGTTAACTCGTCTTTGCGAATGTTGGGTGTTGCCTCTCGCTTAACCAGGGAGTTCAAAAACCCGACGGCTTTTATCACGTTATACTGCTCGCTATCCAGGTCACAGTTAGAATATGCCTCAGTTGTTTGGAATGGAATTTCTAAAAGTCACTCCTTGGAGATCGAACGTGTGCAAAAAAAGTTTGTCTCTATCTTTAAACATCGCTACATAAAGGAGGATGTTCACTGTTTAACATATGAGTCTGCGGTAGAGCGTGTTGGTTTGCTTAGCTTGCACCGGCGTCGGGAGAACGCGGACTTACTATTTTTGTTTAAAACGCTGCATGGACTCATCAATTCTCCGAGCCTGTTATCTGAACTGTGCCTTAGGGTCCCACGTGTGCCTACTCGTCTTCTGTCATCTTTTTATGTTTCTAGAATGTTTAGTCCGGTAAACCCAATTGTGAGAATGGCTCAGCGTTTGAATCATTACTCTGAAAAACTTGATATTTTCAACCCTTGCTACAGGACGTTTGTCCTTTCTATTAAAAACTTGCCCGTGCAGGATGAGCATTGCTGAATTGCTTTGTTATGTCTGAATGTCGTCATCTCCATGTCGTGTTTTCTGGTGGTGCAGTTGTTGTCCTTCGGTCTTGTGTTCCGTCTCTACTGTTACTGCCTCGTTTTTATTTCATTGTACTAATTACTCGTGCACTGCCTAGTATTATGCTAAAAATGTATCTTATTTTCTGCGGAGATGTGTATAGTGTGTTTTTTTGTTTTTTGTTTTTTTTATCCACCAGTGTACCAGCACCAAGACCTCAGGGTTGTTCCTGGGCACTGTATAATAAAGATTGATTGATTGATTGATTGATTGATTGATTGATTATTATTAGTATTATTTCTGGCTTTGACAGGCCCGTGTATCTGCTTTGTTAAATGCGTGTTCCAATAAAAATGTATTATTATTATTATTATTATTATTATTATTATTATTTTTATACTAACTGATTGAAGAAACCCATTCTTCTTTAGACTGGAATGGGTTTCTTCAATCAGTTAGTTCCACGGACATATACCAAAAGTTCGCTCATGTTATTAATATGTTTTACGTTCCCTCAAGAAAAGAAATCTGCGTTAAAAGACGTCGGCCTAATCACTACTGGTTGAATGCAGACATTTTGGCGGCAATAGCGGAAAAGAATAACTTGTGGGCTCGATATAGGCGTTCGCCTAGTAATACTGTACTTAAATCGAACTATCAAATTTGCAGAAACATGGTAAATGCTATGATTCGCTCGGCAAAGCGAAAGTATTTTCATAAAATATTTTCAGAGTCTCGCTCGAACATGACACAGACTTGGATTCTCGTCAATGAGTTTCGTGGCAACCCTTCTACAAGTTCTGTTGATAACGTTTTGAAAAAAAACTTCGGTCCAAATCTTTCAACTGTTGTAAGAGATTTCAACAGTTTTTTTGCGACCTTTTCTGGTAAAAGCAGAGATTCTTCCATCACTTTCAACAATGTCGTCGCAGCTTCTGCTTTTCTTCCACCACTCAATGATGTCGACCTGCACTCGTTACTGTTTAGTTTCAAGTCTTCCAAATCTCCAGGCATTGACGGCATCCGAGTTTCCGATCTCCGCAGAAATTATGAGATTATCAAGCATGTATTGCTTCATATGCTGAATGGCTTTATTGAGAGTTGCGTTCTTCCAGATGAACTAAAAACTGCCATTGTAAGGCCCTTATACAAAGGAGGTGGAGCGAATAAGATTGAAAATTACCGCCCAATTTCTATATTACCAATTATTGTTCAAATCCTAGAAAAACACGTATTCCAAGTTATGTCATCCTTTCTAGACGTGCATAATGTTCTCTCACCTAGTCAGTTTGGTTTTATTCGGGGAAAAGGTACTCAACCTCTGCTGGAAGACTTTTCTGATTTACTCTTTTCCGGTTTTGAAAGAAATCTTGTAAGCTGTGCCCTTTTTTTAGACGTATCGAAGGCGTTTGATACGGTCAGCCATTCAGTCCTCTTGAGAAAGCTGCATAGCTACGGCTTTCGTGGCCCGTTTTTTTCTTTTCTGTCCAATTACCTTTTAAATCGCTCACAGCTTGTAATTGCAGCTGAGTCCCGCAGTCCGCGAACAATGCTAAGAGCAGGGGTACCCCAGGGCTCAATTTTGTCTCCACTTCTATTTAATCTGTTCGTTAATGATATTTCAACATCTCTCTCTGAAGCCAAGCTTTATCAATATGCGGATGATACCGTAATAGTCACTCGACATCTTAATTTTGAAAATGCCGCCCGCTCACTACAGTGTGCTGCGACTACAGTCATGGACTGGTTTCAGCGAAACCTTATGGATGTTAACGTAAATAAGACTAAACTTATCTGTTTCCATAATCCCCTTAAATACGTGCGTCTGGATTTCCCTTTTGTTTTACATCACTCAAAATGTGTATCATGCAAGTGTGTTTCATTGGAATATGTTGAATCTGTCAAGTACCTTGGAATTTTATTTGACTGCGGCCTAACTTGGAATGCTCAATTCGTGTCGCTTTGTGCTAAGCTAAGGAGTGTAAGTTGTCTTTTATATAACACCAAATCGCTTATGCCGTTTTCTGTACGTAAAATAATCGCCCACACACTGGCATATAGCGTGTTAAGGTATGGGATTACAGTGTTTGGGAACTGTTCTACCCAGTGGCATGGTAAAATAGATAGCATTTTAAAAAATATTTTGAAAAGTGTATCTTACGGCTTGCAAATACCTGACGACAGTGACCTGTTTAATTTCCTGCAATTCCCATGTCTCAGAAGTCTTTTTACTCGAACTGTTGTCCAACGTTACTTCTGGTCTGATGATTTCAAGAGAAAAAACGTACCTACTCGTTCCCTTCGTTTTCAAGAAACATTTAAAGTCCCTTTTGTTCGTACTCGATATGGTAAGAATACGCGCGAATATTATGTGCCTGAGACATTTAACAATTTGCACTCTGAAATTCTGCAGGCTAATTCTTTGAGCCAGCTGAAGAAAAGTATGAAAGTTCATCTTTCTGGAGGAGAGATTACATAATGCTTATATTTAGTTGCGTATGTATTTGTGTACATATTATTCATGTTTTGTGCACTCCTAACTGCTTTATTCTTGATTTTCTCGTCCACGTTCCTTTATTCTTGCGAATTTTTGTACTGACTTTGTTCTTGGTCGTTTCACAATTGTGTCTATATTTACTACGTTTGCATTTGTGTATATATTAGTCATCCTGTCTTGTGCACTCCTAACTGCTTTATGATCGTTTTCTTTCCCGTTTTCTGCTTTCTTTGTTCTAATTTTTTACTAACTGTGTTCTTGGACATTCAACCTCTGTCTCTTTCTTTTTTCATTTTTTTTTGGGGCGGCGTCACACAAGCCACCGTTGGCTTTGATTGCCCCCGCACTCCTGTATGATTTTATGAATGTTCCTGAATACAAATTTATTATTATTATTATTATTATTATTATTATTATTATTATTATTATTATTATTATTATTATTATTATTTTTTTTTTTTTTTGTTAATGATGTTTCGACTGTGATTCGTCACTCTTCATTTCTTCAGTACGCAGATGATATTAAGATGTTTATGGAGGTACGAGAAGACCGAGACTGTGTTTTGCTACAGAGAGATGTTGATGCTTTTGAAGAATGGTGCCGGGGGAATGACCTAAAGATAAATAGCTCTAAAACGAAAGTCGTGTCGTACACTCGTAAGACACATAACATTGTATTCCCATATGTTATTCAGACAGACCTTTTGGAACGTATGAACAGAATCAAAGATCTTGGCGTAGTGTTTGACAGCACCTTAATCTTCTCCAGTCATGTGGATCACATCGTGAACGCAGCTCTACGCACGCTCGGTAGTGCGTGCCGCATCACTAAAGAGTTTATTAACCCCTGCACATTTCTTATACTCTACAGTGCATTGTGTCGACCACAGCTTGAATACGCTTCTGTTGTATGGAATGGAATTTGTGCCACAAATTCCTTGAAAATAGAACGGGTTCAGAACAAGTTTCTTTCCATCTATAGACATCGTTGCTCAGCGCGCATTGTACCCACCACTACTGATGTCCCTGTCCCTGTTCAGCGTAGCGTGGCACTACCTACCCTGCTTCGTAGGAGAGAACTTGCCGATATCTTATTTTTATACAAACTTGTCCACGCCGTCACTGATTGCACGGTATTGACGTCAAGAGTACTCTTAAAAATTCCTCTAAAAACAACAAGGCAAAATGCGTCCTTCTGCAACAGGCGTCTACTCAACCTCCACGATCCTGTGTCCAGACTTGGGCATACTTATAATTCTTCTTTTTCTGAAACACTCGACATATTTAACAATAACACGCTGCAGTTTGTAAAAACGTTAAAGGCCATCACTTAAATTAGAACTGTATGCACTAACTTGCGGCGTTCACGCCGAAATTCCCCACTTTGAATGCATTTTTTTTTTCTTTCTTTCTAGCAATTGGTGTTGGCGGTAGTACCCTTAAGCTTATCGTATGTTGTGACTTTGTGTTTACTTTTTATAATTTTTAAGTGTATTTTTCTAGGGCTTGTCCGTTGTTTGTGTTGTCCGTACTATTGCTTTATACCCTGTTCTGCCTTACATGTTAACACAGTGCACCTGTACCAAGACCGCAAGGTTGTTCCCGGGCACGAATAAAAACATTGATTGATTGATTGATTGATTATTATTATTATTATTATTATTAGCGACAAGCCCAACACTAAATACAAAGATGAGTAACGTCGATTTGTTTTACCAGAATGTCCGTGGCCTGCGGACGAAAGCTGAATGTTTCTTTGCCAACACTACTCTATCTAATTACTCAATTGTTTGCTTAACGGAAACTTGGTTATGTCCTAGTGTTAGTTCCTCCGACTACTTTCCGCCTTGTTTTGATGTCTACCGTCATGATCGTGATTTCTCTTCCCGGGGCCGAGTAGGAGGCGGTGTATTGGTCGCGGTTAACAAACAATATAGTTCACGAAGACGTGAGGATCTGGAGAGATTTCCTGAGTCTCTGTGAGTTGAAATTGAGTGTTCTAGCAGAGAACGTATTTTAATAGGTTTGTTTTACCTTCCTCCTCAGACGACACCAGATGATTTCCAAAGATGTCTTGCTCACATTGAAAATACTATTAATGATTCACAGGGGAGCAATATCTTAATCTTGGGGGATTTTAACGCTCCAGGGATTAACTGGACACAATTCAATGTCCTTACTGGCAACTTTTATTGTAAACAAAAGTGCAACTATCTCCTCAACTTTACTTCCTTTTTAGATCTTAGACAGCACAATAACATTCTAAATGACCAAGATAATGCTTTAGATTTATGCTTTTCAAACACGGACGGTATACGTGTGGCTCGAAGTGAACTTTCTATGGTTCCTGAGGATAGCTATCACCCTGCTCTTGATGTAGTTCTTTCTGTTTTTGATCCTCCGGTCCTCAGTCCCTCTAATGGTCCTTCCCCACACACATCATATAAGTATTCAGCGGGGGACTACACTGGAATGTATCACCATCTTTCGGGTGTTGACTGGGCTTCTATCCTGAGTCGTCTGATATCAACGGCCAAGTATATCTCCTCACAACTGTTGTTCAGGAGGCTATGGACATGTATATCCCTCTTAAAACGTCTAAAAAATCTCGCTTCCCTATCTGGTTCTCTCGTGAACTCAGAACGCTTTTAAAACGGAAAGATTTTTTGCACAGGAGGTTTCAGAAAAGTGGTCTTCCGAAGTGGGAAGTTGAATTTAAAATTTGCAGAAAGCGATGTAAGAAAATTTTAAACCGTGATCGCCAGGCGCATTCTAACTCGGTGGAATCAGATCTTGTTAAAAATCCCAAGAAATTTTGGAGGTACGGTAAATCGCGCTTGGGGAAGAATATTGAGTCCGAAATCGTCTTGAATCAGCATAGCGACAGTGCGAAGGGCATGTCTGAGTTGTTTGCTGATCACTTTGCGTCAGTTTACATTAATAATAATAACTGCTCCTCATCTATTTTTCCTCACTCGGACGTTTTTGGCGACTCATTAGGTTCTGTGGTTGTCGATGAGGAATGTGTTAGGCTATGTATTAAGAAAATGAAACCCACATTGTCTGCAGGTCATGACGGGATACCCGCTGCAATTGTTAAGGCTTATCATGAATTACTTACGCCTATACTGTGCACAATTTTCAATAACTCCTTGACGTCAGGGATATTCCCTAACGACTGGAAACTGGCAGTGGTTGTTCCGGTCCTGAAATCTGGAAATAGTGGTGATGTTCTTAATTACAGACCGATTTCTCTTCTCTCTTCTTTTTCCAAACTTTTTGAAATGGTGATCCATCAATTTCTTTCCTTCAAGTTTCGTAGTATAGTCATTCCTAATCAGCATGGTTTCATGTCCGGCAGATCGACATCCACCAATCTCGTATCTTTTATGTCTGCTGCCTCTGAAGTAGTTTGTAATAGAGGTCAGCTTGACGTTTTTTTATTTCGACCTGAGTAAGGCATTCGACGTAGTCAACCACGACATCCTCTTATACAAGCTTTCTTCGTACGGAGTATGTGGTTCGGTATACAATTTGTTAAAAAGCTATTTGTCTGATAGGCAAGCCTACGTCCGCGTCAACAATACTACCTCGTCCTTGTACAAGGCAAGCTCTGGAGTGCCTCAGGGATCTGTCTTGGGCCCCCTCCTCTTTAATATTTTTATAAATGATGTCTCTCGAGTTATATTAAATTCTTCATTTCTGCAGTACGCTGATGATATAAAACTTTACAAAAAAATATCGACCTTAGAGGATTGCATCGCGCTTCAGAATGACGCATATTCCTTTGGTCGTTGGTGTTTAGACAATGACCTCCGTTTGAATCACTCTAAAACAAAAATAATGACATATTCTCGCAAGACCCATGATATATTCTTTCCATATAGTTATCATGGCGAACTGCTGTCACGTGTAAGTGAACTGAGGGACCTTGGAGTTGTCTTTGATTCAACCTTGAGATTTGACACTCACGTCATCAAAGTGGTTCAATCGGCCTCGCGCACGTTAGGTGTCGTGTCTCGCATAACGAAGGAGTTCAAAAGCCCGTCCGCTTTTTTTACGCTGTATTGTTCCTTAGTTAGATCCCAGCTAGAGTACGCCTCGGTTGTTTGGAACGGCATTTCCAAAACCAACAGCTCATCTGTCGAGCGAGTCCAAAACAAATTTATTTCTATCTTTAAATATCGTTACCATGAGAATGGTAATCCTTGTCTGAACGGTGTGTGTAACTCGCAACTTGTCAACTTGTTGAGCCTCCAGCAGCGTCGGGTGAAGGCAGATTTGTTGTTTTTGTTTAAGACCCTGCACGGCTCGATTAACTCTCCCAGCCTTCTGTCCGAAGTGAGCCTCAGAGTTCCACGTGTGCCTACACGGCTCCAATCATCTTTTTATATAGCTCGACATTTTAGCAACTTAAACCCGATCCAAAGATCGGCGGAGTGTTATAATCGCTACTCTGACACAATTGATTTTTTTAACTCATGCGGGAGCAAGTTCGGAAATGCTGTTCAAATCTTCCTCTTGCAGGAAAAGGGCTGATCAGTTGAAGCGCTGATGTAGTATTTGCTTTTTGCTCTCACACCTGGTGATGTCTCTGTTTTGTGCTTTTGATTTCCCTTGTTAATCTTAGTGTCTTTCATACTTGTTAATATTTTTATTCTCAGACTGGAGAACTACGTTCTCCTTCTGCACTCGCGTGTATGCGTGTTTGTATGTGTGTGTTTTTGCTCATTTTTTTTAGTGTGCCAGCACTAAGACCAATTGGTTGTTCCTGGACACTTTAATAAACATTGATTGATTGATTGATTGATTGTTATTATTATTATTATTCTCTTATGACATTCAGTCAGTTCTTTTGACACGTGTGAATGAAATCAAAGACCTTGGAGTTGTATTTGATAGTACATTACGCTTTTCGAGTCATGTTGACCATATTGTGAGCTCAGCTTTACGTACGCTTGGTATCACGTGCCGCATTACTAAAGAGTTTAATAACCCTAGTACTTTTGTGACACTGTACAGTGCTTTATGTCGACCACACGTCGAGTATGCCTCTGTTGTATGGAATGGAATCTGCGCGACAACCTCGGCTAGAATCGAACGTGTTCAGAATAAGTTCTTATGCATCTACAGACATCGTTTCTCGTCGCGCAATGCGTCCACCTCAAACGATGATCCAGCAGTCCCAGTTTAACATAGCTTGGCATTGCCCACCCTGCGGCGTAGGAGAGAACATGCCGACATCCTATTTCTGTACAAACTTATTCATGGCATCACTGACTGCACATCATTGATATCAAATGTGCGTTTGAAAATTCCCGTAAAAACTACAAGGCAAAATGCATCCTTCTACAATGCTCCCGTAACTAATCTTCACGACCCCGTGTCGAGAATTGGGCACACCTATAATTCCTCTTTTACAGACTCTATTGACATATTTAACAATAACACACCGGAGTTCATCAGAGCGCTAAAGTTCCTCACCTAAATTTGGCTTCCCATTTTTTGCACCTGATTAAGTTGCTCAGAACCAATTTTTATACTCTCGCTTTCCTTTCCTTTCGCTATCGTGGTGGTATAGCCTAGCGAGTTTATGTGACATATGTGATCTTTTTTAAGTGTTGTGTTGCTTACTATTTGTTTGTTGTGTGTAGTGTTGTTTTTCATGTTTCCTGAGTGCACCTGTACTAAGACCGCAAGGTTGTTCCTGGGCACTTCAATAAAAACATTGATTGATTGATTGATCGATCGATCGATTGATTGATTATTATTATTATTATTATTATTATATTTGTTGTTATTCTTATTATTATTATTATTATTATTATTATTATTATTATTATTAGTATTATTATTATTATTATTATTTAGCAATTGGTGTTGGCGGTAGTACCATTAAGCTTATCGTGTGTTGTGACTTTGTGTTTACTTTTTATAATTGTTAAGTGTATTTTTCTAGGGCTTGTCCGTTGTTTGTGTTGTCCGTACTATTGCTTTATACCCTGTTCTGCCTTACATGTTAACACAGTGCACCTGTACCAAGACCGCAAGGTTGTTCCCGGGCACGAATAAAAACATTGATTGATTGATTGATTGATTGATTGATTATTATTATTATTATTATTATTATTATTATTATTATTATTATTATTATTATTATTATTATTATTATTATTCGGTGCGCGTAAATATTAATGTACGCGCACCGAATATAGTTGCAAAATCAGCAGTAATTGAGCAAAAACTCTCCGACCATTACTTCGTGGCATCTCAACTTATGCCACAACTCAATGTTAAACCACCGAAAGAGACATCAAAAATAATTGAAATAATTGATCGAACGAAGTTTGATAACTTGGTTAGGACGAATGATTGGAACATTTTGTTATCTAGTGATAACTTTGACGACGTTTACAGTAGGTTTAGAGATCAATTTTGTGCCTTCAAGATACAAGCAAAAAAGGTCATCACTGTGAGGAGACGTCGGAACGAACACGACTGGCTAACTGATGACATTCTGTTAGCAATTAGGTCTAAAGATGCCCTTTGGGCACGATGCCGACGTTCTCCAAAAAATTCTCAGTTGAAGACAGAGTTCCGCAGTACACGAAATCGTTTAAACGCGCTGATACGTTCGGCAAAAAGAAAATATTTTCGAGATAAATTTTTTAAAGCAAGGTCAAGTATATCACATACCTGGTGTTTGGTGAATCAACTACGAGGCATGGGGATTAATAAATCAATTGATCACACACTCGAGAAAGCATTCGGTCACGATACAACGCAACTGGTTGAGGACTTTAATACGTTCTTCGCTAAATTCTCCGGAGTAGCCCGTGATGACGCTCTGTTTTCGGCAGGGACTGTAGACTCAAATGCTTCTTCGGCTTTCCTTCCTCAGATGACGGAGCTTGATGTTAGAACTGCACTTTTCAGTTTTAAATCAAACAAGTCCCCTGGTATAGATGGAATCAATGCAGAAGACCTACGGAGAAATTATGATTTTATAAAGCACGTACTCCTTTATATGTTAAATGGTTTCATTTCCAATGGGAAAATTCCGGATGATTTGAAGAGTGCCTTAGTAAAGCCTTTATTCAAAGGTGGAGAGCGTAAAAAACTTAACAATTACCGTCCAATTTCAATTTTACCTTGTATAGTCCAAATTTTGGAAAAACATATCCTTAATACTATGACGTCGTATCTAGATAGCTTTGATATTCTATCATCTAGACAATATAATTTCGTTAGTGGCCGGGGTACCCAACCACTTCTGGAAGATTTTTCTGATGAACTGCATCTTGCTTTTGAAAGGCGTCAAGTCGCATGTGCACTTTTTATTGATGTGGCGAAGGCATTCGACACGGTCAGCCATAGCATTCTACTTAAAAAATTACATAAAATTGGATTCCGCGGTCCATTCTTTTCTCTACTTCAAAACTTTTTGAGCGGCCGTACACAAGTAGTCTCTATAAACAATAGACGAAGCTCCAAGGTAAATTTAAAAGCTGGAGTCCCCCAGGGATCTATTTTGTCACCTCTTCTTTTCAACGTGTTTGTCAACGATATGTCCAACGCTGTCTCCACATGTAGGCTATTCCAATACGCTGACGACACGGTGTTGCTCTCGCTCCATCTTGATTATGCTACAGCAACGACGCT
Organism: Ixodes scapularis; assembly: GCF_016920785.2. NCBI lineage: Eukaryota > Metazoa > Arthropoda > Arachnida > Ixodida > Ixodidae > Ixodes > Ixodes scapularis. The sequence continues at coordinate 48,515,380 of NW_024609881.1, read as the reverse complement.
ACTTCAAAAAGATACGTGCTGCTTACTTGACTGGTTTAAAAGAAATTGTCTTGAGGTAAATATATCAAAAACTAAACTTATTTGCTTTCATAATCCCCTAAGAATCATAACATTTGATCATCCACTTTACATGCATACGTCTGACTGTGCAGACAGCAACTGCTGCTCAGTGCCTTATGCAGATCAGGTTAGGTATTTAGAAATTGAGTTTGATAGTGCTTTGTCATGGATTCACATGTCTTATATCTGTAAAAAACTGAGAAAGGTGTCCTGCTTACTCTATAATACAAGATCATTAATTCCTATATCAACCAAAAAGATGATAGCTCAAGCGTTAGCGTACAGTGTTTTAAGGTATGGCATAACAATTTTCGGGCATGGGTCTGTGATATGGTGCCAAAAAATTCATTCAATTTTGAAAGGAATGTTTAAGAGCATTGTCTACTGTTCATCGTCACAAACTGAAGAAGAAAAAATAACAACTTTAGGTTTGCCACTATTCCATGCTTTATTCATTCAGACTGTTGTATTGAAATATTTTTGGAACGATAACTATAAAGAGCCTCACACAGTGTCTAGATCACTTCGTCGGACCGAACGCTATAAAGTGCCTTTTATCACCACGAACTATGGAAAACGTGTTCGCAATTTTTATGTGCCTTCAACCTTCAATGACTTGCCAGAAACCATATATGGTGTGAACTCTCTAAAAGAACTCAAACAAGTGCTCAAAGATTTCAATTGAACAACACAACTATGCGTGAGTGTGTGTGCGCGTGTATGGTTTTTATTTCTACATATCCATCTATAGCATCACAGTGTAGTTATTGAACCTATGTGTATGTTTTTTTTTCGTCATATTTTATTTCATTCGAGAGCAGATACTAGATGATGAGCTTGATACTGTTTGTGTGTGGGGATATTGTGACTATGACCTGTAGGGTGCTGTCCCACAAGCCTTTACTGGCTTTGACAGACCCGTGCCTCGATTTGAAGAAATATCTACCCAAATAAATTATTATTATTATTATTATTATTATTATTATTATTATTATTATTATTATTAAGAGGGTAAACGACATGTGAACGACATGTCCCACATTTCATGCCGACGGCTTTGATATGCGTTACATATACGAGCGCAGCGCACAGATATCGGAGCGTGACGCAGTGAAAAGTCTGATAGCTCTTCGCACTAAAAGCGCACTCCGGTGTTAAGTAGTCACCTTCCGATTGGCACGGCAGGGCCGTAACTTCCGACGTACTGACATGTTATGTGATCACGGTATCCTGGCCTACCCAGTATTTCTTGCTTCAGACAATAGGCCTCGCAAGTGGGCTCATTTTCGTCTTCTGCGCATGAGAAAGGAAGTAGCGGTGACGTCAGAACGCCGAGCCCTGATTGGCTCATCGCGACGCCCTATCTGAGCGTCGTCTGCTCCTTTGCAACGTCGTATGCTCGCAACGTCGTCTGCGTCTGTCTTAGACGCCTCGCAGGTGGGCTCATTTTCGTCTTCTGCGCATGAGAAAGGAAGTAGCGGTGACGTCAGAACGCCGAGCCCTGATTGGCTCATCGCGACGCCCTATCTGAGCGTCGTCTGCTCCTTTGCAACGTCGTATGCTCGCAACGTCGTCTGCCTCTGTCTTAGACGCCTCGCAGGTGGGCTCATTTTCGTCTTCTGCGCATGAGAAAGGAGGTAGCGGTGACGTCAGAACGCCGAGCCCTGATTGGCTGATCGCGACCCCCTATCTGAGCGTCGTCTGCTCCATTTGCAGCGTCGTCTGCGTCTGTCTTAGACGCCTCGCAAGTGGGCTCATTTTCGTCTTCTGCGCATGAGAAAGGAAGTAGCGGTGACGTCAGAACGCCGAGCCCTGATTGGCTGATCGCGACCCCCTATCTGAGCGTCGTCTGCTCCTTTGCAACGTCGTATGCTCGCAACGTCGTCTGCGTCTGTCTTAGACGCCTCGCAGGTGGGCTCATTTTCGTCTTCTGCGCATGAGAAAGGAAGTAGCGGTGACGTCAGAACGCCGAGCCCTGATTGGCTCATCGCGACGCCCTATCTGAGCGTCGTCTGCTCCTTTGCAACGTCGTCTGCGTCTGTCTTAGACGCCTCGCAAGAGGGCTCATTTTCGTCTTCTGCGCATGAGAAAGGAAGTAGCGGTGACGTCAGAACGCCGAGCCCTGATTGGCTGATCGCGACCCCCTATCTGAGCGTCGTCTGCTCCTTTGCAACGTCGTATGCTCGCAACGTCGTCTGCGTCTGTCTTAGACGCCTCGCAGGTGGGCTCATTTTCGTCTTCTGCGCATGAGAAAGGAAGTAGCGGTGACGTCAGAACGCCAAGCCCTGATTGGCTGATCGCGACCCCCTATCTGAGCGTCGTCTGCTCCTTTGCAGCGTCGTCTGCGTCTGTCTTAGACGCCTCGCAAGTGGGCTCATTTTCGTCTTCTGCGCATGAGAAAGGAAGTAGCGGTGACGTCAGAACGCCGAGCCCTGATTGGCTGATCGCGACCCCCTATCTGAGCGTCGTCTGCTCCTTTGCAACGTCGTATGCTCGCAACGTCGTCTGCGTCTGTCTTAGACGCCTCGCAGGTGGGCTCATTTTCGTCTTCTGCGCATGAGAAAGGAAGTAGCGGTGACGTCAGAACGCCGAGCCCTGATTGGCTGATCGCGACCCCCTATCTGAGCGTCGTCTGCTCCTTTGCAACGTCGTATGCTCGCAACGTCGTCTGCGTCTGTCTTAGACGCCTCGCAGGTGGGCTCATTTTCGTCTTCTGCGCATGAGAAAGGAAGTAGCGGTGACGTCAGAACGCCGAGCCCTGATTGGCTGATCGCGACCCCCTATCTGAGCGTCGTCTGCTCCTTTGCAACGTCGTCTGTGTCTGTCTTAGACGCCTCGCAAGTGGGCTCATTTTCGTCTTCTGCGCATGAGAAAGGAAGTAGCGGTGACGTCAGAACGCCGAGCCCTGATTGGCTGATCGCGACCCCCTATCTGAGCGTCGTCTGCTCCTTTGCAACGTCGTCTGTGTCTGTCTTATACTTCGTTTCAGCTTCGGTCCGAGCGCGGCCGATGTTATGAGCCGAAGGGCCAATTAAACAGCGAAAGAGGCACAACGTCATGGCGTGCTCTCTGCAGTTGATAGGACCAGCCGGTATTCGCCGTCTCTCTGTGCGTGCTCCGGCGTGCTCCTCCGCCGGCTAGTCTTATCAAGCGCAGAGCACGCCATGACGCTGCGCGTTTTGCGGTGTTTGATTGGCCCTTCGGCTCATAACATCAGCCGCGCTCGGACCGAAGCTGAAACGAAGTATAGACGCCTCGCAGGTGGGCTCATTTTCGTCTTCTGCGCATGAGAAAGGAAGTAGCGGTGACGTCAGAACGCCGAGCCCTGATTGGCTGATCGCGACCCCCTATCTGAGCGTCGTCTGCTCTTTTGCAACGTCGTCTGCGCCTGTCTTACCTTTCCTGCGACTTTTGAAAGTCGAGCAAGCTCGGCTTTGCCTTTCAGAGAGGGCAGACGAAATAACTCGGGCGGTAGTACGTTGTTTTTGTTTAACATGAACTAGCACACGCGCATCAAGGAGGGAAGTCAAAGGACTCACTGGCGAGGTGTCCCGAAACGCTGAGGTTTGTTTGCTAAGAACCGACAGGTGAGCGTGTTAGTGTCCGCAAGTTCCCTCCCACAAACTTTTTCCCTCCTTTCGTGTGCGGCGAGATTCCTCACCCTTTAGCGGCGTCGGCGGGTCGGCGCTGTTAACGTCGTCTGCTTTACGTCTGCTAGTCAAAGCGATGGCTGCTTTACCTTTCCTGCGTCTGTCGCAGATTCACCGCTTTTTTACCGGCGAGAGTCACCGTTGCCTCGGAAAACAAGGAGATGACAAGAGGAAGAGATTGACCTCTTAATCTAAAACTGAGGTCAGCGATCAAAGTATAAGACGGGAAGGGTTCCCAAGGGTCGCGCGGGCATATTCCATTCAGCACGCCAGCCGGTCATGGGCAGACGGTCGCCGAGTCGGAGTGCCTGCTAGGCCTATCTGCCGTGCTCGCTTGGTCGTTGTCGGTGGAATCGTGGCCGTTGGAGCTTTTCCCGGGTGTTTGTGGATCCAGCGTTCTTGTTCGTCGTGGTCTGTTTCAAGTACTTCTTACTTTTTTCTTGCTGCTTGAAGTCGGGACGCGTGAGACGCGCACGTAGAAAAATAAACGTCCGTTGGTCGTCCCGACCGCGACGCTGTCGGCCATGCTGATTTGATCGTAAGAAGTGCGTAAGACAGCTTCGGAGCTGTCGTGGGATTTCGTCGTAACCTGTGCAAAACTTACGAAATTTTCGTTTCGTGAATACGAATTAGTTCCCAAGTTTTGTCTTACGCATATTTTTGGTGCAAGATCGTTTTGTGAACCCTCCGCAGTTCCGAAAGTCGCAGGAAAGGTAAGACAGACGCAGACGACGTTGCGAGCAGACGACGCTCAGATAGGGGGTCGCGATCAGCCAATCAGGGCTCGGCGTTCTGACGTCACCGCTACCCTGCGCAAGAAGCAGACGAACTTGTCCTCCGCATAGGATAAGCGGCGCCAACAGAGTAATAGCTCACTTTTGAACGATGCGGCCGCCACTCCCAGGCATATCCAATGCTTCTTGCTTGAGTCGCTGGATAGCGCCAAAGTAAACATCATTGCAGGTTGCCTTAATACACGCTTGCAAGTATGCATCCTCTGGGCGCCACAATCTTACCACTGGTGTGGGTGGGTCGTCTGATGTCCAAGTATAGCTGAGGCCGTGGGTACGCCTCAGCAATGCTTGACTATAACCGACCTGCCCACACTATCGGAAGGATGCCGACGCCCTGACGCCGTATACCTGCAAAAAAAGTATATAAACCGTGCTAATTATAGCCTTGTGCGCGCTGCCATTTTTGTCTACTGGGCTGTGGAACGCGAACTCGAGCGTTACGCTCGGACGACAATGATCAAGGTCATATAAGCAATATAGTCCCGTGAAGGGTATTTTGCTAACATAACCTTGACGTCGGGCTGTCGCGTGATATATTACCTTGTTACGTGACGTCACATGATATCATGACGTCATGTAACAGCGTGACGTCACATTAAATCAAAACGTTGTGTGGGACTGCAACGTCACATGACACCCAAACTTGACGTCAAGTGAGTGATGCAATGGTTCCACGTGATGAGGCAGTCACGAGGTCACGTGACTTTAAGATGACGTGTGACTCTGTGACGTCACGTGGCGTTGGACACACACGGCATGTGCCCAGCTCATTTTCACACATTCTGTGCTTCTCTAAGGTTATCAGATAGGAAGTCATGTTTCTTAGGTGTGTATATGACTTTGCGTCATGGGGTTTCACATTTTTTAAAGCGATTTTAAAGCGACGAATAAAGCGGTTAGCTTTCTTGAGCTCTTAAGGCCACTTCAAGATATGTTTCTGGCCTCTTATTTTTCCCGCTAAATTTATCGGGGAAATCGATATCACTTGATGTAACATGACCTATGCACAAGATCAGTTCCCACGCTAAATTTAGCGGAAAAATTGACTTCAAGTGACACGATGTCACCTGACCTATACAAAAATTATTTTTCCACATAGGTTTAGCGGGAAAATTGACGTAATGTGTCCTTAATACCAATGCAGTTTCCCCGTTAACTTTACTGGGTAAAATGACGTCACGTGGTGTCACGTGACCTATGAATAAATTCAGTTTCCACGCTTAGCGGGAAAATGTGAGGTGATGTGATTTCAGCACGAATTCAATTTCCCCGCTAAATTTAGCTGGAAAGCTTACGTCACGTGACTTGATGTTCGTGCCCTCAACACCAATTCATTTTCTCCGCTAAATTTAGCGGGAAAAATGACATCACGTGGCTTGAGGTTACGTCACCTACCCACAAATTCGGTTTAGCCGCTAAATTTAGCGGGAAAATTGACCCGTGACTTGCCGCGGCTCTTTCAATCATCTCTGCAGCTAATCGTTTAATTAGACAGCAACATAGTTGGTTCCGTCCGAAATGTTTTTATTTTCTCTCCATCAGACGAAGAGGAGTTGCACGTAAGCTGTTCGTTTGAGCGGGACGACGAGTGCGGGTGGTTCCCTGAGAACGAGGCGACAGAACTCGACTGGGTCAAGTACGCCGGCGGGATCCTTAGTCGCCGCTGGCTGCCCCCTTATCTTGACGTCGGGCATTCAGGTACGCTTTCTTCTTGTGCACGTACTATTTATGTTGTGTGTATCTTTAGACAGCCGGAAGTTATTCAGCCAAAATAGGCCTATGCTGTCTCAGCTGCAGGGCTGGCGAAATTACGTTTGTGTTAGAAAATTACGTTACAACTTACTTTCCCAATTACTATGATATGTAATTCATATACATTACAATGCACCACGGTGTAAACGTAATTCATCACACTAGCGAATTACTTTAGAAAAATGGCATTAGTTTCAAATTACTTTTTTCTACTAGAAATGTTTCTGAACTCCCATTCTGGGCTTGCATGTACTTATCTCGTTCTGTACATTCCGAGCAGTGAAGATAGTGCAGAGTTTGTTCGTACTATTTGTAGTACCAGAAAGTGTGTTAGTGAAGTACAACTGCTAGCCTGAGATGTTTTACGAGCATCACGAAATAGTGATACACGACCCCACGCCGGTGCAATGTTCGTCCAGATCGAAACGCGCAAAGGTGGGGATTGAACTTAGAAGTCCTAGGTTCTGCAGCACGAGCTTTCGCTCCATGCGCTGCGAGGCCGACCTACACATTCGTCTTCTGTAGGGAAGAAAACTGGTTTCCAGTTTCCTTGTGTTCATTCCCTCTCGCCCTCTTCTCGCCCCCTCTTCCCACAACAGTGACTCACTGAGCTACTCCCCACAAGAAGGAGGAGGATCTCCCTCTTTCTCGAATGGAAAGTAGGAATTGAGGGAGAGAGAGTTTTCTCCTTTCTGTCTTCTCGTCGGACCTTAAGACACGGCACCGATCCTTCCTCTTCCGCACGTAAAGATACAATGATTAGGTTCGTCGTTTAATTTAGAGAAACCACACAGGCATCCACATTCGAGTTCAGTTTATGCTGGGCTAGAATAAAAGGAATGTACACTTTGAAAACTAAACAAAAACAAACGCAACCCTTAAGTAACCTGGGTATATTTTACTCAATATAGTACAGTAAACTTTCGGTAGGTGAGAACGGGTGAAAATTGAACCCACGATCCCTGGGTTCAACAGCGCGAGTTTTCGCTCCACGTGCTCCGAGCTGATCTGCGCTACTCAGCCATAGGTCCCACCGATTCCGTGTAATATACTTCGTTTCACCTAAAGTTCAGACGCAGCCGACGCTACGAGGTAATGGGACCAATCAAACGACATCAAAAGCGAAAGTCACTGGTCCTTCCCTGTACATGATTGGTGTGGCGATTATAGAACCATTACAGAAACATGACAAACACGATGATGGTGTGTTTATGACGTTTGACTGGTTCCATCAGCTCGTGGCGTCAGACCCATTCGGACTTGAGGTGAAACAGAGTATGCCAACACCCATCTGTGCCTAAATAATCCACTTTGTGTATCTCCAGGCCCGTACATGTACACCACGAACCACGCGACCGAGGAGGGCAGAGGCCACCTGGTGTCCAAGCGCCTAGGTGCTTCGGGTCCCGCCGGCCGCTGCTTCTCTTTCTGGTACAGCATGAGGCACCCCAACAGCGGAAGGCTCAGCCTCCTCTCCCGCTCGGAGGACAATTCCACCGAACTTCTCTGGACCAGATCTGGACCTCAGGGAAGGGCCTGGCTTATGGGATACGCAGATGCCTACTCCGACTCCTACAGCCATGTGAGGATAAGTTTAATTTAATTAAGGAATAATGAGTAATAATGATATATTAATGATGATGATGATAATGATGACTGCCATTGGCTTTTTCTAAAGGCATTCTAAATGCATATAATTTATAGGGCCTCTTCACGCTCCTCCTATACTATGATGTCAACTGATGCAATGACGTCATGTGGTAACATAACGTGATAACGACGTGAAGTCATGGTGTTACCTGATATCGCATGACCATCTGACGTGACATCAGGTCACGTCACACGATACCGTGACGCCACAGTGTCACGTAACCTCCTGGTGTCACATAACCTAAGTGTCACGCGCGTCACGGTGTCCTGTGACGTCATCCTATCAGGTGACGTTGCAAAACACCTATAAATACTACGCTTTTAGAGCACCTTTAGAATGAATTCACAGTGGCATGTGACGTCATCGAGGCCACGTGCCACAAACAAAAAAGCGCTAAGGCTGACCCTATAAATGCTATACATTTAGTAATAATATTAATAACGTTCAAGGATGAAGAATTTATTTTATTCGGTGCACGGCCTTAAGGTTTTGGTGCTGGCGCATGCAACATAAAAAGAGACAGATAGAGTGGTAAACAAAAATGTGAGGTAATAAATAAAATACAAAAAGCATAAATACAACGTTAGGATTACAATATTATTAACATAAACATAATGATAAAAATAAAAAAATGCAAGATAAATCAAGACGGAAAAATAGTATAACCAGATTTAAAAATAATAAACTGCACATATTTTTCAACAAAAAAACACAAGGCTTGTGGAAGACAAACCGAAGCTGTTCAAAAAAGTTTGTCTAACCCGAAAGCCGCAAGACGCAACACAGCAAAGGTTCACATAAAAATACCTACACGTCAAGAAGTCACCCATGGAAAACATAACATATGAATTAACGCATTAGGCGCAAATCGCGCAATATGCTGACAGCTCTCGCAGCCTCGTCAAATAAACTTTGCGAGAATAGAAATAGTCACTATACAAGGAAGAGCTTACGTGAATATAACATTAAATCACTAATTAGGAAGAAAGAAAAAAAAACTCAAAGATGAACAGTTAACATTTAATGTAAAATGCATTCTTTGGCTGCCCCTACTCCGCTCGATCTCCCCGAAGGTGGGACGAAAATATTCAAGGAAGACTGATTTTTGTAATAAAGCCGAGCTGCCTAAAATGTGAGGTAGAATTTCCTCGCTAAATTTAGCGGCGCAGTTAAGCAAACTGCTTGAAATTCAGCGGAAATTTAGCTAATGTGCAACACATAATTTAGCTGCTATATTTAGAATGGAAATTACATTACATTTTGTGGGACAATAATTCTGCCTAAAAACGTTCGTTAGGCTTGACTTTTGCACGAAACGAGAGTCGAAGAGTTCTGGCAGGAATGTATTCTACGCTCCGCTCGATTTGTGTCTATAACTAAACCGCAATAAAGATTTTGATTTAGTTGATTTCTCGACTGCCGTCGGGATTATTCGACCAAGATGAAAGGGATGCCAGACGCCCATCACCAAGATTGACCAAGATGCCAGACGCCCATCAATATACGATTTTGAAACCTCGAAAACTATTCTATCCGAATCTCGTTAGTAGCTGAAGTCGATCTAACGAGAATTAAAGACGGTGTAAAGTGACAAAATAATCCAGCGTTTTATTCATAATATCGCCTTGCGTGCTTCTCACGATCACTTCATCATATCATCTTGCGTACTTGTTATGATCATATTCTTCACAGTGTTATTTCAACATATATTTTATCCATCCCTTTTTAGATCTGTTCGTTTTCTCATCCTAAGCAAATCCCCTTTAGATGGATGTTAGAGCTATTTTCAAGTTACAAGATAAATAATTTTCTTCCGGAACTTTGACGATTCCTTTCTTGACACTAAAAAATAAGTGATTAAGAAATGCACGAGGGTTAACACTTCGCCCAGGAAAACACTAGTCAATGCCCTTATAATGCGCCTTACTAACAAAAACTGATCAAGTAACAGATCGTAGTCACCTAATAAAAAAATCATCAATAGCATGCTCTTTCGAAATATTTCAGTTTTCTCCATGCCTCCTTGGTTTAATACCACATTGCAAAGACTGTCAGACGCGCAAAAAAAAATACCAATGTTCCAACAAAGTCTAAAAAGCGTATCCGAAATTTGCCTATCTTGATACAACAAATGCACACTTGCACTTCATTTCTAAGTAGCCGGCCTCAGTTTTAAAAATTAATGAGTCACATTGAGAAAAAGTTAATATTTCTGTTTGGTTCTGGTGAGCCTATTCCATGGAATGATTTTGCAAACATCTTGAATTCCGCCTTTCTAGAAGTTTTCCACGAGGATCTTAGCACTCCATCTCCAAACTCCGGGTACCACTACACAGAAAGAAGGAAACGGATTATACCCTCTGTTCATACAAATATATTCGTGCAAAATGTTATCACAATTTGTACTCACACTCACCAGACTTCTTAGAATCCAATCAATCTTAGTTCATTCAAACATGGCTGCTGTAAACAATTTCCAGGTTAAACGCAGCAGGTTAAACGCCTTCACCTTACTCTTTATGAAAGTTTCCAAGTTTATGACTTTTTTTTCACGTTTAACCAGCCGGGATTTCAGTTTATAAAAAAGTCCTCTGAATCTCTTCGCTATCTCAAGCATTTCATCTATATCACATTTTTGTTTAATTTATTTACGAATACGTAGGTTTATCTGAGAACAAAAAGAAAAGTACGACGCAGAAAGGCTTAACAAAATAAAAACCATTAGGAACAGTAATACAACAAACTACAAAATAATATATCACGTCAAAAAGATCAAGTTCATTGGTTGCAAAATATTTTCAGAAGGATGTAACTCTCAAATTTCCAACAAATGTTTAGATTTTCGCACTATGAACAGCATTTTTGGCAACATATTCCACGCAACTATGGTCCATTCAATAAGAGACGATAGTTTGGCTTAACAAGAACATAAACACACTTCAGAGGCCGAATGTTTTGCAATTTAATGCTTGTTATCCTCAGTAAATACTATGTGTTCCATAACTCTCTAAGTTACAAAAAAAAGTAAGTGCTGACACACGCCAGACGTGGCAGCACGTAAGTGCAGACACGTCTGGCGTCATGAAGTTTAAACGAGAGCAGCGGGGCTGAATTGACGATTTTTTTTTCTTTAGTTTGTGCTGGAGGCTGTTCTACCTGGATCCACACCTGCGGTTATTGCAGTGGATCACATCGACGTTAGGGGTGGAGAGTGCAAGAACAAAGGTATGACTGAACCCTGTTCATTGTTAGGGCTATGGTTACTCAGTTTTTGTCGTGTTTATCGGGGCATGTCAAGTTAACACGTACTTTCAATATAATCGTAAGTAGATAAATAAGCTTCACAGTGCATCAAGGGAGACATCGCTGTTCCTCAGCTTTATTTCAACGTATGTCACGTCGCAGGCAGCGCTACGCAATGATAGGGCCTATTAAGCAACACCTACCTGGCCTCCCAAATTTAGATCATTTCGTTGGCTTAGTGCATTTCGAACTTCGGTGGAATTTAATAGCGCTACTCACGCAGCAGATGTCTTTTTGCTACTGGAATCTCACTCCCATTGGCTGACGTAAACGATCATGTGACCAAAAGGAGAGCAAACCTAGCGCAGCTCAAACACGCTGCGAATTCTGTCTCCCCAATTTCTCAGTCTGATTAGCCTACATCCATTTCTACGAATTGATGAAATTCATAGAACAATGTTATTCCTTCGCAAAGTCGTTTGTGCCATTTCATATTACTGAATCCTGACAGCACTCGACATACAGAAGAACCTTTCTGAAATTCAATCTCACGACTTTGATTTCTACGGTGATCTGAGGAATGTTATCTGTGCCATACTAATGGCACCTTTCTGGTTGTTGATAAAGGGAGACGTTGAAGACGCCCTTAAAGGGATACTGAAGCGAAACTTGAAATACACCTATTATGGTCAGAAATAGGTTCAATATGATCAATGATATTCATAAATCATAATCGCGCGTTTGTATTTTGAACGGATGGCTATATTTTTCTGCCTAAGGGGCCCGATTAGGCGCGCGCTCAAAAATCGGCAATCGGAGAGCGCGATGCGTCTTGGGATATTGGGCGCATTCGTGACGTCACTTGTGCCCGACGGGAAAGGCTACGGCGTGGATGTTGTGGTTACGAGCGTTGCCACTTGGTGGCGCGTCGACGATTTACGACCTGTGACAACGTGGCCGTTTGAGATGTGCAAGGGCTGCACGCACGCTGCAACACGGCAAGTCTGCAACCACGGCAGCACTGACAAAACCAGCTCTGAGGCCGAATTCTCAAAACGAACTCATGACGAAAAAAGTGCGTACGACAAATTTGAGAGAAAACCCGTACTCTCGAAACGGAATTGTCGTAACTTTTGCGCAGGTTACGACAGAATCCTACGACAGCTCCGAAGCTGTCTTACGCACTTTTTACCATCAAATCAACAAGGCCGACAGCGTCGCTCAGTTACTTGGTAGCGGCCACCAACAGACATTTATTTTTCTACGTGCTCTTCTCGTGCGTCCCGACTTCAACCAGCAAGGAAAAAGGAAGGAGTACTTAAAACAGACCACGACGATCGAGAACGCAGGATCCACAAACACACGAGAAGAGCTACAACGGCCACGATTCTGCCGACCGAGCGAGCTCGGCAGAATGTAGTAGGCCTAGCAGCAACATCGACTCGGCGCACCGTTGCTCCGGCGGTCCTTGGCCAAGACCGTCTGTCCATGACCGGCTGGCCTGCTGAATGGAATATGCCCGCGCGACCCTTGTGGACCCTTCCCGGATGAGTAGTTTGATCCCTGAACTAAATTTCAGAGGTCAATATTTTCCCCTTGTCATCTCGATCTCCTTGTTTTCCGAGACAGCGGTGACGAACGCTGTCGTCGAAAAGGGACTCTCATTGATTCTATCTCCTTGTTTTGTGTGATATAGAGCTCAAATAAACGCCATGCGGATTACCTTCGCAACTCGGTATGTACACTCTGTTATTAGTATGCCATTTTTATTCTGACACGACGCTACGTCACTGTCGAGCTATAGCAGTTCGTGGGAGCTACGCGATGTCGGTCTAACCTTTCTTTGCCGAGTGTCATGTCAGTATCGAGTTGCAATCGTAAAAGATCGGTCCAGAAGCGCTTACCAAAACGCGGTCTAACAGGGCGAATCCAGCACTTCGATCAAACGCGCGTGTCCGCTCCGAGTGTGAACAGGTATTTGCGTGGCTCTTGCTGACACCCTCGTAGTTCAAACATATCCTTTTTAACGTCGGCTCACAGCTCGCGACTCGCAGGAACTAATACCGGCAGTGCCAGAAGCATGCTCGGGTCGCGTCGTGCAACAACGAGAACGAGCTCACTGTGGCCAACTGCGCTTTGGCTTTCTCCGCCAAGGCTTTGCAAACGTGTTCAGGCCTAGGCGAATTCTGCCGGCACGCCGTATAGCCGCAGAACGGCGCTGCTCCTATGCCACAAGTGATGTCACGAGAACTTCCCCCCATCCACCAGATGAGAATTTGAAATCGTTTAATTATGTTTAAAATTAGTTCTCCTGTGTTTTACAGCGCGATATTTATATTTTTCCAAGGTGGTGCCTGTCCCTAGCCCATATTTATGCAACAAGATCGGCGCTAAAATTTCGTTTCACTACCCCTTTAAGCGGAGTATGTGCTGCCTTTATATTCGGGACATTAGTGCCATACGACGTAGTAAATGAATATAAGAGTTACGTAAGCGTTCAATTATAACTCGGTTCCAGACAATATATTAAGGGGCACGCAAACGGCGCAAAAGCCCCTTGATGTGCATAATTTTATGAAGCCGTCTATGTGCGTTGGTGCTTTTTTTTGACCCGTTGTGTATTATTTTTTGCCTTAGAAACTCAGAGCTCCAGAGAAAATTAAAGAATGATAATTAAGACTGCTTACGTGTAGGAATGCGAAAGCATTCCTACACGCAGTGCATTCCTACAAGCAGCGCGCCACGTTTTTCTTTTTCACACGGCGCTCCAGCGGTGACATCACGCTACCCCACTGCGCAGGCGTGGCACAACCGCCGGCTCCACGGTTTCCGTGACGATTCATCCGCGTTGCTGTGCTTTTCTTTCTGTTTTATTTCTGAGGCACGTCGGCTTTGACCTTGAGCGCCCCGCCGGCTTCCGTGACGAAGCATCTGCGTTTCTCTGCTTTTGGTCAATGGGACTTTAGGTGCCGATGCGCTCAGCCATTGGGAACTTGGCTGCCGACTGCAGACAACGCCGGCTTCACTCCGTGGGACAGTTAATGCTTTCACATAAAAATAGTTCTTTGCAGGACATATTGTCGTCCTGCATTGACCTTTAAAAGTAGTGGCACCCAATAAAATACTCTATGTTTATTACTGCCATTGTATGGCAAATTTAAACTGCTATTGGAGCCACTGGATTGCACTGAATTTCGGACAGCGTCCATTATGCATTGCCTTTCAAGTTTTAATGACCATTATCTCTCTTTCTGAACTAGTGGTGTGCGACTTTGAATACAACTTGTGCGGCTGGACCCTACACGACTGGGAAATCAACAGGGGAAACACGATCCCGAAACCAAGTACTGATCACACAACAGAAACAGGTTCAGGTACGTAATTTTGGGGGAAAGGGGAACATGCCTTGTCTCCCATGACCCCAAATTGAATCACAAAATTCCTATAAATTAATGTATCAATATGGTTGCATTCGATATATTCACACTGATTTCCAGTACTCAGCTGCCGCAGATGTGAGAATAAACAGAATTGATCACGCCAGCAGAACAACGGGTTCTAATTCCAGAACCCATATTTTGAGCCTAGATCAAACGATAGGCACCCTTTTATTGATGGTATATAAAGTTTTCTGAAGAGAGGATTTTAGAACGCTAGAAAAATTACCAATTTTAGTATTTTTAATACAAATTTGGGTAACTCCTGACTTGAAAATTTATAAGGATTTTAAATAAACTTTCTATAGTATTTGACATAATCGTTAGTGTTTTATCATTATTTTTATTATCTTCAATGAAAAGCCCTTCTTCACTCTGGAATTACTTAATTATAAAGGGCTGTTTAAAGAGGACACATCAGATAAAATGTACGGCATTTACTGTTGAGAAAGTAAAGTTTTCCCCCATTTTCGGTGCGCTTTCAAAATTATTGTTGTTGTTATTGTTGTTTTTTGTGAAAGCTACTTTTTGTTTGCGTCCTTGGCCAGAGGCTTGGAGCGTGCATGTCACGTGAATATGGACAGCCACTCAAACGCTCTGCTGGCCGTCGCCAAGACTTCCCCTGTAATTGTCACTCCCCAAACTCCACGAAAATAAAATAAAAGACGACAGCGAGGAGGCGAGGTGGAAATCTGTGGTCTTTGCGCAGTTGATATTCTCACTGAAAACGTGAAAGCTCGCCTAAACTTTGGCACTTCAAAAAAGAAGCGCGTCTTTTTTTTTTTTTTTTTTTCGTGTTTGACTTTTTTTTTTTTTTTTGGACAGCCCTTAAGAGGCTTAAGAGAAGATTAATCTCACATTATTTTTTGAGATATGATTTCGAACAATCCTTGCTACTTAGACAGGACATGAAGTAACTTCTATACTCCGTTTCACCTTATGTCGTACCGCAGCGAAGGCTAGAAGTGCGAGCTCAGAGCGTTGGCAGCTGGCCTTAATGCACGAGAGCTTGTGCCGCCAAGATGTGCCGTAGAGTAAGGAGCTCGCGTTTGTAGCCTTTCCTGCGGTACATCATAAGGTGAAACAGAGTATAGTTGTCGTTTAAATCTAGAGCAAACTTGTATGCTCAATATACACGGGAAAAATAGATGCATTACAGCCCGGCGAAACGGTCGTACCTGGGTGCTCCATGCATCCTTACCTTGTGAATCCATCGCCTTTCTTGCTTCGCTTCGCTCGTGCCTCTGGTTTCGTTCGCAGTGACATCGTCCTCTAATCTTTGCTTATAAAACGTTTAACAGCGCGATTTATCGCTTTCACGCCAAAATAGCGACAACAAAAAAGGTGGAAACATTGCACACCTCTGGAGGAAAGATACTTTCCACAGGCACGGCATTTTCCGTGTCCGGGCTCCTAGCTCATCGTCTCAGTCACGATGTCCTGTATTTTTTTAAATATGTCCTACTATCTAGCCAACGTTTATACATTTCTCCAACTAGAACTCTCGGATGTGCAGTCACTGATACGTTGTAGATATTGCTAAGTGAATATTCGCACAGCGGCTGTCTAAATAGAAGCCTATGCCTTGTTCCAGAAACTACAAGGCTTATTTTTGTATTCTACGGTCGGAGCAGTCAATACCCTTTTTGTGGGTAATTGCGTCGTCTGCTCACTGCGCTTGACGGAAGATGGGGACATAAGTCATTTATCGTTATCTCGGTCGTCTCCGAGTACGACCGCCCTTGAATTTAACGAGCTTGTCTCTTTTTACAGGAACAGAGTTACGCCTTAAGATTGTACAAGGAAAAATTCGCCAGCTAATGGTAAAAAGAACGTACTACACAGAGGAAAAAAAGATGACAGGTAGAATGAAAGAGCACTGAGTCCCAACTGATTTATTTTGAAAGTGGAGAAAAAAGAGGCCTCAGAAATTTACTCCACGTGAAAGCAAAGGAGGAAAGAAAAATGAAAAGAAAGATAATATAGGCTAGGTATGATTCATTTCAGCAAGCATAGGAATGGAAGACGAAGCTTTAGAAAGGAAAAAGGAAAGTAGAAAAGCAAAGATAAAATGATGAAAGAAGGGGAGACGATTACTAAAAAGGCAATTTGTTGACACCAGGCCGGCCAAAATCACTCGTCGTTGGCGTTTGCTAAGAAGGCCAGCTCCTTCGTACTCAGCTTCAGAGGGGAATGCCTCACCCATTTCTAGCCTAACTTTTCGTTTGAAAGGCCTCAAAGATCTCTTGAGTAGTCCGATCTTGGTATTTCCCGAGAATAGTTGTGTCACAAAAGATCGGTGCGCACTCGGAGGACAGACAGGGCAAGCCGGTGCCCTCCTACTGTGGCGTGAATGATGCGTCTTTCAGTGTGCCTTAAATAGAAACCGCCACACGTTAAGGGGATCTTATAAACTACCCTTTCTCTGCATGAAACAAACTTGTTCTTGCGTTTCTTCTGGCATGAGGTTCGTGACCAGCTGTCAAATACGGAGCCCACCTTTGCACAGAACTTAGCTAATCTTTGGGGGCTCAGTGAGCACTACTGGAGCATCATACCTGTTGGCTTCTTGTTTCGAATTATGTGACAGTTTATGCAAATAAACTGTCTCACCAAGACTACTACCGGGCGTTTTTTTTGTTTTTGTTTTTTTTTTTCCTTTGGTGCTGTTATACCATTTCTTTATTTTTCTTTTTTTTTGTCTTTCTAGGGATTTGTTTTCCCTTCATATTTTCGCTGAAATCAACCATACCTAGCATATATTATTTTCTTTATTTTTTTTCTCTTTTTCTTAGCTTTCACGTGGGGTTAATTTCTGAAACATTTTTTTCTCCTCTTTCAAAGTAGATCACTCAGAAGTCAGCGCTCTTTCGTTCTACCCGTATTTTGCCTTCCTCCGTGCTCTGTGCGCCGTTCTGCCATGTTGGATCACCAATTAGCTCAAATTGCTACTTTACTCTATCACCTAAGTTCACATTTGGTACAAGTCTTAATCTTCAATGTCCAGGTGGCAATTTGTCTGTTTTTTCTTACTCCGTAAGAAACATAGTGACCGTTCGATGGACCTTATACAATTGATATAGTTTGTATTTGTTCTATTGTATTTATTGGACAAAGGACATAGGAATTTTTTTGTTGCAATTCGTTTCTTGTAGAAAAACGAAACATCCCCCTTTTTGTAGACGAAGCACACAGGTTGAAACTGCGCCTCTACCCCAGGTAAATATGCTCGCCTGGCAAAGTCTTACGGTCGCCTGGTGAGCCCCGAAGTGCGCGTCCCGCCGTCTGCTGGACGCTGCGTCAAGTTCTGGTACTACCTGTCCGGCGGAGACGGGGAACAGCTGAACGTCAGCCGCGTGACAGACTTTCAGCGCGAGGAACCCATCTGGAGCGTCCTGGCCTCTCAAGTGCCTTCCATGACGTGGCTCTCCGGATCCGTCGACCTGCTGGGACACCAGGGACCTCTCGCGGTGAGCCATCTCTCTCCTGTACTATCGGGTACGAAGGAAATGCGAACGGAGGAGGCGGTCCAGCTGGGTTCCAGCTGGACCCAGCTGGATCCAGCTGGAATCCAGCTGGACCACCTCATTTACAGTTCCATAATCCAGCTGGAAGTGGACTGATTTTCGCCTAGGGCACGTTACCGAAAACAAGTAACGAAATAGCGTTACATTTTTCTGAAAGAATAAGCACAGGGACGGACGACAGACGTTTGTTCGTCAAAATATTACGTGTTACTGAGATTCGTTACCGTCCTCCAAATGTAACGAAATATCGTTATTGTTACTTCCAAAAACTAATTATCGTTACCTTCGCATTAATAAATTTTGATAGCTGTGGTCCTTTCTTCGTGAGGCTCTGCGGATTTTCGATGAATTCGACGATGTTGAGATCAAAATCAGTTGCTGCTAGGAAGTAAATAGCTTTATATACATGCTATGGGAATATAGAGCAAGTTTATCCGAATAAAGAAGGGAACTTTCTTAACCCTTTGCGAACCTTCTCCGCGGCTACTCGTGGTGAGGCCTGCCAACCTAGCTCCAGAAAAGAACGATGCACAGGAAACAACGCTTGATGCTGACATCATTTTCCTCCGACGCTATTCGTTAGATCCAACATCACTTCGTCTTTTTCCTTTTCATTCGTTGACCCTAACGACAGGTATCAAGTTCTTGCCACACGGATGTACAATATTACCATGTAGAATAAGTTCACACGGATGTACAATATTACCACGTAGAATAAGTTCACACCAATGAAACTTAGCCACCTGGGCCCGTTTGCTCCAAGCGCTAACCGCGGCTAAAGTTAGCCGCAGTACCTAGGAGAGGGATTTTTTTCAATCACGTGACTGGCTCGGTAGGGATGCGGGGAAACATGGCGGTGCCCCAGTGAGCGAGCGCCGCTCGCTTTGAAACTGATATGTCGTTGTAGCTGAAATATCGTGCGCGTTAGTCAGCAACGAATGGTGCAGGAGGCTTTCGCTTTGCTTTACCTCACTTAAACCGCAAAGCATGGGCAATGACATCACCGCATTTTTTAGATAGTTTTTCGATTCTGGGCATTCCTAAGCCTAAATGAACGCGATAATTGTCGGCAGGGCAACGTCTTTGGAAAGCGGATTGTTGATAGCACACAAAAGCAGACAGCGTCCCAACAGGCCTTTTTCTAAATTATCCAAGCACCGAGGTGCATGCTACGACTGTAGTTCAACGCGTTGCATGTGCTGGCGTCTGCAGTAGTAACCGTTCTAAAGCAAAAAGTATAAAACAAATTTTGCCTTGCACGCACGTTCGTTAAAGGCTTATCATGATTTTTTACTTCGAATCTTTTATAAGATGAAGGCCAGCGCGCGTGGACCGTAGAATTACACTTCCAGCGTTCTCCTCGCGATGCTCGGATAATTTAGAAGAAAGTCTGTTGGGACGCTGTCAGCTTTTGTGTGGCCGATTGAGTCAAGGCAATCCGCTTTCCAAAGACGTTGCCATGCCGACAATTATCGCGTTCATTTAGGCTAAGGAATGCCCAGAATCGAAGCTATCTAAAAAATGCGGCGATGTCATTGCCCATGCTTTGAAGCAAAGCGAAAGCCTCCGCACTATTCGTTGCTGACTAACGCGCCCGATATTGCAGCTACAACGACATATTTCCAAAGCGAGCGGCGCTCACTCACCGGGGCGCCGCCATGTTTGCCCGCATCCCTACCGAGCCCAGTCACGTGATTTCAAAATCCTTCTCCTAGGTACTGCGGCTAACTTTAGCCGCAGTTAGTGCTTCGAGCAAACGGGCCCTGGTCATCGTTCAGTTCAATTTACTCCCACTGATACGGGCTAGGAACACATTGTACACCTTAAATTTGAGCATAAGGAATGTTCATGTTGGCCAATATATATTACTATGAGCTCTTCAAAATTAGGCAGATGCGCAGCGACGGGCGTACTGTTACACCACATGCAGCCAAGACTCCCTTACAAAACCTTCCAACATTTAATAACTGCAACTCAATAAATGAGTGCATTTACAAAAATAATGTAAAATTAACCCTACTTTATGTTCAGTCTCTTCCTTGTTAGTTTTATTGATTGCGTTTATTCGGCGATTGCAATTATAACAGCCTTCGAAACAGTTATACGCAAAAAAGCATCAACAAGTCAATTGTGAAATAGACCGAGCGTACCACGATGCCTGAACGGGCCGCCAAAACTGGAAGAGACGGAGCAAGAGAACATGACAGGAAGTTGATATAATGCCGGTGGTGCCCTCGGAGATCTGTGGGTACTTTCTTAAACTCTCATCTAATGTTTCGCTGCCTATAAAAAAACAAAAATTGTGGTGGCTTAGCATTGGTATGCATGCCAGGATATACGGAGCGTGAGCTTATGCGCACAAAGTGAGAGGCGCTATCAAGCGGCTCCGGTAGAGCGTCACACTTGGCTACTGCGCAACGGAGGCGCACAGCTGGGCACGCGGCAGCGCCAGTGCGTCTGCCGCGGCTATGACATCACTCCTCTGGAATGCGCAGACCGGCGAGGCGGGCGCGGCGGCGGCGGCTCCGGCACGCCAGCTGTGTGCCGTGTGACGTCACTGCTCCTCGCGCATGCGCAGCACGGAGCACGGCTCATTATGCGAGCCACGCGAAACTGCTCAACCTCGGCCAGTGTAGCTCACGCTACAAAAAGTTTTTTTTTTTTTCAAGTTTTCTTTTATTTATTACGTTTTTTGTTTTTGATTTTTACTGTTAGCTCAGAATTGCTGATACAGGGTGGATTTAGAGTATTCAATACAACATAAAGCAAAGTGTACCTCTTGGAGAAATGTTTTGGGCACATGCACAAGAGTTGAGGCACAGTTAACTTACTCAGGACCGACAATAATAATTTAAAAAAAAAACAATAATTTAACCCTCTTTTCCCAGCCCCTCAACACATCAACATACCCCACTAAGAACCAGATAAAAAAAGAGCCAACCATTTTTTTCTCGTTGTTTTCGCAAATGCAAAAATTAGAGGGGATTTGTTCGCTTCATGACTGTAGTGTGACGCTGCGTTCAAGATGATTCCCTCTCGTCTGCCGCTCCTCCTCTCCCTTTTACGGCAACCTGGTTGTTCATTGCTCTTGCGCCGAAAGCACTGGCTTTGCCCCTATAGAGGCGACTATGACCGAACAAATTCAAATTACCATCTTCATGTTTAACACCCTTCTTTTCTTACCAAAGGTTGCATTCACGGGAACCACATCCGGCGATCACGATACGGCAGTTGCCGTGGACGACATTCAAATCCACCAGGAATCCTGCCCTCCTGCCGGAAGCTGCCAGTTCGAGGAAGACTTCTGCAACTGGGGGAACTCTGCGAGCCACAGCGGTGCAATGCAGTGGTACCGCAACAGTGGCGCCACCATGACCCCTGGGGGTCCCTCTGTCGACCACACTCTCAACACTCTGGAAGGTGAGGATTCTGACCACTGGACGTTTCTGAAACCTATTTATTCGTGGGTCCTCTCGTTTCAAGCCGGCTACACAAATATAAATTTCTGAAGCAACATAAACATATTATTTTTACACGTAGATACTTATTTCGCGACTGGACGCGGAGTTTGACGATAGGGGTTGCGATTACAGACGACTTCGTATTTGTTAAGCCTGTTAAAAACAAAGATGGGAGAAATTCTTTCCCGATATTGACACGTACAGTCCTAATGGGAAGTGTGCGGTTCGCTTCGTGGCTGCGTCGTCTACTGGCATACATAATTTCTGTAGGAGGCTGCGCGTTGTTGTACGTGGAAATTACCTTCCGCATCATGAACTGGTCGAGATGTAATGGATTTATGTCAAACTTTCCCAAAGTACGCACTAACTTACTCGCATCTCGCAATACTCTTCTCTCTCACTCCTTAAAATACAGGGAAGTGCTAGTTTTCGCAATTGTACACGACCGTTTTTTTTTTTTGTTTTTTTTTTTATTAAAGCTTATGTTATTTGGTATTGTCTTTCACAATTCGAATCCAGTCAATATTGCTTAGAGTTAACGTTCTCAAAGTTTCCATGAAACAAAATCTTATTATATTTTGCAGGAATCTATTTGCTCCTTGACTCTCAAGATCTATCCGTGCTTCAAAATGGCTACCTAGATAGTGAACTGCTCAGCTATGGACCTGATGCTTGTTTCCGTATGTTCTACCAAATGGCCCAAGGAAGTGAGTACACGTTGTGATATGTAATCCAACACATTGATCTGCCATTTTCAATATTACCTAATGTTTTTGTCGTATCGTAGATCATTTTATTGTTATGGCATTGGAAGAGTAGAAGAGTATGGAAGGTGTTTTGTTGGTCGTTCATATTTTATGTAACGGAAAATATCTGTTTAGTATTACAGTTTCAAAAGACAAACAATTCGTGCATTTTTCTGCGATGACAATTGTCGCTATAAATTTTGAGTGTTGTAGCCCTGCTTAAAAGAAACCTCACGAATCTTCTCTATATGCTGAATGGTGTAGTGAGCCACCAAGTATGAAGCCACCGGAAGTAGGCGGCTTGTCCCGGAAGTAGGCGGCTTGTCCCGGAAGTGAGCGTTTGACAAGCTATCTGTCCATTCCCAGCGTTCCTTCGAACACAGTCCAAGGCGCTGGATTTTTTTTCTGGATATCTTAAGAGAGCATGTGCATTGCGCAAAAACAGCACCTGCAAACCCGAGAAACCTTCCTGAAAACCGTTTGCTCCATATACTTTTTGAGATTCTAGTTGGTTCAGTGTGCATGACCCACTTCAAATGCCGAATTCTCGAGCTTCAATGCTAGGGTGGATTCTTAAACCCCCTCAAAAACACAGAAGACCATGGACCAACTGAGTACACTTAAAAAATCAGCTGACGTCCGACCTCCTTTCCTTCATCGACCCCCCTCCCCCCTCCCCCCTTCCCCGCACACAAACACACGTCATCACAAGTGGATCCACGCAGTGAAGCCTAGATTCCGTCAGCATCGCTACCAGCGCGTATCGCTCTCGTCGAACTTGGGCGTGTTTGCCGCTTGGGGTGGTTCCGCTAATGATGATGTCATGCGCAGGCCTTTTCCTCCAGGTGGTAAGGTGGTATTGATGCAGCACCCTCTAGTAGGGATCAGTGGAACCCGTACGACACATATTACATTGCAGCCCCTGACCTACACTGCGCTGTTAATGGGGTATCCACACGAAGGAGAAATCCGCTCCTTTCCTCCGCGGAGCGCGCATCACGTGAGATATACGTCATCCCTTTTTGACGCCTCGCAGCGCCGTTCTCCCGTTCTCCTCCGTGGCGGAGGCGCGGAGGCTTCGTGCTGTAAGCACGAAAGCTCCGCAGGTGCACGCGGCGGAGCCGGGGACGGAGTTTTCCGGGTTGCTGACGTCACGACATCCGTCCGCGGAGTTCTCCTTCGTGTGGATACCCCTTAAAAGAAAAGGAGTGCGCTTTGACACCGCGTGATTTGTTGCACGAGCCACCAGATGAAAGACAACAAAGGCTAGAACGGACAGTCAACTGATGGAGCTGGTCGGTTCCTTCAACGTCGAATATCTTCTGCAACGTGTGTACATAAATATGTGGTTGTCCTAAGAGAGGCACGTAACATATCCGTGCCATCCAGCCTTAATTTACTATAAAGGCTGGATGGTGAAGGGAACGGTCATCGCGGTCCTAGCAGAATTCCCTAAATTAAAGGGTACCAACGATGTACATAACTATCTCTTTTTTTCCTGTGGCATTGAAATGAGATTATCTAAACGGGTGGTGAGTCGTGACCAATAAACAAGAAATAAACAGAAATAAATAAACGTTTAATGTGGCGAACTTGTGCCAAAAATAAAGAAGGAAACAGAAGAAAGCAGAGCGTCGCGGGCGTCGAAGTCGGCGTGTCAGCAGAATCGAGCGCTGGGGCGAGACTGACTCGACAAGGTCGCGGGCGGCCTTTTATCTAGAGTGAGTCAGTATCTCGAAGATTCGGCGGAGAAGGTTCGAGCGTAGCGCGCTCGGGGCGAGAATGAACAAGCACTTTCTAGAACAACAAAAACAGGGATGAACGATAGTTATGTCCGCAGCAAGAGTGAACGAGAACTTTCTACAAGTCCGTGACCCCTGCGCGCGGCATTATCCCCCCCTTTAGAAAGTGCATCGTCCCGATGCAGCACAAAACGAAAAACAACAAACAAAAACAAATCCAAAACCAAAAGGCAGCAGAATCGCGAGCCGCAGTTCACAGTTCACCCGTCGACGAGAGTGGAAAGTTCTATCGTTCGTAATACGGCTTCAGCCGGACGACGTGCACCACCTCGGGTCGCGGCTGACGTCTTGCAGATGGGCGCGTTCCGTCGGGGAGGACTTCGTAGTTAAGATCACCGAGGCGACGAAGCACTTTGTAGGGTCCAAAGTATCGTTTCAGCAATTTCTCACTGAGGCCGCGGCGACGGATGGGCGTCCATACCCACACCCTATCTCCGGGCTGGAATTGGACGTCCCTGCGACGAAGGTTGTAGCGGCCGGCGTCGACGCGTTGCTGGTCTTGAATCAGGAGTCGGGCGAGCTGGCGAACTTCTTCGGCGCGTTGAGCAACCGCCTGGGCGTCGTCGCTCTCGTTGTGAGATGGCTCATGGGGCAGCATGGCGTCCAGCATGGTCGTTACCTTCCGACCATGTACCAGCTGGAAAGGGGTGAATCCAGTGGTCTCTTGGACCGCCGTATTGTAGGCGAACGTGACGTAGGGCAGCACCTCGTCCCACGTCTTGTGCTCTACGTCGACGTACATAGAGATCATATCGGCGATTGTCTTGTTGAGTCGCTCCGTCAGCCCGTTGGTCTGCGGGTGGTACGCAGTTGTACGACGATGGCTGGTGTGACTGAGTCGGAAGATTTCTTGGGTCAGTTGTGCCATGAACGATGATCCGCGATCTGTAATCAGGACCTCTGGAGCGCCGTGCCGGAGGACGATGGACTCAATGAAAAACTTGGCAACTTCCACAGCAGTCCCCGAAGGAAGAGCTTTCGTTTCGGCGTACCGCGTGAGATAATCTGTGGCGACGATGATCCAGCGGTTCCCCGACGTCGAAGGCGGAAAAGGACCAAGTAGATCCATTCCGATCTGCTGGAAGGGTGCAGTTGGAGGAGAAATAGGCTGCAGGAGTCCGGCCGGCCTCGTCGGAGGTTTCTTGCGTCGCTGGCACTCGTGGCATGATCGTGTGTACAGGTGGACGGTCTTGGGGAGCTTGGGCCAGTAATACTTTTCACGAATACGGGCCAGTGTCCGGCTGTATCCAAGATGTCCGGACGTCGGGTCGTCGTGACATGCTTGAAAGATCTCCCCTCGAAGGTCGGTCGGTATTACCAGCAGCCACGGCGAGTTGTTCCCGAAGTTCTCTTTGTAGAGTACACCTTGTCGAATGGTGAAGGTCGGCACGGTTCGTGAGAAAACACGGGGTACGGTACCGCCGCGCCCTTCCAGGTGCTCGATTAAGGCTCGCAGCTCCGGATCGTCTCGTTGACGTCGTGCCATGTCATCGGTGTTCACTGCCCCTAGAAAGCACTCGTCATCATCGTCGTCGCTGCTGCCGGAAGGTGTTTCGACAGGGGCTCTGGACAGGCAGTCAGCGTCGCTGTGCTTGTGTCCTGACTTGTAAACCACAGTCATGATGAACTCTTGTAGCCGGAGGCTCCATCGAGCGAGGCGTCCTGACGGGTCCTTGAGGTTCGCAAGCCAGCAGAGCGAGTGGTGGTCCGTGACTACGCGGAACGGGCTTCCGTACAAGTACGGACGAAACTTCGTGATTGCCCAGACGACCGCAAGGCATTCTTTCTCAGTCGTGGAGTAATTTCTCTCTGCCTTGGACAGTGTCCGACTTGCGTAGGCGATGACTCGTTCGGTGCCTTCTTGTACTTGAACTAGTACCGCGCCAAGTCCTGCGTTACTTGCGTCAGTGTGAATCTCGGTGTCCGCATCCTGATCGAAATGTCCAAGAACCGGAGGCGTCTGGAGTCGTCGCTTCAGCTCGTCGAATGCCTGCTGCTGTTCCTCGGCCCATTCGAACCTCTCGGCGTCCTTCGTGAGGTTTGTGAGCGGTGCGGAAATCCGTGCGAAATCCCGAACGAAGCGACGATAGTAGGCGCAAAGTCCAAGGAATCTTCGCACGGCCTTTTTGTCTGTCGGCACTGGAAAGGACGCGACGGCGCGAGTCTTCTCAGGGTCTGGGCGCACGCCTTCGTTGCTAACCACGTGACCTAGAAACTTCAGTTCGTCATAGGCGAACCGACACTTTGACGGCTTGAGGGTGAGTCCAGCGGTCCGTATGGCTTGAAGAACAGCTCGGAGTCGTCGCAAGTGCTCGTCGAAGTCGCTGGAAAACACCACGACGTCATCGAGGTAGACCAGACAGCTCTGCCACTTCAGTCCTGCCAGTACGGTGTCCATAACACGCTGGAAAGTTGCTGGCGCCGTACATAGTCCGAAGGGCATTACCTTGAACTCGTACAGCCCATCCGGCGTGACGAAAGCTGTCTTCTCTCGGTCCCGTTCGTCGACTTCGATCTGCCAGTAGCCGCTCTTCAGGTCCATCGATGAGAAGTATCGAGAGTGGCGCAGCCGGTCTAACGTGTCGTCGATTCGGGGGAGTGGGTAGACGTCTTTCTTCGTCACCGCGTTCAGCTGCCGGTAGTCCACGCAGAACCGAAGCGTTCCGTCCTTCTTCTTAACCAGTACGACTGGAGAGGCCCACGGACTGCTTGATGGCTGGATTATGTCGTCGTTCAGCATCTCTTGAACTTGCTCCTGGATCACCTCCCTTTCTTTAACGGAGACTCTGTACGGTGATCGATGCACAGGGCGCGCGTCGTCCTCGGTAATGATGCGGTGCTTCGCAACGGCTGTTTGGCGTACCTTCGACGACGTCGCAAAGCAGTCACGGTATTCGGCGAGGAGGTTAATCAGCTGCCGTCGTTTTGGGTCCGGAAGTTTAGGGTCGATGTCGAGTTGCGCTGGCGACGTACCGTCTTGCTGAGGTGGCGAGGATTCATCAGTAATGGCGGCGATTTCGGCGGAGTTTCGGAGATCCTCGACGTGGCCAACGGCTGCACCTTTCGTGAGGTGTTGCGTTTCATTCCGGAAGTTCGTCACGAGGACCACAGTGCGGCCATCCTGAAGTTCAGCTACTCCTCGTGCGACGCCTATTCCTCTTCCCAGGAGCAACTGGAGGTTACCTTCCAGAAGAACTTCGCTACGGGTTGCTGCATCGGTCACGACAGGTACGACAACACTAGATCGCGGCGGCAGATTCACGTGGTCGGCAGCGACTCGGACGGCGGCTGACGCAGTTTGGAGTTTCTCTGAAGGCGGAACAGGTGTCCGCAGCGTCAATCTGTTTTCTCCAAGGTCGATGACGGCGCCGTATTCACACAAAAAGTCCATGCCGAGAATGACGTCTCTGGAACAGTCTTGTAGAATGACGAATTTCACAGGACACGTCTCGCCGTGAATTTCGACGCGAGCGGTGCACCTTCCGACAGGCGTGATGAGGTGTCCTCCGGCGGTTCGTATCTGCGGTCCATCCCACGGCGTCGTGACTTTTCGAAGGTGGCGAGAGAGCCTCCCACTCAATACTGAGTAGTCTGCCCCGGTGTCAACGAGTGCCGATGCGTTTTGGCCATCGATAACAACGTTTAGGTTGTTGGACACCGTTGCAGGCGCGTCGGTACAATGCGGGGCGTCGAGAGAGTGGGAGCGCTCCGGCGTTCTCGGAGGCTGTTTGCTTCCGTCGTTTTCGGCAACGTCACCTCCAGGCGTTGCCTCACTCAGTTTTCCCGACGACGCAGGGGAGACAGGCTCTCTCGGCGGGATCGTGGCGCTGGGGAGGCTGAACGTCGTGGCGATGGGGAGCGGGCTTCACGGCGGAGAGACGACACTGGGGAGGGGGAACGTCGGAGGTACTCCTCGATGTCGTGAGGGCGTTCGCCGTACCTCGGGCGTGGGTCGTTCGGGTGGAACCCACGCAGGCCCATTTGCCGGTAGGGACAACGACGGTAGATATGGTCGGCCTCCCCGCAGTGGTAGCACAACGGGCGTCGATCGGCCGTCCTCCACACGTCGGTCTTTCGTGGAGCAGCTTGTTCTGGGCGGACGTACGCCCGATCTTCATGGCGTCGTGAATACTGCGGCGCTAGAGGTTCACGTCGAGGTGGCGCCGTATACGGGTGAGCAGGGGGCGGTGGTCGCCGGGTAGCTGCGGCGTAGCTCAGCTTCGGTGGTTCAGGAGCGGCGCTGGCGAGAACTTCTGGCTGCAGCGCCTGCTGAAGTTCTTCCCGGACAATCTCGGCGACTGAGGGCGTATCCAGGCTTGTGGCAGCAGGTAGCAACTTCTTCAACTCCTCCCGGACGGCTTCACGGATAAGGTCACGGATGTCGGGGAGGGTGGTGCCCAGGTCGGATCCAGATGTCGCTAGAGTATTTACGCCAGGGTGTCGTTGGTAGTGTCTGGCGCGGGCTAGCAAGGCCCGTTCCATATTTGTCGCCTCCGTGATGAACTCGTCGACTGTTGTTGGGGGATTCCGGATGAGACCGCCGAAAATCTCGCTTTTCACACCCCTCATCAGGTGGTGCAGCTTCTTCTCCTCGGTAGCCTGAGGATCGGCGCGGGCGCTTAGGCGGAGAACATCCTCCACGAAGCCGGTGATGCTCTCGTTGGGGCCTTGAGTCCTGGTACGCAGTAAGTCTTCGGCTCTCTCTCGGCGGTGCTGGTTGACAAATGTCGCCTTCAGCTGGCTCTTGAAAATGTCCCAGGATGTCAATGAAGACTCGTGATTTTCGTACCAGCTTCTGGCAGTCCCCTCGAGCGAGAAATACACGTTTTGCAGCCGTTGCTCGTTGGTCCAGCTATTGTGGCGGGCGACGCGTTCGAATTGGTCGACCCAATCTTCAACGTCTTCGTGGAGTTCGCCGTGGAACGGAGCCGGTGTCCGAGGAGCGACGGGTAGGTAGACGACGGCAGGAGCGGCGGGGGCCTGCGACTGGTTGTCCATCGTCGTCTTCTTCGGCTTGGGTTTATCCAGGAGCAAACCGTACTCCGGATCCTCTCCCTTGGTGCGGCGGCTGGTCCGAGTTTCAGGTTCCGCGCTGAGTGGTCTTCTCAGCGAGCTTGGAGTCGGGCTTGCACTGCGGGTCCTGGGAGGGGAACGCTGTACGGGCATGCGGTACCCCGCACCTCCACCAAAATGTCACGGGTGGTGAGTCGTGACCAATAAACAAGAAATAAACAGAAATAAATAAACGTTTAATGTGGCGAACTTGTGCCAAAAATAAAGAAGGAAACAGAAGAAAGCAGAGCGTCGCGGGCGTCGAAGTCGGCGTGTCAGCAGAATCGAGCGCTGGGGCGAGACTGACTCGACAAGGTCGCGGGCGGCCTTTTATCTAGAGTGAGTCAGTATCTCGAAGATTCGGCGGAGAAGGTTCGAGCGTAGCGCGCTCGGGGCGAGAATGAACAAGCACTTTCTAGAACAACAAAAACAGGGATGAACGATAGTTATGTCCGCAGCAAGAGTGAACGAGAACTTTCTACAAGTCCGTGACCCCTGCGCGCGGCAATATGCAATATTGCGTTTAATTCACATCGTTGAGATGTTGAGATCAACGTTCCTGGCTTTCTGAGCACAGTTCAGTGATCCTTTCTTTAGAGTAAGGGCCAGTTTTAACAGCTTTTTAGATTCGAAGTTGAGCCTTGCGCTGCAAATAAATGCGGTTAGAATGTCATGAAACATTAATCGCGCTACTCCTTGGACACTCCAAGCTGAGGGCGCCACTTTTTGAAAATGAATTCAAGTGTCCCTTATGCTCTGCCAGAGTAGCTGTACTGATGTGAGTAGATCTAGTTTTGTTAACCGTGAATGAATATGACTTTCAGTGGAGAACATTAGTTCGAACTTAATTGAATTGCTGTTGAGGTCACGTGCCGTCAATTTTCAGGTAAATTTAGCGGGGAAACTGGGAGGAGGGGAGGGTATGGGGGAGGACGAGGGGAGGGTGCGGAGGAGGTGGATGGGAGGGTAAGCAGGAAAAAGAGGAGAGTGTACAGAGGAGGAGGAGGGGAGGGGAAGACAAGGGAGAATGGAGGAGGAAGAGGAGAAGAAAAGGGGAGGAGAAGGAGGAGGGGAGGAAGGAGGAGGAAAGTAGGGGAAGACGAGGAGCAGAGGAGCAAGGAAGAGGAGGGGATGAGGGAGGAGAGGGTACGGAGGAGGAGGAGGGCATACCTTCCTCTCCGTGCCCTCCCCTCTCCCTCCTCCTCAAGAGCTCCGCTCTAATTCGGCATTACAGAGAATTGTAAACGTGTTTCATTTTTTATTCCCTTTTCCTACCTGAAGGTGATGCAAAGATCGATATCTGGGTTAAGGACCTGTCGAAAGTTCTTGTCCACAAGCAAACAATCTCGGCTCCCGAAAAGAGTGGATGGACATTGTTCCAGCAAGATATGAAGAACCTGCCAGCTATCTATAGGGTGAGAATTCCTTCTATTTAAAGGACACGTTGCAGTGTCATCCGACGACATGGTGTCTCATGACGACACAGTGCGACGGGATGTCATGGTGTCCAGTGACGTCAGAATCTCACGTGACTCCGTGGTGTGAAATAACGTCACAGTGTCACATAACGTGTTGTGTCACGTGATGTACCATCGTGGTGTTTCGTGACACCATAGTGTCAGGTGACGCCGTGATGTTACGTGAGGTCATGGTGTCACATGACACCGCAATCCCACCTGACATGGCGTCATGATTTCTCCCGTAAATTTAGCGGGAAATATATCCAATAAATAGACCCTTTTATCAAGTGCACACCATCTACATAGTAGCAGCTTCGCCAACTTGCTGAGAATGTCATTGTTCGGGCATGCTAGCTGAGCGTGATGAAACAAACTACGCCGACTTTGCGTAACAAATATACTAAGTTATTCGAACATTTCTTTCCCCATACTGAAAACATCATCGGTGAAGCCAACTTCGAAGGAATGAGGTAACCCTGTTTATGGAGGTTCGCGTCAAAGAAGTCCTGGGGTGTACTCGGACCTCGTTCAAGGATTTGTTTCTTTCATTCCTTCCAACTTGGATTTGCTCACGATGTGTCCAGTATGAGAGACGAAACGTCCGATTATATTGTTACATTCGTTACGTAAAGTCCTTGTCGTTTGTTTCATTATGGTGAAATGATTGCTTCGGGAACATTTTTGAACCCGAGGACTGCGTCAGCACGCGGTGTCAACTCGGCTGAGCCCCTTTGGAGAACAAGTGCGGCCTCGGCGTTCGGTGAAGTCTCGGATCTATTCACGAGCTTCGTTCCCAAGAAATGGCGTTGCTTGACGGAGTTCTGGAAAGGATCTATTCAGAAAGATAGCAACGCTCGTTAAAACCGTCATCCAGTGCTATCACACCTCTTTTTCAGTCGGCGAAATGCCCAAGCCATGGTGTTCTTTTTCCTCTGCGTGCTTATTGCGACATTCGAGGTCTCTCTATAAGAAATATGGCTGTGACCTAAAAAAAAAAAAAAGAAACACCACGTGAAAATAGTCCGAAGTAATGATACTTCGTCATCAAGTTCGCGACACAAATTGAGGAAATGTTTATCGGCGAGTGAAATATAAACACGCCAAGCTCTCTATTCATTGAGAATTTGAACGCAGCCAGATCAATATTTAGACGTCGCTTAGCCTTTTTAGCGTTCATGCTTTAGAAAACGGAGCCGTAAGGCTATGTATGTCAATTCACGCCTCAGTTAGTTCTGATGTTGTAACAGTGTATCTTGCGAAGAGATTTTTTTAAAATTCCAGGTTCGTAAATTGTATATTATATTTTAAAAAAAATTAGCACTAATTATATATTTCTTGCATACTTTCAATATTTAATTAATGTTTGTATTAGACACCACAACTATATTTCCGAACAAAAAGAGGTATGTTTTATACAGTCCACATTAAATTTTCTTGGTTTATATCAGGTGTATAGATTGTTCCTCATCAATCGTGTCACTTTATTCTAGAACCATATATTATGCGCATTCAGTAGATGTCTAATATTACGACGTTGCACGTCATCTAAACTTGCGTGTCGTATGCCGCATGTTTAAGCGAAGTCTTCACTAAAACACAAAGATCGCTGAAAATCAGCTTTCTGCAGAATCATTGCGCGATTTTCTACCGCGCATGTGCACAGCGACTTTTTCTCCGCTTTAGACGCCAATTTGAGATTGTTTCCTTTTTTTTTTTTTTTGCAGCTACAAATTCGTCGCTTTACAGGACCCCACACTGAGCTAATTGAAAAGTTTATTCGTAAATGTATGTTAATGAGTTGGCTACCGTATTAGCATGTTTTCTTTTTGCTTGTTTTTTTTTTCACTTCTTAGCGTCTGTTTTGTATGGAAGTGTGTTCCCGAAATGAGTCATCGTGTTTCTGAAGCACATTATTTCAAGAATTTTGAAGTCTTCGCGGAAACACCCGGTGGTAAATTATAAGACGTCGTATATCAGGATAGCATTAACAACGAAATAACTCTTAGCTCACCTTCAAATGCTCGGAGATTACTTTTTTTTTCTTTTTTTTTTTCTTTTTCTTTTTTTTTTACTTATACATTTACGAAATTCTCGCCTTTGTCGTCTCTGTACTGGTAACCGAAACTGAACCCCCTTCAACATTTGACACGGCTTCCCAGATTCGCATTTCTGGTCATCCTGGTAAACTGGGAAAAAGCGACGTTGCCATCGACGACATCGAAGTCTTCGCCGGGAAATGCTCGGAGGGTCCGCTTCCAACCTCGGACGGTGAGTTAAAAAGCATCCTGTTCGGAGAACAAGTTGGTCCGCTTAATGCGCAGGGGTTACCCGTACGTCAGAACCATGCTGAGCTCCGATTGACTCCGAGTGGAAGGGCGGTGGGTAGACCTCAAATGCTAGCTGCATCCAGGTCTACTCACTACCCTTCTGATCGGAGCCAATCAGAACTCGGCGTTGTTCTGACGTCACCGCAATCTCTGCTCAAGAAGCAGACGAACTTGCGCCCCGCATAGTTGCCAACGGCTAAAAAAATAAAAAAGCTGGAGTGGTGAGCCTCGGGCATTTCTTTTGTGGCCGAGTCCGACCACAGCGGCAAACAGAAGCAACTGACGCCACAAAACCTCAAGCACGTGTGCGGTGTGCACGCGAAGGTATCTTTTGGCACGCTGGCAGTCGCACGTGCACGCTAACATCACGAGCATGCACTGTGTGGCGCCCGGCAAAGGCAACTTCGCAGGCTGCCTTAATTTCCCAAAAAGGGTCGTAAAAGCCGTCAGGTTCGCTCTTCGGAGACTCGATTGGTCGTGACGTTTGTGGTGGATTTTGATGGGTTCGAGAGGGCACGGGGGCTTCGGAGTGGCATTGAAGGCAGCGGAGGAAGGAACGAGTTAACTCTCCTGCTGCCTCGTTGGCTATCTCGTCGCTCTCGATCCCTTCGTGACCTGGGATCCAGCGTACCGAGGCTCGGATGTCGCGCATGCTTAGTTTGATGGCCGTAGTCGTAATATTTCGAATCGCCTTGCACGTTTCTTGTTGCGTCTTCAGTGAACGGATGGCGTCTTGGGAGTCTGTGAACATGGTGATGCTCGTGCCGTATTGGGCTTCTTGTCCTAGTGCATTCAGGGCCTCTTCAATGGCCGTGATCTCAGCCTCTTGCGCCGTTCCGCAGAAAGGTGCTTGTTTCGTGGAAGTAGTTTTCGTGTTTTCAACGTACCACACAAGAGCAGCATTTCCTCGTTCACTGAAGGCTGCGTCGGTGTAGCAGACGATGGTAGGTGAGTCGTTACATTCGATGATGGCTTTTATTTCCTCGGCGTGCTTCATTGCCTTGTGTCGCCGTCTTTTTTTGGTTTTTTGTGCCGTTTATTTTTCGTGGTATAGGGGCCGATTGGGCTATGTCGATCCTCTCCTATGGTGGTAGTTGGTCTGGTATGAGTGCATTGTTTTCGATTTTCCAACCAAGTAGTTTGGCGATTTCTCTGCCTTGTTTGGTGTGTTGCATCTTGACTCTTTGTGCTTGTTCTTGCGTGGAGGCCAATTTTTTCAGCGACGGAAATGGCACGCATTTATGTAGTTCTTTCAGTCTTATTTGTCTCGGAAGGCCCGAGATACATCTTCTAGCGTCGTTCATCAAGGTTTCGAGACGGGCCCAATGATGCAGTGTCAATCTGTAAAAGCGACAGCCATACGTGACTTTCGGTATGAGTGCCGCTTGAACTATCGTTCTGGCAATTCCTTCACCTGCTCCGCCGTGTTTATTCGCTATTCTTCTGATGATCGAGGTGCCGTGTCTCCATGCGTCGCGCATTCTTTTGATCCATTTGTCGGGATTGAGTTTGGTGTTGACGTGGATTCCGAGAATGGTGTGTTCGTCACTCTTTTCTATTGTCTGCTCGTCGAACTTTAGAGTAGGGTTGATGTTGTCTCTTTCTCTACCAAATATCAGGAGTGTAGTCTTCTCGGCCGATAGTTTCATGCCTACTTCTGCTAGGAAGCTCTCTATGATGTGAAGTGTTGGCTGCAGTGTTTCCATTCTTATTATAACTTTTTAACTAGTGCTATGACAAGTATTTTGACCGATATTTTAAATCTTAACTATTATTATCTAATACTTTTGACTAGAATTTTTATGTCACTTAACTAGACTTTTTACAAGTCCTTTAATTAGCTTTTAAGACTTTCAACTACTTTTTGATAAGTCTTTTACCTAGCTTTTTATAAACCTTTAACTAATCTTTCGATAAGTGTTAACTAGTGTTTTGTTAGAACCGAAGTATGAAAATTGTTAGCCATACTGTCTGATACTATTATTCCTATCAGGAAATATATAGAATCATGCAATTTTACCTGGATTTATATGTTTTGAAAATATAAACTGTAATTGTGATCTTTTGCAGTTACGGCATCGACACCTCATTCAACGGAGTCAACTCCTAGGACTTTGGCTCCACCAGAAACACGTAAGGATTGTATGAGCTTGGCTTCTTTAAAAAGGAAAGTATTTATGAACAAATTATTTATTTTGATGTCCAAAAAACAGTCATGCAGTCATTAGCTCTTTTCTACAATGCCTGGAAAGCATCAAGATCAAAAGAACTAGTCCTGTTTCTTCATGAATCAAAAACCATTTCAAACTAACGCAAGTACGGATGCCGAACAGTCATCCACATTCAGAACCATCTTAAGTTTCAGAAGTTTAGGGACACCAGAATCAGTTGCCTCACCCAAGAAAACATTTTTAGAGTTTGTGGTGGGGGGTTAAGGTGCCTCGTGAGAAGTTTTGAAACACTCACAGTCTACGACCACCAGGAACTAACAAAGTTCAAATCAAAGCCGCATTATTTAGAACGTTTTCTGCTCGCAGTCGCGTCCGCGGAGAGTGGGGTCAGATAACGAAAGGGAGGAGATTGATTGACATGGCGATCGCTTAATCCCCACCACACTGTCAGCTTAGGGATGATCGGACTATTGGTAGGGTTGAACATAGGTCGCTCACAAGACATCTTTGTGTCTCCTGCGAAGAAGCAAGGGTCGCTTCCCACAACACTCGCATAAAAAAATAAAAAACAGAGACCATTGTTATATCGTATTCTGCAAGCGAAGCAGATACAGTTATCCTGCGTCGCACAAGAGTAACTAGATTGCGGAATCAAACTATCGTCTTCCCTTTTCTTTCGCCGCCAACTGCTCATTGGCAGAGAAAGGGTCACGTGATTCGAATCTGACTACAGCGCATGCGGGGAACCTCATGAAAATATTAGAGCTAAAGACGAAGGACACGGGAGGACGGGACGGGACAAGCGCCGGGGCATAGTACTCTGTTAATCTCTTGCGGGGAAGCGGCCTTGCGGAGCGCCTGGAGATATTTTTCGCTCTGCGTCCCACGAAAGGTAGACCTTACACTGAAGTATGATGCTCAGGAAGGTCATTGAACCTTCGGACATTGCATGTACAACTTGGATATGTCTAGTTGCGTTATTTTTGTAAAGAGAGCACAGTCTTAAAGAGGTCGTAATCAAGCAAACGACACGACTCAGTGCGCGCGCGTGCTTCCGAGGGACAGTGGGAGGCGCTCGAATGCGCGTGCGCGGTGAATTGCCGACTGATGTCGTAGTACACATCGATTCTCCAGCGAGAGTGACGGTCGCATCCCACAATACTCGGAGGCCGAAATTTTAGACCTGTGCCATACCCTGCTTCGCAAGCGGAGCATACACGATTAGACACAACACAATCCCGAGACTGCAGGTTCGACATATATAAATATATGCGTCTGTCGTATTTTGCTATACCTACCATCTTGGGGTTGTGGTAAGTCTAATCTTCACTAGCTTATCTGCGCAAAGACTTCCTGTACATATACAATTATTCCGTGTCACACATTCTTACAGCACCCCGTAGCGAGGCTACAACGGCCGAAGTACCCACCATGGGGTCGAGCACTGCGTCTGGAGAAACTGTGACGCCGCCTACTGCCGGGTGTGGTCATGGAGAGTTCGACTGTCGGGACGACGAACACTGCGTCCCGTTGGGCCTGCTCTGCGACGGAGTGCGGGACTGCCCCAACGGACTGGACGAAAAGTGCGGTGGCCGCAACCAGTGCGAGAAAACACTGGCCTTCTGCCCAAGCGGGTCGCCGGACTGGTGCATAAACCGAAACTTCTTATGCGACGGCCACAATGACTGCAGCGACGGATCCGACGAGACCGTTTGTGGGAGTAAATACAATTTCGGCGTAACTCTCTCCTAGTTGTCGTATCTTCCAGACTGTAGCCCGCTCTTGTTGTAAATAAGTAGGCGCAAATCTTGAGAGAAAAGTTTTGTTTTCGATACCTCGAGCCCGGTATATAGTCCCCACCAGTGTCAGGGGCGGATTCATGGGGGATGGAAAGACGGAGGTGGCGACCGCCTCCCCAGCCTGCCAGCTCACAAGGGCGACTCTTTTAAGTGTTTTCAGAAAGAGAAATAGGTTATTGTTGTCCGTGACTTTATATCTCTGTGCAGCTTCCCACTATGAAGCCGAATTCCCACTGACCTATAAATCCGCCCCAACCACTGCATAGCGTTTGCCCTAACCTAACCTTACAGGTTAGGTTAATGGAAAACGCCATCAGCCTGACCTGTAATTTACAAAATCAGTCACCTCTCAACAAAATGAATATCTTTAAAAAAGAAAAAAAAACTTTTTAGTCCGCAGAGTGGCTTCAGGCTTCCCTTGCACGTTCCAAATATCTACAAAAAATAAAATAAAGGTAGAAATAGACAAAACATAGTTAATTAGGTTGATCATAGCACTGTCACATCCATACACTATTTATAATAAAAAAATAACGAGTTATCTTACTTTATGTTCAGTTCTTTGGTTGGATGGCCTTGAGAATCTTTGTCAAATCAAGCAAAAATAGTGCTTGATATATCATATATAGGATAAGCCAGAGATGCACAAAATGTAGTTTGTTTTTAATGCTTGTTACGGGAGGGGGGGGGGGGGGTAATGTATTCGCCAAACTTAATCGGAAGCTTTGTCACGCTAAATTTAGCAGGGAAATCAAATAGATAAGCAATGTTGCACCTATTCAAGTTTTTCTGCTACATGCATAGCAAGAAAATTTGTTTGGTGCTAAATTAGAATACGCAAATTTACCTTTTGCCATTAAATTTAACGGGAAAATTACGTCTTTCGGAGAAAATTTTGTTATGAAACCCTAGCCCTAACCAAAATCTGCGTAAAACAATAAAAAAATATTTTAGACTTCCTTCGCATATATATAACACTAAGCATTCCTCTTATAAAACATGTTGCCGCATATAAACGACTGCGTTTTCAAACCTAAGTAAGACATCCCATAACCGCCAAAGCCTACAAAGTGAGAATGACAGGGGACTTTCTGACACACAGATTTGCAAAACCACGCATCTTGTCGACATCTTATAAACTCTTATAATAGCCACTTGCATCTCGGTGGAATTAAAAAGCTGCTCGCTTAATATAATCTATCACGAATAGGATACTGAAGCAAGAAAACGAAAATGTACTTCTATGTTGACCCAACCTTCCCTACACAACAAGGACGTAGTGCTGAATTCTGTATAACACCTCCCGCGGGTCAGCGCTATTAATACCGCCTAGGAGGCAAGGCTTGCGCCTTAGCCCGTAAACGTCATCACGAGTGGATTCACTCGACGACGCCAAGATGAACGCGTCCGCCGCTATTTGCGGCGTCTCTCGTCGAGGTTTTGCATGTTTGCCGCTCGGGGGCGGGTCGGAGATCCACCAACGATGACGTCATTGGCAGGCCTTGTCTTCTAGATGGGATTGGCGGAGGTGACTTTCCTGATTGAGCACCAATTCCAGCCGATCGCACACGTAACCCACGTTTCCAGTCTGTGCCTCGTGCACGCCTCCGGCGGGTGGCGTGGAAAAACTCAGTGCTACGGTACTAAAAGTATCAAATTAAGTCAGTTGGTAAACGCTGTACACTGCGCGATACTGTGAACGCAAACAAGCGATCGCCTTTTTTTTTTTTTTGGAATTGAATTGCTGTCATCAAACTATACAGTGCGGTGTAGAGTAATCATTGGGGACACTAACCTAAGCAGCAAAATATTAGGCCCGCCAAGACTCTTTCGAAGTTGAATGTAAAGGAAAATAAAAGTGTCAAAGTCATGTTTGTGTTAACAGTGTCGTGCAGTGTATGTTATGGGGATAAAACAGTCCGTAAAACGCGGATAAAGAAAATGCACCAACACAACGGGACACATCTGTACTCGCCACTGAAGTCCGATAGACGATCATTACTACGGCCGGGGTATCTAGGACGTGTTGGTTGGTCGCGCCAGATCAGTCTCCTGAACATTAGTTGCGTTATCGAGATACATGTTCTGGTTTTCTACTTGTCATCCTAGGTTGTCCGGCCTCCTTCTGCCTGAACGGCGGCCACTGCGATGTCCTGGCAGCAGGCGAACGTCCGACGTGCACCTGTCCGGACACTGCGTCCGGAGAACGGTGCGAGCTTGTCGCTGGCAGCTCGGCCGAGCTACAAATCCATTCATCCGGTAAACAAACACGTTCCCGTGGCTTGTGCACACTAAACGTTTTTACGACTTTAATAAGAAATGCGCCAGGGGAAAACATTTGTTTTTATTACTTACGATCACTAAATGAAATTTTCCTAGTTTATAGCGTTCGTTATTTTCTTTATAAATCCGCTCTTATATTTGATATAGCTTGTGTACTATGTTTTGGATGCAATGGACATGCAGAAAAAAAAGCATGTTCTTGTACACGCGTTGGGCATGACAACACACTTAAAAAAGCCTACTAAAATAAACTAATCCGCTCATTTTCACGTTCAAAGCGCCGCAACTACGCAAGGAGAATAGGGAGTTTTCATAGAACGTTTTCCCCGTTCCGCAACGCTCTCCGTAACGATACCCGGAACTCTCCAGTCAAGGCCGTCGGCGCGCAGGCGCAGTAGCGGCATCTTCGTTGCGGAGGGCTTAGCGGAGGGGAAAACACGATCTATGAAAACTCCCTAATAAGATAGAAGACGAAAACATGACGCTGATTTTAAAGCACTAAGGGCAATAAAGAAAAATAATGTCTGCTAGACTTATTTTGAAATCATTAAAGATCACAAAAAAACGCTAATTTCAAGGGACTAACAAATCTTTCTTAAAAATTTCATACTTATAAAAATATACATTCTAACTAATCTTTAATAGTTTCATTGTACATGCTTTAAACCACATAAAGTCAAAATTTGCTTGTGATGAGAAAATATTAAGAACAAACGCTCTTATCCGCAGAATCTCAACATGCCCTCAAATTACGTAAAGGGAAAAACGCGTTCGAATCTTACTATACAAGCATCTAGCGATAGTCCTTCGCGGCGTAAAAAAAATTGCTTCGTTAAAAATTTCCTGTGAGAAATTGAAACAACAGGAGACTTCTATGGAGCGGAGACGACTATGCCTACTTGTCAACGTAAATGTGATGGCGGGTGACGTCACATTTTGAAGACCCTCGCGCAGAATTCATGGCTCAGATTTACTCCGTTCTCGGTTGCCGGGAGGTTTTAAATTCGTATTCAACTAATGGCCAATTCGTCTGGGCCCGCATCGCACCCGTTCAGTGCAGTGAACTCTTTCCACTTTAGCACACAAAAGTGGCGGGGAGAGAAGGAAGCTCCCCTTTCCCCTCTAACCTTCCGTGTACCACGAACCACACTGCACCGGTGCGATGCGGGCCCAGACGAATCGGCCATAATTTCGTCATCATACCCGCCACTTACTTTTATACATAAGATATGAAGATTCAAAGACAACAAAATGTCATAAAAACCCAAAATTATTTTCTCTTTTCTTTTTTTGCGTAATATTGCGTTTTTCGACCCACATCTAGCTTTCGTTAAAACAGTATTCACTTGTTTTTTTATGGTCTCTGATTTGCGGCAGAATTTTCTAAACCAAAGGTGGTCGGAAACCTCTTGCGGCATCGAACGGAGTCAACACCATCTAGAATAATCAAAGCCTGTGCACCAGAATTGTGACGTCAACACAGTGGGATGGAGCGAAGACACGGATTGGATACGAGCGCTGCTTCAGAGTTCAGCTGGGCTTCGTGTCCAATCAACATGTCGAAGGACGCTCGGCATCGGGCTCGAGTCTAGTTGCCGAGTTGACGCCATCCGACTGTGATGACGTTCCGTAGAAGGAGAGTGGGGCATTCGGAGGCCTCCGTTATTATCGATGGTGTTGGCCGAGTCGTCACTTAGCCGACGCGGAAGAGGCCGAGGGACCGGGCAGCAAGTCGCGAAGGTGTGCGTGTGTTGGGAGGGGGCAAGGAGGCAGGTAGGTGAAAGAAATGCAGAAAGGAAGTCTAGACGTTCTCTGCTTCAATATAGGGATGCCGGTCAATGGTTCCCATTGGAATTGCTTCCTGTTCCTGTCTCGCCCCATCTGAGGTAAAAAGTGC
Source organism: Ixodes scapularis (assembly GCF_016920785.2). Classification (NCBI taxonomy): domain Eukaryota; kingdom Metazoa; phylum Arthropoda; class Arachnida; order Ixodida; family Ixodidae; genus Ixodes; species Ixodes scapularis. The sequence goes on along the minus strand of NW_024609881.1, from coordinate 48,474,268 downwards.
CATGTTGTCCTTGAGTCTGTGGGAGAAGGCGGGGCTACTTTTATGGTTTCGTGTCGGAGGCCGCGTCCAACTCCCTCGCGGGCCTTCCGACTCATGGTCTAAAAACACATCAGCAAACGTAGCTGAACTGGTAACTAACATATTGGGTCCAAGCAATATTCCGGTATTTTAATAGATTTTCAGTTTTGCTCCTCACCGGTTTTTTTTTTTTACATTTCTTTTTTTATTGGCAGCAATAGTAATCGTTTATTTTCGCTTCATTATACAAACACTTAAATCCGTCTCACGAAAGCACTTTTGTGTTTGTGTGAGGGCGGGTACACCAAAGTACACTTGACCAAAAAAAAGAGATACTACAACACAACAGCAAAATAAAATACCCAAAACGGGGCAGCTGCCCCGTTCAAAAATGAGAACGTGACGCCTGTGGCAGGCAGGGGTTCACTCTTTTGCGCACTAGAATCTGTTCCCAAATGATTACGAGAAGTTTGATGATGTCGAATGAATGTTCTGGAAACTCGCTCCAGCGCTTGCGCAACAGCACGAGACAAATGCTCGGCATGCTCTGTTTATTAGTTAGCCTTCTCGACCTGCAGCCCGCCTGCCACTGGCGTTACGGCCCTAAAAATCGCCGACATGTTTGAGCGTCGGTTTTGGCATCGGCTTTATTTACCGCTTCCACAAAAACTATTTTCGCTCTAGAGGTACTGAATAGCATGCCGACCGGATACGGCAGATTCCTCGGGAAAATATAATTTGTTAACCGCGCCAATCAGACGCCTTTTGTTAGCTGAAGACGCCTTAAGTAGAGGTTACAAGCTCTTGCTTTTAAACTTCCACTCGTGTAAGTTTGTTTAGTGAAATTTTGATATACCGCAAAATCCGCCACCTTTAGGCACCTCTGTGGAACATTCTAGCGGGATACATTAAGAAACTAACCTATCCGGTACCATCATGCAGCCAATTATCTCTTTGACTCACTCAGTACATAAATGTTTTGGGGTATTACGTGGGTTAGTAAATCCAAACGCCTTGTTTGATGGCTGTGTTGAAATGGAGCGTGGCGTCGGGGTGAGGCAGGAACAGGAAGCAATTCCAATTGGATCACTCAAATATTTTTTGCTGCTTGGGAAAAAAACGATAAAGGATGCACAGTATACAGCATCACGATGGTGCTAAATGACTTCCTTTGTGACCTATGTGAGATGAAACGCGAAGATCTCGCGTAATAACACAGTTGTCAGGTAAGGTGCCCCCGAACTTGTGCAAAGGGCAGCTTGAAACTTTTGCGCCGCGATTTAAGCTGCGAGAGCTTCGCTTGAGAATTCAGTTCTATTACACGTGAAGTTTATTTTAGACTGAGTTCCACATGCATGGTGAGAATCAGAAAGACAATAAGAACACACATGTACGGAAAACGCAGCGCAAGCTACTGTAGACAAAAGCAATCAAACCAAATAGCATCAACCGAATTCCTTGTCACCAAAAATATTTTAGAGCGCAGCTCTTAGGCGCCCGTTTCCGGCTGGAACGCCGTCGCCGTCGGCGGAACCACGCGGTGCATATCAGTAAATTGCCCCGCTAAATTTAGCGGAAAATTTTCCCCGCAAAATCTGGCGGAAATATTTCACCGCTAAATGTAGGGGAAACAATTACCCGCCAAATCTAGCGGGAAAATTTCCCCACTAAATCTAGCGAACAAATTTCCCCGCTAAATCTAGCGGAAAAGTTTCCCCGCTAAATCTAGCGAAAAATGTTCCTCGCTAAATCTAGCGGGAAAATTTCCCGCTAAATCTAGTTGAAAATTTTCCATGTTAAATCTAGCGGAAAAATTTCCCTGCTAAATCTAGCGGAAACACTTCCCCTAAATGGAAGGCGAGCAGCAGAGGAGGAGTGGCATAGCCTCCTCTCCGTACCTTCCAATCCTCCTTCTCAAGAGCTGCGCTCTAATTCGGCGTTACAGGGAGTTGTAAACGGCTTTCATTGTGTCAAGGTACTCACAATGCAGCTGGGTAAATTCATAAAATGTTTGGTAGTTCGACTCCTAAAACCAAGCGGGCGCACCACACGCACGCACGCACGCACCGTCAGCAACATGTTCAGCGGAAACGACAAAAGCGAAACCAACATCGGCCACTGTTGACGAAATCCCAAGTACGGCAACGGTGTAGTTCCTGATAGTCGCTGAACGATCTTCTGAAGCTGTGCGTACGAGAGGCACAAGAAACAGCCACTGAGAGGCTTTCTTTCTAATCCGCAGACTAATCGGCTTTATAAAATAAAGTACACGTTTGGGACGGGAAGCAAACACTGAAGCGACTGGTCGTTTGGCCGCCTGATACAAAATGGCAAAGCGCCTTCCCCAACGCGTACATCCTGAAGGGTCACGCGATTTCCCCCACAGACGTGTTAAAACTATTTCGATGGGTCACGTGCCCTCCCGAAACTTTTTGCAATAGATCCCATAGGCCTCTAAAAAAACCTTGACGGGTTGTCAAACTCTTCAGAAATTCTTGAAGGTACCCTTCAAGAATTTCTGAAGAGTTTGAGTCAGACCCATTAGAAAACTTTGACGGGCATGAGGCCCATTAGAAAATTTTGATTCTTGATTGGTGCGTTAAGACCTTTCAGGGGTCCTGGTGGGCCCTACAGACGGTTTTCAATGAGGTTTTTCTCCCTCGGAGATTCTTCTGTTAGTTAAAATTCGCACAAAAGGGACTTTACTCTCTTTTCCGCCCATAGCTTTGACAGTACTGCGCACAACTATAGGACGGTGAAGTACAGACAGGTGTCTCTTTCCGACTCGCTGATTGGCTGACTTGAACGGTAGACTTAGCGATTTGCCAAGTTTTGGTGCGGCGGAGAGCTGCGGTAATTAAAGTAGACAAAACTTAGTATTTGGAAGATTCAAGTGTTTTAGATCCGTTAAATGTATGGGAATCTCAAACCGCAAATGTGCATTATATAGGGTGGTTCAAGTCACCAGGCTCGATCTAAAATAAACCGTAAAAATTGACGCCTGCGCGTAGCAATCAAAAATTTCATAAGTCGGTTTTTTCTTGAAAAAATTACAAAGCGTAGTTCTTTTTTATTAAAAAATAGATCCAAGAAACTCTCCAGGGTCTACGGCGGGCGGCGACCAAAACGACAAAGTCCATTAGCTGGGTGTGTTTGGAGTTCGTATTGATAGATGGCTTCGAGAGCAGCGTCTGAAGGTGCAGCCGGCCAGCGAAAGATAGCAGACGACACGCAGACAAGATCCGTTGGCAGCAAAAGCGCCGCTGTTACGCAGAAGACGCGTTTTTTTTTTTACTTTAAGTTTTCCTTTTATTGTTCGCGTTTATTTTTTAACCGAAGGTACATTTCAAAAAGATTATATTCATTTTAATAAGCCACGGTGGTCGCAAGCCGTCGCGATAAGGAGGTAGCGCCATCTATCAATACAAACGCCAAACACACCCCGCTACTGGACTCCTGTCGTCTGCGTTGCTGCCCGCCGTAGACCCTGGCAAGTTCCTTGGCCTTATTTTTTACAGAAAGAGAGCTACGCTTTGTAATTTTACCAAAGAAAACCGACCTGGTGAATTACACCGTTGACGAAAAGTTAAGATTGCTACGTGCAGGCGTCGATTTTTACGGTCAATTTTAGATCGAGCCTGGTGACTTGAACCACCCTATAGTTTGGGTAGTGGAACTATAGTTCCGAGCAAGCTAGTAACCTTAGAGAGGAGAAGCTTGCTTGAAGATTCCCATACATTTAACGGATCAGGGGAGAAGCGTAACTTGCATCGTCAAAAGCGAAGTTCGCAGGTGAACTTCCTTGGCCGCAATCGTAACGTAGAAGGACTTGCCTGCGCTTGCTTAAATCATGCAACTTGAAAATGCAATGAGAAACCAGCTACAAAAGTTAGCTAGCTCATGCTTCAAGCTGTATTTTTAATTAAATTAGGATTACAAAAGGAAGTTCCTGGTTTACGCATACCGTCTTCATTAAGAAACAACATATTAGTTACAACATTGTAGGATAGTACTTTAAGTTCAATGTATTTAAAGTACTAGCTCAGTAGGTTTAGAAAAATCTAACTTCTCTTGAAGTACATTCCCTAAGCATGTGCTTGTACCTTACTTAAAGCATTTTTTTTTCTGGTATCTTTCCAGAAAAGTGCAACTCCCGACTTCAAAGTACTTTTTCAAATTTTGTTCTGGTTAAATGTTTAAAGTAAAATGAAGCTGTTTCAATTCTAAAGAAATACCGGGAGGGCTATCGTCCAAATATTACGACACATCGCCGTGTGTAATGAGGATGGCTTTTCCGCAACATCTTTAACTCTTGCTACTTCTCGCTCGTTCAGCGCAGGCGAGGAGTTTAAGAATACTAGTGGAGTTACGCACTTACTTTCTCGGTCTCCACGCTTACCACAAGCTCAAGTTCTTTTTTTTTTTCTTTTTACAGTACTCTACATAATTTCTGAGGTCGAGAAGACAGTTGACTAACCTTGAACGAAAAAAGAAATGGTATATCCACATGCAAAAACGCGCTATCGTGTTTTGGGACGGCATCTGGACATTTTTTTGGTGAATCATGGCGGCTTTAAGATTGATACAAATTAGTCCCTTATAAGTTGATTGTGTTAAATAGTTTGTCACTGAGAGTAAAACAACAACTTTGTGACCACTTGACTTTATCCAAAATTTGCCGCCATTTCCAAAAAAAAACTGGTGCATAACGATCACTCATTGGGCAGTGCATACCAGTTCAAAAAATGTATGTATGAGAATGAAAGGGAGCCATGAAAGATTGTGTTAAGAGTACTTGTACTGTAACTTGAATGTATATTGTATTTATAGTACTTCAAATACATTGCACCAAGTGTACTTACTACTTGACTTGAAGTACGTCACCTTTCATTTACTTTGTACTTTACTTCAGGTACGTTTTAGATATACTTTACTCAATACTGAGTTACAGTGAAAGACCACTTGAACAAACTGCTTGAACAAACTATTCCAAAATTCGCCGCCATTTAAAAAAAAAAAACGTATGCACAACGATCACCCTTTAGGCAGTGCATACCAGTTAAAAATTTATGTATGAGAATGAAAGGGCACCATGAAAGATTGTGTTAAGAGTACTTGTACTGTACATTAAATGTATACTGTATGTACAGTACTTTACTTCAAATACATTGCACCAAGTGTACTTACTACTTCACTTGGAGTACATCACCTTTAATTTACTTTGTACTTTACCTCAGGTACGTTTAAGATATGCTTTACCCAATGCTGAGTTACAGTGAAAGACCACTTGAACAAACTCTACTTGAACAAACTATCCATAAGAAGAAAATTAATTTAATTTCCCAGCAAACCTTCGTTTTGTCCAATAATTTCAACTCAGTGAACATTCACTTGAGCAAACTTATGCATTAGGTGCCATGAAGTTTTTTCGGCTGATATTTCACTGTACAATAAAACCGAAAGCAAAATGAAGTGTTGCATGGGAAACGCGGAGACTTTCCTTTTTTATTCCTAAGTCTTTCTCTGGCGGTGTACTTCCTTTATGCCTAGTAGGCTGACCAAGTTCCTAAAGATGTTTATCATGCTCCCCGTTCGTTCTCTGTAGGAGGAAGTTTTCTGATGTTGACCCCATTTGATGCCGGCCACAAAAGGCGTGATGGATAAGAGAAGCAAATATATATTCTTCTTTTTCTCTGTGCAGCGGCGACTGCCTGGACCATTGCGGTGCCAGTGGTTCTGATTTTGGTCGGTGTTGCCATCATTGGGTTCCTCTACCATAGAAGGAGGAGAACCCTGCTGTGAGTTCTTTTGAAAAACTTCGCAACGATTATTTTCTAAATTTGATAATAAAAAACGGTAGTCATGCCACACAAACAAAAATCCTAGCATCTTTATAATTATAAAGAGCGGACATCTACGGAGGCCTACCTAAAGGCAGCCTGGTTGTACAAAGCCTCTGACCATTTCCGCCGCGAGGTGGCCAAGTGCAATCTTAGACGCGAACGGCGCTACGCCGTTGATAAAATGACGGCGCAGAAGTGTGCTCGGGAGCTTTTGGATTGCGGCGTGCAGCGATGAGTCACTAAATGACTGTGCTGTTGAACCGGTGCCTTGTGTCGTTCTCTGGGCCGGTAGCACAGAAGAAAAAAAAAACATTAACGACCAACGTGGGACCCAATCACACTTGGCCATCTTGCGGTGGAGATGGCCAGAGATGATTTAACAGGGTCAAATGTTTTGTGACGTGGTCAAACGCTTTGTATCACTAGGTACTTACAACCTTTACAAACGTTCCTAGAAGCTTGAATTTGAAACAGACAGAAAAAAGATAGGTATAATCAAGAAAATGAAAAATTTATGGATATATGTATATATGTATATTGTTCTCGTTGCAACTCTCTAGAACCGTCTTTAAATACTTGAAATGAGGCGCCAAAACAACGAGGATACAAGGAGAGAAGCAGACAGGACGAGGCGCACTTTCAACCGAACTTTATTTTAGACACAGAAAAGCAAGCTATGCCCAATGTACACGTGCGCATGGGTAAGAAATAAAGATATAAAGATAGAACGAAGCAAAGCTCGTTTTCCTACGTGACACGTTCATTTTGAAGGAACGTATACTCCCTATCAGATAGAGATAAAGATGGGGCGCTGACACAGACATCGGTGCCACGAGATCTTATGGTGAAGGCCTCCCAAGATTTCGCGAGCGATTTTTGTTGCGCCGCTTCCAACAATTCTTGTTTTGTCAAACTTGCGAGTGTGACCCAAAGTTTGACGAAACAAGAATTGTTGGAAGCGGCGCAACAAAAATCGCTGGCGAAATCTTGGAGGCCTTCACCATAAGATCTCGTGGCACCGATGTCTGTGTCAGCGCCCCATCTTTATCTCTATCTGATAGGGAGTATGTTCCTTCAAAATGAACGTGTCACGTAGGAGAACGCGCATGGCTTCGTTCTATCTTTATATCTTTATTTCTTACCCATGCGCACGTGTACATTGGGCATAGCTTGCTTTTCTGTGTTTTTCTAAAATAAAGTTCAGTTGAAAGTGCGCCACGTCCTGTCTGCTTCTCTCCTTGTGTCCTCGTTGTTTTGGCGCCTCACTTCAAGCATGTACAACCAACTAGCCCAACTCGCCTTTCTAAATCAGTTTACGTCTTTAAATGTGCGTCAAGTGGTGATTGTTATGTCCATAACGCTCGATGCCTGCTCCGAGCTCACAACTTTAAAAGAACTAACCGCCTCCTAAAGCCATGAATTTGGACTCATCACCGTAAGTTGTGTATAGTGTGGTGAAACTAAATAAAACATATCGCTCTTTTGCTTTTTTTTTAGAATCAGGCTTTTCTAATGAGTATTTCAATTGTACGGTAATTATATGCTTTATGAATAACTAAGACTAAACTTGCCTCGGACTGCCATTTTCTTGTTATTCGGTACCGACGGGCTCATAAAAATTCGGGCTTACAATGATTTAGACCGCTACAGCTAGTGGCGTAGCCTCGCGTTTTTTTTTTAGGGAGGGGGTCAGGTGAGGGGGGGGGGGGGGGGGCGGGTTATTAATGCGGCTTGAAGGGTTTACTTGGAGCCACTAAATAAAGCTACGCTTCAGAGAAACAACACTTCAGCCAGACGGTGCTTAACTCCGGTCCATACTTTCGATATTGGGATTATGACTGTTTTTAGTGCAGTCAGCGTCCCTGAATTGCAAGGTGTGATTTTCTTCTCGTTATTGTGCGTAGTTTTAAAGATATCGACGGCCTCAAACCTTTGTTTGGGGCGCGGGCAAAAAACCGAAACTACCCGCTCGAGGCCCCGGCAACACCGGAAATTAGCCGCTATGTGACCGTGACGTCAGGATCGTTCTCGTTGAACGAGTACGCAAGCCGAGCGGCACCTACCTCTGTTGCGCTTAGCCGTCTAAAGATAGGAGGTAAGCTGATTTTGTTTTAATTCTGTATACGTGGTACTTATCCACCATAAGTAGCAAGAGTTAGTGCGTATACCCAAAAGCTAGCGACTGGAAAACCCGTGAACTTGTTCGGTGCCGTACTCGGCGGCTGTCGCCGTGTGTGCGGTCTTCCGTACTCGTCGCTAGGCCTAGATTGTCATCGGGGCTCCGTGGATGGAGCGGCGTTGCTCTGCGCCGCGCTGCCAGTGACGTACAGTACTGTGGGCCCTCTTGCTTTCGCGCTGCGGGTCAGCTCCATATACGAAGACCTGAGGCTCTATAGCGCGGGCCGCGGCGCCCGAACACACATGTGCTGGGCTGTACACGTCTGTTTTTTCGTTCTTTTTTCCTGGGGCGCGTAAAAGCCGAAGTCCAAAGTCCACTCGTCGAACAGCGGTCACCCATACCTTCTCCAATTTCCGGTCCGTTGGAAGCTTGTGAAAAAGCACCTCCGTGTTGCGCAACGGGTTGTTTGAGCAGCCCACAGCACTACAAGTTGCACTCGGCATCTTTCGAGGACCAGCTGGGCAGTCTTGGGCGCACCGAGTTGCTCGCTAAAACGAGTCTTGGAGTCCTCACAAGCAAATAAACAAAAGGCTGTACCGAAGCTACACGGGCTACAGATAAATGCAACGGCTAAACACGCCAATCACAAGCCGAAGTAGCGGTGGTAGCGGCTCAAAGAACCGCACTCCGCGCAACGCCCGGACCGGAGGAAAAAAAGAGAACGATACTGACGTCACGGCCCAATGTTGCTTTAGCGATCGTCAACCCGCTGGCCGCCCGCTAAGGAGCAGAGGCTCGCGGCGGGTCGCATTTTTATTATCGCCATTAGTTGAGAATGCGGCGTCCCATGGGCGTAATATTTTGGCTGGGGTCGTATTTTGTGTCACTACAGCGATATCAGGAATTTATTTCATTTTGATTTTTGGCCGGAATTGCCCTTTAAAATTTTGGTTGCCAGCTGAAGCTTTATTCGAAATCGCAGGACATGATTTTCCGTCCTCCAGAAATGTTGAAACGGTTCGCGACAGAGCAAAGAAATATCACCTGAGCTCCCTTGCAACGTACCTGGTGAAGAAGTCGCATTTTTGAATTCTGACGATCGACAGTTGCGTCTGCTCTGCACTGAACACCAAGATGGCGGCGCCCACTAGCAGATCGGGGAACGGAGTGGCGATACCCAAAGCGTACCTCATTTCGTGGCTCTAGTTTTACCCTATTGTTTTATAAAAAAAATTATGATTTCAATCTTTAGGAGCAGTCTTAATCATATTGAACAATACAAAGTTGTGGATGTATGTCTAATATGTCGAAACAAATTACGCTAAAAAAATATTTACCTTTGAACTTGATTTTTGTTATTTGCAACATTACTTTTTAATCAGGTGAACTTTGAAGAAAATTATTTGTACTCCTGCCACGGTTTCTAGAAGTAGCATATGCTTACACGTGTCTTCAACTAAAATCTTCATCGCTAATGCCTAGAAATTACTTATGCTATCAAGTGTTTACATGTGGTTAAACATGCAGCACATAATAGGTGTTACACGTAGAGGACCCTTTGTTAATTGTGTAAATGTCTTCCATAATTAATATAACATTTTTTTTTCCTGCAGGAGTGCTCCTGTGTTTTTGAATAACCCATCGTATGACGCCGCCTCCGATGAAGCAAGTAAGAATGTTCAATCATCACTTAACTCGTAGCAGTTTTTTTAATTACTTAAGAGCATTTAAATTCAACCAAACTGATAACGAATTTCAGTAGAGTAGATTGCTGGGCTAGTTGGTTTTGGAACTTTGAATACATTTTAGCGCTCAAAACACAACGACAAAAGGACGAGAATCAGACATTACAATATATACGCTACTAACAACTGATTTTATTACATGGAACGTCACTTATATACCATCCGTGTTTCTAATACAGCCCCATCACTACAGCCAAGCGGGGGACGGGTTGGCTAGTTTTTTTGTTCTTGTGTTCTGAGCGCTAAAATGTATTCCATAATAACGAATGTTCCTTTTTTTTTTTTGCAGGAATCTGACATCTGCACAACGCCAGAAGAAAACATCTGAAGACATAACCAGTTTCAATCAACAAGATTGTGTCATCACCAGTCATCATTGAGATAGCGACATAAGTCAGATATTTCTTTTTTCTTTCTTAACACCTTCTACTCCAAGGGTTAATAAGATACGCGAAGTCAATAGAGCGTCAATATCATTGCGAAGTATAGTATATGCTTCTTAACCCTTTCGCGGCATCGACGCCCGTTCCCGCGAGCTGTACCGCGTACTTGGAACATTATGTAGCGCGCTTACCCAACTGTGTGCTGCAGCAGAGAAATGGATGCAACAGTTATTTTGGAAACTTTCAAAATATCAGTGCAACGATTTTCAGACTTTGGTCAATTAATTGCGGAAATCGGTCTCTGTCATCCATAAAATATAAAAACAAATAAAAAACTGCTTTTTTCTTTACCAGCGTGCTCTAGTCTTTAATAAAATTGAAATATGACCAAATCAGGGTAATCGTCAACTCTCATGCCGTCCTTCGAGGGACGTCACAAGGTGTATTAAATTGTTTCCCGTGGAGTTTTGTATTCAGAGTCCTGAATACAGAACCGGTCCAAACCGACGCCTACTTCGTCTTCCAAAAAGCGGAACCCGGACTTTTTTTGTTTTAAGTGTCTGACGTCATTGGGGACATATATGTATTCGGCTGACCGCATTCAGGGTTGGATAGATATCAACTTGGAAGGGGCCCACAAACACCGGCCAGGAGCAGCGGGGAGCCCCTCGCTTCTCGCAAACTCTTCAAGAGAACAAAGGCAGGCTTTAGAAGCAGTCTCTTCTGCTCTATACTGCTCCTCGAAGACTAGCTTGCCACTAAACATTTCCGCTTAGCCGTCATGGAGAGCCGCCGTGACCGTCGCCCCATTGGCTGCTCCCGCCGCCGGTCCGCCGGTGCTTCGTCCAATGAAACCTGCACGCTTTCGACCAGCAGCGGGTCGCGGAAACTATAAAAAAAATATCAGTGTTCCTCTAACCACAAGCCGAAATCCCATTTGGTTTGAACCGTCCATTGGCAGCTTAGCATGGCCGAAGATTGCTGCGAGCGATCGAGACAAAAGACGGTTCACCACGGGGTCAAAAAGGAAGTAGCACCAAAGATGAAATGTTGTACCTAGAGTAAGGAGCTCGCGCTTGTATCCTTTTCTGTGCCACATCGTAAGGTGAAATATAGTATAGACTTTTCCTGCAAGCAGACTGATTACCTTGGGCTTAGAGGTGTTCAGATTTTACAACCTTCTGTGCAAATCAACAGCGTCATTTTTTTTTTTAATTTAAACAAAAATATTTATGGATATTCAGAGGTTTTTTTTTGTGCATTTATAATATTGACCAGTGTATCATCCGAAATATTTTTGAACTGAATAACAGCCCTGTTATGAAAAAAAATTCTCCCTACGGGATGTTTAGCGGCTCTATGGAAAACCTACAGAGCATGTCTGCACGCTGCACGTGTTCAACCCATTAAGTAATTTTCATACTCCTGTTGTGGACATCTTTCTTTTCTCTTTGCGGAGTGACAAATTAAATAATTAACACAAAAGAGAATATTCCATCGAGCCGTTTCTTTAAATGTGGCATTTCTGTCCTGGAAAACCGATCTGAGATTGCAAAAAGTCCTGCGTGACTACACGCCAACAAACTGCCATGTTAATGCCTTTAGCCACGTGGGACTTTTTTTTTATTTAGTGCACTTTTTCTAATTTAAAAAGAAATAGGCACGCGAGGTTACCTTGATGAAAACGACGCGATGGGATGTTTGTGAACACGCTCTACAACTTTTGTACTGGAGGGTTTGCACACAAAGTATTATTCATAAAGTTAGCTAATTAATTTGTATTAATTACCCACTTTGGCTCATTGTAGAAAAAAGTTGACTTGATCGATAGAATTGCTAAGAATGGTTCGACGCGCCTGCACCAACCTTCCTTTGTAAGTCTTGCAACAAATTAGCTGAAACACCTTGTATCTTACGAGCCTCGTGGCTTCCAAGCAGTAATCAGCTGACTTGTCTTCCAAGTCACATTTTATATAGTAAGAAATCTCAGTTTCAAATAAGCCAAAACAAAAAAAAAGATGAAAACTAAACAGTTGCTGCACTAAAATTAAATATTTGAACTGTCCAGAATGCACTACACATAAGATAATCAAACAATGAAAAATTAAAACGTGCTTACCTTTTACTACTTTTATTATTATATGTTGACGTCATTTGCATTGTTCTTTTTTTTCTGATTTATAACTCAAAAATGCAATATATATTTTGCTTGTAAGCGATTATTTGACGGGACGAAGTAGGTATCATAAATTCTTTCACACTGACGCCGTGGGAATGTGCAGCTATTGATCATGAGGTGTACACATTACACACCCATAATCTTAAAGGAAAAATAATATAAATTTTTTGATAGAGGACTACACCGTTTGCAGTCTTGAGTGGTGTTTTTTACGACTATATAGGGATTAGTTTTCCAATAAATGTTAGTTGCGAGTGCACCAGACGTTCATTTCTTGTCCCTGTCTTTATTCGGCGCTTGTCTGCGACCATGAATGAACTTGTCCCAATTACCACATTTATGGTTACAGCCAGTTGAGCCCTAAGCTGGTCGTAGTTGGACCCCTATTGGTCCTAACTGATTCTAAGTTGGAACCGGCTAGTCCAAGTTTGAACCAGTTGAGATTCAACTGTTCCAGCTTAAAAAGATTCACTTGGGTAGATCAAAGTAACGTAATTGGCAAATGTCCACCCTTTCAATTTCGTAGGTATTAAATAGAGCCTGTCGCTTGTTTCATGCGTTAGAATTAGAGCGCTAGCTTTGACGAAAACCCGGCGGTGTCTGACATTTTGTCAACGTTGGGAAAAGAGGGAGAAGGAGGGGACAGGGTGACGCGTACGACGCTTCCATTGGTCCGAAGTGCTGACGTCAGCATGCGTCATCCTCTCCCTTTCTTCCCGGTGCTGATAAACTGACAGACACCGTCGGGTTTTCGTCAAAGGAGAGCCGCATAGCTGACGTGGAGCCAGAGAAGGGGAGGCACCACTTCGCTGTAGAACACGGGCGTGCTCATTGGCCGTTCTGCCGTCGCCGGATATTCCTCTCCTTGGGTTTCCGCGGTAGCGGTGCGTGGGCTGTGATATGTGTCTGTGGTTAAAACGATAGATACGGTTAGATACGGTTCCCTCCAAGAGTTATATGGATGCGGTTCCTTCCACGAGTGGTATGGATGTGGTTCTTTCCACGAAGAATATGAATGACCTATCCAAGGGCGCGGACGTACTCTGACAGGCGGAAAGTTCAGAAAAGGGGGCGAAACAATCGCAGGAAGATCCATTGGTGGATTCTTAAGGAATGCGTTAGCATGACGCTTGAGAAACGCCACACACGTCCCCTTTGGGCAACGCTGACACTGACCCCGTAACGAGGCCAGAAAGAGGCAGCAAAAAAATGTAGGAAGCAAAAGAGAAAGTAAAAACAGAAAAGTAAAAAGGTCAGCTTTAGTGATTCCCAAATGGGGACATGTGTGGCATTTCCCAAGGGTCATGCTAATGCAGTCCCTAAAAATCCACCAATACATCTTTCTGCCATTTTTAAAGCATCAAATGCTTTTTCACGCTACCCCCCAATCCCAAACTTTTGTCCGCCCATCCGTCCGCGCATTTTCCGCTAAATTTAGCGGGGAAAGCAGCGTCACTTGATGTTACCTGACATCACGTGACCTATACACTTCAAGGAAATTGACGGCACGCGACCTATACGTCAATTCTGTTTCCCCGCTAAAATTAGCGGGAATTTAGGGAGTTTTCGTGAATCGTTTTCGCCATCCCGAAACGCTCTGCGTAACCCTCTACGATACCCGGAACTCTACAGTGAAGGACATCGGCGCTCAGGCGCATTAGGGCTTCGTTGCGGAGGGCTTAGCGGAAAGGCAAACGCGGTCTACGAAAGCTCCCTATTGACGTCATGTAACTTATGCTTAGGGTTCCGTGTTTTCGAATAAATCCAAAAAACTCCGAAAAATACGCGCCGGTATATAATAAAACGCAGTCTTCGAAAACTCCCTATGGAATTCCCGTGACGACCGCAGCAGCTCGCCGTATCAAAGAAGGAAATATGCAGTCCCCTCGTTCGTGTTGCAGGTGTTAAGTTATCGCTGCTGTCGCCGCCGACAGCTTTAGAAATGCGGAGTGTCGAGACTTCCGAGCATCTCATGATCTCTTCGCAGCCAATCAGAATGCAGCATGAACCGAGAAGAGCGCCGAAGAACCAATCACGAAGCAGGACCGTAATAGGCCACGGCCTGGGTTTCTTAACCTCTCAGAAACAAGTAAGGACAACGGTGTGCTAAGCCTATGAGGAGTGCAAGTTCGTCTGCTTCTTGTACAGGGCTGTCGATGATGTCAGAACGACAATGTCTTATTGGCTGATTTTAAAAAAAAGTGGGTGGACCTCAAGGTATCTAGCACGGATGTCTACCCACTGTCCTTCCTAGTGTCACTCATTTAGCGGCTCTAGTCCTGTCAATCACAGCCTATTGGAACTCGGCGTCTTTTTGACGTCACCGGTCCCCCCTGCACAAGAAGCAGGCGACTTGCTTTCCGCATACCTTTGCATAACCGTCGTGAAAAAACGACCCCAATCTAGAGTGGAAATAAATCGTGAGTTACTTTTAAATTAACTCAATCAGATTTATTGAATCGAGATCACGCTATTTGTTTGAATCGGGTCTATTTGCTCTGAATCACTTACTTAAAGTAATGATTTTGTTGTCGCTAGATGCTTTCTATACGCAAAGTGTGCTTTCTGCACGTTCCAAATCACCGAAAACGGTGCGAGAAGGGCAAGTTGGTGTAAATTTATACTACTACGATATAGGTGACACTCACTTGACGTCACTCGCTAGGTTCGCTGGCATCGCCTACCCCGGTCGCCATCTTCGAGGTCTCTTTCTATCGCGGGTGTCGTCTGGCCGGACCTTTTGAGCGTTGTTTAGCAGCATTTTACAACTTTAAAGGGTCTTTTTGACCGAAACTTGTGGGTATTATTATACTTTGGTGCTTTTGAAGCGCCGTAGTAGTATCTTTTGTGTGTTTTAGTTCGTTTTTGTCGCTATCGGACTCGTTCACCGCGGCCGCGTTGCTCCTTCGGCTCCATGAAGCGCTCCGTGTCGCGCGCCGTGCCCACGGCGGTAGCACTTGCAAGGACTGATTTTTCTACTTTGGTGCTTTTGTAGCACGGTGCGATTACTCTTTGTTTTGTTTTGCTAGTTTCTTTATTGTTTTTCTCTAGTGGATTTTCTCCACTACGGCCGTGTAACCGTGTTGCTCCATCTCCTCTGTGTCGTACGTCGTGCCTTCGGTGTTCGTTCCTCTGCAAAAACATACCGTGCGGCTCACAGAGTGCGCAGCTTATGAAAAATGCGGCGCATTTTTCATTAGCCCAAGCGATTTAAAAGCCGCATGTAAGCGAGTTGGCGAGCGGCGAAACAAGCGACGGCGACCCGCTTCGCTGCCGCTTTGCTGCCGCTCGGTCACTCGCGCGACGAGGCAAACCGCATAAAAGCGGCGGGAGCACACAACCAAGGCGATGAGCGCTAAGTTTTCTAGAAATCCTAAAACCGAGCTATGCGACGAGCGGCAGTGAAGGGTGAACCGTATGCAAGCGATTTAGCGAGCGACGGCGACAGCGACGAGCGACAGAGATTTCTCACGGTCGGTAGTCGCGTGCATGGTTTTTGGATTTCTAGAAAACGTTTCTAATCGCCTTGGTCGCGTGCTCCCGTCGTTTTCATGCGGTTTGCCTCGTCGCGCGAGTGACCGAGCGACAGCTAAGCGGGTCATCGTCGCTTGTCTCGTCGCTGCCGCTCGTCTCGTCCCGTCGCTCGCTAAATTGTTTACATGTGGTTCAGCCTCTAAACACGGTACTCGGCGGCAACATGGAAACTAAAACGGCCCGCCCCCAAGATAAACCTTTTTTTTTTCTCTCTTTTGTTCAACGAAGTTTCTTCAACTATATGAAATTAGCACACACTACCAACGTACGACCCCGTACACAAGCCAGTCAAAACGCGACCTCGAAGATGGCGGATCGACGGTGGCGCTCCCTGGCAAAATCGAACCTGCAGGCTCAGTGAATACCACCTAACCCCAATCTAGAGCGGAAATTAATCGTGAGTTAGTTTTAAATTAACTCAATCAGATTTATTGAATCTAGATAACACTATTTGTTTAAATCGGGTCTATTTACTATAAATCACTTACTCGAAGTAATGATTTTGTTGTCGCTAGATGCTTTCTATACGCGAAGTGTGCTTTCTTCACGTTCGAATTCACCTAATCACCGAAAACGGTGCGAGAAGGGCAAGTTGGTGTAAATTTATACTAATCCGATATACACCAAATAATGAAAGCACGAGCTACTATTAAGTCAAGACTACATGGAATCCTCGTACAAGCAGCTTGCGCTCTTTTATTAATTATACTCAAAGCTTTTAGCTGACTTTTTCTCCACTGGCTTCGTGCACACGGTGCCACCTTGGGCACTACCTCTGCAACTAGCTGCAGACGAAAACTCCGCGGCATACAGGCCACCCAGAAAAAAAAAAAAAGAAAAAACGGAACAAAAAAAGGAAAAAAAAACTGAAGTGTTCTTATGAATGACGAAGAATAATGGCCGCTGAGCTCGAGCGCACACTCGCCCCTCCGAAGTGGCTTCTTACTAAGGGGAAAAGTTGAGCTAGTTGGTTCTGAAACATCTTGGGTAAAACCAGAGGTCGGTTCGCCATTCTTTTCTCCTGTCATCTTCCTTCCTTTGTTCAGCTGGCTTCTTAATTTTTTTTTTTTTTAAGTATGCGAAGATGTGACTTACTTTTATGGAGGAGACGTCAAGCGGGTGTCAGACAAACCGGACATACTGAACTTCGTTTGACCTGACGATGAAACACTGAGGACGCAGCGAGCCATCTGAGCCTAGCGCTCACCGCATACATTTCTCGGTAAAAATTACTGCTGCGCAAGCTCCCACGGCGACGACAGCCTGCAATGTGGGGAGTGACGTCACTAGCCTTTCATATATAAAAGTACAAACCCTGATTTCATGGTTGCTGCAGCACCGCTGCGGGTAGGCCACGCATAGTTGGGACTCCAGAGAAGCAGCGTGAATACGAGGAGAGGCAATAGGGAATTGTAGTAGACCGTTTTTATCCTCCGCTACTGTATCCGTCAAGAAAACGCCGCAGCTGCGCAGCCGCGCCGCCAGCCTAATCTGCATAGTTCAAGATCTTGTGGCGGATTACGGAGCGCTATCCGGGTGCTTAGCGGGCAGCGGAAACGGTCTACTACAATTCCCCAATGGGAAAAGAAACGTAATACGACCAGCGGTGGCGTGCTGCGACCAGTGCCGTCATTTGGTATAGTGCAGGGGGCAATCGTTGCAGGTAGGGTGCCTCAATGTCCTTGAAGGCACCCTAGTTGCAGGCGATACCACAGCTTCGCTGGCCAACCGCCTGCACAACGTGGATTGGAGCCACACCTTCTTCCTTTCGCACTTTGGCGCGCAAAATGACACCGCGCGGCTCAAGAACGAAGTGCGAGCTAGCTATAAACAGAGCCGTCTATACTGAGAGAGTTTGGCCAATAGGCGGAGCTTGTTTCCCGCTAGAACAAGCGGATTTCACGATAACACAAAATGGTGTTACTTCTTCGTATTTTTTATTCCTGAGAAATCGCATAGACATGAGTCATAGCCCCAAAATGGCTAACGGAAGTAGTCATCCCTCGGTTGTCAGACTATGCTGCTGTGGTTGCCAGGCTGTCAAACTCTTCTTAAGAAGGCCAAACTCTCTCAGTATAAATTTCTCTGGCTATAAAGTGCAACACTCCCATTTTATTTGTGCCCCCAAAGATGACTTATTTCGCCTCGGAAGAGCACCGCGCGTCCTCACATATTAATACAATTTCTTTGCTTGATACGGGGTTAATCTAGTCCACAAATGCAAGGAATCAAATAACGAGAAATTAATACGTGAATAAAGTGTTTCCGATGTCACATTTATATTAAATTGCAAAAACAAATCAACAGAAAAATCTATGGGATTGAAAACATGTGATATATAATGATTGACATCATAATGTAAATACTCTCGATGTGTTTACCCTGTTCGAAACGCGAGTCCTAGAAAAATGATATAACTGAATAGAGGTGAAACGTCACTGAGAATAAACTAGAGCGACTTTGAATGGGAGATTAAAGGAGAATTTACATTTTTACGCCACCTTTTTTTATTATTGATTGATCATTTGCGAGAGAAGGGAACTCAACATTACTCAAACTCAAACAACAGGTGCAGAGTGTCATCTTTAATAAACCCTCGTTCTTCCAGATACTCCTGATTATACAACTCAAGACATTCAAAACTCTCGTTGGGATTTCTGTCTGGCCTATGGAACGCGCGGTCACGTTTACTTCGACTCACGTCTATCTCCTTAAAAAGGCTCTCTTTATCCGCGTCGTGAATGAGCCAAGCCTTCACAATCTTGCTAAATGGCCATTCGAGGCTTGAATCGTGGGCTCCGGGATAGAGTTTCAACTTTCACGCAAAATAAATGCAGCCATACATTCTGCCACTATAGCATACGATGGACACGTTGTATATACATCCACTCACGTAGTGCCGTGGAGATTCAGCTTTCACCACCTTATTATTTTTTGCTTCTCTCACCAGATATGCGACCTCCTTTAAGTACCAGTGGAATTTCTTTTCTTGCTTATCAGGAGGTACGCCTTGACACGCGCTCTCTGTGACGTTCAGCGGGCATTCGACGTGTGTGCTCGAGTCCCCGATCTGGCACCCTCCCTTGAGTTTGCCGGCGTCACCAGCGACCTCACTCAGTCCGTCCTCCGCAAGAACCGGACCTTCGATGTGAAATCTGAACGAGTGCTCAAAAAGTGTACACTGGGCTTCTAGCTGTTCTTTTGACCTCCTTTCAACTTGCCTGACATCCGCCCGGCACTTGTTGAGACTTGTGTACAGACCGGACAGGTCTTCAGAGAGCTTGCCCAACGCTTCTTTGAGTTTGTTGCTCGTCTGATCGATGCGCTCAGTCATAACCCCCGTTGACAAAATCTGTGACCACTAGGGGTCCAGCGGCGAGTCCGCGGCAACTATGTTCGCAGTGCCCCACAATCTCGCTTCTCAGAGCAGACAAGGAAAACTCAGGGCAAGAGACGACGTGGAAAGCGCACTTGATATTGTGCTTCGGCAGATTGTGAACGGGCCCCACGAAGATGCAGCCATTGGGCTTGTTCCAGCAGGCCACCTTGGTAAAGAAAATGGCAAAAGCACAAATGCATTAATGTTACGTCAAGAGAAAGTTAGATTCATATGATGTTTGCTAAAAGGTTTGTTTGGGCTAGTTGGTAATTTGACACCTTGACGTAAAAAGAGCATAACTGGACAACGACGAACGAAGAACAAGAAAAGCGCTGAGTCCCGCCTGTTTTTGTCCTTCGTCTTCGTCCCTATCTAGCATTTTAGCGGGTTGTATTTTGGTTGCTAGAATGTAGCGGCAAACTTTAAAATCATCAGAGATGCCAAAGCTCAGTAGTCAAAAACATTCGTTGTATTACTCCCAACGTTACGCTACATTTCACTGGGAGATCCCGAAAACATTCATATACGGCGTCCCCCCCCCCCCCCCCTCCCCCCCCCCCCCCCCAAATATTTACAAGTTTTTTTTTTTTTTTTTGCTTTTTTTTTAAAACAAGTTGCGCATCTACGAACGCTCATTCTCCGTTAAAATGTAGCACTATAAATGTCCGAACCGGATGCCGACGTTTCAGCACTAACCGTTATCTTTTGCTCAAAAGTCATAAGTGGTTTTCTGAAACTTTGAATGGAAAAATTGGGCCAATATTCCCCCGTTTTCGATAACTGCATGTCTCCATGTATTGAAGATCTATAACCTCGATATATTCGAGGTTATAGATTATTTAAGAAAATCATCTATAACTTTTTAATGAGATAACCGTTAGTGTTGAAACTTTGGATGCATCTGGTTGGGACCCCTAGCTCCACATTTAAGTAGAGAATAAGCGATGGGCGATGCGTTTTCTTTTCTTTCTTTCTTTTTTGCGAGGTCAAAAATTTTTGTACATTTTTTTGAGGAGACACTTTGTACTTCGTTGGACTTTAGATTCGGACGCAGCCCATGTTACGAGCAGAGGGAATCAATCAGCCAGCGTCATGAGTGCGGCAACATGGCGTTCGCCATGTTTCTGTCTGTGTTTTATTATCGGTGAAACAATTAAGTGCACGGATGACCCACTGATTTGAGCTTTTGATATTGTTTGATCGGTCTATCAGCTCGTAGCATCGGTTGCGTATAAGGTTGGTTAAACAGTTTAATGCCAAATATTACTACATTCTTGTTTTCCAACCTAGATGAGAAACAGACCTAAATTAGGTGGCCATAGATCAAAACCGTCTGTCGTTTCAATCTTATAGATAGAGCACTGCAGATCCGCGGATTATCCGCGGATATACGCAGATATCCGCAGTAAACTGGCGGATGCGGATAAAAATTAGACCGATTTTGGCGGATTGCGGATCGGATGCGGATGTCAGGGGCTGCGGATGTGGATATCCGCGGATCCTGATCTAAATTATTGCCTGGTGGCATTCAGTCCGTCGACTGACGTTTCATCAGATCGTTTCGTCGGCGTGCGACATTTGATCGAAAGGCTTCCCGTGTTCGTTTCATCGAAAAACCTTAGACGTTTTGTCGCGCACGACCCTGCTATTTTCGTAACAAACTTTTTGTATCTCGCCCCGCAGTGCCCACACCTGGTGTGGGGAAACCGGGCTTGTTTGGAAGCACTGTGTTCGTGTATAAACCTTTTCAGCTGCCCCCCCCCCCCCCCCCCCCCCCCCTCCCCGCCATGGGCGCTGCCATTTTAGAATCACGCGTCGCGGCCTCCATTTGGTTGATTGCACCGCTCTCTTCCCCGCACCTGGGGAATGCCTTCGTATTTTTCGTCGCGTTTCAATGCGTTTTCTTTCCTTAATTTGGAATGTTTCGTCCGATACTTACATTTACTGCCTACAAATGCATTACATCATTGCGAACTGTTGCAGTTAATTTTGTAGCACAAATTCACTATTTTCACCGTCGGCTTACCGGGTAGCTGCGATGAGCGCCATATGATGCACGTCGAATTAACGTTAGCACTGTCGCACGTTGAGTGTATAGATGACACTGAGATGGCACGATGGGCAAACGCCAATTACTTATGACAACTCAAATTTCCTTACTAATGGCGGAACATTCGCAATAGGACTCGAAAGATGACGGTAACAATCAGCGTAAAGAGCCACTATCTTTGTTTCTTGAATGCATCGTCCTTTGTATTCATAACAGATTAAAAAGCACTTGTTTTTAATTATATGGGGAAACTCGTGGAAAGGTTGGTCAACGTGCGTTTTATTTGATGCTAGGCATTATGGTACGTCAACAGCAGGCCATTTGCTTGGTCACAATATCACACCTACAAATGTGTTCCTGCAGTCTCGGGGGTTTCGCACTGTTCAAGACTGATCTGTCTGTCCTGGTTGGTGCTTGCGGTAGTTCCGCTTCGTTACGCTGTAAAACAAGCCGGAGAAATTAGCGCCAGCACACAAAAAGCGTTGTTCAATTTCTGTAGACCGGCCATTTTGACGGTATGGAATGCAGGTTGCAAAAGAGCCCTGGATGCTATAGCCATCAGCACGCGCTCAGCGTTCGCGCACACAGCTATGGCCGCCAGTGAATACTACCTGTTGGCGGAGAAGCGGTCACGTGCGCCGAGCTGGATCCGATCTTCGTAGAGGAAAACGGCCTTGCAGAGCGCCGAGTTTCGGAGGAACATATTTTCCGCTTTGCGTTCGCAAACATAGACTAAAATCGAACGAACCGAAAGCTGCCTAAGTCACTGAAAATTATGTGTAGGAACTGGGTACAGTACAATAGCCTTTTTTCATAACGCGAGCGATGTTTTAGAACATACGCTTGCAAATTGCAAGGTACGGGAAGCAGACGACACTGACGACGATCGCGTTGCTCGCGTCTGCGGCTCTCGCGGAGTGATACGCGATACGCGAACGGCACATCCGGCCATCTTGGCTACTCGGCGAGCTCTCATTCGAAAGCGAGCGGACGGCGTTTCCGTCAGCCGCTGCGTTGTTTATCACAATGAATTTTGCATGCGCATAGAAAGAGCCCCGTGAAAAGGGCAGGCTGTAGTGTTACGAAGTGCATAAATCGCGCGGACAGCAGCAACAACTTGTACAGGATTCCGACGGCGAGAAATGATGTGATTCGCCGCCTCGTGTGACCACGCGATTGGCCTGATGTTGACATACCATAATGCCTAGCATCAGATAAAACGCACGCTGACATACCTTTCCACGAGTTTCCTCATATAATTAAAAGCAACTGTCCTTTTTTTATCTGTTATGAATGCAAAAGATGATGCTTTCAAGAAACAAAGAGAGTGGCCTTTTACCCTGATTGTTACCGTCACCTTTTGCGTCCTATGCGAATGTTCCGCCCCTATTAGTAAGGAATCCTGAGTTGTCATAAGTAATTGGCCTTTGAACCATCGTTCGGGCGGGCGGAGAACGTGGGAAGGGCGAAACTGCGCAAGATCGCAAAGAAACGCGGAGCCAGAACTAGAGCCCTCCGCCGATTGGCCGGGAGAGGAGCTCCCTACTACGTCACGGCGCGTTTTCGTGCGCATTCAGAAAAAAGTTGAAGGTGTCCAACTTTCTTATGCGCGCAGGGAAGGTGCAATGAATCAGCGCGACTTCACGAAATAGGCAATGCCTACGCGCGCACAAACACGCGTTGGTTGGGATCGCGCTTTACTTCACCACGACACGACACCACCACGACCGTGGAGCCGTGGGGGCCACACACCACGACCACCACGGTGATGCGCGATCCACGGGCGGGCTATTTGCAACCCAGAGGTATGGTATGGATCGCGTCTCCGACTGGTGTGTTTAGCGTCCTTTCCCGCCCATACATCAAAAGTGGTCCTGAAGTGGCAACAAATGACGTCACAGAAGCCGGAGTGTCATGCTGTTGCCTGTGGCGATCCTGGCCGTTGGCGGTAGAAATGCTGGCGAAAAGCACCAGCGAACGCGAGTGTCGCTGTCGTCAAAGCGTCCCAGGCATCCCAACTTCCGGCTGCTGTAACTTCAGTGGGCTGCCGCATTAGGGAGGGACCTACAGCAGAACAGGCGTCTGTCACATACACCATAACTGTTGGAACGCCGCCAGGATCGCGACCGGCGACAGCATGACACATCTATGACGTCATCAGGCGGAAATCGAGGGACCACTTTTTTGGCCACGGTAAACACACCAGTCGGAGACGCGTTACAGGCACCATACCCAGAGGGAAACAGGAGACGACGATGACAGCGCATGCGCGGCTCGTCGCCGCACGTCGCACTATTTTCCTTACGCAGCGCGCCGCAGCACGCCGCCTTGCGTCTGCGCCTTCGTGTTTTCTGCAAAATCGACCTTGGCTTCCCGCAGAGCTTGGCTACAGAATGGCACCATTGCGATGGTCTGCCTATAATAAATCCGAGCATTGAAAGCAAAGGCAGCGATAGGTGAGGGAAAAAAGGGCGAGGAAGGCCGGGAAAGAGAGGAGGGGTAACAGCGGGTGAGGAGAGAAGGGGCGAGAATTAGGAACATTGCAGGGGATAGGAGGTTTCGCTTTTCCTCTGCAGCCCCCTAATGCTTGCCCTTTCTTCCCTCACCCAGCGCAGCCTTTGCGTCCACTGCACAATTTTAGTGAGAGATAGTATACACGAACTCATCTCTGTTACGTCACGGCGCGGTGGTGGCGCGTCGGACGCACTTCCGGTCCGGGGCTGTGGGCGGAAGTGCCCATCTGAGACGTGTATTCCTGTGTTGTTTTGAAAGGAACCAGACAAAAACCTGCCTTCTTGTCAAAATGCTGCGACTGTGGCTGTACCAAAAGGGTCGAGAAAGGTTTGAAGGTCAGTTTCCATGCGCTCGGTTCGTCGGAGAACGTGTATATGTGCCGTGAAAAGGGAAAACCAGACGCCGTCGGACCACGATTGCTTGGGCGGGAAGGATTTTGAGTTGAATTCACGGATACTTCTGGCCATCAGATTTATTTGTTTTGTTTCAAAATGAACGCCGGAAAACCGTCAAGTTGTACGGACCACCTGCGGACTACGTTCAGTGCGTCTTCAAGTTCAAACGGTCGCCTGATCGTTTGAACTGTCGTCAGCTCTTTCAAACGTTTCTGCTTGTCGTCTGCTCTTTTAGAGGACACCGGCCCGCGTAGACCAAACGTGGGCCCGGTAGTTGCGATAAGAAGTAAGTGCAGGCCTCAAAAGACTTAAGAAGTTTGAAGGTTGGTAAGCAGGCTCGACGTAAACAGTAGATACAAGGACATGTTGATCACCAGTGGCCATCACCGACTTGTTATGCCTGGTTGACTTGGTTAGATTCTGCTTGCGATTTTCAGTACCGACGTCGACCATCTCAGCTACGGTTCACGCTTTTGCAGTCTGAGCGATGTCGCTACTGAAAATTGCGAGCGAAATCTAATCATGTGAATCAGGCTTTAGCGTACATTCTGCGGCGTCCACGCGGAATGAATCGCCGCATGTCAGATTATTCACGCGAAGTATTGCTGTGTAACGAGCCTCGTTAATTTCGCTGACGCCGCTCAAGTAGTCAGACATCGTTAGGAAGACGTAGAATCAACAATTCGAACGCGAAAAAGGGCAGGGGGACTCACACCGACGCCGACAACATCGCATTTCAATGGTTTGTTTATGGGCGACGGCGAGCTTCTTGCCCAAGGTGGGTGAGGAGGAGTGGCAAATCCCGTGCGCCGACATCCTGGGTCCCGAGTGAAAG
Organism: Ixodes scapularis; assembly: GCF_016920785.2. NCBI lineage: Eukaryota > Metazoa > Arthropoda > Arachnida > Ixodida > Ixodidae > Ixodes > Ixodes scapularis. The sequence continues at coordinate 48,449,274 of NW_024609881.1, read as the reverse complement.
ATCGCAAAAGAGAGCGACAGAACACGAGAGAAAGAAACCAACGTTGCCAGCTGAAGGACGACAGTCGCAATGGTAATCGCGAAGACTGAAAACTTTCAGCAATATAAATAGTGATAATTTAGCATTGTAAACAAAATTTTGAGCTTTTCTAACGCTTATTAAAAGCGGTATATTCATTACGATGCATTAACTTCCCTTCTGCCGAAATCTCTGAAATCTGGTGGTTGCGCGGTTTCGTATTCCTCAACCGCGCCCACCCGCGCCCCTCCGGCGAAGCCGGGTATCTGGTTTATTTTAGCGTTGACCCAGGTTTATTTTAGCGTTGACTATGGTTTATTTTAGCGTTGACCCTTTTACATAGCGCGCGGCCGTACATCCGCGCGCTATGTAAAAAGAAAGCTTCGAAAGGAACGCGAATATCTTTCCACCGGTAAGTTCGTGGATTGTTGAAGTTCATGAAACTGCACTGATGATATAATTACATTTGTGAAATTGAAAGCAGTTGGTAACCATGTGTGGGACCCTGAGGGTCTGCCTGCACCAAGGAGCTTATAATAGGCAGGAGGTGGCGTCCCTATCCCCAATGCATGGAGCGAAGTGTAACGGAAGTAGGCGTGGCCACGAGCCGCAACGAGCATTTCTTGACCAGTGAAAAGCCTACTGAGTGGGCGCGGCCATTAATTTCGGTGCAAACAACCGCGTTGCCATGACATTTCCGTGGCAACGCGACTGTGTGCACCGAAAGTAATGGCGGCACCCACTGTTATTTGAAACAGCGCTTAACGGGAGACTTTTATATTATAAACGAACGCCTGGTTGCCCAGCAGAAAGTAAGTGACGAGAATTGAGACGCTCTAGACGACGCACCGTGAAGGACTTGGCGGTGCGCAACGTATTTTTAATAAACAGCAGCAGCAGATCGCATGAGCGCGCATGCAAGCCAGGAGCGCACAGAACGGGCTCGCGCTTCCAGTTCTGACTTCGCTCGCACATAATGTGGAACTAAGTATAAACACTCACGCTGCAAAGAATTTGCATCGTGGACGCCCACGGCGGACGCCGACCGCATCGAAAGCTAGCCTCGTGAAGCACACGCCGGAGCAGATTAGAAAGCAGACGAACCGCCGGTGCGCTACCCCACGGCCTCGGAACGGGTGCGTAAGGCAGTCTGGGATTAAACGTATCTTCCGGCTTCACTCAGGCTGACGTCATGCCGGGTCCTGTCTGTTTAAACGTCCTTGGCCTGCATGCTCCGCCGCTTGCGGCAGCCAGAATGCATGGGAAATTGGCGGACCTTTTCCTCTAAAGCCTCTAAAGTTAGTATGTATCGGTGTTTGTGGAGAATAACATAGAGAACGAAAACAGGACAACACATTTCTCCACCAACACCGTAACTTAACCAGCACGCTCCATTTCCACGAGTTAGTATGTATGATCTCTGTTTTGCCCATACCCCCATCGCGCATGCGCGGCGCCGGTGGCGTCCGCTAGGGGCGCTCCGGGCGCTCCGGTTTGTTTGTAATCATGAGTTGGTGTATGGGTAACTTAGTCGGCCTAATTTTTTACGCGAAGAAAACCCCACCTTGAAAATATGTAACGTAAAGCTGACTACGTCAACGCACCTTCGGTTAAAGTTCGAGCTTTCCATGACAAAGCGCCGAATTTTCCGGCTAGTTTTACAGGGTAAGATCCACTGGGGGAGGGGGGGGGGGGGGGTCGCCAGACTAAACAGATTTGACAGCATTCCACCCCCTCGTTTCACTCGGATTAAATCATCGAGAGAATAAAAACGGAAATTCCCTTTCCCTCCAACCTTGAGTCGCACCCCCATCTCCTGAAATCTGCCGACGCCCTCGCCTCCTTTGCTTTCACGTGATGAGTTTATCTGTGAAAACCCTACCTACAAGTTTATGTTTTACACATTTTCGGTTTTGGTTTCGACCGGGTAGCAGGCGGGGCTGTAATATTTGTGTCTAACCTCGCACGCCGTCATGTATGTACAAAGATATCCCATGTCCAAATAAATCATTACACATTCCATTACATGCGATCATATTGGATACCCCGTTGAGAGAAAATTAACGTTTTTTTCAAGCGACCACGAGGTGTTGAAAAATAGTTCAGTGCATGGTGCCACTGGTTCTCGCTGTGGGCTTTTGCACAAAAGCCCATAGCGAGCTTTTATACTGAAACCCATTAACCCAATGGTTCAAACTGGGGCAGTAAACGTGTCTGTTATAGCGAGTTCGTTTCACACGCACTGGCACCGTTCGAGTTCTCTCCCAGAATGCATCGCACTCACGGAGTGTTGCACGGAAAACTGGACTCAAACGAACTGCACCGAGTGCAGAAGACTGATGCTGCCGCCATCTATGTTGTAGAAAAGGTACCGACTTCAAACCGAAACTAGCGCCTTTCTGTTCGGAGTGATGCGTGGGACTGCGAGAATGCAGTCGCTACCAACGTTTATCTACAAACATTGGTCGCTGCAACCTGTTTTTTATAGTTGCGATGACTTCAAGCAGCTCGCCTGCCGTAGAGATAATCACAGACGGCGTAAATTTCCGCAACGAACTGCCTACAAAGCAGCTGGTCGCGATCTTTCAATTCTTATAACCGTTTATACTGAAGAAAACTGATGATGCTGTCCGAGCAGAAGCTAGATCCGTTTGAGCATGGTATTATGCGTGAACCACTGAAAGGGTACGGCTTAAAACTAGCCTGTTGGAATATCCAGCAAAACTGGGACTTTCGATTTGGATCGTCATTATAGGTGGATTAGATATTAGCCTTGGTGAGGGCGTCGAGAACGAGAGCTTTCTCGAACAAAATACGACGGGGCAAGTTAGCTGACGTAGGTAAATGTTAAACATGATGATGTTGCCCAATCCTCGGGTAGAGTCAGCATCTTTAGCTTTCTCTGATGCTTATTGGGCAGTCGGAGGTTTCTGTTGGGGGACTTTTGTCGACAAATGTTAAATTTTTCACCCACACACGGATGGTGATAGACATCTCGGGGGCCGCTGTTGCGTTTGTTCTGAGCATTTCTTTACACACTGGTACATTTCAGCGTTTGTACGGCAACAGAGCGATTTAAAACCTGCAAATAAATCACGGGTTGTCAATTGCTTCCTTCGTGAAATAGCAGACGCTCACAATTCAAACTCGCTTTGATTTCGTTGCCCGCGGGACGCGATTTCTATCAGAAAATCTACTTTTTTTTTTTCTTTCGGTTCCGCGACAGATCGTAACAGACGAACCCTCGTCGTCTGCTCTCGCTCCAGTCCATACTAGAGCACTATATAATAGCGAGTTCGTTTCACGGCACTCGTGTCCACGCGTGCCCACTCGCGGCGTAAAGAGAGTTCGTTTCGGCAGGCACTCCACGAGTAGTTGCACTCTCCGAGTTCGTTTCAGTGGCAGGCACCGCACGCGTGCATGCACTCGCTGCACCGAGAAAATCGAGCGTGCGCCAGAATGCAATCCCGTCATGCCTCGCTCCGGCGAGGCCGGCGAGGAGCGAGAGCAGACGACGAGGGTTCGTCTACTTCGATGTGTCGCGGAACCGAAAGGAAAAAAAGTAGATTTTCTGATAGAAATCGCGTCCCGTGGGCAACGGAATCAAACGCGAGCTTGAATTGTGAGCGTCTGCTATTTCGTGAAGGAAGCAATTGACAACCCGTGCTTTATTTGCAGTTTTAAGTCGCTCTATTGCCGTACAGACGCTGAACTATACCAGTGTGTCAAGAAAAGCTCAGAACAAACGCACCAGCGGCCCCCGAGATGTTTATCAACATCCGTGTGCGGGTGAAAAATTGAACATTTGTCGGCAAAACTGGCTCAGCAGAAAACTCTGACTACCAAATAAGCATCAGAGAAATCTAAACAGTGACTTTACCCGAAGCTTGGGCAACATCATCATGTTTAACATTTACCTACGTCAGCTAACTTGCCCCGTCGTATTTTGTTCGAGAAAGCTCTCGTTCTCGACGTCCTCACCAAGGCTAACATCTGATCCACTTGTAATGACGATCGAAATCGAAAGTCCCACGAAAAGTTTTGCTGGATATTCCAACAGACTAGTTTTAAGCCGTACCCTTTCAGTGGTTCACGCATAATACCATGCTCAAACGGATCAAGCTTCTGCTCGGACAGCATCATCAGTTTTCTTCAGTGTAAACGGTTATAAGGATTGAAAGATCGCAACCAGCTGCTTTGTAGACAGCTGGGTGCAGAAATTTTCGCCGTCTGTAACTATCTAGAGCTACGACAGCCGAGTTGCGTGAGGTCATCGCAACTATAAACTACAGGTTGTAGCGTTCAACGTTTGTAGATAAACGTTGGTAGTGACTGCACTCTCGCATTCCCACCCATCACTCCGAACAGAAAGGCTCTAGTTTCGGTTTGAGGTCGGTACATTTTCTACAACATAGATGGCGGCAGCATCAGTCTTCTGCACTCGGTGCATTTGGCGAGTTCGTTTGAGTCCAGTTCTCCGTGCAACACTCTGCGAGTGCGCTGCATTCTGGGAGAGAACTCGAACGGGGCCGGTGCGTGTGAAACGAACTCGCTATAAGCTATATAATGCTCTAGTCCATACATGTTCCAGTCCTCACCGGCCCCGCCGGAGCGAGGCATGACGGGATTGCATTTTGGCGCACTCCCGATTTTCTCGGTGCAGCGCACTGGTGCAGCGAGTGCATGCACGCGTGGGGTGTCAGCGCTGAAACGAACTCGGTGAGTGCAACCACTCGTCGAGTGCCGGCCGAAACGAATCCGTTCCACGCTGCGAGTGGGCACGCGTGGGCACCAGTGCCGTGAAACGAACCCGCTATTAAAAAAACAAATACAAACGTTAAACGAAAAAAAAAAAAATTAGATGAAATTTAGGAGTAGTGGGAAAGGTTGCGGGTAGATGGCGCCGGCTGCCGCCATGGTAAAACAAAATGGCTAGGTGGCGTAAGCTACCGCCCGATCCAAAGGGCTCAACCGTATTTATCCATCCGTTACTGGATTTGTCGGATTTCTGGCTGTAACCACAACTACAATCCATTCATCAAGCCACCTCCGACCACTCCCGCACTCCCGCCCGAGTACGACAGGACGACAGGCAACTGGCAAGGGTCTTCTGCAAGTTCAAGTGACGACAGTTTGTGGTCATTTCATTTGACATCTAAAACTTTACGGTCCACCGAGGAAACCCATACAGCCTGCTGCGGTCATCAGACACGGTAACTTGGTTCACGTTGAGCCTGAGCTCAAGGTTTTGTTTGGTTTGGAGGACGAGTTCACACGTGTTTGGCGGTACTTTTAAGCCGTTAACTGTCGGTTCCGTGAACGACGTTTCATCGACAGATCGTTGCGTTGGCATGCGATCTTTAATCGACAGTTCGTTTCATCGAAAGTCACTCGTTTTGGTTTTATCGAGACGTCTTGCGACGTTTGTTCGAAAGCTTTCTTTCGCGCACATCGCCCTTGCCGGCGGCATCCTTTGTGTTGCCCGCCCCGTTTTCCCCCGCTCCTGGGTAACCGTGTCAATCCTGTTTTTGTGTTCATTGTCGTGGTAGCCTAGCTTGCCGAACGCTCAAAAGTTTCGACGATGCTTTCCCAAGCTGTAGCCTGAGATCATAATACCTTTTCCCGGAGCGAAGTGAGCCGTTAAAGCAAATAGGTAGGCGAGCTGGTTAAGGATAAATATAATAACCCTGGGGCGAGGGGACAAAAAAAAAAAAAAAAAAGATGGACAGACACGAACTCCGAACGCAGCTAAAGATTTATTTTCCAGAACACCTCCTTAAATAGGCCCACAAACCCACAGCGGTAGCGCAATCAATTTTGAAGTCTAGCCTGCCGTACCAATGTCACTCGGAAGACTGGTTCTGAGCTTCCCCCTCCCAAATGTCATCATTAATGGCCCCACGCAGCGCTGCCTAGCTTGTATCAGCATTGCCACCAGCGCGTCTTGAAGATTCTTGCAAAGATTGTGACGCAAGCACATGCTATTGCGTCGGCCTTTTTGTGACATTTATCGTCGAGCTTAGCATGTCTGCCGCATGGGACGGGCCGCCGGGCGCGGATCCACTAACGACGACAAAACGTGCGGGCCTTGTCTTCTCGCGGGTATTGGCCAAACCAGACTTATTTAGGGCTCGCAGGTTCGTTTCTTGAGGTGTCGGAGCTGCTCGGTATACTTCCAGCAAGCGAAGTAAAGCCAGTCTGGCTAGCAAAAAGAAAATGATTTTGTCGGCGAAACCTGGCGAGTCGATACCTGCTCTAGCCAGCCTACACCGGCGCAGAAAAGTGGCACAGCACAAAAAAACGCAGGGCAGTGCACTTCCGGTATGTGCTTTGAGATAGGCTAGCCGGTGCGGGAGGTGTAGGTTAATCAAACTAGCCCAGTCTCGATGAAGCGTGCATTGGCGAAAAGTTGTTTGCGAAAAGGGTTTTCACGAAACGATGCGGACCCGCATTAATGTGTACACAGATTCGCAGTAGGAGGAAGTGGATGTACAGAGGTAGTCAAACTTGTCCGGTACACGCGAATGGTGTCTCATCTCGTGGGAGCGCTATCCTGGTAGCAACTGTGGAACTGCTCAGTGATGAAGCAATTGGTGGAACAGTCTGAGCACTGGAGGACGCTCGCTTAAAGCTGAAATTGCCGCCGGACCAGGGACGACGCAGCAATTTAGCCTGTGAGGCGATCCACGCTTTGTGCTACCCCCTCCCTACTGTGCACAGGTCGCTGCCAAAGTCGTCGGTTATTAGGTGGCTCATGCGGTAGAAATGTTAAATGCTTACTGATCGAAATGTCCCATTGCTGACCGTTTGGACAGTCTACATCTTCATGGTGAAAGGTGGTGGTAAAGGCAGATTGGCCGGCCAGCAAAATGGTCGCGCTCCCCACGGTAAAGCCGCAATGTTGCTTACACTTCAAAGCGGACAAGGACAGTCAAGCTTAAAAATTTCATTCGCTCAAAGATAGAACACCCGCACTGTGCTGACTCTCAAGTCTGGTTTGTATTGTACTTCTTTATGTTCCTTTCTTCTATCACAGCACAGTGTGTGTGTTCTTTCTTTGTGCGAGTAAACATTTGAAGTGTGTTCTTGTTCTCTGTGAATTGTAAGCATGAACCACCCATTCGCCTAAGCTGAAGTATGGACCACGATGCTGCCGTCGAGCAAGCGGCCTCCCCTGCTCGGGCTGTTCGGTTGAGCGCTGCGTCGTGAAACACTTCTTTGGCTGCCGCAGAATAGTCCTCCCGTCAGGTAAGATGGCTTTTGCGCATTCCGGATAAGTTTAGTGAGAACTGCACTTACTGCAGTGTCCTCTTCGTGTGTAGTCTCTTTACATGTGTTTGTGTTTATGTTCTGGCTAACCCCATCCACGACTTGGTAAACCAACTTTAGTCGATGAGAGGGTAAGGATGCACCGCAAGCTCCGCTTCCGGCGGATGCTTTCTTTATTTGATGAGCCTTTGGAGCCTCGTTAGCTAAAGCACAATGGTCGGCGACGAGCACACGTTGGAGGCACGGTTTGTACAGCATTTTTCACATTTTTACCGACTATTGCCCGACCCACTGTATACAAACAGATCCGCGTTTGCCCACGGCAGGTGTTGGCACTGCGTGTGCAGAAACCAGATTCGGTCGAGGCATAGCTTCCGTGCGTGCACTGCACTGGCAGCAATGCCACCGCAGCAGCTTGAAATCGCGGTCGCACATTGCTCAAAGGCTCGGCATAATCCCTTTACCGGTCTGGATAGCCACGCTGGTTCAGATAACGAGCTTGCGAACCAGGGGCATCGTAAGTGTTTGGAAGATGGGGAGGCTACAAAACGGAGGAATTTCCCTTCCTGATGTTACTGGTGCAAACCCAAAGCTCAAAACACGGTATGGGTTCGGAACATGTGCAGCGACAGCGACACTATTTCCCTGGGTGTGCAAAGCAGTCGGGTGTGCCATTCTATGGAACTTCCTAACACCCACTTGAGTGCCGACGGGCAGTTCAAATGTTTCTGTCGAATGCGCTTTAAAGGGCCACCAAACCACTTTTGGTAGTGGTCTATTTATGGACGTAACTCAATATGCAAGCTCTAAGCAGCATAAAAAAAAAAAACAATAAAGATTACATTTGTGCATGGCCGATGTTTTTATTAAAATCAGTATTAATGATTGACTACCTCGGAACTGTCGCAGACACCGGAGTGCGCTCTGCTGTATGCACTAGTTCGGAGGTAATCGACTTTTGATACCGATTTTGATACAGAAATCGGCAACGCGCGAGTGTAGTGTTTGGTTCTTTAGGATGTTTTTGGTCCATGAATTGAGTCATGATCATAAATAAACTGGCAGATTGTGGTTTAAGGCCCTTTTAAGGATGGTTACATCTAGAGCGACTGCTGCTAGTGCGACCGCCTGCGGCGGCAAATCGCCACTGCTGTTGTCATGATAGAATTAGAAAGGCAGGGACGTCCTTTTGTTGTCTTGCCTCTAGCGAGAGTGCGCCTACCTTTGACCATGCTTCGGCATCTCGCAAACCTCAGGCGTCCAGGTGCAGTCGACGCACAACACGAGGCAGGGGGCGCACACTGGACGCCAGGCATTTGAAAGCAATGCTCCGCAGTCCTCGTCCTGTTGGAGATTATAGGAAGCACCAAACTTCCCCGCTGTAAGCGACGCGAGGAGTTGGATGGGTGTCGAACTCCTCAGCTTTGCTTGAAACAACCCCCAACAACAGACGCATCGCCCGCGGACGAAGGCACGTCCACGCGCAATGAATGCCGGTCGCGAATCCGTGATATGCTGTCGGACACAGCGGCTTCGGCGACGGGCGCCCACTTCGGAGAACTGTTGATTGTCGAAGTTGGGTGGTACCCAGACTGCGAAATGTCCGCCGCATAGATTACGGGGACCAAGGAAGGCAGGAGTGTCCTTGGAATGTGACTAAGATTGTCATGGGTGAGTATCGCCTCTTTACGGAACGCTCGTTTGTGCTTTGAGATGCACGCCCGAGTGGCGCATGCACTGTCGTCACTCGATCTCATTTCTCGGTCGGTTCACTGCCCAAAACTGGTAGAAGTTGATGATGTATGTATGCCTTGCAGAAGATACTTCTCAGTTCCGGAAAATGGCAAAAGATAGGCGATCAAGTGTTTGTGTCCCTGAGTGCATAAACCCGTGCGTTTGGCGTCACAAATATGATGAAAAGGCTTGTGGGGTATTCGAAGGGACGTAGGTCTTACTACATGCAACTATTCATGAGGAGATCAAACTAGAGCTGGCACTGGGTTCCTCAAAACAAACTGGCTCTGAAAAAAAGCAACATTGTCATTTTGCATTTCAGTTTGTTTTCGTGCTTGCTTCAATCTTCTTGGATCGTGGCACATTACATTTGCATACCCCAGTGCACGCCGTAAGTTGTTGAGTCGGGGATAAGCTTCCATCATTATTCCTCTGATAAAACAGAACAAGGAAACGGATCAAAGCGGTTAAGCCAATTTTTAAATGTTGACAATGTGCAACATAGTGCACATTGTCATTGCAAGTCCTTGCATTTCCAGTGGGGCTATTGAAGCAAGCGATGCCATTGGGCAATGTACATGCAGAAACCACGTTTGCACTGTCATTTCAATATTTGAGGGCTGCTTTTTGCTGCTGAGCTTTCATATGTTTAAGTGAACTCCACAAAAAATGGTGCTCATGCAAGTGAGAAAAATGACACATGCAAGAAAGATGATGCAAGCTATTAATGCCCAGTAGTGCTGCAATGTTGTGCTTGCATTTTCTTGGTTCTCCATTCAAGCAAATGCAAGCACCGGAGCAAGTTGTTCTCAAACTGGCGGTTTTACTCCTGAAAAAAAGACAATTTCGAACCACAAGTATTTTTACTGAATTGTTGGGCTCTTGTAGATCTTGTATACTGGGTAGTGAACTTACATCCATGTATATTCCACCTAGGGATGTCTAGCAGCATAATCTTGTTGTAATTTATTCAGTGGTGGAACTGCTGCGCCAATCTGCCAGAACAAATAACCTGTTACCTGCTGCTACAAAGGCTGTATTTGTGCAAAATGTGTGCCATGTCTGTGCCAAAAGGGAGAGGAAACTGAAAGTGTCTGCCATGTGCCGTTGTTGGCGATGCTACTAAAAAGAAAGAAAAGTACAGTTTTTTTTATGTTTCAGTATTAATTCTGAAGAGTAGGCTTGTGCAAATATTCAGATTTTCAGGTATTAGTTTCAAATGTGCTATTTGATATTCGCTTCAAAATTAACTGCAATGTTTGTGCTTTTCGAAGTGTTGACTGCGGCGGGTTAGCTTCCTTCTCCTCAAGCACTGATGCACTGGTGAGAAGCAATACCCGCAGAGCTAACACCGCAATCTCGCGACTCACTTCTGCAGCTGCACGCTTAGACGAAAAACACACATTAGAGTGGTATGGTGCACGTGCATACCTGGTGTATTAAAAGAGGTAACATTGTGATTGTTGATATTTACATTGCAGTAAAATCTTTAAAAAATTCATTATGGCTATTATGCAAGGGTATATATGTTAGGCAGCGATGTTCTAACAACTTGTGTTCATCATTTGTGCTAATTTTTTTTTTTCCTTTTTATTTAGAAAAAAGTTGCATGTAGCAAGAATATTTATAAATCCCCTCAATTTGGTATGGCTTGGCTTCTTTACAGGTTTAATTTTATGTCAAATGTTTTGTTTACTTGCCATCCCAATGTAGGTATTGGACTTTCTGAGGCTACAGTCTATAAATATAGCAAGATTAAATTTAACAAAGCTCATTAATGGGCATTTAGAAGCTTGGGAACAACCTTTGCTAGTTCAACTGAATTTTCGTTTCATGTGGTGTAACAGCAGTGAAAAGCATAGAGAAAGGTGCAACAACTATTCAATGTTCAATTAAAAAATATTTGGCCAAAGCCACTATACACTCTGAATTTGCTTCAAACCCAAAATTCATTATTTGCACATGCCTAACTACAAAGCAGAGAGCAGCGTGAGACACATTCAGCACAAAAATGTCTGTTTGATGTCGAACTCATGACAATTACATCAAGCACAGAGCAAAGATGCCATCGGTACTCCTAATAGGTTTATTGAGACATCTGCAAAATTTCCCGAGTATGAATGTTCAATAAATAAGTAAATATCTGTAGTGGCCAGACCCCCTGTAGGTATGGTACTTTAAGTAGTCTCCCAACACATCAATAATTGCAGTTTTTCTCCACAGGATAACTGTCAAGATTGTATAAAATTTTCTGACATGAAAGGTCATACTTATCTGCTCCAAGAATGGGAATCTCTGCTCCAAAACCTCTTGTTCCCTGCGACAAGAGTTGCTCTTAATCGCCACCTGGCAGTTCCACCACTGTTTATTTTATAAAACTTGTATTTGTAATTTATACCTTAACTCCGGATTTACTACATAATCCGGCATGACAGAAAAAGTGAGCCCGACACTGAACAAAGCTAAAGAAAAGCAGCGGCCTGTGCGTTGTTGGGTACAATTATGTCGGAAAGCTCGCATGGCACCCGTTTTAAGTTCCTCGACAAAATGGCCAAATTGACTGCTGATAATATTGTGCTGTATTTCTCGCTGCCGACAATAAGCATGATTGATTCTTAGTTTCAGTGTAATATGCTTTTGGTTTCTTCCATTAGCCCCAAAATATCCACCACTGCCAGTGCTGCATTGTCGGTTCCTGCAGCTGCTCAGGAACAGCTTTGGGTGGACGTACAGCAAGGCAGAATTTGAACCCGACAAGCAAGTTTCCTTTCATCACAAGACACTAACAGGTGAGTATTTGTGCGCTCTTCCCCATACAGCTGTTGTGAATAATTAAAGTGAGGGGCGAGGAGGCCATCATGCACAAACAAGCTAAGCATGCATACCATATGTAAAGAATGTAGGTAAAGAAATGCAGGACATTTTCCTCCCACAAAGCCCTCCACCCTTTACATTTTGAGCAGAGTAAATGCAGGAGAGGAGGAAACCACCATAGTGAGCAGAGAGCTTCGTAGGAGAGGCTTGCCATGCTATTCTTAAAGGGACACTGACAGGGTATTTATGCTCGCCGAGGTTTTTAGTTGTACGTGACATATGAGAGCTCAACTACCCAGAACAGAATTTGCGGCTCGAAATTCGGTTTCTTTCCGCCCGAGAACCGCCGATCAAGAACTGGCCGGTTCGAGTCTCGCTCACTCTCTTTTTCGCGGTCACGGGCCGTTTTCTAAGGTATCGATGCGACAACCAAATTTAATCAAAGTCGTGGGTCACTGAAAACACACACTCAATATTAAAAATAGAAAAAAATATGAAACCCATTTTTTGTGGCTTCTAAAAAGCTGCAAATACGTTGATTGAAAAAAAAAAGTTCCACAGACTACCGGAAGCATTCTGTGCGTTCGTCGTTTCGCGTATCGTGGGACTCGCGGGAACGGCGATGGCAGCGGACGACGGGCGTGGGACCTCTATTTCATAACTGTCGTTCGCGGTACCGGCGAATTCTGTCTACTTTTAAAAGAGAAATTTGGGACTGATCAAAAGAATTGGTATTCATCCCGTACGACACGCCCGACCACCAAGCCGATTTGCACGAAGACGTCGCCGAGACGTCGCTCCCTTCTCGTGGCTGAAGACATCGCTCGCGCAAACTTCAAGCACGACGTGTCTACTTCGAGAAGAATATGCACGCGTACGATTTCTTTTCTAGGTGCGAATGTCGCCAATGCATGGTGCTTCCCGAGTTCGACCCGGTAGTGCTTTTGCTAAAGGAAAATCGGCAGCAAACTTTCCAACTTACAGTTTACCGGCTGAATTATTACTAAGGAAAGAGATCCACTAAAAACGTGATGCCCCAGTAGCTCAGTGGGAAAGACGTCCGGTTCACACGCGGTAGGACCGGGTTCGATCCCCCGTGAAAGTTTATTTTTCTTTTTAAACATTTTCTGATGTTTACATATCTTTTTCTTTTTTTACAATCATCACTGAAGAAACAAACAAAAAAATAACAAACAAATGTTGTGGACGATACTTTGCTGAATTAAATGGTATGGGATTTCCTTTTTGACACCTGCGAACTCAATGTAATCACTTTCCACAAAATGCAAGGAGCATATAAATCAGGTAGTGTCCGCTTTCTGAGGTGCCGGTATATGTTCTACATTAATTGCAGCCCGCCATTGGTCCCGATCCCGTTGATCTTTCGGAAACTCTGTCGCACAATGCCCTTTTTTTCCGGACGCAGGAGATATGAGCCAGCTCTTCACGCAACATCTTGGGTGTATTCTTTTCGGAGCCGACCATGGAAATTCACCACGAGCACTCACTACTGATCTCCAACTCCTCAATGTACAAAACAACTCATCTTGGAGTACAGAACAACGAGCGGAACAAACATAACTGCAAAAGAAGCGCACGCCACGGCGAACAGTTCCCGTATGCCGCATGTCGTGTCGTCTGCTACGGAGAGGAGAAGAAAAAAACAAAACAAAAAGCGGCAAGGTCGGGTGTAGCCACGTGACTTCCGCCACTCACTCTCTTCTCTCCACTTCTCCGACCTCCGTCGGGTTTCGGTTTCGGTTTCGAGCAGTTGCGTCTTTTGGCTTTATTAAAAAAATACGCTACTCTGTTGCAAAATATTAATTGGGTAGTCCTCCGACACCATAATGAAGCGCCTGGCAAAAAATGAAAAAAACTTTTTGGGGGGTGTCAGTGTCCCTTTAACCTGCAACAGACCATGAAAAGGAAGGAAACAGATTGTTTTTCTTGACATCCGTCAGCAGATTTGCTCTACATTAAACATTTCGGCCAGAGCAAGAAAATTATTGTTTTTTCCACACACGAGCTCTATGCTTACATTTGTAACGAAGCCCCGTAGCCACATGGTGCTTATCGGTAAATTAGCAGAATAACATTTCGTCATTTCTGTATTAGATTGCAATCGGCTTACAAAGCTGAGCTTCGTTAGCCTTCTCCAGTGTGCTCAGTTCAAAGTGACATTTTCAAATGCAACAAGAGCTGTATACCATTGTCAAGGTTTGTTAGACATTTCAGTGGTGCTACCCACTTTAGACCAGCAAAATGGTCCTCATGCGGTTATGCTGCCCCATGCACCGGGTTATTTAAGACTGTGTAAAAGTTGAGGGATGTTGTGCACTTCTGTCTGTTAGTTTTTTTTTTAACAGCAACACTAGCTGGTGCATGCATAGAATTCGCAGCAGGAACAAGCTTTTGAAATTGTTGTACCAAGGTTATAAAATTGTTCACGTTTCTTTCGGAGTAACGTACAGTGCATAATGCAGTTTGTGCGGAACTAACATCACCGCTTTTTTGCATCTTTCCCAGACAGACACAAAAGCTAACCACTTGGGTTTGTGCAAGTAGAGATCACATTGTTTTGTGTCCTAAACCTCGATGGGCACCTTAGAGTGTGTCTAGCGTCGGGGTTTGGAACGGATTGTGGAAGATGGTGGTCCAGATGCTGGTTAGGATTGAAGACTTCTACTTGTTGCGGCCGACGGTGGAGAGTTTACAGACTTGGAGGCGAAATTCTGAGGAACACAGGAAACAAAAATAAACTTTACTGCTGCATAAAACAATTACACGAAGACAGTACAAATAATAAAACTGTAACTAACTTTCTCGCACGGCTTACATATGTAGTTAAGCAGTTACCAAATTGGATGTAGGTGTCTTCCCGCCCACGGTGAGGACGGCAGCTAGGCCGCAGAGCAGGGACTATCGCTTACGCCACAAGTAAGGCCTCATTCACACAGCCGGCGTTTCTCCCATCCCATCACCGTCGCAAGGGGCGTTCACGTCAGGGGAGAGGATTTCCTTCTCGGTGTTCGTCGGAAAGCTGTGATGCACCAGGCGACGCAGGGAGCTGCTCTACGGCACCGGCCGATGACGGAGTCCCGCCCCCATCGAAAACTGACCAATCACAAAATATAAAAGTTTCGCTAAGCTTGGAAGATTTTTTATCATTCAGTTGCCAACAGTCAGCCAACGCTTGTTGTGTTGTTTTTCTTGTTCCTCTCGGCGGGAATAGCTAATAACAGACGCATATCTTTAATTTAGAAAAAAAGAAACGTGCGCACTAGTGTTCAGGTGCAATTATCTCTTTATTTTGTAATTAGGTTGAATAAATGAGCAATCCGATCCATCCAATCCTGCTGTCGCTTTGCTTGCGCGGCCTGTTCAGACACCCTGCCGTCGCGTCCCCGCCCCGGCGTGCTCCCGTGACAGTGCCGGGATGGGAGAGGCGCTGGCTGTGTGAATGAGGCCTAACCTGGCGAACCGCGGGAGAGAACTACCGGGCCAGTCGGGCCAGTTCAAACTTGACCATTTTTATCCGGTGGGGGGTTATGTCCAGTGTTGCCAGATGGTCCCACCAAAAAAGCGCCAAACGGCTGGGAGCTATAGCCCAAATATAGCCAAAGCCATAAAATAAATATAGCCCAAAATAGCCAAGACTAAAAACAAAAATTTTTAAGCCTTTTATTGACAATTTTTCATACGCGTAAAAAACAACACGTTACAATCTCTTTTTCAACCCTCAGATGCGCCACTTTTTGTGTACATTAAGTTCCCTGATAAAAAAAAGAGTTTCAGAAGGATGAAAATTTGTGAAACAATGACCCATCCTTCGTAGGTTTTCAGAAGTAGAAAACATACACGGATAGCTGTATTGTGAAGCCCGGGAGATATGATCATACAGTAAAAGAACAGAATGCAGAAGCAAACACTTAGAACTGGGAGTTTCAAACCAGAACCCCCTATATCTAAGGTTCTTACCAATAACCCACCCGCCTATTTTTCTTTGTGCAGAATATGAGCGTCCCCCGTTCCGGTTGACGCTATTTTTTATAGTGTTTCTTCTCTTAAAGTGGGCGATGCCTAAGAATTTTCACAATGGGCACCAAAGCTGCGTTTGGAGAGTTCAGTCTTCGTCAGGGTAGAAGACGCGCTACCGGGCCTGTGGTAATAGTGCAATCTGTTTGTGTAATAGTAATAGTGCAATCTATTGTTAAATTTGTTCCAATGCGCTGTGGGGAGACCACTTGAATTCTGCTAGCATTGCTTCACTGCGCATTTTGAAAACCCCGAAGTTTGTAGAAGTTTGAAGCCATTCTCCCTCCTCTCTCTCCTCTTGACTAGCCAAAAAAAAAAAAAAAAACATTTTTTTCTCGAAACTGATTAGAAGTTTGAAAATTAACTAGTCGAACCTCAAAGTTCGACTTCGAACCTGAGGTTCGACAAGAGTTCGCCGCACCCTTAGGAATAGCCCAAAAATAGCCACATAGCCAACCACGAAATTTTGACGCCAACTAGAAAAAAATGTAGCCCAATTTGGCTATATATAGCCCAATCTGGCAACACTGGTTATGTCAGTGCGCCGAAACCTGGGTCCCAACCAATCAGGGTGTAGTTAGAATCCCATTGGGTACAGGTTGCAACACACTCGACCAATTGGACGGGCAGAACCACCCTCCCAAGGATGCCAAAGGGTCAGCTCCCAAGGACAAGTCCCACAGCTCAGAGCCTAAACATAGAGGCACGAGCCCTTGTTCGTGTGTGGTTGGAGAAAGTAAAAAGACTGATACTTCCAGCGAGAATCGGCAGAACGTGCCTCACGGGCAAAACCATCCCTTGGAGGAATGCCGTCAGTCACATTTAAAGAATAGCTAGCAATCTCTCGTTCGTGTTAACTGTGTTCGTTCCGAATGAACCATTTTTAAATGAGGAAGGTAGCATTCACTTTTGTCATCTGTTACTTCCGCCATTTTGTATATCTTTTCAGCACTTATTCTTTTCTTTTTTTTTTCGTGTGCAGATTTACTGATGGACACCTTCGGTTCCCAAAGAGATGCATATGGCGAGCCTGTGGACCCAGACAGTGGCTACATGGAGTCCATCCATGTAATGTTCTCACCAACCACATTTTCGCTTTTTTTTTTTTTAAGTCTTAACATTCTTCCGTGTGCATGTACCATTTTGGCTGTGCGGTGATCAGACTACCAGTCACTGCAGTCGCAGGTTTTACCTCGTGGTGGCGTCAAAGCATGTGGCAACATATAAATCGTCGGCTACTTTGAACCCTCTGACTTTATGAAGATTGTGTTGCTGAACCGAGTCTATCTTGAGCCCGCCATCGCCGCTAGCGTGTCCGACGTACTATTGCATAGGAAAACATATGTGCCACTGTGTCTAGCAGTTCTTTCGATCACGACTGTAGAGTATTTCTACGTCACTTTTGATGTGGAATGTTTAAGGGCTGCGACGTCCGAGGAAAGCATGAAACGACACCACGCGAAAGTGCATAAAGTCCACCAAAGTTAACGGACAGTGTTGATTTAGCGTGACGTCTGCACAACGGTGGCCGCTGGACATCAACCATGTCACGTTGTCTGCTGACGTCACTGTGCGACGGCGTCACACGACTCGACAATGCGACGTCAAGTCCCAACACTCCACTAGATCTGTACCCGTTTTACAGCAAACTCGGAGCGTCTCTTGAGCTCGGAAAAAATCTTTAAAAATAAAATGTGTGTGCGACTTTGCATTTTCCGACTTTGATCGGTAGGATTAAAGACCGATTTGCCAACAAAACGGACTCGGGAGTACGATGCAGGACGAAAATGGCACTCCACCTAAGTCGCGACTTAGGTGGAGTGAAAATTGCGGGACGTTTCAAGGCTGTGTGGCCTCTTCAGCGACGTCGGACACATTAGCATAATTTGCGGTCTAACTCGCGGCCCCCTTAAACAATGGTTTTCTTCATAAAAGGTTTATACATAAGTTACATTTACTGTAAAATACCGTGGAAGCGCCCACTTCATTCGAGCGCCCACCGTCAACATTTCCAAAAATTGGAAATTCTAAAAATTATATGTTTAGTGCCCGATTTGACCAGACAAGCGGCCATGTCTGGATTAAGAGGACACACCCCCTGGGAGAGTCAACCTTTGAACCCTTGTCTTAAAATTAATTAAATTTACAGGGTACGCTGGTGGTCATGCTAGAGGGTGCATAACACAATTTCAGGTCTGTCGGTGAGGTGGGAATGAAATTAGAGCAGCTTCTAGCAACAACATGCCTACTTTGTTTAGTTAATCTATCGTCGGAAAATTATCACAATATTCAAGATTTTTATTTGCTTGATATGTAGCAGAATGCCTAGGAGGTGCGGCTATGGAAAGATTATTGTAAAAAGTCATTTATTTCTATTAATTTTCTCTTCTGCGAAATTGGTCAACTTTTTGGTCTTCTGTGTCTTCGACACAATGTCAACATTTTTTTTATAAAAGACATTCGTAAAGTGACAAAAAACTTCCATAGCCGCACTCCTTATTAAATTTCAGTCAGGAAAAGTGAAGAACGAGCCTTCCCTGCATTGCCACTATCAAACGATACATTGGCTGAAATAGAATTTATACCGAAAAGTGGAACGGAGAAAAATGCATTCAAAGTGCTCCAAACCCTACCCTTTCTTTAGCTTTGGTGAACAGAAAATAATTTATAAAAAAATAACTATGCAGTGTAAAGTAGTGAAAATTTCTGCGAATACTATCTAGATGTTGGTGGATGTAAATATGTCATTTTTCAAACTCAACATTTTTTGCAGAAATTTGTTTTTTTTTTTTTTTTTTTTTGGGGCATTTTTCAGTAAAAGTGGGGTTAGCGTTCTGCCGGCATTTTGACGATATATATATATGTGCAGTGGGTGCGGTAAGACTGCATCGATGAGCCCGCACGTGCGTTTTGCGATCGCGATATATGCGCAAGTGCGAGCCTGTTTCAGATACCCTCGCCGATGTACCTAACAGGATGCATAACCCCCGTGACAAATTTCGGCAGTGAATGTGTGTACTTGCTGACAAAAAAAGTAAAATGCATATAAATGACAATGTTCTGTAAGACACCCCCATGGAAACTTTTTAGGAAAAACTGCTATACTTATACACTAATACGCAGCCCCCACGTCACGCCGCTAGGGTGACATTGTTGCCGTCATGGCGCTTCCGCAGAGGCTTTGCCTCACATGAATATGGGTCCTGCGCATGCGCAGTGCCCACACCTTATGTGGCCAAAAGCTGACTTTTTTGTAAACGGTGTGTTGTTCTGTACATTAAAAAATATGGTAACCTTTATTTTCAGTCTTACAAACTGCCCCAGTCTCGGTGTACCACTCGAGAATCCGACATTCGTGTTGGACTCGTCGACACCTTCTTTGTGGTTAAGACGTTCTGCCTCGTGAGAACTGCAGGGGTTCGTTAATGGCATTGCACATTCTCCGGGACTGTAGGTTCCTCAATCAGGAACGTCGAGCATATTTACCCCAACTTTCCAGACATTGTTTTCCATTTTGTCCAGTTCGTACATTGGTAGACCGACGCTTAGTTCTTTTGGTCGCATTTCAGATTATTTTTTCCAAACGAAGACCGGTTATGTATTTCACGTTTAGATGTACTTCGCGCTGTAGTTTCCTTCTTTTATAGATCTGACGAATAAGCATTATTAGTTTGTTTACGGTTTTCTAGGTCAGAGCGTGGCACACGCTGCATTTTGCGACATTAAAAGCCTACCGTAATATCCCGCGAGATGCCCAACCCCCGAAAGATGGCCCGCCCCCTATGTTTGGCAGGATTTGCTATTTTTTCTGAAACGCCGCAAGACGGCCCGCTTCTGATAATTGCAGGGCCCTGAACAACGGTGGCCTCGGCAAAGGCGGTGCTACTTAACTACGGCGGCAGACAAGCCGAACGTTGCTGACTGGGAAGGACAGTCGTCTTTGGTTCATCGCCTGTTTCTGCAATCACAAGTTTCGAAGATCATAAAATCTAAAACGAGCATTTTTCTTTTCATCTTTTTTCTATGGCACATCGAAAGTTAGCCAACCCCTTATTTTCATCCCATTTGCCAGCGATTTTAGGTGGGCTATCCCTGGGGATATTACGGTAAGCATTGTAAGTTTTTTGAGCAAAGTGTGACGGGCGATCGGCTCTTCCCGTAGGACGAGCCGGGGCTGCCAGCGACCCGAGAGGTGCCGCCTCAGAGGCCCACGATGCCCACCGAGGCCGACTTCGAGGCCGCCATACGTGGCGCGGTCGAAGAGTGCGCAAGGCGGAAGGATGACATCTGCGAGCGTCTGCACCTGGACGTGACAAAACCCGACGATGCCTTCATCCTTTACATCTGCTATGCGCTGGAGAAGATCCCTCCCCACCTGCAGAGAGCCGCCAAGTTGGAGATTCTGAGGGTGGTCAACCAATACAAGAGGATGGGCGAGGAGTGGTACAGGATGGCTGAGGAGTAGCGTGCTGGGTGCGAACCTCAGGGGTTTAGGGGTGGGTGGGAATTTGAATTGGGGTTCTACAATTTTCGTAATTTCACCCTTTAACCGTTTTTAGTTTTTTCTGGAATTTATGACTCTCAATGGCTTAATTGTTTTCTTTGAAATCAAATTTCTAGCTACAAACAAAAAAGAAGCAAAATTTACGAAAAAAAGATGCGGTGCTGTTATTTGTAATTAGAGCTGCAAACTAAACCACGAGCGAGCCTGGTTCGTGCAAAAGGGTTGCGTGTGTGGACAGCAGACGAGCCTTAATTCGTCATGATTGGTTTCAGGACGGCTCCACGTGGACGGGCTAGGCTCGTACAAAACGGTTAAAGGGTTAAAGCAATGCTCGTGAAACTATTTGTGTTTTTTGCATTTGTACTTTTTTTAATTAAAATTTAGCTCACTATAAAGTTTTCCAATTTGGTAGAGAGCTTCCGTGTAGTAAAGGTCTTACGCAACAAATACGTTCCGTCTGATCTCTGCTTCGTCCCTTCGGCCGTGATGTGCTCCTTTTTGAGTGATTTTGTTGATTTCGTTGTCGGGCAGGCACATCTTTGGCTACTTTGTGTAGTTTACTGGTATGCCTATTTTTACGACGCCATTCATTTTATTGCGGTGCCTAGTGGTTGCCCTTGTGTCACTTTTCATCATAAATCGGCACCCTTTCTTTGCTACTCACTTTTTTGAATGCAAAAGCATTAACTGTCCCATGGAGGGCAGCCGGCATTGTTTGAGCATCGAAACAAGCCATAAATTCCCATTGGCTGCGGCGCGTCGCTGGCCCCGTAGCAGCGGCGTCGTGGTTGGTAAGGAGCCAGCCTATAGCGGGAGGAATAGGCGTGGGTCGTCGCGCCGAGCTTTGACTTGCGCCGCTGCCTCACCCAGCAGCGCAGCAGTCACCAGCGAGCCAGGATGGTCTTTTGGCACTGCAACTGCTTCTGCTCCTCTCGGCGCCAACGAACATGGCGGTGCCTGAAGCATTTATATCGTCGGCAGCTGTAACCTCGGTAGTAGCGAAATGTGGCCGTCCACGCCAGTGCATTTGCAGATGAACTAAGGGAGCGGACATTAATGCTTTTACGTTCGCAGCTCGTAACCGCTTGGGTGTCCTCAGAATTTTTTTTAAAATTATTTTTATTACTTCATTTCGGGAGTGTTAGATGTCTGCAACTATCTTCTCGCAAATGTTGCATCTACGGGGTGAATACAGAGAAGCTTACGGTATTAAACGGCCAGAAAAATTGGTGCCGGCGCATGAAACGCTTAAAGGGCAACTCCAATCAATTCCAAGAAATTTCAGTCCATGGCTGATTGTGTTTGTAATATCTGTAAGAGGGCATCCTATTTTTCACCAATCTTCATTTAAAGCCTTCCCCAAAACGAAAACCTTGCCTTCGGCGGGCAATTTTGCCGCCGTGTTGTTGCCTCCGTGCTCTGACATCTGTAACCACTTGGTACAAATCTTGACTCGCGTACCGGGCGGCTGTACGCAACTCGGCGGAAGGGTGAAAGTGTAGTCTGCTACGGTCAGCTGTCTGCTGCACCTGACGACGCCTGCGGCTGCAGCTCGGGTTTGAGCGCAGAAGGCAAGCTTTCCTAAGGGCTTGTTTTGAAAAAAAATGGTAGAAAGTGAAGTTCAGTGAACCAGACGTGATTATGTCACGACGGGTTTGTAGAAGTATGCTGTGCTCAACGTCACAAACTGACTTTCTCACACGCGAGGGTCACTGCCGGAGATGGCATATGCTCGCACGGGAGCACCTGCATTCGGCGAATCGCATGGCCAACGACAAGCACGCCGCTAGCGCCGCCCGTAAGCTTTGCTTGAAAAAGTATGAAATAAGCGAACCTCTCTCCGAGCGCCCTGAGCATGACGTAGATAGTCCAGGGTGGGCTGCGCAGACACGGCGGTATTGACTGCACCGTTGGTCACACTGTGCCTGATTGCTAAGATTAGCAGAATTTGGTAATTTCGCTCACATCAGCCCTTGTTTGCCAGTTTATTCCACTTTTAAGCGAAATTGGACTGAAATATTTGGCGTGCTCTCTTTTTGGTCGGTACTAAAGAGAACTGCATTGTTTTCTTACTATGTATTGTAAACAAACTGGAATTGCGTTTCAAGTTTTCACTGAATGTGCATTGTGGTGCTGACGTCTACCTCCTAAAACTCCATGGCGTAGTTCTCTTCCTATAAAATATCGGACCAATAAACTTGCCGATGTCAACACAGACGTGTACGCAGACGGACAAATTAGCAGTGAATGTAACTTGTGGCGCCATCCCTTGGTAGGCGCAGCTAGCAGACAACAGTGTGTGTCGTCTGCTCGCTTTTTCGATCGTCTGCGAACAAGTTGCATCCTTTTTTACCTCAGTCGGCTGCCAACACTTCCACATTGACTTCGGTAAGTTTGTTGGTCTAATTTTTACCGGGAGTGAACTGCACCTATTTATCTAGAGAATATACAAGACCTCTAGGCACATTTGGTGAATGTTTGAACTTCGTATGTGGAGGTGCTGATTTGTCCGGCTTGTTTTACTTTGAAAGATCCAATGTGCGCACCCTATATATATGATTATTTCTGTTTTTGCCAATACTTGTTCGCATTTCTTTGTGTCAACTCAACGTAAATTTTATTTTAATTGCTTTGTTTTTCTGGGACGTGTAATTTCTGTGTTGCGTATCACTTGCATGTCTTAGCTACATTTGTTGTTTGTTTTTATTTCCCACTCGTTTCTACAGTGCCTCAGTGCTTGTGGGTATGTACCCTAAAGGAGTAAATAAATGAATTACTGCTTTTATTGCTCTTCACTTCCTGTTTGACACAGTCCTTGCCACCAGGTAATGGGACCAATTGAGCAGCGTAAAAAGTGCAAGTCACTAGGCTTTTACTGTTTATCGGTTCAGCAATGAAAGGACACACACAAACATGACAAACACCAGGATGATCCACTTTTGACAGATCGGTCCCATCGACTCTCAGCCTCAACTGCATCTGGACTTGGGTGAAATGAAGTAGAGCGGTGGTAGGAGCATACTTAGTAGAATGGCTACCTCTTTGTTCGTCAACTTAAAGAACTTGGTGCTGAAGTTTAATTTGCAGTTCATCGATACACAAATGCGTTTATTTGGGGTGATAAAAGTGGTTCCACTTACTGGAATGTCAACAACAAGCTTTCAGCCACGAAGGAAGGCTTTCTTTGGGAGAAAGGACAGCATGTGTTCAAGCTCAATTCAACCGGGACTTTGAACTTGAGTAAACTGGCGTCCAAAATTCATCTAACACAAATTGATCTCAATTTTATTATCTCTTCAGGTATAGGAGGGGTAATGTAGAAGTAACGAGAATGCTTCCGTTTTTCTTTGGAATACTTACACGTGTCTGAACCTGCAGTTGGACCACGATTGTCTTTAATGTCCTGTCGCAGAGAGTGACGGCACCTCGTACACGTCTTGTTGAATGACAAAAGTTGCTTGTGAGAGTAGAGCAAAGGAGCGTTGGTGAATTTCGCGTTAACCTTGAAAAAGTGTTAACTGCACTGTAATGCTCTACATATAACCCAGACTTATTGCCCTATCAATTCTGGGCATTTTCAGCGCTGAAAGAAAAAGAAAAAAGAACAGCTTGGAAGGAAGTTCCCTTTATACGATGAAGTAAACGTGCATAAAATACCGAGCATCTGCCCATTCCACAGTAAGCGCTCGCCCCTGAATTTTGTAACATTTGGAAAATGAACAAAGGACATATCTTAACATATTGTTGACTTAAGGAGTGTCCATCCCCCAGTTTTGCACTATTATCTCCGTATTTGAGTAGGTGCTTGCTCAAGATTGTATTGCAGTCGCGGCTGCAATGCTGAACGTGCTACTGCAAAACATTTTTACCTTTGAGTGGTTTTTGAAACATTCAAATTAATATATTGAATGTGAAAAATGCTACCTTGAAAAAAATATATATGAAATAATGAGAGTTTGTAGAGTCGGCCAATTCTGAATTTTAAAAACTCGGTCTCATCGCTTTTCAGTCAACCCGTCGTAGGTAACCCGGGTATCGGGCTGCTGTAAATGTCTGCGTGGCGTTTCGCAAGAACTCAGCCTTTCACAAGCCAGCGAAGCGAGGCATCGGAACTGAATGCTCCGAAATCACAAAGTCCGTTTCGTTGAGGGGAAAAAAAGGCTCCACGAAAGAAATCGTGATCTCAGCTGGGGCGGTGACTTGGACCCTGCCAATCTGCAGACCCCTGGCTCACAAATAAGCCCGGCATTTCTTATTTGGGCACAAGTGAGGTACAGTCGATGGCAATCTGAGCTGCCCGAGTTAAGCGCTATACTCCGCTTCGCTCTGATCACAGTCGACACTACAATACGGCAATGCCGATCAGGCATTGCCAAAAGTGAATCGTGGCACTCATCCGTGTGCTTGTCATCACCATCCGAACCAGACCCATGCAGTGAATGTGCTGTGATCCTGCGCTTTTTTTTTTGTGCACGATTGGTTTATCCAGTTATGGCAGACGCACAAAGACGACGAATGCTGTGACGATGTACTTTCAGCGCCACTTGACTGGTTCAGTCGGATCGCAGCATTGGCTGTGGTCGGATTTAGAGTGCAACGGAGTATAGCCGACAGGCGTAAAATGCTGTATGGGGTGCCTCCAGTATGCTAAGGCATGAAGCTGACTGCCACGTTGCAACAGGAAATGTAGCAGTCCATCCCAACCGCATTAGGAACGGTTTTAACATACCCGGGGATTCCCGCATGGTGTGTGTGCCACCCCGGCCTGAACGCTGCTGGGCCAGCTCGTATATCCACACCCTGCGCACCTGCGGCAGTTAGTTCGTCGAACAATGTGTCGTTCAGTCGGAAGGCTTCTCGGATTAGTTTCGTCGACGCACCTTGTCATGTTTCGTTGAGCACTACCCTGCTGTTCTCGCAACAAACTTTTTGTGTCTCGCCTGGTTTACCGAGGAAGAGAGAGGAGGGAGGGGGAGTGCAAAGCCTAGGTAAACACGACGGTGAATCATGCATTAGCCTTTAGCGGCTTCCTAATTTGATTGTGCGCTTGGTAAAAGAAAGATGTTGACCGAACGGTGCACGAGCACCTGTTCATGAAGTGAGTTTTCACGAGATGTTTGTCCATGCAAAGATTTACACAAAATCAGTTTTCACAAATTGTGTTTCAGTGGTATGATACGGACCTTACTGTCACTTCCTGCACATGTATTCATCATGTGCAGGAAGTTTGGTATTCAAAGTAGACATCACATAGACCTTGAGAAAATGTCTAAAGAACTCTTTAGACAGAAGGCAGTCACGAAACACATTATTTTGTAAATTCCTGTTTTTGCTGGCATAAGCTTCCGCAGCTTTCACTTCACACTATCAAACTTGTAACCCGCCAGGAACAAGCTTTCTTGCCCCCAATTACAACATTTTAGGTCTCAATTTTAGTAATGTTAATAAACCCTTTCAAATAAAATGTAGAAATTCAACAACTTTCCAAAAAAAAAGTTATTGTTTGTAAATTGGGTTACTAGTTCAGATGTGTCTGTTAATGTGTTGAACTAATCTTTTGCAGGTCATGCCTACCAAAGTTTCGCCGGAGCTCTTCTTTTAGCCCGTGTAAAACTTTACTTTTTTTAATTCACGCGCAGCTCCCAGGTTGGAGGCCGCCACGCCTGGCGTTTCGAGGTGGCACTTTGCCACCTCGAACTGGTGGTTGAAGGAGGTAGACCCACCGTCACTGGGCATCTGCGCCAGGGCGAGCCACCGTCCCGAGTCACTTCTGGCCTCGGCTTGCTTCGGCAGCATCCTCGTTCGGCAAGGGGCCATGTCTGGCCTACCCGTGCCAGGCGCAGTGGGCAACAGAAAGATCCACAAGGCCGTTCGGATGGCTAGGAGGGACGCCATGTCCCCAGCCCTGAAAAAGGTGCCGTAGTCCACTCGATATACAGCTTTTTTTTATTTTTTTAAGCTTTACAGATTTGTAAAAAAAAGGTTGTAAAAGCTACATTTATATGGTTTATGGAGGTGAGTTATAATAAGGGGAGATAGTGTAGTTCGGTGATGTGATTGCTGCGCCAATTGCGCCAAACTGCGCCATTGGGCTAACCCTGCTACATCCTGCTACATTTCGCCAAAATATGGGTAATCTGCGCCAAGCCTGCACCAAAGAACCAATTTTGGTCGCCTTTGAAAACCGAAACTAAACTGAGTACCGTAATTGAGCACACATGAGCTAGGTGGTGCAAGCAGCCGTCCGATACAAGGTACCCTGCATCAATCGTTCATCCGGTCTTGCATGGCTTTTCTCCCCGTCTCTCCTCTCGCGTCTTTAAAAAAACAAAAAAACATTTCAGTGATAGACGTGGGCGTGTGCGGACGCTCCGACGCTAGCGTGCTGGGTACCAGCCGTGCAGTTTGGTCCGATATATTTGTATCATTTAACTGAAGCATTGCAAATGTGTCATGTCATTGGCATTTCAGTTACATGTTGAAAGACTCCCAGGTTGTCTATCTTGACAATAATTAGTTGATAGCGGCGAGCCATGTGTCCTTCGTTTGTACACCACTTGAAATTAATCTTTTTTTTTTTTCTAAGAATATCTGCTCTAAAAGCAACTTTCGCTGCTCCGAAACACTGTTTTAGCTGCTCCAAAAGCCAGTTTTGCTGCTCCAAAACTCTGTTTTGGCTGCTCCAGAAGGTGCTCCAAAACGGCTTAGGCCAATCACATCACTGTGTAGTTGGCTCATCGTAACGATCAGTCAGCTAATTAATTGAAATTCGTTAAATAACATTTTTATTAGTTAAATTAGACATGGTTCCAATTGGAATCTTGCTGAGCGTCATCGAAAATCGTTAATTTTCAGTAAGACTTTGAGGGTGTGAGAAGCACAGTAGTGTGCTAAAGGTGCCATTCATGCAGCAGGTACAAGGCTACCCGTGCATTAAGGCGCGGGTAGCCTTGTACCTGCTGCAATTTTTCCATCTCTTATTATAGCCTTAGCCTAGTACTTGCTGCATGATTTTTACCTTTAGAGCACTATTACGCTCCCACGCGCTCAAATTATAAAAAAACTTATAGATGTAGTGGTTTTGGATGCTGCTCAGCAAGTTTCTGATTGCAGTAATGTGACTGTTACACCAAACTGTGCCAAAGTGCTTACCCTGCTACACCCTGCTACGTTTGACCAACATTTGAGGAAATTGCACCAACATTGCTCCAGAACTTAAGTTAAAAAATACTGAAAATATAACAGCTGCAGGCCTCGCTACCAAGCCTCATAGGTAGGGTAGGTTCGTGCGGGTTGTCAGGACTTTAGATGATCACCTCAAATAACATACTATTTGGTTTGATTTCGCACCAAGCACTGACAGTACTTGGAAGTTTCGCAATAAGTCTCGTGGTCTTTTCTGGTGGGTTAGTTAGTTTAATGACAATTGTGACCTGGGCGTCGCAATGTTGCATGTCTTGCTTCGCTGCAGCACACCTCTGTGCTAAGGGGAAAGGTACTCCTTTAGAGCGAGACGAGGTGTAAGAAGGTATACATGGACTCTTTTGTAGGTTCATTTGTTATGCTTCGTTTTTTGTCTAAATTAAGAATTGCAGTTTTGTTACAACCTGCCCCCCTCCCCCCCTAGAATTTGAAGTACACATAAATCTAGGTGCTCAAAGTTATTGTATTTTAACATTTGTTCAGTGGGATTTCGTATTTCAAAATAATCATTCACGGCATTTTGCGCTGTTTTTCATCAGTCGTCTTCTTGTTACCGTGTTTGGTGCTTCCACATGCAACTAAGCAGCTAGTGTTCGTTCTCCTAATATTTGCAGCCTCTCCCCCTCACATTTGCAGTGATATAAATGAAAATGAAATGTGCGGCTATGTTCCGAAAGCTTTTTTTGCTTCTCCAAAATGAACTTTTGGCTGCTTCAATAGCTGCTCCAAAATGGCTACGACCAATCGCATCACTGTAATTGGAACCATATGTCTATTTTTACTAATTATAAAGTTAATTTACAAATTTTACTTAATTAGCTGTCTGATTGTTATAATTAGTCCCATATATTATGTCCCCCTTGCTGCATACGTTACCTGCACAAACTGCATAAGTGTAGCTCTAACGGCTTTTTAGAGCGCAGCTCTTAGGGGCCCGTTTCCGGCTTGAGTGGCGTCGGCGTAACCGCGAGGTCACGTTACCCCCCCGAGGTCACGTGACCCACCCCCAGGTCACGTGACCCCTTCGGTCAAGTGACCCCTTAGGTCAAGTGACCCCCTCAGGTCACGTTACCCCCTAAGGCCACGTGACCCCCTGAGGCCACGTGACCCCACTGAGGCCATGTGACTCCCCTCCCCCGAGGTCACGTGACCCCCCGATGACGTCATCGTCACTGATGACGACATCAGTGACGTCACAGATGACGTCACCGTCATCCACATCGTCATCGTCATCATCACTGATGACGATGCGATGACGTCATCGTCACTGATGACGTCAACAGTGACGTCACTGATGACGTCACCGGCATCCGCATCGTCATCGTCATCATCACTGATGACGTCATCGGCATCCGCATCGTCATCGTCATCATCGCTGATGACGTCATCCGTGACGTCACTTAAGACGTCACCGGCATCGTCATCATCACTGATGACGTCATCGGTATCCGCATTGTTATCGTCAATGATGACGTCATCAGGCATCGTCACGTGACCCCCCAAGGTCACGTACCCTTCCCTCCTCCTCCTCAAGAGCTCCACTCAAATTCGACGTTACAGGGCTTTCACTTTTTTTTTAAACAAACCTGTAAAGCTTGCAAAGAAACACCCCGTATGTTGATGGTGCGCGAGTTATAACTACGGTCGCTGACAATTTGAGATAGGCAGGGGATAGCTTCGGTTCTCCCATCTCCATTGCTAGCTTCCTACCTTTACCAACCCCAGTGTTCGGCTATGATAAACATTGGCGGCACATATAATTGGCTCCAGATCACTTGGCCGCTCATTCTGGATGCGAGTTGAGGGAGTGAAGGCAGCTCGTTTTTCCGGGATTATTTCTGCAACTGGCATTGCATAAAGAAAAGTAGCGCGTACGTGGAGCATAGGTTACTATTGTCTTTATCTAAGCGGTATTTACTAAGAGCAATAAAACTGGTGTATCGCCCTTTTCAGGTCGAGAAACCGGTCACTGCAGAGGGCGAAGGGCCGCTGAGGGACGACCTCAGCTTCCTCACGAGGGGAATGCACACGGATGTGGAGTTCCTGGTAGAGCACGGTTTCGACGACTCCCCTCGAAGCGTCCGGGCCCACAAAATGGTCCTCGCCATGCGAAACGAGGTCTTCGAATCCATGTTCTATGGAAATCTGCCAGAGGGGGATCAGGTTCGCATCACCGACTTGGACCCAGACGGATTTTCTACGTTCCTCAGGTAATGGCTAGTGACAGGGCTGGCACTTGGCATGGGCAGCCAAGGCGGCTGTGTTGAGCCCTGGCGCTGGCACCAGGACCACGCAGCCACAAAAGGGGGCCCCACAATCTCCCAACCAATAAAAACAAAAACAATATGTTTTATGCATTTCTGAAGAACGCCACAAAAAGAAGAAGAAAAGTTTTTTTTTTTATGCACGATACATTATTATGTGACAAACTCCAGTGAGAGGGCACATAAGCATGTCAGTTGCCCACTTTTTCTTTCCTAAACCCACCGTCCCGTGGGGGGGGGGGGGGGGGGAGAGGGAGAGGGAGAGGAGGAGGGAGGGAGGGAGGGAGGGAGGGAGGGAGGGAGGGAGGGGGGGGGGGGGGGGGCAGAAAGTGTAATTACGTCGCGCAACACCAATTGTTGACTGGGCCAAAAAACACTTAACTTCTGCTGTTTGTCAGCTTGGAAGGGGGCAGGGAGGGAGGGAGGGAGAGGAGAGGGGAGGGGGAGGGGGGAGTAATGGTCCCAGAGGAGGGGCTTGCACACGTGAAAAATCTAATCCACAACGAAGACAAAGGTGATTTTTGGGGTAGCTCTACAGCTCTGTGGGTCGACAGGATGTGGCTCTGTATCTCACGTGCTTGCGGGCTGGGGGCCCTCGTTGTTTACTCGTGTAGTGTCGCAAGAGTAACGGCATGCGTAACCGTCATTGGGTCAGACTTGGCTCTCGGTGTGTATTTCGAGTTCACGTCGCTCAAGAAAATAGTTTTTCTGATTTTGTCTAATGCAACATGTTTCTAGATAGCAGGGATGGGCAAAATACATGCAAATATGTATTGAAATATAAATACAAAATACTTCGTCAAAAATGTATTTAATTACAAATCTAATTACATTTCCAAAAAAGCATTTAAGTACAAGATACAAATACAACCAAATGTATTTGGTCTCCTCCAAGTACTTTTCCAAATACATTCCTCAAAATTTGCGTCAGCGACTTCAGGGCACCTGCAACGGGTTTCTGGGTATCTCATTTTAATTTTGCATCGCACACTCGGGAGTTAGTGTGCGAGGCTCTAGTAACGTTATAGAAATATAATCACAAAAATAATGTAATCAGCTTGGACGTAATAGGTGAAAAAAGTACAGAGCTTAAAGCAGCAGCTTTTTTTGTCGATTACATTTTGGTATAGACCAACAAAGAACCGAGACGACCAAGACGCGCAGCACTAGCTAGAGGATTTTTTATTGTTGCAACTCGCACCAGTTACGAAAATCTGGACGACCTGCGTATTTAGAATGTTTGAGCCAAAAATATGGGTGGAAATCAGGCTGAAAGCATCACAAGTTGTCCCAGGCACTTATTTAGCCAGTCTGCCTGTGAACGTCGATTTTGTCACTATTCTTGCCCTGGACTAGCACCGTAATCACAAAGTCACTGAACGCTTGTGCTTGATTGAGATACACTGCTTTCGGTGCAGAGCGTCGTTTTCTTCCTGCTCTGGACAGTGCCAATAAATTTGAAGGATGTATTTTCGCCCACAAAATAGTATTTAATTACAATTGTATTTGAAATACCCTTGTTTTAGTATTTACATACACACGTCAAATACATTACCCAATTCGTAATTAAATACAAATGCAAAATATACAAAGTATTTAAAATATGTATTTCAAATACTTGTATTTGAAATACTGCCCATCCCTGCTGGATAGGTTGTCACAACCTGCACTTTTAAGATATATAGCAGGTAGTAACGTCATTTTTACTTTTTTATTATTCAGCAATGAACACTTTTGATAAAGGTTTGACGGAGAATGAGCTTAACTTGTATTTATTTACGTTCCTCACTAAATTTTAGCGTTTTATGTGAAGTACAAACATGAAGTTTTCTGTCTTCATAAATCATCAGAGGTTTGCAAAGCACACCAAATAGACAGCAATTGGCGTTTTACACGATGTTTAGCGGTAGAAAAGCACGAAAGGTTGCGTTTCAAGTTGGTGTATGCGCTGCCTGCAACTTAGGTCCTACTCGTATACCACCCTACATGCCGTGTCTGATTTGCAACGGAGTCTAAAATATTGTTTATAGTAAAAATGAGATCTGCACGGCATTTCTGAGCAAGGGATGTCGCATTATTGTTTCATGGTTGCAGTGCAAGTTCAAACTTTTCTGGCCTTGTCAATTGCCAAGCTCTTTCCATAGACATTATTGAGTAGCTTACCGCACCCCTGAAGGGGAAGAGTACATACTACTTCCCTTCAGGGAAGCGGCTATGTTAAGAGTGCACCGTCCTTGTGGCGTACGCTGCTATTCTCTCTATCTTGTTGACACGTCATGTTAGCTTTTGTACTATACTCCAGCCAATTTGCTGATTTGGTTATTCTTTATTTGTATGGATATTCACTAGTGATGGACCGAATCTGCCAAACTTCAGATTCGGCAAAGTTCGGCAAATGCCGAACTTTTGAAGGAAAGTTTGGCAAAGATTTGGCAAAAATTCGGCAAATGTCTCTGCACGGGCGAGAACGCGACGGGGCTATGGATTGCAAATGGACGCCGTGCAGTCGTGCGGTTACCATCGTGCGGCGTAGTACAACCAGCGGTTACGGCGAGGTGTGGAGTAGGCAACGCGGTAACTGTGCGTTTGTGAGTGGGTGAGGTTCTCTTCAATATTTTCTGCCTCAAGAATAGAAGATCGACCAGCAATCTACGCAGTCCCCTGCGCAAGTAACAAATGATGCAGTGCATTCTGAAACATTCAAACATTGGCCGACAATTACTTTAAAGCACTCCGCGCAATTATAACAATTCTGTTTTCGGCTCAAGAGTGGTGTGTTCCAAAACAAAATAATATTGCTTTTTCAATTAGTGTTATTTCGGAATTTCTATGTATCTGCAGAAAACTAAAATACTCGATGTTGTACATCCGACATTCCCAACTCTCCCTATCTTCCGAAACGTTTGTGTGTGTCCTAACACCAGAAACTGGCATTTTAAAGGTTAAAACAAGACG
Organism: Ixodes scapularis; assembly: GCF_016920785.2. Classification (NCBI taxonomy): domain Eukaryota; kingdom Metazoa; phylum Arthropoda; class Arachnida; order Ixodida; family Ixodidae; genus Ixodes; species Ixodes scapularis. Next base: position 48,416,478 of record NW_024609881.1, on the reverse strand, counting down.
TTGTGAATATGGAACGCACACTTTCATGCAAAGCTGACGTCAAGTGACTCAAATCGAAAAAACATGCATATTTACAATAATATTATCTTTTCTGGTAAAGGCTCAGCAACCGTTGCATTCATTTTCGCGCACAAAACGGTGACTCCCAGAGAAAGCAAGAACGCAGTGTTATTGCCTTCATTTTAACAATGTACACTCACATGCAGGCTTGCTCTGATGATGCCTCAAAACCGAAACTCTCATAGCGTGATTCGTGACTGCGTCACGCTTGCTTCTACCCAACCTTGTTGTCACGCCACTTCTGCAAGGAGTCACTAAAATTCCCAGTAAACACACAAAAACGACACCGATACAATTATCTTGTAGAACATCACCTTATTTAGTCATAACTATGTCAATATGCATTACATGTTGCATTTAAATTAAGAAAAAAGAAGCATAAAACCTTTTTTCGACAGAAATAACGAAATATCAAAATTAAGTCTGGTAACGATGTATTTTTGCCGAATCTTTAGAATAGTTCCGCAAAAGTTCGGCTTTGCCGAATCCCAAGATTCGGCGCCGCAAAAGTTCAGCCCATCACTAATATTCAATGATGTCCCTGCCACATTTGAAAAAAATTGGGTTTCTTTTTTTTATATTTGTAGCTCTTACATTTGTACTCAACCAGATGTGCATGCATAGGGTGTTCCAGAAAGAAATTTACAGTGTTTTCTTTAATCGCAGAAATAAAATGTGCATTGCCGAACGCTCATTCTGTGCCCAAATATAGCACTAGAGGTCCGAAGTAAACGCCAAAGTTAAAAATCGAGTGAGCGGATATCTTATTCAAAAGTTTTGAGCGACTTTTTGAAACTTTCAATGGGAAAATAGGGCACATTTTTTGCCTGTTTTCCGTTTGTGGCACCATGAGCACCATGTATTCGAGAGCTCTGTTGGCCGCCATTTTCTCATGAAAATTTTCAGAAAATCACGTAACTTTTTAATGAGGTGTAACGGTTAGTGCTGAAGCTTTGGCGTCTGGTTTGGACCTCTAGTGCTACATTTGGGTGCAGACTAAGCGTTCAGCGATGCATGGCTTGTTTTTGCAGTGAAGAAAGACATGTACTTTTTTGGGGGGGACACCTTGTATGTAACATTAGAATGTGTACTTTAAATTTTCTTGCAGATATTTAACTTTTTAACCTTTGTCCACATTTTTTTATTTCTTTTTTTGCTTTTGTTTAGGGCTTCGTTTTACATAATGATGACCCTGGCTAGTGATAATAACAGTACATACAGCTTTATCTTGATTCCTGAACACAAATATCCTAAAAAATTATGAGAGAAACGTGTGTGCAGTTACTTGCATGCCAGGTCGAGAGGTTTCGAGGTGCGGTGCTTTGCATTCTGAGCAGTAACAAAATTCACAGGGGCAAATTTTTTTTCTATCAAAAAAAGCACAAATTGAATTACTGCGTGTATGGGTCACACTCGTGTAAGGGATGCAAACCCCATATTTAGACCAAAGTATTTCGAAAAAAAGATCTTTAGAAGTTACTGGCCCAAGCTGAGCTTGTTGGCTCATTGCTTATGAGGGGTCAGCTGAACAAAATACATAGTTTTAATGTGGTAGCATTATTAAGCCACTACTCAAGATTTTCAGCTATGTATATTCTGGCCTTCTAATGTGCAGTAGTTATGCACAGTAGACCATTTCAGCTCACTGTGCTTGCACCCCGGAAGCCAGTCACCGCTTCTTCAGCCAGCTATTTTAAAAAGTTTGTTTACTAATTTACATTAAAAAAAATAAGGAAGGAACTTTGAATTTATAAGAGACCAGCACTCACACAACACATTGGAACGAACAGGATACATGAATGCGCTTTCACTGAAGTGTTTACTGCACACACGTAAGGTTCTCGAATTTCGCTTTCCCTTTTGACTGAGGGGAGAAGACACACAATCAGCGATTGTGTCTTTTCTGTTCTGCCCTGTCTCTTTGTGCTGCACGTTTTAATCATCTTAGTTCCAATTTGATGAGACATTTGTTCTCAGTTTTATTTTGTCTGAATCATAACACCCTATTTGCCATGGTAGATGTAGCAGGGTAAAACGCTGGATATTCTATTTTCATCATCCAGCTTTTTTTTACTAGGGTAGAGAATAGCACACCACCATCCCAGTGCTCCGACACCTCAGCGCTAAAAGTGTTTCTTAGCACGACTATGCGTGCCACATTTTCAAGCTTTGGTAATATGTCTTACTGCAAATATCACTTCACCAAGTAAACACAACCTGTAGAACAGGCTTTGCCACGCGTTACCCCAACAGCACATTTAGCGAGCTGACGAGCCGAGGTATCCACGATTTGCGCATCCTATCCTACCCGCGACGTCACAAACGATGATGATGATAGCTACAGAAGCGCCCCCTGTAGTTCACGCATGTCGCCAGTAGCCGGCGTGCAACGTGCGTCACATTGGCAGTGTGCAACGATAAATGCAATCGCATTCATGGAGAATCACCCCTCTGGTTTCTACAAATTTGCCTCAACCATCAGTTTTCTGTCCTGTAATTTTTTGTGTGTGGTGGGTATTGTCCATTCAGCTGGCCCAACGTAAGTTTTAAAAGTTCTTTGTGTATTATTCGTACCAACCACTTCGCAGTATGGCGACGTGCAACAGGTCAAGAATACTGTGTTGACAAGATCTGCGTACGCTTTCAGTTCCGAGTCGGCTCACTGCAGCCGCTCGACAACAGCATTGAATCGGATGTCTAGGCGAAATTCTATGGACTAAATGGCTAAAACAAACCCAGAAAAGGCACTTACTGGATGGCTAAAAAGAGCAACTCTGGCCACTGTTGACACCGGTCAGATTCGGGCGCTGAGGATGCCGCAGGTTACAAAGATGGAGACTGAAATAAAAGCCTTGAGACTACAGCGTGCGGCTGCAAGTCCATTAATTTTTCAATGCACATTAGAAACTATTTTGCTTTTGTTTTTGTGTTGGCAGCACTGAGAAAATGATCTACGAAGAATGAGGTTTTTCTAAGAAAAACCTCATTCTTCGTAAAATTGTATTTTTTTTTGTCGGTAACAATACATCCGTTTGTCACATTAAATTTGTTTGTGACGTTGCATCCCTTTGCAAATCAAGATGGAAATATAAAGGTCCTCCCCCCCTCACCCTACCACAAGCATGTCCCGTAACTCTGGCCCTGAGTTACGTTTCTTAGTTGTTTGTTGCTTGAGGTTGCAATGTTTAAATTGCACGCTTTTGTGGCTCTGAGCTGGGAGAATTGATGTAGTCTCATCACGCTGACCCTGCAGCTTCATTGACTTTCCGGTTGGCCTCGAAGTGCAGGCCACTGTAGTGCTTCCTGGAATCGTTTTTACGTTCATAAGGATACCTGAGCAGACGACACAATAACATTTCTACATGCCATTCATTTCTCATTGGTTCCCTCCTCACAAAGCAAAAAACAAAGTGGAAGTTTTAGTGTGCCACCTCTGTACGTGATGAAGAACCTTGACTAAAAGTTGTGTGAATTCAGGTGCAAAAGCTGAATTCAAAGTCGCATTTTCTTTCCTTTTTCGTTCTGTATGGAATAGAAAACATGGGCCACCAACAATACAATAAACAATTTTATGGGATGCTGAGGCACGTCATTATCCGGATAAGGGTTGCATAGTGTGCCAAGCACTGAATTGTTATTTAAAATCGAGATATACTTATTTTACAGGTAAACAAAGAAAATGATTAGACAATTTACATACGCTGCTTATGGACTAAACTTTCGGGGACAATCTAGGTAAATACATGTATTTCTGTCTCATTACTATAGACAACTCACAGTATGGAAAGCTTTCACGAGGAATAGAGGTGTACATATTTACAAGACATGGCTGTATAGCATTTCGGCAGTTTGAATAAGGTGTGCGTCACATTTGCCCTCATTCCAGGTACCTCTACAGCCAGCAAATAACCTTCGTCGACATAAAGCAGGCGCTGCACACACGAACGGCCGCCCAGAAGTACATTGAGCCGAAGCTCGTGGAAGCCTGCGACATGTTCATCCAAAAGGCAATGCAGCCAGCCAACGTGTGCGATGTCTTAGACTATGCGATGACGCACGGAAGCATCATGAAGTTCGACAGCGTCATCGACAGGCTCTTGGAAGAGAACGCCGATCAGGTGTTGGAGTCGAGCGCGTTCGTCTCCGCATCGAGGGACGTCGTCATCAGGATACTGAAGCACCCCCGGCTCTGCCTTAACGAGTATGACGTGATCGAGAGCGTCTACACATGGGCGATCGCTAACTGTGCCCAAGAAACCGACGAGTCTTATGCCGCCGTGCTGCGAGAAATCATGAGGCCGTTCCTGCCAGAGCTGAGATTCCTGACACTGACTTCTGTGGAGTTTGTCGAAGGTCCGTTGTCCTGGCACATCCTGACGGAGGGCGAAGCTTTGGCGGTTCTCAGCAACATCGTTAAACCCGGCTCGAAGAAGTTGCCGGAAAATATTTGCGCAAGCGTGGTAGAACGAACAGCGTCGGCAAAGACGTGTGTTACGGCCACCATGAAATGAGAGATTTGAGAGAGCTGTACTTACTTGGCCTACAGCCAAAGTTACAAGTGCGTTCCAGCTCACGTCCGAGCGCAGCCAAAGCTGCGTGCGGCCAGGGCCAATCATAAGCCGCGCGACCTCGCCTGCACTTCCCGTATCATTCTGCGCAACACCCGGTCCACCCGCACCGAGAAATTGAACGAAAATGTTTTGTCTGGTCAAAAGTGCTCTTTCGTGGCACGAAATGAACCATTTCGGTATATTCTTGATATGTATCACCACCTCTGAAGGGCGGCTGGTGATCGATTGATGCTCTCTTATGTTAGGATTTGTGTGGACTCATTCTTACCAGGGCTTCTCGTTGTCTACTGTGTGCTACAAATGGGGAGTGCCCTTGTTTTACTTTGTGTTCGGCAAATCTACTGGCCATGACGCCTTTCTCTTTTACATTGTAATTGTGGAAGGGTGTAACATACTGGAGTGTTCTTCACCTCCCGACGTTAGGTAAGAAATTTCACTCGTGGGGGCGAACAATTTTCTCTTTGGCAATGAGTCAAGAATGTCGGCGTTATTTGTCAAATTCTAGTGCTCTATATCATGCACCTTGTGTAAACTTTGTCAGTTCTCAGTCATACTGTCCTTGTGTGGAAAATTTGCGTTTTGTTCAGGCGACGTGGGTTCCCATTTAACCCAGCGTGGCATTTTGAAGGAAGATATGTGTTTCTCTTCCTTTAATGTGGATATATGCTAATCAAGCTTGCCTCTCCTGTTTTGTTGCTACATTCGCTTAAATGACAGCACATTTGTCAATATCTGGGCATTTGTCTATGGCTCGTTAAATTGCCTACAATTCTGTGAGAAAAATTTACATGTGCTGTGTTTAGCGAGTATTGTCAGCTTTGTCCAAAGGAGTAATTGGTACCTTTCTATGCTGGGACTGAAGAACCTCACAATATATGTTCCACAATAAAAAACAAGTTGGGGATTTAAAAGCCTCGACAAATGCAAATACCTTCCAAACTGATCAAATTCTTGGTTTGACAAAATTAAATGGGTTGTAAGTGCTTCAGATTGTGTTTTCTTTAGGTGTTAGTACCGGGTCTACTAAACCTCTGAGATCACGATAATGGTACTTCTGACTTGTGTTTCTGCTCACGATCCGTGCATAGCCTCCCCTATGTCCAGTTGAGACATACATTTACAGATTGCTTCTCTTTGTTGGTGCTGTTTAGTGCAAAACAAGTAGGACTGACATGCAGTAAACCTGGCTTGTTGAAATATACTCACTTTGTCGGAAAGCACAACACTACTGGGCCTTTATATTACATGATATTCACATCTACTTGAGTTGCAGGAACTGTTTTGTTTATAGCCCACATTTTTGTTTTGGGAAGTGTCCTTGTAAGCCACGATCCCATCCTTTCGCTCTTGCAACCTTGGCTGAAACGTAATATGATGCCAGCTAGAGTAGAATGCCAGCCGATGGACAATTTTCGTTACCCCGATTGCCGGGGAGTGCTCTTGTGCCCTTCACCACTACTGGGGAAGCAAAGTACCAAGTTTTCGAGATAAAAAGAAAAACTGTATCGCCGAATGCGTAGATTCTGCCCATGTGCAGCACTAGCAGTGGGAACCACTGCAAATGCCGAACTTTCAGAATTTGCTGTTATCTAATTAAAAAGTTGGAAGCGATTTTTCGAAAATTTGTATTGAGGAAATGGAGTCCGTCAGAGCCGGCGACAACAGGGAAATAACTGTTGTCGGCTGCCGGAGACTGGCCTCATTTTGTCATTGAATATTGCCGAAATTCGCTTTTAACTTTTTCATCGGAGCGCGGCAGGTTCTGAAACATTAGTGTCTGGTTTAGACTGCTATAGCGGTTGAGCTTGAGTGTTTTGCAAAGCAGAATTTGTTTTTGCACATGGAAAAACATATATTTTTTCAGTGGCACCCGGTACTTATTTATTGAATGCCTTACAAGTTGTGTGCAGTTTTGGTTATATGAGCCTTTGCACAAATAGAACATGATAGTATATCTTTTTAGACATTATTTTTGTGTCCACAGTGCTGACAGTACTTTAAAGAGCAATACGTGCAAGTAAAAAGGAAAAAGAATACTGTTGTAAATTTATGGTTTGTAGGGGGAAAATCCTGACGTCACAAACTTTTTTTGTGCACAGTCAAGGCAACAGCCACGAGAGCGTTGAACCCGTGCACTGTTGACGTGAACTCTCGTGCAAGAGTACCACTGCAGCAGGCATGCCCTCCGATGTTTACAAAAGGGTCGGGGGTGAAGCACAATAACGCGGTCGCCCGGGGGGGGGGGGGCATCAAGAGAAGGGCGCCGCCGTGCCCCCCTTATGATTTGTTTTAAGGTTTTTTTATTTATTTGAACTGCTCGATTGCCGTTCGTTTTGGAATGCGGTACTCGTCTGGCAAAACATTCCTGTTGGGCTACGACTCACATGTTTGCACACAACGTGGTGTCGTACCTAGTAGGGGTGTAGGAAAAAATGTCCCCGAAAAAAAGGCACCGGACAAAATGCCCCCCCCCCCCCCCCTCAAAAAAAAGAAAAAGCTTTAGGTGGGAAGTAGGAAAAAATGTCCCTAAAGGATTCTTTGTCTCTGGGTTTCCCGGATCCTCATGGCCTTCGGGCGGTCCGGTCATATGTCCTTGGGAAAAAAGGCTCCCTGTGGCAAGTAAGAAAAAACGGTCTCAACAAATCAGGAAATAGACGATTCTCCGTGGTACACACCGCGACGCTGTTAGCGCAAGCACGACATTGGCGCATTTTCACATTTTACTTAGAGTATTAGTGGGAACGAAATTTTACCATCTGCGTTATATCCCCAAACGAGCGCTTTCAGTACCTATGGTTACTTTGTTGACAACTTTTCGTTTCTACGAGAAAAAGAAAAAAAAAAAAATGACTAGCGGTCGTTTGTTCCTGCTAGCAGTGTCGCACTTTTTACCTATTTTGAAATAGTACAGAAGTATGTCTCAAATTTCCCCAAACACAATAATTTGGTTTTGGCTAAAAGTGTTATAAATGTTTATTTCACAATGAAAAGAAAAAAAACAATAATTTGGTTTTGGCAAACACTTCGGTTGCTTTGTGTGACTTCCAGTCTTCCTGTCTACCTCTAGATGGGTGAGGTCATTTGTGACCGGATAACATGGAGAATAGAAGGGTAGGAGAGGGCATGACGTCGGCCGCGTAGCCTCCACAAGCCATGCTCCCTTGACGCCTCGCCTCTTTCTCATTTTCCTCCTTACTCTCCACACTTACCATGCCAACGTGACCACTTCACGTGACCGTAGCTAGACTTCGTCTTGCTGTGGGGTACTAGAATACACCACAGTCTAGACTTCGACCTGATAAAACTACCGGACGGAGCGCGCGCAAGCTTGCAAGGATCCTCCTAGAATCAATTATCCATCTCGCACGTGACATATCACGCGCACCAATCGCCAGACAGATCTGCGGTCACGCTGGGCACAAAATCGTTTAAACTTTTTATGACTAGGCTTCACCAATATTGCAACGTGCCCCCTCCTAGTACTTCTAACCTCCTTGCCGGATAATGACAGGACCGCCCGAAGGCCATGTGAATCGGGGAAGTCCCAGCGATAGAAAATCCTTTGGGGACATTTTTCCTACTTTCCACCTGGGTCCTTTTTTCCGGAGACATACAGTACATACAGGGTGAAACAAGGAGACGGCAGGCTCTTTAAATCGACCGGAAAATTCGGTTTCTTAACCTATCGCGCTACGACTTATAGCGAGTTCGTTTCACACGCACTGGCACCGTTCGAGTTCTCTCCCAGAATGCATCGCACTCACAGAGTGTTGCACGGAAAACTGGACTCAAACGAACTCGCCAAATGCACCGCGTGCAGAAGACTGATGTTGCCGCCATCTATGTTGTAGAAAAGGTACCGATTTCAAACCGAAACTAGCGCCTTTCTGTTCAGAGTGATGCGTGGGAATGCGAGAATGCAGTTGGCTACCAATGTTTATCTACAAACTGTGGTCGCTGCAACCTGTAGTTTATAGTTGCGATGACTTCAAGCAGCTCGGCTGCCGTAGAGATAGGTACATACGGCGTAAATTTTCGCACCCAGTTTTATACAAAGCAGCTGGTTACGATCTTTCAATTCTTATAACCGTTTACACTGAAGAAAACTGATGATGCTGTCCGAGCAGAAGCTTGATCCGTTTGAGCATGGTATTATGCGTGAACCACTGAAAGGGTGCGGCTTAAAACTAGCCTGTTGGAATATCCAGCAAAACTGGGACTTTCGATTTGGATTGTCATTATAGGTGGATCAGAAATTAGCCTTGGTGAGGGCGTCAAGAACGAGAGCTTTCTCGAACAAAATACGACGGGGCAAGTTAGCTGACGTAGGTAAATGTTAAACATGATGATGTTGCCCAATCCTCGGGTAAAGTTACCATCTTTATCTTTCTCTGATGCTTATTGGGCAGACAGAGGTTTCTGCTGGGGGAGTGTTGCCGACAAATATTAAATTTTCCACCCGCACACGGATGATGATAGACATCTCGGGGGCCGCTGTTACGTTTGTTCTGAGCATTTCTTTACACACTGGTATATTTCAGCGTTTGTACGGCAACAGAGCGATTTAAAACCTGCAAATAAATCACGGGTTGTCAATTGCTTGCTTCGGGAAATAGCAGACGCTCACAATTCAAGCTCGCGTTTGATTTCGTGGCCCGCGGGACGCGATTTCTATCAGAAAATCTACTTTTTGTTCCGTTCGGTTCCGCGACACATCGTAGCAGACGAACCCTCGTCGCCTGCTCTCGCTCCTCGCCGGCCCCGCCGGAGCGAGGCATGACGGGATTGCATTTTGGCGCACTCCCGATTTTCTCGGTGCAGCGGGTGCATGCACGCGTGGAATATCAGCGCTGAAACGAACTCGGAGAGTGCAACCACTCGTGGAGTGCCGGCTGAAACGAACCCGTTCCACGCTGCGAGTGGGCACGCGTGGGCACGAGTGCCGTGAAACGAACTCGCTATTAGTGCAACGTTGCCCACAGATGGTGCTTTTTTTTTTTTTTTTTTTTTTGTAAAATTTGCAAAAGAAAAAGGCTTAGCTCCTATGGAAACGCAGCGACGCCACAGGTCTGCAAAGAACACGGCGCCGTTTCGCACGGGAGACAAGAGATGGCGCAAGCGATCGCGACGCCTAACGACGCCAAGTGCCGCTAACGAACGAGCAGACGACGCCGAGAGCCGGCGTGTTTAGCAGACAAGGAATTGCAGTTCCTTGTTGTTACCGCGCCTGTTTTTTTTTTGTTTTTTTTCTGCGACTGTCGCCGCCTGCGGAACGCGAGCCGCTTTTGAGTCGAAAGGATCGTCTGCTAAAGTGCCGGCTCTCGGCGCCGTATGCTCGTTCGTTGGCGGTCTTCGTTGCGCCATCCCTTGTCTCCCCTGCGAAACGGCGCCGTGTTGTTTGCAGACCGGTGGCGTTGCTGCGTTTCCATAGGAGCTAAGCCTTTTTCTTTCTTTACTTTTTCCTTAGGTAAGTTCGCTCTTTGCAAATTTTACAAAAAAAAAAAAGCACCATCTGTGGGCAACGCTGCACTAAGTCGTAGCGCGATAGGTTCAGAAACCGAATTTTCCGGTCGATTTAAAGAGCCTGCCGTCTCCTTGTTTCACCCTGTATTTTCTGAAGACTTTCTTTCCGGGGACATTCTTTCCGGAGACGTTTTTTCCGGGGACATTTCTTCCGGAACCCACCTAGTAGATAGGGGGCATATAGAAACAAAGGGATGGCGGAGGGGAGCCTTGGCCAAAGTTTGCCCGGGGCGCTTGATAGTGCAGTGCCGGTCCTGCACGAAGGAATGAAAACAGGGTCCCTATATATCGTGAAAAAGAATAGGTGGTGTTTGGCGCAGGTTAAGAACAGGAGGGCAAATTCAGTTCAGAAAATGTACATTGAGCAGGACAAGCTCGTCCCACAAAGCCCTCCTTACTTTGAGGACGACGAGAGAGCACGCTGACGCCATGTATGGGTACCGCTGGAAGTTGGAACATTTGCGTATATTTCCGTACATGTTTCTTTATATATATATATATATATATATAATCAGGATCTCTTTGTTGAGGGAGCGCGCTTAGTCGTTTCAACACATTATCGCGCACCTTCATACCAGATATCTTGAAGTGGCGATTTTTAGAAGTGTTGGTGGATTGTTTTTACATTTGTCTGGTAGAAAGTACTCGAAAATAAGCGATTTAAACCTTCCTTTAAAGGGGCACTGACACATCAAGATCATTTTTTTTTTTATTATCCGAAACGATTGAAAACGATGCCGGGACATTACCTTTGAAATTTGGGAATTCAGTATTTGTGAAGTAAAAAAACAATTTCCAAATGCCGAATTCGAAGTTCCCGCGCGATTCGCGCCGGTGCGTTGACGTCAAATATTGCGGAGTCCTGAAGGCCCGTTCACACAGTTGCGTTCGGAGCGACCACTACGCTTACGAACGAATGTAACCGGTTGGAACGACGAGTTACCATAGCAACGAAACGCCAAACGGTCGTTTCGTTCGTGTTCGTTCGCAACGCAAGGAGTTGAGCCGGGCTGAACTTTTTCGTTACGTTCGGGTATGGTGACTAGAATAGTTCGGGAACGGCGGGAGCGACAGACCAATCACAGGTCGAGGAGCTCGGTCGCGCGCGTTGCATGCCGGTCGTGCCAGGCTCCTTCTATTTGAAAACATGACGTCGGTGGTGATCGTCGACATAGACGGCGTGGTAAACGGTCATCGTTCCCCGTAAAAGCGCTATCCTTGACTGTGAATTTTCGTCGTGTGTCGTTATGATAACCCAGCACGTACTAGAAGGGAAGATCCACCTACTTGTGCGGCGATCTCGTGGCGGCACTCTCAAGACAGCAGAAACGCCCGTGCCGTCGTGTTTGCTTACTTCGACTACAGTGGTGCTTTCTTAGCATTTGTGTCCTCAAACATCACCCGGATTTTTTTTTTTTTGCGAATTCCTTGCGTGTGCTCAAGTTCAAGGTATTACTGGTGCGTACCGTACAAAGGATGCGAATTTTTTACTCGTTTTCATCGCCCGAAAAAGGTGATTAGTGTTAGCGATCCTGAACGCTCGCATCGTCTGTCAAATTATATTTCTACGTTGCTATATCGTTGCTAAGATTACATCGTCTTTTATAATCGTAGAAAAGGCGTGTGGCGAGTTTTGTACTGTTGGTAAAGTCGTGTATTAAAGTCGTGATCGTGCAAGACGGCGTACTGCATCTTTTTCTTTTTTTTTAATGCACTACCCTGCAAGCGTATCCTGAAAAAAAGAGTAATAAAGCTTGAGGTCATAGAAGACGGTCTGTCTATTTTCTGTTACCCAACTGTGTGGCAGCGCGTCCCCTTCTTTTTGGAGGCACCGCTGAAACAGCTGACGGCAACGGAGAGGCGATCGCCGTGCTGCCGACCCGCTGCGCGTGTTGCAGTGGTAGCAGGAGTGTACGCGCGGCGCAGAGCGATCGTTCCGGTCGCTCTGGTCACAACGGACGCAGTCGCGGATAACGGGTTCGTTTTAGATGTCTGAACCAGCCTTTACACAGCTATTGTAGGCGCACAGCAGATCTTCGTGACTGTACGCCGTAGCCGAAACCTCGGGCTGCTCCGGTGACGACCCCGCTACCCCGCGTCGGGCACGAAACCGTCCGCCGTGTTTGTAAGCATAGCTGGGTTGCTTCCTATTGGCTAGGAGGAAGAGCTGAAGCTTGTTTCTTATTGGCTGTTGATTCGTGTGGTTGCATGCGGTTGCATGTGTGTGTACACGTCGCGCACAGTTGTCGTTGGAGTCGCAGCGGTTGCATTCGTTCGTAAGCATAGTGATCGCTCCGAACGCAGATGTGTGAACGGGCCTTGAGAGTCCACTTTCTTTCACGACTCCCTGCTGTTGCCATGGCGACCCAAAGCGAGGAGGAAAGGAGCGAGCGCCGGCGGACCGGTTTTGAGCGGTGTCGCCTGTTTTCCGTGGGAGGATACAAGTCCACGATACGGCACGACAACGAACTCCCTATTTTTGCTATTTCAAAAAGAAGGGCCGTAGTGCGTTCGCAATTGCGTTAAAAAACATTTTAGGATTGCCGTTATTAAACGTTATAGAGATGTCGCCTACAAAGCTTCTAAATTTCATGATTCTTGACGTCACGAATCAAAAGAAGCGAGGAGGCTAGAGGTGGGAGAATCAAACGCCAAAAATAAAAAGGCGCGCGCGCGCGCGAAAAAGTTTTTTTCGCGATGCGTTCGTTTTTTTTTTTGCGTGTCTATGACTGCAATTTGCATCTTTTTAGTGAATAAAACAAAAATACGACCTTAGGGGTGTCAGTGCCCCTTTAAAATTACTATTGGATGGAGGAATGTGTTATACCGTTTGATGAAGGATCGCTCGCTAAAGCGAACACCACTCGCTGAAACTAGGACAAATCGAGCGCACATAATGGCAACTAGCTCGCAGGAAGCAGATGAATCGAGACGATCGAGACCTTTGGATCATGGCGGGTTCTCTGTAGTGCCCGCCGCAGCTCTAGATGGCGTAAGCTATCGTTGAATTCATTGGCTTGAGACGCTATCGCTGGAGCCACACATCGAACCATCTATCCAATCCCGACAGGCACGAAGAACTCGAGAAAACGCTTTAGAAATAGCAAGCGGAGCAAGCTAGAAGTGGGGGCGGTTATTTGGTCTTTGCATCCGAAGTTTGTGCTTGCCTGTGGAACGTTTTGAGGTGTCTCGACGAGTGCTGTGAAGTCTGAAGCAGTTGTCAGTCACGGTAAGGTTTCGCATTCTGCTTATGGTTGGCTTGTGGTTGCTCTTTTAATTTTGTTGACACGCTTTTGACCGGAGAACAACACACCAGCAACCTTCAGACAGATGGACGCGCTCGTTCTCTGCTTTTGAACATGTCGATTTCTGACAGAAAAATGTGTATTTCTTGGGGAGCAGTGGTGCGGAAAGCACAAATATTTCGAAACTAACATTAAAAAAAGTGATCAAATTTGATTTTGATTTTTTTTTAATTTTTATTGTATTTCTTTTAGTATTTTTAGACAAGCCCGTCGTAACCCCACCACCAAAAAAAAAAAATTCCATTTTTTTTTTTTTTTTTGCGGAAAATGAGTGATTTTATTGCACATCGGGGGCCGGACGCTTGGCCCACCACTAGCGGTACGGACGGCAAACATTCACGATACATCCTTATGTCATTCAAATGTCAAGCGGTTTTCGGAAATTTTCAGTGGGAAAATTGGGGCCGACGGAGCCACGAGTATGCAGAGTGATTGAGGTGAAAGCTGCAAACTATACTCGGTTCATCCCTAAGCTGAGACTGCAGTGGAAGCCACATCCTCGTTGGACAAAGTATGAGCCAGATTTTTCCATTGAAAAATAATATAATGCTGCTTTTGTGATGAAGAATAAACCGCATGTAAGCGATTTGGCGAGCGACGAGACAAGCGACGGCGACCGGCTTTGCTGTCCCCCGGTCATTTGCGTGACGAGGCAAACCGCATGAAAGCGACTAAGGCGATAAGCGACGTTTTCTAGAAATCCAAAAACGGAGCGACGCGACGAGTGACAGTGAGAAATGTTCTTAGCTCGTCGCAGACTTTTGTCGCCGTCGCTCGTCTCAGCGCTTGCTAACTCGCTTACATGCGGTTCCTTTTTAACAATCGCACTGTCAGACTCCGGCGGCGGTCTGGGTCGCTTCATTACAAAAATGTTAACCCACCCGTAAACGTCGCTTCGCGGCGACACTCTAAAACGGGGTATTACAGAAAAAAAAAAAAAAAAAATCGAATCTGAGCTGCCGACGAAACGATATGTCGAAACAATAGGGAATTGCAGTAGACCGTTCCCGCAGCCCGCTAAGCACCCGGATAGCGCTCCGTAATCCGCCACAATTTACCTTGAACTATGCAGAGAAGGCTGGCGCGCGCATGCGCAGCTGCGGCGTTTTTTTTTTTCGGGGATACCGTAGCGGAGGGGAAAAACGGTCTACTACAACTCCCCATTAAGCAGTTTTCGTAGCTCGTTTTTGCTGTCCCGCAACGCACAGTCAAGGCCGTCGGAGCGCAGCCGCAGTAGTGCCTTCCTCGGTGCGGAGGGCTTCGCGGAGGGAAAACGCGGTCTACGTAAACTCCCTAATCCGTCGAAAAAACATTGCGTGTCAATTGAAACGTCGTTCGATGAACTGATTGCCACCGCTGCGCGACTACGCGCTTCGTACTGCAAGGACGCTGTTCCGCACTCATTTCGCGTTCAAACGCCTCGAGTCAAAAGGTCATGCCCGTCCGCTGCCTCCGCAATAGTAGGACTTTCAAATAGGCCAATTCGATCTCCGAAGTTTCCCCGTGGTTTTACACAGCGCGCAAATCCCAGTACCCAGGACCTCCCCTGTGGCCTCCAGGCACACGTTCGCAGTATGGAAACAATGCAATGCCCAAGTTACAGGTCCTTTAACCGCAGCAACGAACCGCAGTTTGCCACTGTCGCTCGCAAATTGATTATCTTCAGTTCGTGCATTGAAGGAAATCACATGGTCCTCCGCTGACTCGTAATCGTGAGCCATATGCAAGAGAACACAGGAGCGCGTGGTGAACACATTTTTGAATGTCGTATTCGCAAACGAGTGGAGAGAGTGGTGAAGCCCCTTCCGCGCTGCCGTCACTTCAGGAGGGACGGCAGCGCGGAAGGGGCTCCACCCCCCCCCCCCCCCTCCCCCTCACCACTGACTGCTAAAGTTCCCTGATACTTCATGTTACAACTAACCACAACCAATACAAATGAGAAAGCACATTTCCCTGAAACAAAATGGCGTCATTCAGTTCAGTATTGTGCTGTGCGCCTTCATTCGCTTCCTAAAACTTACACCGTTACGCAGTCGACGCTTTAAAGACTAGCTGCGTTCGATTTACCTGCACCTTCTGGACCGGTGCAGAAAAGTGTAGGACTTCTGGTGTGTGTATTGAGGTACGACCGAAGGTACACCGCCCTACACTTTTCTGCACCGGTGCAGAAGATGCAGGTAAATCGAACGCAGCTAATGTCACTACTTGTAGGTAAAGTCTCTAGATAAGAGCTTCCTACAAGTAGCGACATTTTTTGAAGCGCCGACTGTGTGACGGTGCAGAGTTTAGGAACGAATGGCTGCGCACAGCAGAAGTCTGAACTAAAGTCCCTAGATAAGAGCTTCCTAGAAGTAGCGACATTCTTTGAGGCGCCGACTGCGTGACGGTGCAGGTTTTAGGTAGCAAATGGCGGCGCACAGCAGAGGTTTGGACTGAATGCCGCCATTTTGTTCCAGCGGATTGTGCTTGGTCATTTGTATTGGTGGTCGTTACTTCTCAAAGAAGTATCAAGAGATTTGACTTGTAAGAAGCTCTTATCTATGAACTTTACTGACCGCCTCCTGCATATCGCGCGTCACCTAACTGATAATGAGGAACATAACGAGGCACCGAATGCTCACGACGACAAGAAGACGGCATTTTTATTGACGCCTGCCAATATAACGCTCGGACAAAAGATAATCTATACACGAGCCGTGCCGAGAAGCAAAGCAGACTTGTGCCTCGACGCTTGTCCGTTCAAACACGTTTGCACGTAGCGTGATTTAGCGCGTCGTAGCACCACCGGTTTGGATGACGTATTCCATTCTGGCAGGCAACGAAGCGGCTTGCATGAAGGACGTATCGTCTAAACGCGCTGCCACTCTTTAGTATCGCTTTCCAAAGTTCCTCGGCGTTTGCGATGGCCAGTAAAAGTTTCGAGAGATTCACTTTCGTGTGACCCCACTTATGTTCAATTATGTTTAAATCAGCACCTTTTAGGTGGGACCGGACATTTCATCGAACGCCGTTTCGTCGAACGCCGTTTCGTCGAACGCCGTTTCGTCGAACGCCGTTTCGTCGAAGCCGTTTCATCGAAGCCGTTTCATCGAAGCCGTTTCATCGAAGCCGTTTCATCGAACGCCGTTTCATCGAACGCCGTTTCATCGAACGCCGTTTCATCGAACGCCGTTTCATCGAACGCCGTTTCATCGAACGCCGTTTTATCGAACGCCGTCTTACCGAACGCTAGGGTGGCATTCCCGCTTTCTAAAGCTGGTCGGAGGTGCCCATCCCGGGTTCTGGAAGTTTTTGACTTGCATCGCCGCTGAACATCAACTGACAGAAGGCAAGCTGGAGGCGATGTTGAGTTCCCAAGAGCCTCCTCGCCAGCAGAAGGCCATAGCATGAGAAGGTCCGCCTTTTTTATAAAAACCGACGGAGCATGGCTGGGGCGGGGGGGGGGGGGGGATTTTTTGAGAGGAATTGCTCGTAATTTGAAACGGTGAATGGTTGTCGCACGAGCACATGAACCCCCGAAAGTTTTCAAATAAAATTTTGAAGTGACGTACTTACTTTTGTCTTCATTGAGTCTTAGAACTAAAAAAAAACACACACAAAAAAAAAACAATGTTTCGTTGTAGTTTCATAAATAGCACATCAGCTTTAGCTAATGCAAGCTTCGGGCAGTAAAAAAGTATCAAAAGAAAGACATGAGAGGCTAGGAGGCTCACAGTAAGGGCCTTAGCTCACAGGGCTGAAGTTGTTGCGCCTGCGCAAAACCTAAGTCGCATTCTGGCCTCCATGAGTTGGAGTGCGCTCTTACCGGCAGTGCAGCTTTTTAATTATTTGTTACAATACCCTCAAGTAACATCGCGTAATACAGAGGGGTTGAACAGATGAGCACAATATGCGAAACAAACATAAAAATCGGTACAAATATCTTCATGGGTTACTTGCAGCAAAATAAATTGTAACAGCTACAAGTTTGTACATTAAAAAACCTGACGATGAAATGGGTGAATGACACGAAAATGCCATCGATCCGTGCATAAAAGAGCATCTTCACACTTTTTATATAAGGCATTCGATGAAACGGCCATCAGCGATTCGATAAAACGGCGTTCGATGAAACGTACATTTTTCGATGAAACGGCGTTCGATGAAATGTCCGGAAACCCCTTTTAGGTATTATGCAAAGGCTCACCCCTCCTTGCTCATAAAGAAGGGCCGTCATATCTTTGGCCGTATGAACAGGCGACATTTGTTGGGAAAGATAGCAGCCGTCTGGCCATGGTCTGTTTGGAACAGGGGTCTCCAAATCCCGGCCCATGGAAGCAGGCCCGGCCTTACATCATCAAGCGCCCTGGGCGAACTCCGGCAGTGGCGCCTCCCCCCACCGTCTCTTTTTTTTTTTTTTTTTTTTTGTTATACGCCCCTATTTGCTAGGAATAGCATCACGTTGTTAGTATACATGTGAGTAATAACCAAACTAGAGCGTTTCGTCAGACGATAACCGCATTCCAAAAGAGGGCGCTGTGTTCAAATAAATAAAGAAGCTAAAATAATTTCAAAACGGGGGCTCGGCGGCGCCGCCCTATTGATGACGCCCTGAGCCACCGCCCAGGTCGCCCACCCCTGGGGCTGGCCTTGCACGGAGGCGTTCTCGCCGGCCCGAAGATGGCCGCGGTCTTTCCAGTGACGCCCGGCCAGCGGACCGCTGCTCCGAACACGCAAATAAGTTCGAAAAATAACAACAAAACGTCGCCGTCATGCGGGGGCAGTCACCTTCTTCTACACTGCGCAGACTGTGAGTGTCGCCTCAACTTTATTAACGTCATCATCATTGGAAGCGGCGGGAATCAATGCCGGAGGGATTCTAAACTTAGACCATCAAAAACGAAGGGGCGAGCCGATGTGTCAGGCAAACATCGGTTCATTTACATTGGAAGGAGATTGCCTTCTTTGACACATGGTGATTGCACCATGATTAAGCTGTTTATCGCTGTTTCTTGCTCCTTTCAATTGAACGTATCAGTTGAAAGTCGGCGCTTCTCCTGTGTCTTTCTATTACTTTGCGTCCTCATCGTTTGTGCGCCTTGTTCTACTTTTCGATGTCTACCCCGGTAAAGTTGTGCGCACAAAAAAATTCTATTTATCTTTTATATTACCGTACCTGATCTGCGTCGCTAACTTGCGAAGAGAATGACGGAAGCTGGCTCGAGCCAGCACGCGCCGCAGGTTTGATTTTCTAGATTCTACCGACGCCATGAGCAGAAGCGGACATTCGATATGTATATTTGTAAGTATAGACTCTTTTTTATAAAGGAGTGTATCTCTGCCCCAGGCGCTAAGAAGGTTAATTAACGGTGACGCGCGCCAGTGCAAATAAAACATACGGTTAAATTCGATCGCTTCGATAACAGCAGATTTCTACCATTAGAGACCACGTACTGCTACGCACACGCAGAATGTAGCAGAAAACTCTCGCGACAAGTCGCAGCATGTAATGTGCATCGAGGTAGCAATTGGGTCCAGTTGGTTCATGGTCACCTAAAGAAGCGCAGACAATACAAGGACGAGGAAGCAGATAGACAAGTGTATCGTTGCGTACTTTAGTGTATGAGCATCCATACTTCCTGACACATCTTGCTTAGGGTTTCCAGCTTTTGGCACAATTATCTTGGCGAGAATGGCCCCATAATGGGGGCGAGGGTATGCAGGCACGCACAGGGGACAGTGCAGCCCGGCGGCACTTCTAAATGGTATACGCGGTAGGCGGCCGGATTGGAAGCTCCTCGAGAAGGACGCTGTGTTGTCACATGTGGTTGCTGCTCCGGCAGATAAATGCAAGTCTTTTTTTTTTTTTTTTTGCGAGTGCGGTATTTGATATGCAACAGGAGATGCAGCGCAGCGCAAACTAAAAAAGCAGCGGTGAACTGTCGGCAGTGGTGAATCATCCGTTCCTTCAAGCCCGCCGATCCGCCCTCATTCCCCCACTTCGTCCCGCAACTAGAATGGAATGTCTGTGCGACACTTCCTTCGAAGCGGACTCTTCCCAAATGATTAGTTGACCTTGTTTTCTGAATCCGTTGCTTGGTTCCTTCGCCGAATCGTCATTTGTCATTTCTTGTGCGGGGCTATGGTTTTTGAAAAACGAGTATTCCCGCGAGCGTAGTTTCGATGTGGAGGGACTATACAACGTATGTCGGACGCATTCACTTGTCGCAACGCAGTGCTCGTTCTTATCGACTGGATATGTTGTTCTGTTTTACACAGAACTGAAATAAACGCCGCACGGATCACCTTTCGCTGTATAGTGCGTACGCTTTATTTCAAGAGTATATGTTTCTCGCGGAGGTAGCGGGGGTAGGAACGTAGAGACGGGTAGACTCGAATAGAGCAACGATCTTAACAGCAACGTAATCACACACAAAAAAATCTAAGATTACGACGATTCATTTTTTTTTGTGCGCCCCACTTGTCATTGAAGTTAAAGCAAGTAGGCAGGCGAGCTGGTCGTCCCACTAGGGCGATAAACAGCAACAAACGACAGGGACACATGACAACGAGCGACGGACGAGTCCGCCGTCCCGCCTGGCGGACGCAACGCAGAACACGGGGTCAAGGAAACTTGTTTTCTAGTGGGACTGGAGTTGTCAACAAAACACTTCAAAATACACAGACGAACAGTCTGGCGACGCGGTTTTCGTGTTTTGCTCTTTGAGCGTAAAACGCGCCGACAAACACGGTGAAAGTGGAGACGATTTCTTTATTTCTTGAATGAAGCTTCCGCTTGGCTTCATTTGGCGTTGGCGACTTTCCGCAAAGAGTCGTGACAATCGACACCAAACTTTTTCTGAACTAGAATTCCCGAATCGTTCCTGTCGTTCAAGGCATTCTATGTGAGCGCCACGAAATTTTAAGATGATTTTGAGGATGTTTTAGACTTCTTATTTTAATGATCGAGGGCAGGTGTTTTTTGGGGGACAATACTGCATCCCGAATATTACAAAAGGTGACGACGAGTCTCTCGTCTGCGAGAATGGCTTTCCGCGGAACGTCGTATCCTACTTTGTGCTTACCTACAGTAGGTAACAATGTCGCCATATTCTGGCAGACTAAACTCCTGCTATATCAACAACTAACGACTAATTTGCTTGTTTGTTTTGTTCTCGTGTTTCCACCATTCATCGGCCGGGTCGTCCTCTTTAAACGTGGGGTAATGTGACGAAGAAGGCAACGGCGCTGGGGCAGTGGCGTGCCTGACCATCACGCGCCAAGCTCCTCGCGCTTCCATAAAATCCTTTCTACCTCATTGAGTGGAGGCGTCATTGTCATTCGCTGCCGGCCGCACATCTTCGTAATAATACTAATGTTATTTTATTGCCTTTACCGCGTTATACTAGCATCTTAACTGTATTAAGGTTATAGTATTACTTTATACAAAATAAGTTATACTTTGTTCTAAGGCAGCTCGAGCCCAAGGGGAGAAGTAGACTGTAAATAGTAAGTTTACTACCCCTGCCACACAGAAAAGTTAATATATTTTGATTAAATGATATGGGGTTTAATCAGCTCGCGGTCTTGAGTGATTATACGGGCGTCGCAAGCTGAGTTGTCGACCTCATATATTCATTCGATCGAAATTACATTCATTCTGCCATGGCCGGTGTATAATGCAAAATTTCAATGACTGCACGCGATTACATTGCTTACATGAGCGTAAGTGACACTTGCTTAGCCGTGTCCGCGTTGACTACGTCTAACTGATTTTTTACTGTGATCTGTTTTGCGGTGTCCAATCACTACGTGTCTCGCCATTTTGTCGAAGTATTTCCGTATGAAATATGCATTCCTGTAGCAATAATTGCGTGGCTCAATATTTTCGACTCAAAACAATCACCATTTTTTTATAGACGTCTTATACGGATACCTCGTGTCAATTAGTACCGAATATTTAGCGGTGTAATATTTTGCCCGTGTAATAAAATATTTTCTAAACCCGTTGCAATGTGCCTCTTTCATTTTAGCTTATAAGACACGCGTATGGGATTAAAAGCGCCTTACGACGGTCGATCCACGCTTGTTCCCTTCGCTTCGACGCGCGCCCCCGATGGCCTTCCTTTGTGACGTCACGAGAAGAACGCTACGGTCTCCTGTTCTAGGAGGTGTTGAGCGAGCCACGGGAGAAAGGGTAGAAGGGTGGGATGAGAGTCAACAGAGCGTACAAGCGGGCGAGGAGGATATCGTCTCTGAGAGATGTTCTTTGGTGAGACTGCTTGCTGCGCTTCAAGTCCAACGACAGACAAGAACCGTCCGTCGTCGATCGAATTGGCGGCGCCTGTCGGCGTTTGTCGCGGGTGTTGGTCGTCGCAGTGGGACAGCATCAGCGACACGGAACTACGTGGTGTCGCCGGACAAAAATCGGTTTGTCGCTCTAGTGGGACGAGGCTTTTAAGGATAAAATAGTTACGTGTCTGTCCGTCCTTTTTTTTATAGATAGAATCGGTGAGAGCGTGTTGGTTAGACATCTTGGTGTGCGAACGCAAAAGGAGACAAGGGATACACAGGGTTGTTATGTCTACTTGTCATGTAGCAAGTAACGTGACTACAGTGGTCGTACATGTCATGCCAGTGATAAATCGCCACCTGTACTTATCGCATCAGCGAGGTTTCATCCTCCATGAACACCCGCGATCTCGAAGCGGGCACATATGTATGTATGTATCCATCTTTTATTTCAGACACAAAAAAGGGTCTGGGGGCTGGGTAAAAGAAGACGAGTTGTCTTCTGACGAGGCTCCAGCCCCTTTTTTACACCACTCGGAGGAGAAACAGGAACACAAACAAAATAAATATACAAAAATACAACAATTTTAAGATCCACTACAGACACAATAACACATAACTGTCAACTTCGAACATATGGCGTGATTCTCGCGAGAGAATCACGCCATATGTTCGCGCCTCGCTTTTTTGTTAAACTAGTGTACCTCCGCCAACCTCCGTAGCTCCGCTTTTCCTCCGCTAGCACCGCGCATGGGCAGTAGTGGGATCGCTCTACGTGACGGCAACCAAGCCCTCACGTTGCCTTCACCGCCATTGAATATGTTCGTGGTGGCAGCGGCGGTTCGACCGCCGGTGCCGCCGCGAGCATTGAGGAGGAATTTTTAGACTCGGGGCCATAAAATTTTCTATGGACGGCTAAAGAGAATTTGCTGGTTAGCAGTCTTTAGACACGGGGCCATAGAATTTTCTATTGGCGGGTAAAGAAAATCGATTAGTTCCCGGCCTTTAGACTCAGTGTCATAGAATTTTCTATAGGCGGGTAAAGACAATTTATTGGTTCCCAGTCTTTAGACACGTGACTAAGAATTTTTTATAGACGGGAAACGAAAATGTATTAATTCCCAGCCTTTAGACACTAAGCCATAGATTTTTCTATAGCTGGCTGTAGCTGTTTTTTAGGATTTCTATGGCCAACCATAGAGGGCCATAGGGGCTGGTAGCCTGACATAGAACTTTCCGTAGACGACCATAGACCATTTTTTGCATGGGATGGTCTCAGGCTAGCCACAGTTTGGTCTACTCTAACTCCGAACAATTGCAGCTAGTGTAACCTCTGTCAGATTTAAGTGCGGTTAGGGGTGACCCTTGGAACTAATGTATAGCACTAATAATTTTTAAAAGTCAATATACTGTTTACGTTTTTACTGATCTTCATGTTTACATTGAGGTGTTGGGATTATTGTCATCGCGTTAAAATGTGGCATTTTTAGCCTCAGTTGCATTTTTGGTGTATCAATGTACTTGGCCAGTAGTTCTACTTAATCGAGCTCCTATTAAGGCAGCTTTTTAATGCTTCCACATCAAAACGCAGAGACAGACAGCCTAGCAGACGGCCTTGACTTGCTGCACACCACGGTGAAGATTGCGAGAGCGGTGAAGTCATGGTTCAAGCGGCAATCCTGGTGGGCTTCACGAGTTTCCTCGACTGGAGGCCTCTAGAATTCACAAGGCCGTTGCCGGCGATCATGTGCTGCAGCCTCTGCGGGGTCGTGTCCAAGTCATCTTACCTGCCTGGACAGTGTTTTCACTCCTTTTGCGGAAAGTGTCACAAACGAGTCATCGAGATGGACAGTCGACAATGTCCGCTAGACGGAACCATCGTGGATCGTGAATCTTCGCAGACCTTCGACTTTAACAATAGCCTCGACGACAAATCGGTGCGCTGTACAAACTCGCGCAACGGTTGCACCTTCGTTGGCCCAGCATGCGAGCTGGAGAGTCACTTCGCAGGGTGCGACTTCCACGTTGTGCCTTGCCCTTCTTGCAAAACTCGCATCCTCCGCTCTGAGATGTGGAATCACGCGCAAAGTACCTGCGTGTTTCGAGAGGTCAATTCCGGTCATACTGAATTCAGTGAAAATCCAGGTTCGTCAAGCGCTATAAACGGCGCAGACTCGTTAATGTCTGCTGTCCAAGATAGCTCCAACCTTATCCTCAAATCAGTGTACGAGTGCGCGGAAGCACTGAAACGGTCCGAATCTCTGGTGACCAACTTAAACACGAGGTCTGAAGACATTAACCAGGTCATCATGAACACGCGGGACACGCTGAACGCGCTCGTTGAAGACCGTGTTCGCCGTGAGGAGTTCGACGTCTGGAACCTAGCTGTTCCCGGCTTCCAATCTGACGACGCCTTTGCGCCTGGATGTCCACGTAGGAACATATTCGTCTTCGATAACATTGACCAGAAGCAGGTTAGGGCAGCTGCTGCATCCGGGTCCCTGTGCTTCGTCGCGAGAACACCCTTTGGGCAAGTTGTCGTTGATGGTTCCCAGGTCTATATGCGCCAAGTATGTAAAGTCGAGGAGGGCGTCTGCAGATTTGAGTTCAGTATGCTTTTTGAGGACACCGGTTGGAACACACCAATCTCGCCGGTGCTGTTTCTGAAACTAATAAGTCAAAGAAATGATAACTACTTGTACTGGCGCTATGGAGCCAACAGTGTTATGCCGAACGTGTGGGTGACATTCCGTCCGTCGAAGGAGCGTTTTACGCAATCTTTCCTCGAAAGTACAAACTACCTGGTGAATGACAAAATTGTTTTTGTTCTCGAGGTGGGACAAAACTCGTACTTTCATCGTCCGAAGGGACGTGCCGCGACATAGCGGAACCTTTCTGAAGGGGTTCAAGACACGCTTACTGCTGCGCACAGCATTTGTTGGAGCGGAAGCGGAGGATTACCCTCCCCCTATGAGCTGGTCAAACAGAACACTGTGAATGCCGTACACGGCAAACAACCCCCCCCCCCCCCCCCCCTCGAAAAAGAAACGCATTGGTTAAAGCAATTCTGATTGTTGCTGCAAGAGTTAGGCTTTTTAGTGAGGACATCAACACGTCTTTGCTCCTAACCATATCGGTGTCGTTTCCTCACCCTTTCTTGTTTTCGGGAGATTGGGGATTGAGACTAGCAGCGGTGGCCTTGACATTCAGCAAAGCATGTGAATGACTGTGCAAACCCACACGATGAGCGTCCTCCAAGCCTCTGTCCAAGGACGGAATCAAACAATAACCTTTCTCCCGGCAAAAAAGAAAAAAAAAAAAAGAAAAATTGTTTTAAAGGGGACTAGGACTGGAGGAAGACCCGCAATCCCGTACATAAAATGCTGTCAACTAAAAAAAAAAAGGTGTCCTGTTCGGACAGGCTTACGTCCTTGGGCAAAGTCTTGAGCGCGCTCACGACATGAGCCTGAACGTAGTCACTCACACGTTCTGCTGGCTGGCCGTCAAGGTCTCCGCTGT
Source organism: Ixodes scapularis (assembly GCF_016920785.2). Taxonomy (NCBI): domain Eukaryota; kingdom Metazoa; phylum Arthropoda; class Arachnida; order Ixodida; family Ixodidae; genus Ixodes; species Ixodes scapularis. The sequence goes on along the minus strand of NW_024609881.1, from coordinate 48,391,229 downwards.
TGTCAGTCCCTAACCTGCCGAAAGCCAGGAGGAGGGGAGGGCAGGGGGGAGGGGTAGCAACCGGGGTCAACGACAGCAACTAGGAGGAAAGCCATGCTGTTTGCGTGGCTCCTGTCCTTCCTGAAAACGTACACGCGCACCCAAAACTACGTTGTTGTTGTTTTTTAAGTGGAAAGGGGGGGGGGGGGCGCTTTATGCACAGCTAATAAAGCGTGCCCGCTTTATTAGCTGTGTATAATAGAAAGCGTGTCCTGTTTGGAGAATGCAGTGTCGCCTTGTGCTTGTTCCCAGTAGTGGTTGCTTTCAATTTCAGTCTTTCTTTCTATTCCTTTCTTACGTTATTATGTGAAAGGCTCTATCGGCATTTGTTTAATGTTAACGTTCATGAGGTGCACATCTGCCACACGCCCCCCCCCCCCCCCCCCCCCCCCCTCCCCCAAGACTGCCTGGCTGGTGCGTTCAAATGTCCCCCGAGTTGAGTGAGAAAAATAAGCATGGTAATTAATAGAATTTCTTAAATGAAATTAGCAATTATGTTGGTACGCGAGGTGCTTTAGTTTCCAAATCCCAGGTTTCTCAGACTACATCTGTAGCACTCAACGATCGGTGACAGTAGAGTTCTGGGGAAGCTTCTCCCACCTCTTTCCAATATAGCAGTGCGAACGCTAGAGAGGAGGTTATCGCCTCCCCAGTTATCACTCTGCTAAAGTGAGACGAAGTGCGAGGAGCTTCCCTTAAAATTCTTAACCTGTCACCGACTAGACTCTCAGCCTTGGCTCATTAGGTAGTTTTCGTAGATCGCTTCCCCCGTCCCTCGTCGTGGACGACGAAAACTCAGAAAACTCCCTAATAGGAGTTCTCGTGCACCGCTTTTCTTCCTCCGTCAGGCTTTCCGCAACGCAGACGCCACTACTGAGCATGCACGCTGCTAGTTTTGTCTGCTAAGTCTCGGACCTTGTAGCGTGACGGGCAGAAACGATTTATGAAAACTTTCTAATGTTGCCGGCTCGATGCACGATCGAAAGCAGCTCGAAATGGATTCTTGCGGGGTGTCCTAAGTAATCCTTGCGCTTATTGAGTTTCATGCAATTGGCTGGTTCAAATGTGTTTCTTCTCGTACTCTGAGAAACTGTCGGTAAATACGACGTGCGAAACACTGCAATTGATACAATTAAGTCTCAAACTTGTCCCATTTCTACATTATTTTGCTTTAGAGAATGTGGCCTAGCGGGTCAGGTACACCTGTCTCCTACTTCTAGTTGTTTATACGTTGTAGATAACGTGATAAGTAGGGTGTGTATTTTCCGGTTTTAACCGAAAAACACCGATAAACATCCGTCGGTGACGAAAATATAAAATCGGGTAAAACCGAAAAACACCGGTGGTTGGATATTTTCGCCCCGGTTAAAACCGAAAAACACCGGTCGTCGCACGATTCCGACCTAGCGAAACCCCTTCCCCGTAGAGGTTCGTCAAACGTGTTATCTCGTGGATACTGCATTCTTCCAGTGTCTATACATGGCTTGCACGTGGCGTCAGCCCGCCCTCCTTTCTGGGGGTCAAAAGCGTCTAGTTAACGCAGTGGAAGCTAAGCTCTCACACCGCCTTTGCCCCATTGTGTCGCCCATGGCCCCCTTTTGTGGAAAAATTAACGCAGTGGAGGGTACGCTCTCACGTGCCCTTTCCCCATTGTGTCTGGCCAAGTAATGTCGGTGCAAGCCATGTATTCAGAGGTTGCTGTGGTTCCTGGAAGACACTGCCAACATCCGTGTCGTACAGAGCTACTGACCTTTCAGAACTGACATGCGTTCCTTGTTATCTGTTTAGTTTCCATGGGCTTTTGGGGAAACGGAAAAAGGGTTTTGTTGGCGGGAGAGTTTTTCGGCTGTATGTAAAAGGATCGTTCTGTAAAAAAAATTGCAGACGTGTTTGAGAAGGCGCGTCCGTCCCGCGTCTGCGGGTTTTCTCAACGTGAGACTTGCTTCCCTTCGTCGTCACGCGGGGCAGAAGGCCACCAGGATGGGAAGTAAGCGGAAAGCTCAGGGTGACTACGCCACAGATTTCATGGATGAATCGTCGTTCTGGTGCCGCGTGCCAATTGTTAATCCGTGCATAAACGTGGAGCTGCCAGAGGGATTTGTGCCTTATGAAAGTATCTATCGACTGGTCCTCCGAGACGAGAGCTACCTCAGTGACCTAGAATCAGAGTTCCTTTGTTACCGCCAGTATGCTGTGACTAGCACCGTTGATCCAGTGTTATTTTGGAAACTTCATTTACCTGACTGGCCACTACTGTCCCAAGCCTCGGTGGACATTTTGGGATTTCCTGTGTCCAGCGCAAATGTAGAGCGTGCGTTTTCAAAATTGCGGGTTGTGAACCGCAAGGAACGTGCTGCCATGACGGATGCAAGCCTCTCGAAGTATGCTTGCATCTACTATAATAACCAAGTGTGAGAAATATATGTTTCCTTGAGAAGTGTATGAAATCTTTGAATAAAATTGGAACTCTCTGTCTGTGATCAATCGCATTTTTTTCCACCGATAATCACCGATTTTAGCCTCGTCGTGAAACGTTCCACCGAAATACACCGGTGTTTCGAAAATAAATAAACACCGAAAAACATCCTCCGATTTTTCTCACAAATAAACACCGGAAAGTACACACCCTAGTGATAAGCAAGCAAATAGAGTATATGCAGTTGTTATTGAATTGTACAACGTATTCATTTTTTCTGTAAAATTGATAATAAAGTTGCAGCGCTCATGAAGCCGGTAGCAAACTTTTTCTTCGAGTAATTTTTTATCCTCCCAATTCGCTCAAAGCAGGTGGTTATAGGGAGCGCCAGAGTCGAGCGACAGCCAGCGCCCATAGTCAGCGGCGATACGAAACGATTGGTAGTCTCGGCGAAGTAGTGGTGAAATCGGTGCACGTTTATAATAATAATAATAGTGTTTACTTCTACCATAAGATGATGGGGGCGATCAGGAAAAAAAAGCTGTGAGGTACAGCTTAACGGGTTCCTGACCGCCTACAGCAGCAGCGACAGAGTGGGGAAATAATACAGCAATCAAAAGAGAAACCCAAATGTACAGAAAATGATCACCATCACAACATGTTAAGCACAATACATTAGATTATCACAATGCTGACATATAGGACCATGACGGGCAAACAAAAACAAAAACAAGCTCATAGTATTAAGAACAAAACACGGAGTAAAGAGAGCAACTACATCAGTGAAAAAAGGGTGACCTCACTTCACTCAACGATAATTTGTCCCAATCAATACCTTTAGCTAAAAACAGATTAAATAATTTGGGAACAGCATATTTTAGCGTTTGTGTGCCATAATTTGTTTTCGGTGTGACCACCTCCCAACATTCAGCTCCGCGGGTAGAGTAACTATGAATGTGTTTCGAGATTTGTGCAAGATTTATAAAAAAAATTCGTATTTCTAATTTGCTGCACTTTGCTGGGAGTGGAATAGAGAATTATACAATAATAATTTTATTTTTTTCTGGCAAAATATAACGATGACGATTTAACATGCCCACAGCCCGGAATAGCTTTGGAATAAGGTTGTTTATATGATTTTCCCACGACATATTCTCAGAGAAAATAACACCTAAGAGCTTAAAGGAGTTTACCATTTGAATGTTGCTAGATTTTAAATTTAGGTCTTTTGTAATGTTTACAAGTTTATTTTTCGGGCGAAAAAGCACGGCTTTTGTTTTCTTCGCATTTATTTGCAACGCGTTGTTCTCACTCTATATTTCTAATCTAGACAGAGTCAGGTTTGCCATATCAATTAAGGTATCAGCATTATTTGAATTAAAGAGTATACTTGTGTCGTCAGCGTAGTTGACAAATTTTGCATTTGGATTAATATTGGTAATATCATTAACATATATATTAAAAAGGAAAGGACCCAAAATACTGCCCTGTGGTACGCCAAAAAGAATGTTTTATCGTGGAGGAGTTTTCATTAATACTAACATATTGCATCCGATGCCCCAGATACGACCGTATTAACTCTAAAGCGTGCCCTCGAATTCCATAATTATCTAATTTAGAACATAGAATTTGATGATTGAGACAGTCGAAAGCTTTGGTAAAATCTATGAATATTCCAAGGGCCACCATTTTTTTTTGAACAAGTAGAGCGGATTCCGTAGATTTGTGCTTTCTAAAACCGTACTGCGACGCTATTATCAAGTCGTACTTATTAGAAAAGTTAGTTAATCGGGTATGAATGACTTTTTCGAGTGCCTTGGGGAACACTGGCAATATTGAGATGGATCTGTAATTTCCCAGTTCATTTACGCTTACTTTTTTTATACAATACTGAAACCTTACCCAATTGAAAATTCCACCAAGATAAGTAATTTGGGACACTGACTGCCAGTCAACAGCCTTGGTGGAACGTGATGGACCATCAGACGTCATCTGATGGTCCATCAGATGGCGTCTGACTGCCACTGCCAAGGGAATTTCATCGACAAGGGCAGCATTTATATAAGAGTAAAGCTATACGCACTCATAAATATCGCCAAATGCCTCGATAAAACAATGTTCGAGAAAAAAAAAAAGAAAAAAAAAAAGCAGGATTAGCCCGGATCCAACCCGCGACCACTTAAGTACAAATCGGACACCGTAACCCCTATGCTATGCCACCGCTTAGGAAACTCGATTTGACCATCCGTTACGAGATGCTTCGGCTGCAAATGCAGTTAAGCCTTCAGCATGTTATGCAGAGCACTCGTACATCACTCGCCGTACTTCAGTTCTACTCACCTGCCATGTAGAGTACTTTCGCGCCGTAGAACAATCCTTTTGTTCGCGCGTCTCCGGCCCTGTAGACATGGTACACCTTGTCGTCTTCAAATACACCGCTAAAGTCCCTTACATCGTCAGACCTCACAACAGGCTGGGTCTTGTCGAGTAGAAATTCTACTAAAACATAATACATTGTAGAGCCCGGGCAGGATCGACAGGTTGGAGCAAGCGGGCAAACAAAACGAGTCGAGAGCGATCGTTCATGAAAGCTCGGCGAAGCCTCTATGGTCGAAACGAAGTCAGCGAAGTGTTCGGCGGGCTTCTGATCAAGGTTGTCGGTCGGCTGCGTGTCATATCTCTAACATGAGCGGTTTTATGGGCTAACGTCCCGAAATCGTTTTCTTGTGCATAGATTATTTTTCGTATTCATAGATTTGACGAAATAGTGATATCCGAACGAACTTTACGTCCTTTGACCGTACGTCTGTCTGCACGTCAAAGCTTTTTGACGTACAGTCAGAGCCAATCGATGTACAATCAGAATCGCCACCAAGACATCTTGATGGCATTTCGCGGCGGACGACTGCCACCAGGAAACCATCAGAAAACCGACAAGTGAAGTCTGACTGGAGTTTGACTGTCGGTCAGAGTAACTTGTTGGCCAATCAGACATGCTTGACGTACAGTCAGCGGTCCACTAGAAAACATTGACTGCCAAACAGGGTTACATTGATGGATTTTTCCTTTGGGTAACAATCTGCATTCGCTTAGGAAATACTCCTGTGGCTAGAGAAATACTAAACATGTGAGTTATTACAGGTGCTAACAAATGAATCACGTGCTTTACAGGCCTTATTTGAATACTATCTACGTCACAGCTTCCACTATTTTTAAGCTGCAAATATACACTCAACACTTCGGGTTCTACCACAGGGTCTAAAAATATCGTGTCACTGTTTTTTTTACCGCTAAAAATAGCAGCATTATTTGTTGCAGACGTACTCGCAACATTTACAAAATGTTCGTTGAAAGCATTTGCCAATGAGCAACCAGTAAGTTCAGTGCCGTTATGCATAATTTTTTCAATAGAACTGGATGGGCGATCACGATGAGAGAGTTTAGCCGCTTCCACATGACGTCTGCACGGCCCTGTGCGGCTTTAAACATGTCGAAATGATAACGCTGTCTCGCACGCAGTAGTTCTTTCATTAAGTTGTTGCGATAGTTTTTGAATATTGATTGATCATTCTTGTTTCTTGATTTTGCGAATTCGCCATACAAGACGTTTTTTTGTGTTAATTTTACAAGGTAGCTCTGGAGTTATCCAAGGTTTTCTTATGCGTTCATTTGTTTTTATAGGTGTGAAGGAAAAGTATGGCTTATACAAACTTAAAAATAATTCAATAAAAGTGTAAGCACCATCGGCACTAAGTTCGCAAAGTATACTATTCCAATTTGTCTTTGAGACAGCGATTTCGAAGGCGTCTAGTCGATCTAAAGTTCTTTTTTGAATCAGTGTCCGCTTCGTATTGCAGACCTTTTTCGGGACGTTTTTAAGAGAAATGAATATAGGGAGGTGGTCACTCGGATCACAACCAATGACACCGGCCTTTATATATTCAACAGGGCTATTAGAAATGAACAAATCTATTAGCGTTTCAGATAAAAGAGTAACACGTGTAGGTCTATTGGTAACATTTGCACACCCATTTGCATTGATTAGCGATTCTAAAGTCCTTTTAACAGCGGTATCAGCACACATATCAATGTTAAAATTCCCACCACATATTACAATGCACTTTTCTTTGTTAACAAAAACCAAGAAAGATTAAAAAAATTCAAAAAACGACTCAACATTACCGTTTGGTGGTCTGTAAACCGCTGCAAAAATATGCTTATTATTACGTATATACAGCATTACGTAATCCGGAGTGAAAACACTGTAATCACTTTCTAATTCACAAAGAACATACTTTCTCAGTATCGCTAAACCACCACCGCGTTTGTCAGTACGAATTATATAAAAAGAACGGCACGAAGGCAGTCTTAATATATTAGTTTCTTCTGGGTACCATGTTTCAGTAAGCATTATTACTTCAAAATTAAAACCAAATTCGTCAAAAAAGCAGCTCGAGTTCGACAGCTTTGTTTTTTGCCGACCTAACATTTAAATGAAAGCACGTCATACATGATATATAGTCCGCACCAAGATTACTTTTCAAGTTTTGCGGTAGCATAAGGCCTTCATTTGCCATTAAAAATTAAGATAACATACGTATATAGTATCAGTGCCCACCCTCGGATAGAAAATTGTAAATGAATTGTATAAAAATGTCCTTCATCGTGAAAGTATTTATTAAAAATAAAGCTGTTGTGATATTTTCACACATATTGCCTGTCTGCCGCGAGGCAAGTGTGCTTTAGGGTTGCCATTTCAAATAAAAATAAAACGTTTATCATAAGTACTTCCTTACTTAATCTTTTCCAGATCGCTCACGTGCTCAATTCGAATTGTCGCTTCGCCTTCTTGCTTCCTCACGTACGAGCACCCTTCTTTGTGCCAAGCAAACTTATAGCCGAGGAGTTTGGCCTTCATTCTAACGTTGTCAAACAACTGTCTGTTTAATGCCGTCATATTCTTTGAGAAATACAGGTTATCATTACCAGCAGACTTGTACGTAATCCGTTACAAGTAACGAAATTACATGTAATCCCTTACATTTATCGGTAATTTAGTAACGGAATAATTATATCTTTTCTAGAGTAATTTTAAAGTAATTCCCTTACATCTTTTACGTAACGGATTCCTTGTAATCCGTTACATTTTTTTTTCAGGACCAGCCCCCCCCCCCCCCCCCCTCCCCCCTTCTAAAGAAAGGACGTTTTCATTTTGGTAAAGTTGAGCGCAGTGACACTGTCAAGCGTGTTGATCAGCGCAAAGGGAGGCTTGGCACTATTCAGTTCCGCAAAGCCTTTTTTTGCAACACCAAGCCCCTGAAGCTATTTTTTTAGACCCTGACAACAATGTCAAAAAATCCAAATAAACATTTCTACAAAAAAAAAAGGGGGGGGGGGGGGGGGAGCAAGCCATATCCGCTTTTTTTTTTTTTTGTCTTTGTTCTTCTTTTTTTTTTTTGCGATCGAAGGCAGGGAGAGGAAGGCACCAAGTGATGTATGCCTGTTCGAGAAGCTCAAGGTGGTAAGTGCACAGACAAAAATTAACAATGTCCTTCTCATTTATAGTGACTAGGACCATTTTCATAATGTCACAACACGAGACAACGCTCCGTCTACCCTAAAATCCACTAAAAGAGGTGTGATCATATGTGAAGGTGTTATTGCCACAAGCATTCTCGTCCGTCGAGGCACAGTTATCACCTTCTCTTAAAAAGCAGGATGTATATTTTTCTGTTTCTTTCACCTTATTTGACCCTGTTTTAAAAGCTACTAACTTTTTTTTGTAGTTCAACTTCTAGGGTTGGCCAACTTTATTTGTGAATTCCAGCCAAGTTATCTGCATCTCAGTGACACTTTTTGTGAGTCAGCTTTTTGCGAGCACTTCGAAAATGGTAATAGTCTTCCTTTTTCTTCTTCCTGTTTATACCCCAGCAGGACTCATCTTATCTCAAGCAGGTATTTTTACAAATAAAATATAAAGGTGGCTGGGACGTATAGACTTGAGATTCTGGGCTTGAGCAGAGAGTGACACTCGTGAGTGGGGCCATAGCGGGGCTTGCTTAGTTCTCTGCCCTTCGCTGCCCGTGGCATCAGCTGACGTCTATCTGGAGAACACTGGAGTAAACTGCAGTCGGTCCGTGCTCCGTGCGTTTTTAAACGACACCTCGAAAGGTATACATGGCAAATGTGCGTTTACATGTCCTTGTTTTAACCAACGTTCTAATCAAGTGTTGTTATGAGGGTCCTGTTTTTTTTTCTCGATTACTTATATTAAAATATTGGAACCTTTTTCTTATTTACCAACGTCTCAACCGAGGCTCGACCTGTTCAGAATCAAAGGAAGAAGAATATCGAGCCGAACCTTATTTATTATTTACTTATCACCTTACTTTTACCTACTCTACTAAAACTTTCGAATATCAGGCAACGGCTGCAAGGACGAAGCTTCGCTCTATCTTCGAGGTAAATAGTACTTCCATTGCTTCGCTGCAAAAGCTCAATGCAGAGCATAAAACATTCGTGAGGCACAATATGGCACTCCTATCCAGTGCCTCAGTTAAGAGTGTGTTCAGCGTATCAGTGGACATCTTCAGTAAGAAATAACGCAAAATGTCTGACGAGACTTTCGAAAGTCAGCTGTTGCTCAAAATACTCAACGTCAATAAATGGAACAGGTGGCAACAATAAGAACTTGAATAACCGTCTTCCCTTTGTTTCTTGATTGAGAAAAATAATGTTGAAAGTAACGCCACGAAAGTAACGGATTACTTTTGGGGTTAACGGCCACTTACTTTTATGGGAGGGTAATTGTAATTGTAATAAATTACAATTTAGCCTTGAGTAATTGTAAATGTAATTCCTTACTATTTTTTAGTAACGTGTACAAGTCTGATTACCAGTTTCAGACCTCAACTTCTGCTTGTTATGAAGCCATGCGTTTCGCTCATGTTGATTTACAAAACGCACAATCACCATGGGCGCTTTCTTTGCTTCAGTTGAAACGCGGTGGACCGCCTCTACGTTTTCTTTTGTCAGCCGTGGAACTTCTATCTTGTCAGCGATTTTGTTTAGTTTTTCCAAAAGGTTTTCATTCAAGGTTTCCATAAGACCGTGCACTTCGAGATTGTTTTTCCGTCCATATTGTTCCAACTTATTTAGTTCTTTCTTCAATTGCACAGTTTCATCAGTCTTTCGGTCTTGTTCCAGTTGGTTTACTTTCTGTTTCAATTGTTTAATATCGCTGTCGTGTTCTTTCATCTTTTTTAGCACCTCGTCGTAGTTGTCAGGCATTGCCTGCACTGACTTTTCAATGTGCATGACGGTTTCTTTCATCACTGCCAACTCGTCAACTTGTTGTTTGAGTGGCGCGAGTATTGCCAACATGCTCGTTATTTGAGTTAACTGCTGCTGTACATCTGGTGTCACCTTTGTAGTCGACACATCTTCATGAGTGCTGCGAAGTTTTCCCTTGGCTCCCAGACACGTTTGACACTTCCAGCTTTCTTTATACCCCAGCTTTTTCCCCCGGAGCGATTTTGCGGTTAGGCTCGCGCAAGTACCAAGGTGATAACTGGAGTGACATTCGGTACACTGAAAAACAGTGTTATCATCGTATATTGTCTTTTTACAATGCAGGCACACGTCATCAACGTCATCACTATTCGATATTTCAAATAACACTCTCGAGCAGCAGTCAGCGACAGGGATTACCAAGTGTTTAGTTAAAAATAGACACTTTATCCTACCTGCAGAAACAGGCGATTAGTTAACGGGATGCCCCCGATCGTGCTACTTTGCAGTTTTAAACCACATAATGGAATTCACTGTTATTTTCGAGAGCAAGGCGAAAAGGCTTTTAGAAAGCAAGCAGGTATATGCAACGAGCGAAACGTGCGGGACAGATCTTTCGGCGAAGGGAAACACGTGCATACAACCATGATGTTGGATCCCTGAAACTGCGAAGGAAAGTTGAAGATATATTATAGAAGAAACAGAAGGGTTATATCTTCAAGTTTCCTTCCCAGTCTCAGGGTTTGAACATCAAGATTAATACGCAGCAGCTTGCCTGTATGTTGACCTTTTTTTTTCTCACTTTTACAACATCACCACCCAGGTGAGTGCGAAATTAAAAGCAGCTGACAATGCGGAGGGCAAGTTCGTCTGCTTCTTGCGCAGGGGGTAGCGGTGACGTCAGAACACCGAGCCCTGATTGGCTGATCGCGACCCCCTATCTGAGCGTCGTCTGCTCCTTTGCAACGTCGTCTGCTCCCAACGTCGTCTGCGTCTGTCTTACCTTTCCTGCGACTTTCGGAAGCGCAGAGGCCAGATTCACGAAACGACCTTACGCCAAAATTGTGCGTAAGACAAAACTTAAGAACAAATTCGTATTCACGAAACGAAATTTTCGTAAGTTTTGCGCAGGTTACGACGAAATCCTACGGCACCTCCGAAGCTGTCTTACGCACTTCTTACGATCAAATCAGCATGGCCGACGGCGTCGCGGTCGCGACGACCCACGGACGTTTATTTTTCTACCTGCGCTTCTGACCCGTCCCGACTTCAAGCAGCAATTAAAAATTAAGAAGTACTTGAAACAGACCACGACGAACAAGAACGCTGGATCCACAAACACCCAGGAAAAGCTCCAACGGTCTCGATTCCACCGAACGCGTACCAACGTACGTTGGTCCGCGTACGTTGGTACGCGTTGAAGTCGGAGTGGTGCTGTTGCGCTGGGTTCACAGCATGAAGTGCTGCCTGTGCTGCGTCATTAAGTGCTTCATTAGTTATGCGTCGTATCTCGTGGAGACAAAGTCTCACAGTTTTTCACCTCGCCGATGTTTTGTGGGACAGCGACAACGATGGAGCCGTGCCGTACGACGCGAGAAATTTGGTGTCCCGATCATGTCTGCCACTGTGTCGGCACGGCTGACATATTCTACACTGCCGCTTTGCGCTCTGCGTTTGTTTTCGTACCAGTAACGCCTACATGTGTCAGCGCCGATGGGACGAACTGAAATGCCATCCCACACTCGCGGGTATGCAGTGCCAATTTCGTTGGAGGAATGCCCTCCAAAGAAGTTTCGTCCCCATCGTACGTGTCGATGATATTTCCGGACAAATACACGCAATCTGTACTTCATGAAGAAAGATTTGAACGGTAAAAAAAGTGACAAATATAAATCTAAAAAAAAAAATAACCATGAAACTTGGAATCACTGGAGAATCGGCGTTTGAGTATAGAAGTTTATGTGCTGTGCTTTCTTTCTTGATCAGCCTCCTTTTGGATGTGGAAACACTGACACCGCGAGTTCTGTAGACAACAATATTTTTTCTCGGCTTTAGAGCCACCTATCGCAAAGTGGTTCGAACTCGAAGTACCGTCCACTGGTCCCTTCCTACCTGTAAAGTGTGCACCTTCCACGATGAGTGGTATTTTTGACAGCCTTTGACGGTCAAATCCAGTTCCCAATGATTTAGTTACGCCGCCCAAACTAAATTTCCACCTGGTTTCGCTATGCCAACTATTTTTGTTATAATAAGTATTGTGCCAAGTGACGGTCATGTCAAAGTACCTGTGCACCGAAAATCAGCACCTCGCACAACAGGTAATTACACAACAGCTGACCCCAAAAGCCCTTGGCGGCCAAACCGTGTGTTGGCCGACAACTTCGTTTTCTCGGCTTTGGAACCACCTCTCGTAAAGTTGTTTTAATTGGAAGTACAGTCCACTAGTCCTTTCCTACCTCTAAAGTCTCCACCTCCCCCGACCAGTGGTATTCTCTTGACAGCCTTTTCATGGTCAAAACCGGTTCCCATTGAGTTACGCAGCCCAAACCAAATTTTCACCTGGTTTCCCTATGCCACCTTTTTTTTTTTTTTGTACAATAAGTGCTGTGTCATGATACTGTCAAGTCCAAGTACCTGTGTGCCCAAATCTGCACTTTGCACAGCCCGCTATAACACAACATTTTGGGTCCAATATTGGATATACCGTACAGCCTCATTTCTTCATCCCTTAGAAACAACTTTCACACCTGCCGTCTTAATGAAACTTGGCACACTTCGTGCAGAAATTTAGTGGACATCTCACTCGCCTCCAATATCATCGTTCCAGCAGTCCTACGTTTACAGCGACGAGCGAAATGAATTTCCCACTCAAAGCAATAGACCGATCTCACCAGGAGTTGCGCGACGCCACCGCTGCCGCGGTGCATTCTGGTACCTGTAGTTCTCCCCATTTTTCCGGCCGCGTCGATGCGCATTGTACGCCCGGCGTTTGGAAGTTTTCGGGTTAGCACGAGACTTTTAGCCAGGTGTTTACTCATGGTTTTCAATCGGTGGCTTCACATGTTGTATGCCACGGAATAATAACAGCACCAGGCAAAAAGGCCTCGGATATTATGTCTTCCCGCAAGAAAGAAGCTTGGTAAAAATAAGTCAACAGAGCCGGACAGAGAGGCATTAAAAATAGCGCTTTACGATTTGTTTCGCGATTTGCTTCATAATTTATATTCAACTTATTGCACGTCAGCTAAAATGTGTAAGATTACTGGGCACGAGACATAGAGCGTGCCGAAGTGTTCCGTAAGCTGGAATTTCTCTGACCATTTGCTCCGCAGCGGTCTATTCGTTGGTCTATATCGAATAGGACCTCCGCACTGCTTTGTGGAGGCCGTTTTTAATACACTTCTTGCTCGATGTATTTTGGCGGTTATAACTTCAAAAGATCAGGACAATCACTAAAAAAGAGCAGCGATTCCCGATAAGCAGCACTTGAAATAAAACAACCTTTTCGGAAGCAGCCTTTTTTTTTTTCATACAAACGTGAAAAGATTACATAATGCAATTTAGAATTGCAACACGTACTTACCGCCAAAAATGTAACAAACGAACCTCATTCATTTTGTGGTGGTCTATTAGGCTGGTATTACTGCTCCATTCTGCATTAGCACCAGTCGAGACCGCAGAAAAAAGCTTCCCCCGTCGGGCGACTATTAGCGTTCGGATCTTGCGCAAACAAAATAAATCTGAATAGAAACTGTGCACAACAAATCACCTCCACCCCAAACTTTCGGGTACCTGGCATGGTTGCTTCTTTTTGATAGATACCAATTATTACGGCGCGACAGGCATGGCCTTTCTGCAGATCAGTTCCTTGTGTGCAGGCTTCTCCCGCTGTTCATCTGTACTCTGTCGCACAGGCTGTCAACCAGAATGAAACAACATTTAGAAAACTATCGCTGACCGAGAAAGTCTATTTAGCTTCTCTTACTTGATGGCTGATTAAACGTTATGCACAAGACTGAGCACCACCAAGCTCAGTTTTTCATCACATTTGGTGCTGTTCCGTGGTGCTACACCGAGCCAATGGGCCCTCGAATTTTCTTGTTCTTTGCTATTGCACTAGATGTTCACTTGTTTGCAAGGTAATTGAGACGTTCGAGGAGTCGGAATACTCGAGTAGTGGCGCCGTTGCTTTTTTGTTTTGTTTTCCGCGGCCGCAGTGGGTTTACCGCGTGAACGGCAGTGGGCTCACGAAGACGAAAAAGCAGACGACGACGAAGCAGACGACAAAGCGATTCTAAAGCGATAAGACGACTGTAACTGCTTTTCTGCACTTGCTGAGGAAAGTAAGGCTTCACAAACAACACAACCTTATGAAGTAAAAACATGCAAGAGAATCAAGGTGATACCGGGGCGTGCCAAATGATAATCTATGATGATGTACGTACGCGCAGCCGTATGTAGCCGGGAAGCCGAGAAGGGATGACTACAAGTAGCATGGCGGCGGCACCACTTCCGGAATGCGCGCGCCTGCGCAGTTCGCTTGGTGACATCGGTCTATTATGGTGGCGGCCGTCTTGCTTTTCGGAAAATTGCTCCAACTCCTTTTTTTGGCCGCAACTAGAGAAATTCCCCCGAATAACGACTAAAACTCAATATATAAGAAGAGGAGAACAGCTAAATGCCCTTCTTAGGTCTGCCCCAGCATTCATGCAACGTCACCCTCAACGTATCGGTTTAAAAAGCAAAAGTTTCGTCCGTGCGCGCTTCCGCCGCCATAGCTTGGCATGCGAAAAGGCGCCGCAGGCTGCTGAACGGGCCTCACGGTCGAACGCCAGCTCCTCCGCTAGCGGCGCTGCGCGCGTTTTTCAAAGCGCCCCCTATAGTTCCCGCACGGAGTGTATAGGTGGTATTCGCTGACGGCCATTGTTGAGCTCGCTTCTGCTAGCACGTGTTGTCGGCAAGCGTCTACATCACTTTCAACACGGACATTGCACACCATTAAGATTGTCTTCTTCGGAAGACCATAAAGAAGAATTCATCCTGAGCGTGCATGGCTGTGAGCACTCACCTCAAATATACCATATATAGGTGGCCGTTGATGATTGATTGCCTGAAGACGAAGTATGACTTCTTTTATGCAGCTGAATCCTCTGCAGACTTGTACAGTACGCATTACAAGTAATCTAATTACTTGTAATCGATTACTTTTTGGAGTAATTCTGTAATCAGTTTATTACTTTGATTAGGCAGTAATCACAGGAGTAATCTGATTACTTTTTGAAGTAATAAAATTACTTGTAACCGTTACGATTGACCTTTTTCGGAGATCGCTGGGCGCATGCGCCGACTCTGAGAGAGG